>NC_042618.1:388614107-389254107 GCF_901001135.1 Rhinatrema bivittatum | reverse complement strand
ATGGGAAAGTGGGAGACCGTTTTCATGTAGTAGTAGCAAAGGATTCCTTTTTGGTAAAAGAGCTTGGTATTTATTGAGGTTCCTCATCATGCAGGTAGTATGACCTTGCAGGCAATGCAACACCAGCTTCACTCCTTGAGTGCTCTGGTTTTTCTTTGATTTATGATTGATGAATGTAACATTGCTTGGCCTAAATTGAACATTGCTCATCCTGATACCCATGGGATCTGATATATTAACTAAATGGAGGACTATTTCACTCACTTTCAATGAATTAAAGAATACAAATGAGAACATGCACTTGAAAAGGCATGTCTAGAATGAATTGAAACATAACTTGCACAGCATTCAGTAGGTAACCCAAATTGTAATCTTCTATGAGTCACCTCTTATTAAGCTTTGATCTAGGGAATTAGCCCACCTATGCATCATTTTTTGACAAAATTGCTTGTAGGGTTATGTGCCCTAAAATCTGTGAAAGCAACCAACCCCAGACAACCCAGATGCCATTGTTGCCCTGGACACACCCTCCTTCTTGTGCTATAAGATAAACTATGCAATGTGACTAATTCTAATTGTCCATAGGTATTTATTGTCAGACATATAATGGTGCAGTAGTACCAAATCAGTAATGCATGTATCTTGGTACAAAAACTGGTCCTTATATAGGGCAGCAAATGTTTATAATTACCAAGAAGGTTTATTCAGTTGTTATAACGATACATCACTGAATACATGAAAGAAGATTTGTTCCCCAACACATACATGTTTTGCGGACATGCTGCATCTGGAGGGACAGATCACTAGAAAGAAACAAAAGAATTATATAAATAACAACATACATGAGGAAACCACCATAACCACCAGGAAAATGTTAAATCATACCTGCTTCTCTTGGCACACAGGAAGAAAGCATAAGTCTGTATACAGTGTCAGAAAGAACAATAATGCCAATCAAAGGGGTAGTGTATATATCCTTGAGAAAGACACCAAAGGATCACATATACCTTAATCCGCCAATCGAAAATTTGTGTGGCATCTGCCTGGTATGTTCACTGTCACTGTCTTTCACTAGTTTTACACATCCAGTCACTAATAAAGAATATCATCTCACATTTTCTTCGGGGGGTACTCCATGAAGTTAGCAAGTAGCACATTTAAAACTAATCGTAGAACATTCTTTTTCACTCAAGCTCTGGAATTTGTTGCCAGGGGATGTGGTTAGTGCAGCTAGTGTATCTGGGTTTAAAAGAGGTTTGGAGGAGAAGTCCATTAACTGCTATTAATCAAGGTGACTTAGGGAAAAGCCATTGCTATTACTGGCTTCAGTAGCATGGGATCTTCTTAGTGTTTGGGTACTTGCCAGATACTTGTAGCCTGGATTGGCCACTGTTGGAAACAGGATGCTGGGCTTGATGGACCCTTGGTCTGACCCAGTATGGCAATTTCTTATGTTCTTATGTGGTTTATGTGATTCTCTGCCCATGTCCCTTGATATATGTTGGCAAGACTATCTGTGCCATTCGTATTCATATTTTAGAGTAGGGATGTGAATCGTGTCCTCGATCGTCTTAACGATCGATTTCGGCTGGGAGGGGGAGGGAATCGTATTGTTGCCGTTTGGGGGGGTAAAATATCGTGAAAAATCGTGAAAATCGTTAAAAAATCGAAAAATCGAAAAATCGAAAAACCGGCACATTAAAACCCCCTAAAACCCACCCCCGACCCTTTAAATTAAATCCCCCACCCCCAAATAACTTAAATAACCTGCGGGTCCAGCGGCGGTCCGGAACGGCAGCGGTCCGGAACGGGCTCCTGCTCCTGCATCTTGTCGTCTTCGGCCGGCGCCATTTTCCAAAATGGCGCCGAAAAATGGCGGCGGCCATAGACGAAAAAGATTGGACGGCAGGAGGTCCTTCCGGACCCCCGCTGGACTTTTGGCAAGTCTCGTGGGGGTCAGGAGGCCCCCCACAAGCTGGCCAAAAGTTCCTGGAGGTCCAGCGGGGGTCAGGGAGCGATTTCCCGCCGCGAATCGTTTTCGTACGGAAAATGGCGCCGGCAGGAGATCAACTGCAGGAGGTCGTTCAGCGAGGGTTCCGGCGCCTCGCTGAACGACCTCCTGCAGTCGATCTCCTGCCGGCGCCATTTTCCGTACCGAAAATGGCGCCGGCCATACGCGTATGGCCGGCGCCATTTTCCGTACGAAAACGATTCGCGGCGGGAAATCGCTCCCTGACCCCCGCTGGACCTCCAGGAACTTTTGGCCAGCTTGTGGGGGGCCTCCTGACCCCCACGAGACTTGCCAAAAGTCCAGCGGGGGTCCGGAAGGACCTCCTGCCGTCCAATCTTTTTCGTCTATGGCCGCCGCCATTTTTCGGCGCCATTTTGAAAAATGGCGCCGGCCGAAGACGACAAGATGCAGGAGCAGGAGCCCGTTCCGGACCGCTGCCGTTCCGGACCGCCGCTGGACCCGCAGGTTATTTAAGTTATTTGGGGGGGGTTCGGGAGGGTGGGGGATTTAATTTAAAGGGTCGGGGGTGGGTTTTAGGGGGTTTTAGTGTGCCGGCTCACGATTCTAACGATTTATAACGATAAATCGTTAGAATCTGTATTGTATTGTGTTCCATAACGGTTTAAGACGATATTAAAATTATCGGACGATAATTTTAATCGTCCTAAAACGATTCACATCCCTATTTTAGAGCACAGTAGCTGTTGCGCTGTCAGCACGAGGAAGCCCCTTTATGTTACACTAGGTATAAGCATGTCACATGATGCAGGATTTATGCTTTCTTGTTATTATCATCTCCTCTCCCATCGCAGAAGTAGTTTGCATTGCGCCGACTAGCTGGTACGTCCACAAAACACATACCTTCTTTCATGTATTCTGTGATTTAGCATTATAAGAACTGAATAAACCTTCCTGGTATTTTGAAACATTTGCTACCCTGTATAAGAGCCTGCTTTTGAACTAAGATACATTTTACATTGATTTGGCACCGCTGCACCACTGTATGTCTGACTATAAGTTTGGATGGTGCAGTTTGTTTACACATGATTGTCTGGCATAGGTATTTATTGCCTGTCTATCTGGAAAATGCTTGAAAGTCTACCGTGGTATTAATGTAGGTCTTCCTGGTGTTTCTAGATAGAAAGTTCAGCATAAGTTGCCATGCATCTGTGGGTCAAAGAACCATACTATTGCAGAGATTGACTAAACTATGCCATTTTTTCCTGGCACATGCGCAGCAAGATAGATTATGTAGTGCTGGATGCATTGCAAAACTAAATGTCTCAGTAGGGAAATTACGCCCTGAGTTCTAGCCAGCCAGCATATAAATGATGGCTTCTATCACTGCCATTGTTTTTATTATGTATGTTTGATTTGTTAGCTGCCTTGAACTTCTTGTGACGCATGCGGGTTATACATTTTAATAAATTGAAATATCATCTGATCCGAACACAAATGCTTTTGCTACTTAGTCTCCTACCTCATAAGTGCACTGCAACCACAATTAGAAACAACTCAAGGAAAGTGATGTCCTTGGTGGTCCCACAGCAGTGCCAGGTTTCAGACCAAGCTGCTTTGCACCATCTCATTTGAAACTAGATGCCAATACAATACCCCTTCTGAGGTACTGGTAAAGAATTCAATTTCACTATTGTAATCAGGGGGGAGGGAAGGGTTGGGTCATAAATTCAGTTCAGTAAATGACTATAAGAATGTTTTCCAGATATCCAAATCATCTTTGATTGTCCTTGTTACCCTGATAAATTGATGCCCCTTCAATGTTCATGGACAGCATTAGGCATCTATGAATACCTTACCCACAGGGATTATTAGGAAGTTCTATGAATGACTGGAACTATCAAAGAGTCACCTTTTTGGCATGTTTCATGTTTTTCATTATTTTCTTATTCTTTACAGCTTGTCTTGAGGCAGTTTAGAGATATTGGAGCACACATCCAATTATATTCCTGTATCAGATTGGCTCTCTAGTCTCCTGGGCTGGAGTGGGACAACTCTTTCGTGGCTTGGCCTCTGGGCACCTGCAACTGGTACTCTTGGAAAATATTCTTTAGTATTGTGTCCTCTTCCTCCAAAGTAGCTTTAGCTTCTAACTCTACTCCAAATAAAATCTCCCAACAGTACTGATTCTTGCTATAGGTCTGTCTCTTTCAAGCTTATGTAAAAACAAGGTCCAAACCCCCCCCAAAAAACAGAGGGCAAGCTGTCGCTTTTACCTCTTTTAAGATGCCCCAAAAAGAACCTCTGATCTGACTCCGTACCCTTCCCCAGTCTGGGTATTTGTTTGGCAACATTCAAAAAGCTGTTATGATTCTTCTCGCAGGCCTAGCCGCAAGCAGCTTCTCACCTCTTTCTCCAGCCAGCCAGATCCCCGATGCCACCATCATGCTCTGATGAGGTCAGGAGGCCGCTGACACCGTCTGCATGCGGCAGGAGCCACCGCCGTGTTCCGTGGCGGGTCCTCCGCCATAGCTTCTCTGCCTGGAGGCCTGGAGGTCACTGCCGAGAGTTCCCCGCGGCCCGGAGGCCACCCATATTGTTTCCTGCACGGCGGGCCTTGCCGCCATGCTCCTATGGCCTGAAGCTGTCGCTTACCTTCTTTCACGGTCAGGAAGCCATCACTGAAGCTACCTTCCACGGCAGACAGAGCTGCCATTGTGGGACCTTCCCACAGCAGGGAATGCCACCATCGTTGCTCTTTTCCACAGCCTGGAGGCCGCCCTGGAACTTCTCTTCCTTTACAGCAGGAAGCCGCCTTTTCAGCTGGGCCTACTTCCTTCAGCTCCATCTTCACAGCATGGCTGCTATCCCTGGTCCTTCCTCCCTAGGTGTGGGGCCGCACATCTTCTCAAGATTTAAAGGGCCAGTCCTCTTGACTCCTCCTCCTCATGATGTCATCCTGGGAGTTCCTCTTCAGCCCTACAAAAGGGATCAGCCTTCAGTTCCTCTTGGCCTTCGTAAGGAGTCAGTCATGGAGTCAGACTGCTCCTGGATCCTCCATTCCAGCTTTTCGGTCCAGGAGTTCCTGATGTCCAGCTCTGCTACTTCAAGGCACTCTGTTCTTCTTGGGAATTCCGTTGTCTTATTTTGTGGTTCTTGATCATTCATCTCATCTTCGTTCCATGTTTGGTCTCTCACTGCATCCTAAGTCCTTGTCTTCAGATATCTTCATCGTCTGACCCTCCTGATGTCTTTACCTTCAGATCTTCCTGAATCCTCATCTTCTGATGTCCTGTCCCTCCTGTAGTCAGTCAGCCTGTTGCTCTGCCTCTCGGAGCCTCCTCGATGCTCTTCGTTGGGTGAGCTGGGGGTCCGAAGTCCAGATGTCCAGATGTCTCAGATGTCTTGTTCTCCAGTTCACTTGATACCTTCGCAATGCTCTTGACTGAGTGCCCTGGGGGTTGAAGTCCAGATGTCCTGACATGCCAGACGTCTTTGTGTCACATTGTCTTCATCTTCAGAATCCTTTTGACATCTTCGTCTTCAGTCCTTTTCACTGTCAAGCGTTCAGACCCTTTTGGCTCCTACATCAAGGAGCCTTCAGACTCTTTGGCTCCCTCATCAGGGTAGCCTCCCCCTCAGATATCCTGGTTCCAGATTTTACCTCCTAGTGGACTGTCCTCTTCAACTTCAGTTGACCTTCTGATTCGTCTGAAGCCGTTGCTTTTTCAGGTTGGCCTGCACCGATTACGCCGGGTCCCTGAAGCCTCAGTTCAGGATGGATGCTGCTACGAGTCATGGTCGGATATCTTCATACTGAGTTTTAACTCTTCTGTCGTCTGTCCACTCATCGAATGTCTTCATCAGTGTCCCTAATGTTCTTGTTGCGTCCGTCGGTCTCAGACTACTTTGACCCTTGTGCCTCACCTTTTTCTCAACTCTCCCCGCTAGCCTTCGGAAGATGGTTACTGCCGCATCTGCAAGCTGCATCCTCCGGCGTCCCCAGAACGGCTATGGCAAAGCCCCACGCCATGTTTCTCCTAAGGGCCTCCTAGGGTGCACACGCTCATGCCACCCATGTTTTTATCCATGTCATGGCGGGAAACTCGGGGGCGTCCCCTTCAAGTGACATCATGCCATCCGGGTATTTAGCCTACGCTTGTTTGCTAGCTCGTTGAGTTAGCAAGGATTGGACTTGTCTGGTCTAAGCTACTCTGCTGCTTCTTTGCTGCCGCTGGAAGCCCTCTCTGCCCTTCGGGGTATAGTCTAACCTGGGTACCTGCTCCTCGGGGGCCTTCTGCTTTCTTTCAGGTGCCTTACTGGGATAAGGTACTTGCTCCTCAAGGGCCTGCTCTCCTTGCCTCGGTGCCTGTTACCATCTACTTCTGCCTGGTGGAATCATCAACCTTACAGCTACCATCTAGTGAGTAATCTAATTCTCAGTCTGTCTCATCTACAGCTCTGCCATGCTGGGAAACCTACACCTGGATATCCCTATACCATCTTGGTGAGACGGGTTCCCTCTGCCAAGGGTTCTGTTTACAGCAATGACTAAGAAAGGTGCCAACATCGCCAATTGGTCTACGGAGGCAGTAACAGCATTCCAGAAACTGAAAGATGCCTTCTTGAGCAAGCCATGCCTCCGACATCCGGATCCAACCAGGCCCTTCTGAGGTTGATGCCTCAGACGTAGGTGTAGGGGCCATGCTAAGCCAGGCCGGTGACTCTAAGACCTTACACCCATGCTCAGTTTTCTCCCGTCGCTTCTTGCCAGCGGAGAACTACGGCATAGGGGATAAAGTGGCGCCCCTGGCTTGAAGGTGCACAACATCAGATCTCAGTTTTTACAGATAATAAAAATCTGGAGTACCTCCGCCACGCACAATGCCTAAACCATAGGCAGGCGAGATGGTCCCTGTTCTTTAACAGGTTTGACTTTGTACTGAAATACCACCCTGGAGATAAGAATGTCAGAGCAGATGCCCTATCTCGCTCATTTCTCTCTGAGGATGTACCTGATAAACCCCAACATATCATCGACCCGAAAAGAATTGTCAACTACTCACCCAGTACCTGCGGGTAAGACTGTTGTACCCAAGAACCTAAGGAAAAAGCTATTAGCATGGACTCACGATTCTAATCTGGCTGGACACCCTGGTCAACGCAGAACTCTGGCAAAACTACAGCAGTACTACTGGTGGCCCACAAAGAAGGAAGATGTGTTCTCCTACGTTGCTTCTTGTTCCAATTGTGCCAGACAGAAACCGCCGCCTGGTCATCCTTGGGGCCTTCTCCAACCCTTGCCAGTGCCAGATGAGCCCTGGACACACATCGCTACAGACTTTGTGGTAGACTTACCACTCTCAGGAGGTAACAACACCATCTGGGTAACAGTGGATCGTTTCTCAAAGATGTCTCACTTCGTGGCTCTCCCTGGCTTGCCCTCAGCCATGGAGCTTGCAAAGCTTTTCATCATGCACATCTTTCGCCTACACGGCATGCCAAAGCACATTGTCTCTGATAGAGGAACCCAATTCACAGCTAAGTTCTGGAAAGCACTGTGCAAGAAGTTTGATATCTCTCTCGACTTCACCTTTGCATACCATCTTCAGTCTAATGTGCTGTGTGGGTAGTCATCAAAATGATTGGGCTGAACTGTTGCCCTGGGATGAATTTGCCATCAACTCTCATCCAGCAACATCAACTGGATCAACACCATTTGAAGTGGTCTACGGACGACTACCATTACCACCCTTACCACTTCCACTTTCAGTGTTGTCCCCAGCAGCTCAATCTACTGCCAAAGATATCCAACGACTATGGACTAAAACCAAAGAGATGCTCCGTAAAGCAGGACAACGAGCAAAGAAAGGCTATGATGCTCATCACTGCAAGGATCCAGAATTCCAGCCTGGTGACAAAATCTGGCTGCCTACAAAACATCTAAGAGTCAAGCTACCATCAGCTCATTTTGCTCCACGCTTCATCGGACCCTTTCCCATTCTCCGACGCCTAGGTACTCTTATGTACAGTCTGAAACTTCCACCAGTATTGAAGATTCATAATGTGTTTCATGTCTCACTACTGAAACCGTTAATCCTTTGCAAATTCTCAAACAAGACTCCTGAAGCTACACCTATTGATGCAGAAGAAGACATCGAATACAAGGTAGATGTTATGCTTGATGTGAGAAAGAGAGGCAGAGTATGGGTATACCTCCTGTCATGGGAGGGTTATGGACCTGAAGAAAACTCTTGGGAACCTTCGGCAAATATCATGGATAAAGAGATGCTTCAGCACTATCACAGAATGCATCTTCAGAAACCAAGACCAGGTAGGAGGTCTGGAGGGGGCTCTTTGAAGGGTGGTACTGTTGCGTCCGTCAGTCTCAGACGGCTTCAACCCTTGTGCCTCACCTTTTTCTCAGCTCTCCCCACTAGCCTTGGGAAGATGGCTACTGCAACGTCCGCAAGCCACATCCTCCAGCGTCCCCGGAATAGCTATGGCAAAGCTTCATGCCATGTTTCTCCTATGGGCCTTCTAGGGTGCGCGCATGCATGCCACCCACATCTTTATCCACATCATGGCGGAAACCTCGGGGGCATTCCCCTTGAGTGACATCATGCCATCTGGGTATTTAGCCTACACTTGTTGCTAGCTCGTTGAGTTAGCAAGGATTGGACTTGTCCGGTCTAAACTACACTGCCGCTTCCTTGCTGCCACTGGAAGCTCTCTCTGCCCTTCGGGGTATACTCTAACCTGGGTACCCACTCCTCGGGGGCCTTCTGCTTTCTTTCAGGTGCCTTATTGGGATCAGGTACTCGCTCCTTGAGGGCCTGCTCTCCCTGCCTCAGTGCCTGTTACCATCGACTTCTGCCTGGTGGAACCATCAACCTTACAGCTACCATCTAGTGAGTAATCTAATTCTCAGTCTGTCTCATCTACAGCTCTGCCATGCTGGGAAACCTACACCTGGATATCCCTATACCATCTTGGTGAGACGGGTTCCCTCTGCCAAGGGTCCCTAGACTGCTACCTCTGGATCAACTCACTACTGCCTGTACAGTAAAAGACAAGTCCCTGGTCTTCTGCCTGTCTGCCTATGCTGGGATACATCTCACCTGCCTCGGCGCTTCTAAGGAGCTCCTCTCTGCAGTCGCGTCATGGTCCAAGGGCACTCCACGCTCCCTGAAAGTGAGATTGCTCCCTAGCGCTCCCGCAACAGAACCAGTAGAAGAATATTTCAACCTTCCAAGACATTCTCCATCTGACCTTAAGGTGGCCAGACTCCTATACAGAAACTTCAAAGGAGCATTCCAGGGTAAAACTGCTGAATTGGAATTCATTAAAAAAAACTTAACACCATCATCCAAGATGTGAACAGAGACAATGGCTTCATGATTCACTACAACTACCTATGAACTTAACTGTTATCAGAAAATTCTGTCCACACTTACCTCAGTTTTCAATAGGCTATAGTATAATGCTATTAACACTCTCTACATACTAGGGATGTGAATCGTGAGATCAATCGTCTTAATGATCGATTTTGGCTGGGGGGGGGGGGGGAGGGAAATCTGATCGTCATGGTTTTTTGTTTTTTTAAATCGTTAAAAATCGTAAATCAGGGGAGGGCGGGAAAACCAGCACACCAAAACAACCCTAAACCCACCCCGACCCTTTCAAACAAATCCCCCACCCTCCCGAACCCCCCCAAAATGTTTTAACTTACCTGGGGTCCAGTGGGGGGGGGGGGTCCCGGCGCGATCTCCCGCTCTCGGGCCACGGCTGCGTTAATAGAAATGGCGCCGGTGGCCCTTTGCCCTTACCATATGACAGGGCAAAGGTAGCGCCGGTGCCATTTTGGTTCCTGTCACCCGACGTCACGAGTGCAGGAGATCGGTCCCGGACCCCCGCTGGACCCCCAGGGACTTTTGGCCAGCTTAGGGGGGCCTCCTGACTCCCACAAGACTTGCCAAAAGTCCAGCGGGGGTCCGGGAGCGACCTCCTGCACGCGGGCCGTACTGCCAATATTCAAAATGGCGCCGGCGCTACTTTTGCCCTCACTATGTCGACATAGTGAGGGCAAAACATTTTGGGGGGGTTCGGGAGGGTGATCCAGCTTCCAGACTAATAAAGAACTATTTGTGTTTATCTCATATTCTAGCCTAGCCGGTGGTTCCTCTCAGGATCTCCTCCTGGGGGCGCTGTCATCTGCCATTGGCCCAGGGATTCACCATTTCCTCCCAGTGGTCATTCCTTTCACTATTGTCACTCTGTGGGAGCCCACCACTACAGACCACTAACTCTGCTCACGGAAGTATTATATAGACAGCTACTCCTCTTTCTTTGAGACTTGCCAGCAACTTATATGTACAGATTGCTATTCCGTAGCGGAGGCATGATAGATTGCTATCTTAGTAGCAAAGTACAATATACCTATTGTTCTCTCCTCTCCTCAGAAGAGTATCATTATACAGATTGCCAACTCCTCTTCCTTGGAGAGTTGATCCATAACAGTTTGCTACCTCCTTTCCTTATAGGAGTATCTATAGCAGTTCACTAACAGATCTACAGATAGCTAACTCCTCCCCTCTGGAGGAGCAGGTCATGTCATATCGCTACTCCTTCCCCTTTCAGGAGAACAGCAGAACAGATTGCTAACTCCACCCTCCTGGCGGGGTGAGGGACAGCAGATTGTTAACTCCTCCCCTCTGGAGGAGGAGAGCATACCAGATTGCTAATTCCCTAGCAGATTGGTAGCATGATTCTCCAAAGAGCTGATTGAAAGAATAAAAGCAAAAAGATCAACATTCTAAAATTACAAAGGAACTGAAAAAGAGGCACACAGGGAAGAATATCTGGTGAGGCTGAAAGAAATAAGGAAATAAATCAGGAAGCCCAGGCCCAACACTGTGACCCGACCCAGAGTCTGGGTCCCAAAGCCTGGATTTCAGCCTCGAAGCCCAATCTGGAAGCTGCTCTTCTTCAGTCCTCTTCTTTTTTCAGTACTTGAAAGCCAAATGATGCCATCCATTAGGGTCACTCCATAGTTAAATAACTCTGGCACATTCAGCATATTGATGTAAAGCATTAGGTTGCGGAACTCAGCCTGGTCCAGGTTGAGGCCCTGGCATCAGGATCTGGGCTCAGGATCGGGTCGAGGTATTGGGCCTGGGCTCAGGCTAGAACCAAGTTTAAGGTCGGGTGTCAGGACCTGACCTCCTGGTCTGGTATGTGGCATCAAGCCTGGGTTCAGGCTCTGGCCTAGGCCGAGGCCCAGGCATTGGGATCCAGCCTCTGGGTAGGGTAGGGTTGCTGCATCGGGCCTTAGTCCAGGCTGAGGCTCCTGTGTCAGAACCTGGTCTCCAGGTTGGATCAAGGAGTTAGGCCTATGCTCGAGCTCCAGCCTAGACCAAGGCCCAGGCATCATGATCTGATCTCTGGGTTGGATTGTAGTGTCAGGCCTGGGTCCAGGCTGAGGCCCCAGAACAGGGACCCTGCCTTCTGGTCAGGTCATGGTGTCGGAACAGGGTCTGGACTTGGGCCTAAGATGAAACCCGGCTTCACGATCCAGCCTCTGGTCGGGTCATGATGTCGGGCCTGGATCCGGGCATAGGCCTCGGCATTGGGAACTAGCCTCTGGGTCTTGTTATGGAATTGGGCTTATGTGCGGGCTGAGGCCTCATTAATAGTATCCAGCTTCCCAGTTGGGTAGAGACGTCGGACCTTGGCTCGAATTCTGGCCTAGGCATTGGGACTCAGCCTCCAGATCTGGTCATGGCATTGGGCCTGGGTCCAGGCCATGGCCCTAGCATTGGAAACTGGCCTTAGGGTCGTATCGTGACAACAGGCTTGGATCCAGGCTGAGGCCATGGCGTCAAGACCTGGCCTTCATCAGATCAGGTACGTTTTTTTTTAATTTTTGTTGGTCTTGGCCAAAGTCTCGGCTTTGGCCCCTGCCTCTGCTGAGATTCCTGCATCGCGCTCAGGCCTAGGCCACAGCTCTTGCTTTGGTCCTAGGCTGAGTTGGCATCACGCTCAGGCATAGGCCCACAACCGAAGCTTTGTGCCTTAGCCTATGCCCTAGGCAAGGCCCCGGCTTTGGGCTTAGACCTAGACCTGATACATTTGTTTAAAATAAATAGGTTTCATTTAATTTGGGGGAGCCCCCGATTCAGATCAAGGCCCCATGAATGAAACAAATTGGCCTTTTTCAATGTGTTTTACACTTTTGTTATAAAAGAATGGTTTTGTGGAGAAGAAAAATATGGCTAAAATAAACATGGCATATGTTTGATACTAGTTTATGGCTACCACAAAATCCCTTGAATAGGAGATGACATCAAACGTTAATACATGTGACTTTATTTTATAACATGGAAGTTGAATATACATGCACTCTACATTTTACATTCATTTTATAATAGAAAATTATGCTTAGTTGTTGAATATGACTCATTAAACTGGTAGTAATATATCAGAGATTTTTTTAAAATATATTACCTTAACAATTGAGTATGATGGCAATCAGTGAAGTGTACATCTTTCTGCATTTAGTAATTTGATCAGTTAAAATAGCATAATTGGCTCTATGCTATAGACTGAGATGTGATCAATCAATATAATTTGCCTGAAACTTCAAACATAAGATTGCAGTGATCATGAATAATGTAATCCAAGGAATAAATTGGATTTCACAGTTTATATGAAAGTAGCTGTTATACACTGTACTAAACTACCACTGTTTCTTGCAATCAAAGATTGTAGAGTTATTGCACACATTTTTCCCATATCTTTCTTGGCAACTGGCAAGTAATGTATAGAGAATACCATGTGATATTGTTTGACATAAGTAGGAAGGAGCTACTTTTTCACACTACACTATTCCTTTTCTTCCTGACAGAATTTTGGGATTTCCTGTTCTACAGCTGTTGGAGAGGTCCCACCTTTTTCGCTATGACCTCTCCTATGGGTATAAGGGAAGTGTGTCTCGAGGCAGTTGCCTGTAGTCTATAGGGATGTGAATCGTTTTTTGACGATTTAAAATATCGTCCGATATATATTAAATCGTCAAAAATCGTTAGGGCCACGATACAATACCAATTCCCCCGATTTATCG
Source organism: Rhinatrema bivittatum (assembly GCF_901001135.1). Lineage (NCBI taxonomy): Eukaryota > Metazoa > Chordata > Amphibia > Gymnophiona > Rhinatrematidae > Rhinatrema > Rhinatrema bivittatum. The sequence goes on along the minus strand of NC_042618.1, from coordinate 389,241,016 downwards.
TTAAAAAATCGTAAATCGGGGGAAGGGGAGGGCAGGAAAACCGGCATACTAAAACCCCCTAAAACCCACCCCCGACCCTTTAAATTAAATCCCCCACACTCCCGAACCCTCCCCCAAATGCTTTAAATTACCTGGGGATCCAGCGGTGGTCCAGAACGGCGGCGGTCCGGAACGGCCCCCTCAATTGATTCCTTTTGTCTTCAGCCGGCACCATTTTGCAAAATGGCAACCGCAAAATGGCGGCGGCCATAGACAAAAATGATTTGACGCAGGAGGTCGTTCCGGACCCCCGCTGGACTTTTGGCAAGTCTTGTGGGGGTCAGGAGGCCCCCCCAAGCTGGCCAAAAGTTTCTGGGAGTCCAGCGGGGTTCAGGAAGTGATTTCTTGCCGCGAATCGTTTTCCGTATGGAAAATGGCGCCGGCAGGAGATCAACTGCAGGAGGTCGTTCAGCAGGGGTTCCGGACCGCCGCTGAACGACCTCCTGCAGTCGATCTCCTGCCGGCGCCATTTTCCGTACGGAAAATGATTTGCGGCAAGAAATCGCTTCCTGAACCCCGCTGGACTCCCAGAAACTTTTGGCCAGCTTGGGGGGGCCTCCTGACCCCCACAAGACTTGCCAAAAGTCCAGCGGGGGTCCGGAACGACCTCCTGCGTCGAATCGTTTTTGTCTATGGCCGCCGCCATTTTGCGGCGGCCATTTTGCAAAATGGTGCCAGCTGAAGACAAAAGGATTCAATTGAGGGGGCCGTTCCGGACCGCCGCCGTTCTGGACCACCAGGTAATTTAAAGCATTTGTGGGGGGGTTCGGGAGGGTGGGGGATTTAATTTAAAGGGTCGGGGGTGGGTTTTAGGGGGTTGGCTCACGATTTTAACGATTTTTCACGATATTTTTAAAACCCAAACGGCAACAATACGATTCCCTCCCCCTCCCAGCCGAAATCGATCGTTAAGATGATTGAGGACACGATTCACATCTCTAGTCTCTGATTTCATTAGCTGCAGACAAGAAAATATTGTGCTTATTTCTCCCAGAGCCAGGGTTAGGCCATGGCTTGGTTGAGCAACATTAGCATGGCATTCTCGAGAAATGATCTCAGTACCTCTAGGGGTCTGGTTAATCAATCTGAAAGGAAAGGGTTTCCCAGGCTGACTTCCATAGGGAGCCAGATAGGTTGGGCTAGCATTCTGCCATCAGGGATATTTGATTGCCACTCTCCTCCATCTTTTTTGAGATGCGGCGACCAAAATTGTACACAATATTCAGGGTGCGGTCTCACCATGGAGCGATACAGAGGCATTATGACATTTTCCGTTTTATTCACCATTCCCTTTCTAATAATTCCCAACATTCTGTTTTCTTTTTTGACTGCCGCAGCACACTGAACCAATGATTTCAATGTGTTATCCACTATGACGCCTAGATCTCTTTCTTGGACAGTAGCACCTAATATGGAACCTAACATTGTGTAACTATAGCATTGGATATTTTTCCCTATATGCATCACCTTGCACTTATCCACATTAAATTTCATCTGCCATTTAGATGCCCAATTTTCCAGCTTCACAAGGTCTTCCTGTAATTTATCACAATCTGCTTGTGATTTAACTACTCTGAACAATTTTGTATCATCTGCAAATTTGATTACCTCACTCGTCGTATTTGACCTCGATTGCTGTGCCTGTTCATCCAGGCCTTAAGTCCCTAGGTGGGATTGACTCTGTCCTCGACTGCTGTGCCTGTCCGTTCAGGCCTGTCCATTCAGGCCTTATGTACCTACGAGGGTTTGACTTAGATTGTAAGCCCTCTGGGGATAGGGAAATACCTACAGTACCTGAGTGTAATCAGCTTTGAAGTGCTGGAAAAGTTTGAAAATAGGAATATAAATAAATTTTAAAAAACTGTTGTGCCTGTCTGTCCAGACCTTATGTTCCTACAAGTGTTTGAACTCGATTGCTGTGCCTGTCCATCCAGGCCTTATGTCCATAGGTGGGATTGACACTGTCCTCGACTGCTGTGCCTGTTCGTCCAGGCCTTATGTTCCTACAAGTGTTTGACCTCGATTGCTGTGCCTGTCCATATAGACCTTATGTTCCTACAAGTGTTTGACCTCAATTGCCGTGCCTGTCCATCCAGGCTTTATGTCCCTAGGTGGGATTGACTCTGTCCTTGACTGCTGTGCCTGTCCATCCAGGCCTTATGTTCCTACAAGTGTTTGACCTCAATTTCTGTGCCTGTCCATCCAGAACTTATGTACCTAGGTGGGATTGACTCTGTCCTCGACTGCTGTGCCTGTCCGTTCAGGCCTTATGTTCCTACAAGGGTTTGACCTCGATTGCTGTGCCTGTCCATCCAGGACTTATGTTCCTACAAGTGTTCCTACTTTCCTTCGGCTATGTTCCTACTTTCCTTCGGCTCACCTCTGCTCCGAGCATGCTCTCTGTATCAGCGCCGCCCCGTTAGGGACTCAAGCCCCACCGACCCGATCGCAGCCTGCGGCCTCCCGAGCCTGAACCCGCGGACCACGTGGGACCCGAAGCCGGCCTATCACCCACCAATCAGAAGCCAGAAGCCGTGCTGTAAAGGAAGTGAGGAAAGAAAAAGGAAAAAAAAGCAAGAACAGAACCCAGGTAAGAGCCCTTTAAATCTAGGGCTCTCCCTGCTGGCGTTCCTTTCCTTCGGCTCACCTCCACTCTGAGCACGCTCTCTGAATCAGCGCCGCCCTGTTAGGGACTCAATCCCCGCCAACCCGATCGCAGCCTGCAGCATCCCGAGCCCAAACCCGCGGACCACGTGGGACCCGAAGCCGGCCTATCACCCACCAATCAGAAGCCAGAAGCCGCGCTGTAAAGGAAGTGAGGAAAGAAAAAGGAAAAAAGCAAGAACAGAAGCCAGGTAAGAGCCCTTTAAATCTAGGGCTCTCCCTGCCGGCGTTCCTTTCCTTCGGCTCACCTCTGCTCCGAGCACGCTCTCTGAATCGGCGCCGCCCCATTAGGGACTCAAGCCCCACCGACCCTATCGCAGCCTGCAGCCTCCCGAACCTGAACCCGCAGACCAAGTGGGACCCGAAGCCGGCCTATCACCTACCAATCAGAAGCCAGAAGCCGCGCTGTAAAGGAAGTGAGGAAAGAAAAAGGAAAAAAAGCAAGAACGGAAGCCAGGTAAGAGCCCTTTAAATCTAGGGCTCTCCCTGCCGGCGTTGCGCGCCGGGCGTTGTGCGCCGAAGGAGCGCGAAAAAGGGGCCTGCCCCTTTGTGCGCCCCTTCGTGCAGCCCCCCTAGGATAGCCTGAAAAATTAGATAAAACATTACTACATTTCCCGAGCACCCACAGACACAGCAGCATTCTCCCCACAGCTCCCTACGGTTCATCCTTCGCTACCCTTTCATTCCTACCTTCCACTACGACAGCCCCCCACAGCCCCCCACTGGAACAAGGCATGAGCACATCTGCCATCCCAATAATACACAATATCAGGAGAAACCCAGCAACAAAACAATTTATACCCTCCTTACAACAAAAAAAGACTCATCCCAATCATGATCTCTCCACTGAACCAACTGCTGGGCCTCACACTATTCTCCCTAACTCTACTGAACGTGCAATCCCTTTCAAAAAAGACCCACTTCCTATACGTCTATCTTATGGAAGCTCATCCTGACCTTTGCGCCATCACCGAAACTTGGCTAAAGCCCGAAGATATTGCTATTATCAACCAACTTCCTCTACAATCATATGACATATTCTCTATCTCCAGACTGAAAAAAAGAGGGTGTGGGCTGCTTCTTGCAGCTAACAAAAAACTAGGACTGTCGTTCCAGGCTACAGAAGCATCAAACTCCCTTGAATTTGCAGTCTTTAAATCCTCCCACCTGCAGATTGGACTTGCCTATGCTCCCCCAGGATGCCTGGAATTAGACCCATCTCCACTAATCGAACGCATAGCCAAACACATCAATACTGATACACCGGCTATACTTCTGGGTGATTTCAATCTCCATGTGGATGCAACTCCACGCTCTGCCAGCTGTGATGCATTCCTCAACACTCTTAATCTCATGGGTTTCAAACAAATCATAAATGAACCAACCCATAAAGCAGGACACACGTTAGACCTTATCTTCATAAACCAGGGCCTCTCCATCTCCTCTCACACAGTTTGCTCACCAGTACTATGGTCAGACCATACGTTAATCACCACTTCCCTGACGAACCACCAAGCTACCCCTGCATCAACACAGAGAAACACGGTTCAATTCAGGAAGCTATGCAACCAGGAAACACTCTGCTCTCACCTAACGGCAGAGCTAACCCATCTTGACCTCTCAGACGCTGACTCAGCCTCAGTCTCTTGGTTTAAAATCACCAAAAAAGTGGCAGACCTTACCTGCCCATTAACCAAAGTCATTCAATCTAACAAAGACAAAAACAAAACCGTGGTACACGCCAGAACTAAAAACCATAAAGCGTGAACTCAGAAACAGAGAACAGCTATGGCGCAAAAACCCATCAACCGCAAACCTATCGGCTTTCAAATCCCTTATGCACCATTACAGGATCTCCACTCTTCACACTAAAAGAGACTTCTATTCACAGAAAATCCACCATCTCTTACCCTAAAGCCCTCTTTTCCATGGTGTCATCCCTCACCAATCCACACTCCACGCCTATACCGGAAGATAAAGCTGCAAGCAAAGCCGCTGAACTAGCCACCTATTTCAAGAACAAAATCTCTAACCTACTGGCTCCGCTTAAGGAAAATAAAGATTCTACTCCTCTACATCCCGTCACTGCTCCTCTACAACTAACTACAAGCCTGGAGTTTTTTGAGCCTACCTCCTCTTTAGAGATCGAAAATGTGCTAAAGAAACTTAAACCCACTTCTCACCCATTGGATGCGATCCCAGCCAACCTTCTCATCACCAGTTCTATAGCCATCACCAAGCCTATCGCACAGATCATTAATTGCTCCCTAGCACAGGGCCTTGTCCCTGACCCCCTCAAACTCGCCATCCTGAAACTTCTTCTGAAAAAACCCAATCTGTCTCCAGACAACCCAGCCAATTTTCGTCCTATAGCAAACCTTCCGTTCATTGCCAAAATCCTGGAAAGAATAGTAAATAAACAACTCTCGGAATTCTTGGATAACAACAACATACTCTCCTCATCTCAACTTGGCTTCCGTAAATCCCAAAACACAGAATCCCTCCTAATCTCACTGACAGACACCATTATCCTGAACCTTGAAAAGAAACAACCCTGTCTGCTTATCCTCCTCGACCTTACAGCGGCTTTTGACACGGTGAATCACGATATGCTAATAGATCGTCTAGCTGATATTGGCATCAAGGGCACCGCCCTCAATTGGTTCAAATCTTTCCTCCAGAACAGGTATTACAAAGTCAAAATCAACAGTAAAGAGTCACACCTAATCAGCTCTACTCTGGGAGTCCCACAAGGTTCTTCACTATCCCCAACATTATTCAACATATACTTGCTCCTGCTTTGTCAGCTCCTTACCAAACTAAATCTAACCCATTATTAATATGCAGATGATGTTCAAGTTCTCATACCGATTACTGACTCACTTCACAAAACTTGAACTGACCTTCTGGAATTCTTGTCTACAATCCATTAACAACCTACTAACAAGTCTCAACTTGATACTCAATTCCAACAAGACAGAGTTCCTCCTCATCACCCAAGATGGGAATTACCCGTTGTCCAACACACACCCCGCTTCTCAACCAGCGCTATCCCCCCGTCTGAAACCTTGGAGTAATCATGGATAATCAACTGAACTGCAGAAGTTTCATCAATAACACCATAAAGGATTGCTTTTTTAAACTCCAAGTCTTAAAACGGTTGAGACCCCTCCTCCACTGCCAAGACTTCCGAACAGTTTTACAAACAATCATTTTCTCAAAAATCGATTATTGCAATTCACTTTTACTCGGCCTCCCTGCTAACTCTATAAAACCTTTACAGATGTTACAAAATGCTACAGCAAGGGTCCTAACCAAAACCAACAAAAGAGACCATATAACACCCATTCTAAAGAACCTGCACTGGCTTCCAATCAAATTCAGAATCTTGTTCAAAGTCTTATCAATCATCCACAAAGCCATTCACAACATCACCCCACTGAATCTCATGATCCCACTTCAGCCTCGCACTACCGCCAGACCGGTGAGACAAGCATATAGAGACACTCTACAGGCCCCACCTATCAAAATGTCAGTAAGGAAAAGAGCTCTCTCCACCGCTGTCCCGAAACAATGGAACTCGCTGCCTGCAGACCTCAGGCTTGAACAATGTCCGAGCACCTTTAAAAAAAGACTCAAGACCTGGTTGTTCAACCAAGCTTTCTCTTAACTAAGCTATCTTAACTAATCGCCCACTTGTAGACTCTGCCATTGGCAATCCTCTAATGGTACGGTCGCTTTAATTAAACCCACCATAGTAGCTCTTATTCCCCGGGCCCTATTCCTAGTCACCGAACATTACACCAGCGAGCTTTAGGCTTGCCGGTCAAGTCGCCTTTGTTTTACTCTGTTAAACCCAGTTCTTTGTATCCAAATTTGATCACCATGGTTTAATGTAAGACATTCTCATGTCATGGTTTTTTGTTGAAATGTAAACCGAAGTGATTGGTAACTCTGTTACTTGAACATCGGTATATAAAAGTGCTAAATAAATAAATAATAAATAAGTGTTTGACCTCGTTTGCTGTGCCTGACAGTCCAGGCCTTATTTTCCTACAAGTGTTTGACCTCAATTGTTGTGCCTATCCGTCCAGGCCTTATGTCCTACAAGTGTTTGACCTCGATTGCTGTGCCTGTCCATCCAGGACTTATGTCCCTAGGTGGGATTGACTTTGTCCTCGACTGCTGTGCCTGTTCATCCAGGCCTTATGTTCCTACAAGGGTTTGACCTTGATTGCTGTGCCTGTCCATCCAGGCCTTATGTTCCTACAAGTGTTTGACCTCGATTGCTGAGCCTGTCAGTCCAGGCCTTATGTTCCTACAAGTGTTTGACCTCGTTTGTGTGACTGTCCGTCCAGGCCTTATGTCCTACAAGGGTTTGACCTCGATTGCTGTGCCTGTCCATCCAGGCCTTATGTTCCTACAAGTGTTTGACCTTGATTGCTGTGACTGTCCGTCCAGACCTTATGTCCATAGGTAGGATTGACTCTGACCTTGACTGCTGTGCCTGTCCGTGCAGGCCTTATGTTCCTACAATTGTTTGACCTCATTTGTGTGACTGTCTGTCCAGGCCTTATGTCCTACAAGGGTTTGACCTCGATTGCTGTGCCTGTCCGTCCAGGCCTTATGTTCCTACAAGTGTTTGACCTTGATTGCTGTGACTGTCCGTCCAGACCTTATGTCCATAGGTAGGATTGACTCTGACCTTGACTGCTGTGCCTGTCCGTCCAGGCCTTATGTTCCTACAATTGTTTGACCTCGATTGCTGTGCCTGTCCATCCAGGCCTTATGTTTATTTATTTATTTTATTTATTTTGAGTTCTTATATACCGACATTCCTGTATGAAATACAGATCACACCGGTTTACAGTACAACAGAACGGTCGCGGGTGGGCGATACATTAAACATTAAGTTGAACATTAAGTTAAGTTATATTAAAAAACATGAGAACATTCAAAAGGAAACAATTGGGAGAGCCATTAAACATTCGAGCATTAAACATTGGGGTATTAAACATTGGAACATTGGAACGTTGAAACTTTAAAGCATTAATCATTAAACTGTAGAGACCTTCTCTGACTTCGGAGGCGGGTTAATAAGGAATGAGAACAATGAAGAAATTATATGAGAAAGCGTGGGGTTAAAACAGGGGGTCGGGGCGAAAAAATGTATTAATAAGAGAGGAAGGCATGGGCAGGAGGACATGAGATAGGGGGTGAGAAGAATGGGTGGAAGTAACTAAGTAGGGGACCTCCTTGAGCCCTGGTTGTGTCCTTTGAGTGGTGTCAGACAGATCTTATGTTTCAGGGAAAGCTTGTCTGAAAAGCCACGTTTTTAGGTGTTTCTTAAATGTTTGATGGCAACGTTCTTGGCGTAGATCCGGAGGCAGAGTGTTCCAAAGAGTAGGCCCTGCAGTCAATAATGCCCGCTTTCTTAGAGTGGATTTGGCCGGAGGGGCATATAGGGAGCCTTTGTATGCTCTTTTAACTGGTCTGTCTGAATAATGTGGACGTAATTGAGAGCTAAGTTTAAGTGGGGCGATGTTGTGTAAATCCTTGTGGATCATCATAAGGACTTTAAAAGAAATCCTAAATTTGATGGGTAGCCAGTGCAGGGAGTGAAGGATGGGAGTGATATGGTCTCTTTTATTTGAGTTGGTAAGATTCCTAGCAGTGGCATTCTGGACCATCTGTAAGGGTTTGATAGTTATTGCAGGGAGACCTAGTAAGAGCGAATTGCAATAGTCTAATTTAGCGAGGATAATAGATTGAAGTACCAAATGGAAATCTCTAAAATGCAAGAGAGGTTTCAGCTTTTTAAGAACTTGTAGTTTAAAGAAACATTCTTTAGTGGTGTTGTTGATGAATGATTTTAAGTTGAATTTGTTGTCGAGCCAAACCCCTAAGTCTCTGACAGAAGGGGAATGGTTGATAACTGTTTTGGCGAATTGAGAAGCGCCGGGAGAATTGAGGCGAGTTTGGGTTTCATCTGGTGAAACGAGGAGGATCTTGGTCTTATTTGGATTGAGGATGAGGTTAAGGCTGGTGAGAAGACTGTTGATCGATTGTAGACAGCTGTTCCAGTGGGCCCAGGTTTTTTGAAGTGAATCTGTGATTGGGAGAAGAATATGGACGTCATCAGCATATAGGTAAAACGTTAATTTTAGGTTGGATAGTAATTGGCAAAGTGGAAGCAGATACATGTTAAAAAGTGTGGGAGAGAGGGATGATCCTTGTGGGACTCCCAGATTGGATTTGATGGCGAGTGATTCCATATTATTAATCCTGACCTAATACGATCTATTCTCAAGGAACGATTTGAACCAGCTGAGTGCCACTCCTTGGATACCAATGTTTGATAGACGCTCCAGAAGGAAAGAGTGATTAATGGTATCGAATGCTGCCAATAAGTCGAGTAATGCCAGGAGGTATGGTTGTTTTCTTTCCAGATTAAGAAGGATGGTGTCCGATAGTAAGGTTAAAAGGGCTTCGGTGTTTTGGGATTTTCGGAATCCAAACTGGAAAGGGGAGAGAATGTTGTTCTCCTCCAGGTATTCTGACAGTTGTTTGTTTACAATTCTTTCCATGATTTTGGAGATCAAAGGTAGATTCGCTATAGGGCGGAAATTTGCAGGGTCAGAAGTCGGAAGGTTGGGTTTTTTTAGTAGTGGTTTGAGGATTGCTAGTTTTAGTTGGTCAGGTACCTTTCCTTGTGCCAATGAGCAGTTGATGATATCTGCTAAAGATTTTGAAATAACGGTTGGGATGGAGAGAAGAAGATTGGAAGGAATTGCATCCAACGGGTGTGATGAAGGTTTAAGCTTCTTGAGGATTTTTTCTATTTCCAGCGAAGATGAGGTCTCAAAGGAATAAAGATTGCTGCTGCAATTGAGTGTTGAAGTGCTGGATGGGAGGGTTGTCAGTAAGGAGGTAGAGAGGGGCTTAATAAGGTTAGCTATCTTATTCTCAAAGAAGATAGCCAGCTCTGTAGCCTTATTAAGAGCTTGCTCATCAGGTATGGTGGGGGAGAAGTTTTGTAAGAGATGCAACGTATGAGAATAGGGCTTTAGAGTAAAAAATGAAGTGGTGAATTTTTTTGGAGAAGAAGTCTTTCTTGGCTTTGAGTGTGGCATTCCTATAGGCATTGAGGTAGGTTTTATAGTTTGATAGATTTGAAGTGGATGGGGACTTACGCCATCTGTGCTCCTTACTACAGTAGCTCTTGCTTGAGGGCTTTTAGTTCCGGGGTGACCCAAGGTTTCCTATTGTCATGGGGTAGGTGAAGAGATTTTGTGACAGTTGGGCATGATTGTTCTGCAACCTTGGTTGTGATCCTGAACCAAGAGGTGGTGGCTGAGTGAGCATTCGTGAGATCAAGCTGATCTAGATCTTTTGTAAGCAGATTACTAAGTTGTTCAATAGAGCATGGTTTCCTGAACTGAATTGTTGTTTTAGGGAAGATAGGCAAAGGGTGATCTTTGATTTGTAGCTCTGATGAGATGATTTGATGGTCCGACCATGGAACTGAGACGCATGTGGGGCTGGTGGCAGAAGTGATGCTTTCATTAATGAAAATAAGGTCTAACGTGTGGCCCGCTTTGTGCGTGGGACCGCTGACAATTAGTCTTAGGCCTAAGTGGCTTAGTGCATTTAGGAAGATTTCACAATTGGGGGATGGCGGTGATGCGTCCACGTGTAGGTTAAAATCTCCCAACAGTATAGCTGGTTTATCCATGTTTAGATGTTTGGCCGTAAATTCGATCAATGGGGATGGGTCTGAGTCCAGATTTCCTGGAGGTGCGTAGACTAGTACGAGTTGGAGATGGTCAGATTTGAAAAGGGCTAATTCTATGTTGTTTAATCTGGTGGATAGTTGCAAAGTGAGGCCTAGCCCCTTTTTTGCAGCTAGCAGTAGTCCTCCTCCTCTTTTTTTCAGTCTGGGGATTGAGTGGATGTCGTATAGATGGTTGGGGAGCTGATTTAATAGAACAGTGTCCGTAGGTTTCAACCACGTTTCTGTGATTGCGCAGAGATCTGGGTTAGCATCAGTCAGATGGTCATTGAGTAGGTGAGATTTTTTAGTGATAGACTGAGCATTGAACAGAGTAAAGAGAGTAATGCCGAGCATTTGAGAGACTGGCGAGATCAAGATTGGGAGTAATCTTTGTTGACGAAGGCCTAGCGCCCGAGGTCTGTTGAATCTGTGATTGAAGGTAGTGTGTATAATGGGCATACTTAAAGAGCGCATCTTGAAGGGGGGTTTAGGCAATGCTAGCAGTGAGGGGTCAATATGTTTGAGGATAGATGTTGGCGATGAGATTGCTTGAGAAGGAGGACAGCTGATCGGATGGGGTGGTGTGGAATCCACCTGACCTCCTTTGCTTTGTTGCCCTGCCGTCATTGGGAAAGGTTGGATGCTACTCTGGGTGTGGGCCTTTGCTGCTTGAGTGGGAAAGTAGGCTGAGAACAGAGCCTAGCTATGCCAGGTTCAGGGTAGCGTTGGGCCGTGGGCAAAGCCCAAGGAGTTGGAGATAATGATTTGTTGATAGTTTATTGAACGCCCAAAGGGATAAGTGCTGCCCTAGAGGAGCTGCACTAAGGGGCGCACAAAGGGGCAGGCCCCTTTGTCGCGTTCCTTCGGCGCGCGACGCCGGGAGGAGCGGCCGGGATTTAAATCCCCTGCCCTCCGAAGCTGATGACGTCCTCAAAGCGCCCCGGATTGGTCAGCTGGGAGCTTGTGGGGGTGGCGAGAGAAGAGCTGCCTCGTGGCCGATGCTGGAGCCCTGGTGGTGAGTGCGGCGCTAATTTCAGGCCTTACCCCGATGGGCTTCAGTGCCGGATGCGCAGGCCTGGTGTTTCCATCCGCGTCTGGGGGTCGTCTCTGTGATCGGCGGTTGCGTGGAGGAAGAAGGACGCCGGGAGGAGCGGCCAGGATTTAAATCCCCCTACAAGTGTTCCTACAAGTGTTCCTACAAGTGTTTGACCTCAAGTGCTGTGCCTGTCCGTCCAGACTTCATGTTCCTACAAGTGTTTGACCTCGATTGCTGTGCCTGTCAGTCCAGGCCTTATGACCCTAGGTGGGATTGACTCTGTCATCGACTGCTGTGCCTGTTCGTCCAGGCCTTATGATCCTACAAGGGTTTGACATTGATTGCTGTGCCTGTCTGTCCAGGATTTATGTTCCTACAAGTGTTTGATCTCGATTGCCTTTGTCCTCATATGTCACATAGTGAGGGCAAAGGTAGCACCGGCACCATTTTGAATACTGGCAATACAGCCCGAGTGCAGGAGGTCTCTCCCGGACCCCCGCTGGACTTTTGGCAAGTCTTGTGGGGGTCAGGAGGCCCCCCCAAGCTGGCCAAAAGTCCCTGGGGGTCCAGCGGGGGTCCGGGAGAGATCTCCTGCACTCGTGCCGTCGGGTGCCAGGAACCAAAATGGCACCGATAGCCTTGCCCTTACTATGTCACAGGGGCTACCGGTGCCATTGGTCAGCCCCTGTCACATGATAGGAGCACAAGATGGCACCGGCCATCCAGTGCTCCTACCATGTGACAGGATCCGGCCAATGGCACGGATACCCTGTCACAAGGTAAGGGCAAAGGACGGCCCGGTAGCTGGAGGACGGCCTGGAGCGGGAGATTGCGGGAGATCGCTCCCGGGACCCCCACTGGACCACCAGGTACCTTTAAAAATGTTTTTGGGGGTCAGGAGGGTGGGAGAAGCTAAGGGGTTACTTTTAAAGAGTCGGGGTGGGTTTAAGGGTTATTTTTGTGTGCCGTTTTTCGCGCCCTCCCCCAAAACGATAAGGGAAGTCCCACGATCAATATCGTGGGGTTTTCCTATTGTTTTGGGAGAGCCCCCGATTTCTGATGATTTTGAAAATATCAACGATATTTTCAATCGTCCGAAGCCCGATTCACATCCCTAAAACTGAGTCATTTGCCAAAACAATTGGGCATCCTGGTGGATTATCTAGGGACCTATATAGTTTGGGTATCGTGTACAACACTGGTACCCGTGGATGTTGTAGTCCTCTGGAACCTGAGAAAGGAAATCTGAACTGCATAACAAGATGTAATTGTGTGATATTTGGAGAAAAAAAGAGGAGGCAAAGTTCATAGGACCAATAGAGGATTGGAACAATAAGATATATATTGTGGGAAGATATGGGTATTATGTGTGGGGATGTGAGAATGCGTATGTGTGAGGGGGTATGAATGGCATGCATTTTAAAATGTCTTAGCATGAAAAGTATTCAATTATGTATAAAAACAGTGAAAAACATTTAATGAAAGAATAAAGAAAAGTTTTCTATTGAAATGTAATTACATATGTTGAGATTTGAGCATAAATATAGAGCCTGTCTTTGTATAATTCTAGGCTAGATAGGAGACAGTGCATATACGGTAATAGTTGATAACTTATGCGGGTTTTGATGTATGACAGGCGAGGGCTGAACCTGATTGGCGCTTTCCAAGGAAAACCATTTGGCAGTATTTCATTGGTTGGCAGGTAGACCTCCGAGGCAGTATTTAAGGGAGGAGAGTATGTAGGACTGGCAAACATGGCGGCACAGCAGGAAACATTGATGGATTAGGATGTGAGTGGACCAGGGAAACAGTGGGTCATCTACTTGTTCAACATCCCCTGAGGAAGGACAGTGAGTCTGAAGCATGGCCATGTAGGGAGGAAAGTATGCTGTTTCGTTGTTGGACTCATTTAAATGTGCTGAAAGATTCGTTTACATCAATGAAAAGTTTCACTCTCTTCTAACTGATTTGTGCTTTTAATTCACTTTGATTATAAAGAATATTTCAGAGCACTGCAGAAAAAGAAAAAATAATATAAACACAAAAATTCATGTGGATGGATGGCGGTAGTTAATGATACAGATACAGATACAGTGCCATGGTGTAATGTACTCATATGAAACTATTCGCCTCCTTCCTTAAATATTTATAACTCGTGGAAATGTTTTCACAAGTTTATGATTTTAAGCAGATGAAGTATACATGGCAGCGATGGTGTGTGAGCCGAGTAAGTTTGTTTAAATATTTGGAGTTGTGGTGGGTGATTTCTTTTTTGTAGATTTGGAAGGTTCTCAGCAAAGGCATCCATGGATGTCCCTGGAGATTCACATGATGACCACTCCTGATTGGCAGCAGAGGTCTCTTCAACTACAGGGGACCCTTCGCCCCCAGATTTGGGTGATGTCTCAATAAATGTTAAATTTAGCTGTACATTTTCATTGTCTTCTTGTGAGTAACCTATGGGCTCACTAAATAACATTATAGATTCCTCCTGTAGCCCCTCTGATGCAATGGTTATTTACTCTTTCGGATAGTAGAAAGACTAGGGGGCACTCCATGAAGTTAGCATGGGGCACATTTAAAACTAATCGGAGAAAGTTCTTTTTTACTCAACGCACAATTAAACTCTGGAATTTTTGCCGGAGAATGTGGTTAGTGCAGTTAGTATAGCTGTGTTTAAAAAAGGATTGGATAAGTTCTTGGAGGAGAAGTCCATTACCTGCTATTAAGTTCACTTAGGGGCGGATTTTCAGAGCCCTGCTCGCCGGTAAGCCTATTTTACATAGGCCTACCGGCGTGCGCAGAGCCCCGGGACTCGCGTAAGTCCCGGGGTTTTCGGAGGGGGCGTGTCGGGGGGCGTGTCGGGGGGGGCGGGCCCGAACCGCGCGGCATTTTCGGGGCGTGTTGGGAGCGTTCCGGGGGCGGGCCCAGGAGTGTGGCTACGGCCTGGGGAGGCCCGGGGGCATGGCCGCGCCCTCCGGACCCGCCCCCAGGTCGCGTCCCGGCGCGCAGGAGGCCCGCTGACGCGCGGGGATTTACGCCTCCCTCTGGGAGGCGTAAATCCCCCGACAAAGGTAAGGGGGGGGTTTAGACAGGGCCGGGCGGGTGGGTTAGGGAGGGGAAGGGAGGGGAAGGTGAGGGGAGGGCAAAGGAAAGTTCCCTCCGAGGCCGCTCCGATTTCGGAGCGGCCTTGGAGGGAACGGGGGTAGGCTGCGTGGCTCGGCGCGCGCCGGCTACACAAAATCCATAGCCTTGCGCGCGCCGATCCAGGTTTTTAGCAGATACGCGCGGCTCCGCGCGTATCTACTAAAATCCAGCGTACTTTTGTTTGCGCCTGGAGCGCAAACAAAAGTAGGCTATTCGCGCTCCTTTTAAAATCCGCCCCTTAGAGAATAGCCACTACCATAAGCAATGGTTACATGGAATAGACTTAGTTTTTGGGTACTTGCCAGGTTCTTATGGCCTGGATTGGCCACTGTTGGAAACAGGATGCTGGGCTTGATGGACCCTTGGTCTGACCCAGTATGGCATTTTCTTATGTTCTTATGTTCTTATGTTCTAATGGTGTTATTTTCTTGCTCTGCTTCTGTGTCCTCTACAGCAGTCTCCTCTGTGCTACACTCACAGCCTCCGTCTGTGTCTGTCCCTCCTGTATGGACCCCTGTGATAAAGTCTCTTTGTAGAGTGGCCCTTATCAAATGTTCTACTTCTGCAAGGTGAAGCTTGCTTGATGGCCCTCCTCCTGTCTGGCGCTGTGACCTTTCTATTTGGGCCACCTTGGCTTTTACAGCTAATCTGGTGTCACGCCAGCAGTGCTTTAATTATTCCACTGACCTGTTTGCCACAGAAAGGCTGCTGTTGTTTTTGGCTATACTCTCTTGTATTTTTCTCTTTACCCTGGTGGAAGTTTTCTGTCTAAAGAGTGCATGGTAGTTGTGACACATCTTCCTGGCAAGCAGATCCTTTTCTTTGTCTGTGAAGCGTGCCTCCCTCTGCCGCATTCTGTCCTCCACATTACTGGGACCAGCTTTCTGTGGCTTTCTACCTCCCTGACTGGTACTCCCTCTCCCCTCTCCCCTCCCCTCACCCCATACTCTATATCCTCTACCCACCTTCTTTTCCCTGCACTCCCACCCCAAGCTGCACCTTCAAACACTTGCACACCCCTCACCTCCTGCCCCATCTGCCCTCCCCGACTATACTCACCTGAGACAGACTTCACACTCCTCCTAGCCATCCTTCCTCCATTCTTCCGCTTGTCATGCCCATCCTTGCCCTTAGACAGCCCCTCTCTGTCACACTCCATTCTCAAAAACTCCCACTCTGCTCTTTCTTGCCTAAAGGACAAAAACACAGACAGCAAGACAATAACAAAACAATGCTCTGCCAAACTGCAATCACAGACAATAGACAATGGGAAAGGGTAAGAACAATGAATAAACAATTATCTCAATAAACACAGCAATCACAAAAATAACTCCTAACCTATGGCTAGCCACTGAACACCTCCTATTTCCACCAACTCTAAACTACACCCATGCTAGGCTAATGTAAGGATGTGCTTTTTAGAAGGAAAGAGGCATGTCCTGTAACTATTGACATATATGTACACCAATCACAATTCGTTGAAGATCATGCCACTATACAAAACCAATAAAACATGTGCTATAATTTCTCACTCTCCCCTGTACAACCAATGCTCCATTTGCCAGCCAATAGAGCAGCACTGCTTTTCCCGCTCTTAAAAGACCCGCCATTATAGCTGCCATGCGGTGTGAGTTATGACCTATGAACATAATTTGCCAATTTTTTTGTAAGACACACTTATTCACGTTAATAAAAATAAATTCCAGGGAAATACCTTTAGTGAACAGGGAGACGTGTTCGTGGCCAGATTCGTGATTACCTATGCGCTTTTCTGGGCGTCCAATCATATAGATTCATGACCACGTAAGCGCCTAGCTCAGCACCTGATCGGCAAGATTAGCCAGGTCCCTTTCTGGGTGCCTGATCTGATACATTTGCAATAAACTAAATGCCTAGCTCAGCGCCTGAGCGGCAACATTTACTAGGCACCTTTCTGGGTGCCGGTGCTTCCATATTCGCTCCTGGCTGAGCGTCTATGTCGGCACCCAAGCATCCAGATTGGTACCCAACTGAGCACCTATCTTGCTGCTATGCCAGTGTGAATTAGCATCCATGAAAATAGTTGCTATGTTTTCTGCAGCACAATTATTTGAATTATTAAAAATACTTTCCAGGGTCATATTTTCACGTAATAGGGAGACCCATTTGCTCGCTCACTTATGCGTGGACAATCGGCACAGGTTTTGATCGTGAATGTGGCTGCTTATTACATAGGCCCTTACTGCGCTTAGGGACGCACATTTCTCCGTATATGCGTGGATTTCCGCGCACAAATCATTTGCATAATTTATGTTTTTTACATCCCACGGAAGCAGCAGCCGCGCGCAGTGATCCAAACCTGCACTCATAACTAGCACCTGTTTTGCCGTGGGTCTTATTAAAATGGCCCCATGCGGTGGTTCTCATTATTTTATGATGTGGATTTTCTGTTTCCCTTTACAGGAGCAGCATACTATTACTGTCTCCTGAATTTTTTGTTAATGCCTCCAGCGAGACTTTTGGTTGGAAGGAAGTATCTTTCCACTCTCCCTTATCCTTTTCATATCTTTTATTGCTGCTTTAAGTTGTGAGTACCTATTAACTACTAGGGACTCAGTTACTTTCTTTTCTCTGTTTTAACAGCCAGGGTAGAGGTTCCCTTTTCCCAAGAAGAATCTGAGATCAATGGGAATATTAGAAAGGATGACTTTCAGCCATCCTGAGGAGAGAAGGAGAGAGGGAAGAAGAAAAGAGCCATCATGAACCCTATTCAGGTTCATTTGGATCTAGTGACGATTTTGGGAGAAGAGGAATACAGCAGTATCACTGATACTAGAAGGGAGAAAAGGAGAAAAAATGGTGCCATTCAGGTACTGTGAAGAGACTATGAAGGGTAAGAAGACAGCATGGAGAGGTAGGAGATAAATGACTGTGTATGTGAACCGATACCTAAAACTGGATTTTATCTTTAACTTTTCAGCTACTTAGGGAAGGAAGCACTAAACTTGCCCTATACCAGTGGGAAGGGGAAATAGATTACAGTCTGAATTAATTCGTTTTACTATCTTAAATTTTAAATGAGTGAAAAATCACAAATTTATTGTAAAGCATCATTTGTACTTTCAACAAGCTGTAAAAATCATTTTATTATTACACAACATCTCAGTAAAGGATGTTGGACACCAAGCTAGCCTTGAGTGTTCTTTTTACTGCATAGTGACTTCAAGGCTCATCAGTGCTGTTATCATCACTGCTGTATATGAGAATTGTAAATTGGGCAAGTGTTTGCATTGCTAAGGGCCTTGAAAGTTATCTTTCCTCCTGCTCTACAAAACCTGAATATCATGGAAGTAGAACATAAAGGAAAGTGTACCACTTTGAACTGATTTGAGATATGGCCTCTGGAACCTCTATCTGGGCATAATTAGCCCAGGGGTTATATCAGGTATCTCCTTTTCATAAAGAAGGAATTGGAGTACAGATATATCTTACTGAGCAGAAGGTTGGATATTCATAAGGTGACCTTTGTTGCAGTATTTGCCCTGAATGAGGGCAAATTGAAACTCTGGGATTGCTACTTGCTGAAATATCTCACTTTTCTGAGGGTAGTTTGTTTGTGGTGGGAAGAGAGGATTTTAATTAAACCATAAATCTAGATCTTGACAAAATTGGAAAAATTTTAGATGGTAACTTTAATACTGCCACGTGGGCATACATGTGCGCACGTTTGTCGCTTCACATATAGAGACGCGGCCATTTTATAATATTTGCACGTAAATGCATGCATAATATAAAATAGCCTGGAAGTATGTACATTTGCGCATGATTTTAAATGGATGCGCACATGCTTTCACCGTGTAAGTGTGGGAATTTTATAAGGGATGTGCGCCATAGCTAGTTTTCCCATTTTGTTCCCAGTTTACCCAGTTTAGGGATAGGACTTCCCAACGCCCCCTAATTTATTAGCCTCCCTTTTCTTCTGTTAGCCCCAAACCTTAAAACCCCACTGACCAGCTTGGATATTTTTTATTTTATTACTTATATGCCATCAATAGCAGTAGTAAAGTTAAGCGGCAGGGGGCTCCAACTCACACCTGTGCATGTAAGTATTTACGTTCACATCTCTTGGCCATCCCCTGTCACGCCTATGCCCTTTTCAAACCATGTCCATGCCCTGCCCTTATTAAAAATTTTTCACTTGTGCGCATAGAAGAAGATATGCGCATACACGGGCAGCTTATAAAATCCCCTCAGCGCACGCCAACCTGACTTGTGTGCATATCTCCTGACTTTGGCGCATGCAGGGCTTTTAAAATTCACCTTTTAAAATTCAGGAGAAAGGAGCGTAATATGTTCCATAGTCTCATAGAGGAATGTGGTTTGTTTGTCCACTGGAGGCATATGCTTCCAGCTGAGAGAGATTATACCTGCTACTCTATTTATTTATTTATTTATGTATTTAAGGGTTTTTTATATACCGAGGCACGTTTGCAAAACATCACCTCGGTTCACATTGTAACATAACTTAGCAACAAGCTTTACAATATTATCATTTTTTTTTAACAGGGAGAGGGTTAACAATGGTAGGAGAATATGATATGATAATTATATACATATGTACATATTAGTTCAAATAATTGAATTAAATCAGAGCAATTAGAGTAGATTGCAGGGGATGGTAATAAGGGAAGGGGAGGAGGATGGGTATCTACTGTTCTCATACTGATCTGTTACTGGGCAGTTCTGAGTAGGTCACTGGGACTAGTAAAGCTATGATAGGGAGTATCACTTGGTCTGACCATGCTCTGGTAGTGGGTGTTAGGGGTGTGCATTCGTTTTGAACATAAATGTAAAACGCTACTTTTTTTTTTTTTAACTTAAAAAAGTGATGAGACATAAACGATCGGATTTCCAACTTATTCAACATAGCTATGTTGAATAAGTTGGAAATCGCGATTGTTGATCCAAAATAAAAATTTAAACCCCTCACCTTCCTTAATCCCCCCCCCAAAGACTTACCACAACTCCCTGGTGATCCAGCGAGGAGTGAGGACGCCATTTCTGAAATCCTTTGCGAGGAGCACGTGACGTCGGCGCCACGTCGGAGTGACGCGGCGTCACGTGATTCCCTGCGGGTTCGCGCCGGAACGCTCGTTCGGCCCAAAAGGAACTTTTGGCCAGCTTGGGGGGGTCAGGAGGCCCCCCCAAGCTGGCCAAAAGTTCCTTTTGGGCCGAACGAGGGTGCTGGAGGGAACTCGCGGGGAATCACGTGATGCCGCGTCACTCCGACGTGGCGCCGACGTCACGTGATTCCCCGCGGGGGTCGCTTCCGGGATCCTCGTTCGGCCCAAAAGGAACTTTTGGCCAGCTTGGGGGTGTCAGGAGGCCCCCCCAAGCTGGCCAAAAGTTCCTTTTGGGCCGAACGAGGGTGCCGGAGGGAACTCACGGGGAATCACGTGACGCCGCGTCACTCCAACGTGGCGCCGACGTCACATGATTCCCCACGGGGTCGCTTCCAGGATCCTCGTTCGGCCCAAAAGGAACTTTTGGCCAGCTTGGGGGTGTCAGGAGGCCCCCCCCAAGCTGGCCAAAAGTTCCTTTTGGGCCGAACGAGGATCTCGGAAGCGACCCCGCGGGGAATCACGTGACGCCGCGTCACTCCGACGTGACGCCAACGTCACGTGCTCCTTGCAAAGTTGGTCAGAAATGGTGTCCTGACCCCGCTGGACCACCAGGGAGTTGTGGTAAGTCTTGAGGGGGGGGGATTAAGGAGGGTGAGGGGTTTAAATTTTTATTTGCACATATGGACATATACTCAACTCATTGAATTCTGTTTATGTCCATATTGACCGCAAATGGGACCCCCTTTGGACATATGGACATATGAACTTAAACTTTTGCTCTGCACATCCCTAGTGGGTGTATGCTGTTTGTCTTGAAGGGTCAGAGGAGGTGGTCTCTAAGAGATTCAGTGCTGCTTAGAGACTCATATATTGCCAAAATTATTCAGAAAGAATTGGTGGGATTTTTTCATATAAATGAGACTTCTGTGATACCCATACAGGTTATTTGGGACACTATGAAGGCTTTTGTCTGTATTTTCCTTAATTGCTTCCAGCAGAAAACAGCTTTGAGGATGAAACAAGTCTGAGGAGAAGGTTAAAGGTAGTGGATGACCTAAATAAAAAATGAGATACAATCACAAAACTCTTCTGAAAATTGTGCCAAAATAAATAATGTCAACAATCTTAAAGGAACAAATATGCAAAAATATATATGAAAATATAATGCTGTGATGTGTGGAAAATTACTCATGATTAGGCAGGACCCTCATATTGTAGGGCAACATACATTGCAATTAGCTTGACAGTAACATCTGTTGCTTGTCCTTAAATATAATCTTAGGTCCACGTTATCTTACAACCTTACTAAATGTTTCTTTTCAAAATTTTTCTCTGCAATTAAAATTGAGTATTTATCTCATAATACCATCTTCTTGGTGTGCAGTTAAAATTATGCAATTGGATTTTAAAAACCACAGCATCCATAACTGCACATAGATATGCAGCCAGTTGGTACCATAATATGGGTAATTGACTATAATTAGGCTGTCATTGTACAAAAAACTATGGGGGTCATTTATCAAAATACGATAAGGCATTTTCGCATGCATTAAGGGCTTATTGCATGCCAAAAGCCCCGTTAACGCATGCGAAAGCACCATATCATATGGTGCGATGCAAATTCCGAAAATAGGAGGAGTTAGGGGTGGAGAGTGGGCTGGGCTAGCCTGTCTGCGAAGAGCTATCACACAGCCGTAATGCCGATTTTAACTACACCTCTTTGAATTGCGTTAGGCTTTGCGATAGCTGCCGTGTCCGTGCGGTACGATTTCATCGCCCTTTGCGATGTCTCCCGTAAGGCCTATTTCAGGTGAATTGAAGGGTCCAGAGCCTTGGGGGAAGAGAGAGAGAGAGAGAGAGAGAGATCAAGCTAGGTTGAGAGAACCTTGCCCAAATCTCATCTTGGAGTGAGTTTCCTCACTCCGAAGGCCATCAAATCTTCACAAGAGACCACTGTTCTGTTCGTAGGTGTCACATAGAATGTCAAAGTGGCCCCTAACCCCCTACACTCTTACCTAAACCCCACCTCGAGTTACTAGGTGGGCCTACCATAGGGATACAAATACCTACCTATGGGCCATGATATTATGGCCAGTCTCTCTCTCTCTCTCTCTCTCTCTCTCTCTCTCTCTCTCTCTCTCTCTCTCTCTCTCTCTCTCTCTCTCTCTCTCTCTCTCTCTCTCTCTCTCTCTCTCTGTCCGTCCCTCCCTCCTAAGGCTCTGGACCCTTCAATTTACCTGAAATAGGCCTTACAGGTGACATCACAAAGCCTAATGCAATTCAAAGAGGTGTAGTTAAAATCGGCATTACAGCTGTGCGATAGCTCTTCGCAGACAGGCTAACTCTCCACTCCTATTTTCGGAATTTGCATCGCACCATACGATATGGTGCTATCGCATGCGTTAAACACGTTTTCACATGCATTAACGGGGCTTTTCACATGCGAAAATGCCTTATCACATTTTGATAAATGACCCCCTTAGTGGGTTAAAGTTAATGGCTAAATTTGGTCAGAATATTCAATGGTACTTAACCAGCTAAGTCTCCTGCTGAATATACTCAGCTAAAATTATCCGAATAAAGGTATGGGTAAATTTGCCATTTAAAAACAAGAAAACACTACCTTAAGAAAGGGTGTTGGCCATATCCCTACTTCTAGAATCCCTAAAAGTGGTTGGCTGGTCTGAAGTCTAAGTAGTGCCGGCTCATGGCACATTAGTATTAATTTATTCACTTCACGCTGGGTAAAAAGACTAATGACCAGTTCCTTTACTGACAGCTGTCAGTGCAGGGACCATCCAGTTTCAGAATTGAGTAACTTTATCTGCCTAAAAACGTTGGTTGTGAATGGATGATGCTTTTGGGGAGAATGGTTAGTGGTTAGTCAGATGATTGTCGGAGAGGGGAAGAAATGAGGAGAAGTCTAAGAGACAACAGTTGGAAGGATGGCCTCTTACAGATAGATAAGGTCCTAATTGGGCTGAATTATGCTAATTTAAAAATACATATTCACTCTACTTACGTTCAAGCTCTATTTTCTGTCATATAATGGACTGTTGATGCAAACTGAATTTTGTTAGGTGAATTTTAAAAGCCCAGCATACGCCAGTACCAGGAGAGTTACATGCACAAGTTAAACCAGCATGTGCGGAGGGATTTTATAAGCCTCCTGTGTATGTATGCTGCACGCACAAATTAAAAGTTAACAAAAAGGTCTGGAGCATGAGCATGGTCTGGGCAGGGTGTGTCAGAGGCCTAGCCAAGAGATGAGTGTGTAAATAGTTACATGCACTGGCACGTGCCGGGGTCCACTGCTGCATAACTTTACTTCTGCTATGAATGTCATCTAAGTCTTAAAACAAAAAAATTTAGGCAAGTCAGCAGAGTTTTAAGGGTCGGAACTAATGGGGAATGGAGGCTATTAAACTAGGGGGGTTTGAAAGACCTACCCCTTAACTGGGTGAACTGGGAATGAATAGGGAAAACGATGAAGGCATCGGCATGTGTCCTTTGTAAAATATCCCCACTTTCGCGGTAGACATGAGATTTGCAAGAACATGCGGGCGTCCATTTAAAATGGACTGCACATGTATGTGCATCCAGGCAATTTTATAACATGCATGCATATACACATGTATGTTATAAAATGGCCATGTCTCTGAGTGCGGGCTGCCAAACACCTGTACATGTGCACCCATGCACCTGTTTAAAAGTGGCTGTCTGTATATTAGCCAAACAGAAAACATACATTTAAATATTTTTATTTACAGCTCCTACACCCCATAATTTGTCATGAATCCTACTATTTTATTTATATTCTGCCTTTCAGGCTCTTCAAAGCAGATTGCATTCAGGTTTTCTATTTTCCTGTCCCAAAAGGGCTCATAATCTATGTTTCAATACCTAAGGAATGGAGGGTAAGGTGACTTGTCCAAGAAGCAACAGTAGCATTTGAAGCCTAGTTTCCCTGGTTTGTAGCCCTCTGCTATAACCACTAGGTTATTCCTCCACTACACTCCATTATCAAGAATCTGAAAAAACAGAATGGAAGAAAAATAATAAAACAGGGAGGGGGATAGTGTGCTGCATTGAAGAAATAGTTCAAGAAAGAGGGCTATCAAAATGATATACTGTCTGTTATAACAAGTACTACACAAATAATCTGCATGGGAAAAGTGGCATTATGATAGAAACATTCAAATATCTAGCCTGTTTCAATAAAGTACAAGAAGATAGCATTTTTAATTAACAAAAAAAGCTGAAGGAGAAAAGCTCAAGTTGGAAGAAGATTGGGTCAGAGGAAATGTGAGGAATTACTTTACTGAGAGGATGTAGATGTGTGGACTTGTCCACCAGCATAAGAAGTAACAAATAGAAGAATGTACGATTTCAAGTGTATGGGACACATACTAATTATGGTAGGAAGAGCAGGAGATGAACAGAGAGTGCCAGATTTTAGTAGCTACGCACGGGCGTAGATTTGTGCGTGCAACCCGGCGCGCACAAATCTACGCCTGATTTTATAACATGTGCGCGCAACCGCGTGCATGTTATAAAATCCGGGGTCGGCGTGCGCAAGGGAGTGCACACTAGTGCACCTTGCGCACTAGTGTGCACCAAGCCCTAGGGGAGCCCCAATGGCTTTCCCCGTTCCCTCCAAGGCCACTCCGAAATTGGAACGGCTTCGGAGGGAACTTTCCTTTGGCCCCCCCCCCACCTTCCCCTCCCTTTCCCTCCCTTCCCCTATCTAACACGCCCCCAGCCCTACCTAAATCCACCCCCCTACCTTTATTTTATTAGTTGCGCGTGCCAGCCAACGGCCGGCCTGCGATCCCGGGCACAGTTGCAAATGGCCGCTGTGCCTGGAGGTTCTGGCCACGCCCCCACCTCACCCCCGGACCGCCCCATTCCACCCACGCCCCGCCTCTTTTTTTGAGCCCCGGGACATACACGTGTCCCGGGGCTTTATGCGCGCCGCCGGGCCTTATAAAAATAGGCTTGTCGCGCGTAGGCTTTGAAAATCTGCCCCTCATTGTGTATTGTCTTTGGTGACATAATAAGCAGGAACTGCTGGGCCCTAAAGGTCTTTTATCTGCTGATAAAGAGTACATTTCTATGGCTTAGATTCATGAAATTATGAAGTATCTTCAGGACATGCCCGGGGATGGGGGGGGGGGGGGTTAGTCATAATAGTGGGGCCCTTTCTCTGAAAACACATCACAGCTCTATAGTGCGTTCTTTTGTGTCGCGGCCAAACACTGCGACACAAAAGATGCAGCAAGCAGCCCTTTAATATGATGGTGGCCCCAATCTCACAGGACCACCATCATCTTCAAAGGCGGCTGGTCACACAAAAGATTACCCACGCCCAAATGGGAGGTTGAGTGAGGGTCATTGCTGAGCCCCGTTTCAACCTGGGGCTGCCGGCCAAGGTGGACCCGGTTCCCCAAAACTAAAAATAAAGTTAAAAGGATGCTTGCGGCTGCAGTGGTGGCAGGACTCCAACTGGCCACATGGAAAGATGCAGACCCCCCTCCCCCTTGTCCCCCTGAAAGAGGAAGGTCCCCCTCCCCCTGCCGCCCCAATGGAGCAAGGCCCTTCCTCCAGTCCCCATAAAGATGCAGGCCTCCTCCTACTGGCCCCTTGAAAGTCCATGGATCCCCTATCCCTGGTCCCCAATGGAGCATGGCCCCCCATCCCAGCCCCCGATGGAACAAGGTACCCCCCACCTCCCCCCTCGACTCCCCTCCAGAAACCCCTTTACCTTGTAATGGTTCACAGGTTGGGGATGGGTGGAATCTCACCTTACTGACCTCAACTTTCCCCAGCCATGTGACATGGCGCCAGCTGGGAATGGTGCAAGGCTGCATCCATCCCTGACAAGGGAACCATTACAAGGTAAGGGGGTCTCTGGAGTGGGCTGGGGGGGCAGGGGGAGGATGGATGGAGCCTTGCTCCTTTGGGGGAGGGGGGCCTTCATCTTTCAGGGATGCCAAGCAGAGAGGGGAGGAGTCTTGATTCACCAAAAGGCTGGGGGAAAGGGCATTGCTCTTTTTGGGGGGGCCAGGGAGGTAGTGGGGCCTGCATTTTTTGGGGGTGGGGAAAGGGGGGAACTTGCTCTTTTGTGGGGGCCAGCTGAGGGGCCTTGCTCTATTAGGAAGGCCTTGCTCTATCAAGGGTGACAGGTGGGAGGGAGCCTTCATTTTTTGGGGGGAGGGGGAGAGGCCTTGTACCATCGGGGGACCGGGGGAGGACTTCCACCACCGTGCATTTATTTTTAACTTTATTTTTAGTTTTGGGGAGTCAGGGCCACCTTGACCAGTGGCCCTGGGTTGAAAATGGGGTCAGCAATGACCCCTGCTCAACCTCCCTGTTTGGCCATGTTGTTTTTTTTCCTTAGTATTATTTTTTTTTACCCTGCTACTTTACATATGCGATGGGAGCCTCGGGTCCTGCGTTATGATCACAGGCTTCTTGCCGCACATCTAACACATGCCAGAGAGGTGTAGTGATTTTTTCAGTGCTGACCATTTTCTCGCTTGGCCACGATAAAATATTAGCATAGAATTGCCTAGTAATAACCTTCTTTTCATACATTTGCAATATTCATGCAATCAAATTACATGCAAAGAAGGTTATTGTAATAGGGGAGGGTATCTGAGCGGTGACATGGTAATTATCGTGTAGATCGTGCAATATCACCATGATAGTGCACTATCGCGGTGATATCACACAATATACTTGCGTTAGAGCCTTTTATGGTGCCATAAAGCCTTAACACATTTTGACGAATGACCCTCTGGACTAGGGGGGCTATTCATAGGGTGATCCTGAAAACCTGACTGGTTTGGTGCCCTCAGGGTCTAGAGTTGCTTACTGCTGACTTACATAACTGAGTCTTTCTGGCAAATTATCCAAGGAACCTAGTGTTGGAGAACAAATACGAAAAGATCATCCTCCAGACCACAGAATTAATTCATAAAACAGAACATAACATATACTATGTTTTTCTGTCCCATGCCTTACAAAATATGCTTGTGGTAGAGTCTTCTTCTAGTTATAGCATAATTGCCTTATTTCTACCTTCGGAAACAAACAAGAAAGGAATGAGAAACTTAAGGCAATCTCTCAATCATTTGCTATGAAAACAGTGCAAAAAATTGTAACCCAGAAAGATGGCATTTGTATGAATAATAGTCTGAAGTACCATAAAGAATAACTACTATGCATTCTTGACACCTTCATAATATTTGTTATGCTATTCTTTTTTATTTATTAGATTTATGAATCATCTCTTCCCATAGGGCTACAAAGCGATGTACAGTCAAAAATAAACACTAATCTTATGACAAACAACAAATAGCTTTTGTTTAACTTTATCATTTGTTTTCTTAAAGAAACAACCCTTGCTTTGTTTTCAGAATGCAGTATAATCATCTAGCAACTGGAAATTTAATGGCAAGGCATTCCAAAGTGCCAGGCCAACACAGAAGAAAGCTCCTCATTTGGTTTCAGTTAATATAGCTATAGGTAGGGTAAGCAGTGCTTGCTGTGAAGAGCGTACAACTCGATCTGCCTGATAACTGGAAACAATATTAGACAAATATTGTGGAGCACCATCATGAAGAATATGAAATATCAAACATAATAGCTTGAATTCTAGTCTATAAATAATGGGTAACTAGTTCAGTGCTTGTACCATCTAATAATGGTGATATACGGCCAGATTTTAAATACCCGGCATAGATGAAAACCTGGAGATACACGCGGGGATATTTGAATGCCTGTGGCCACGCGTGTATCTCCCAGTACACGCCGAAGAACTACGTGCAAAAAAGTGACGGACTGGGGCGGGGTCTGGATGGGGCGTGGGCAGAGTGTGGGTGAGCCTGGAAAGCATCATTAGGCACTGTCCTGATGAAGCATGCGCTGGCAGCCAACCAGCCCATGCAAGTTACTGTTGCTCCGGACAGCAGGTAAGTATTTAAAACAAAAAAAAAAAAGGTAGTTAGAGGGGTTTTAGGGGCCGGGACAGATAGGGGGAAAGGGAGGCAGGTTAGCTAGGAGGTTTAGGAAGTTCCCTTCCAGTCCACTTCTTCATTGGAGCAGACTGGGAGGGAACTGGAGAGAGGGCCTATCATGTTGCCATGGCATCTAATGAAATCCCCCCCATGTGTGTGCGCCGGAAACCACGCGCACATGGACGCCTGTGCCAGGGTATGAAAATTTCCCTTTTAAGCGAGCAGGGTATTTTGGATCATTTGATATTTTTTTAGACCCACCAACTGTGAATTTCAGTAGTCAATCTGTATTGCAAAATTTGATTGTACTACTTTGTGGAGTTCATTCTGATCCAAGTATGGACGAAGATATTTTTTTTTCCATAAATGGAAGAAGCTAGTTCATACTACCATACTATGCACCTAGGACTTTAACTTCTGCACTTGGAAAACCGAGGTGTGAAGCAATTTTTAATTGAGGACAGTCTGGTTGCCAGCAGGAACACCATGTGTGGAGGAGTAGCAGGCTACGAACCATGTGTGGTTAAAGCAGCAGGCTACGAACCAGGAAAACCAGGGTTTACATCTCACTGTCACTCCTTGTGACCTTAGGCGAGCCACATTACCCTCCGAGGCCTCAGGTACAAAATTAGATCATAAGCCCTCTGGGGATAGGGAATGCCTCTAGTACCTGCATGTAAAAAAATCTATAGGTTTTTTAACCATAGAAGTTCTATTTTAGCATAATTTAGCTTTAATTTATTACTCAGCAGCCATTGCTCAATTCTCTGTAAACTTGAATTTACTTGTATTATAGAAGCACAATGATTGGTATCATCATTGTACACAATGATTGGTATCATCATTGTACATGGCATAAGAAATATCACTGGATTCAATCAGGGCTGCAAGAAGGGTCATGTAAAAATTAAATAATATCAGAGAAAATATGGATCCTTGTGGACTGCTGAACAACAAATCACATACCTGAGAACAATTATTTCTTCAACTAACCTGTTGGGGTTTTGATAGTAGCAATGATGAGAAGCATACAAGGGCAGTATCACTTATACCAATGTCTTCCACAAAAGTAAGCAATAAATCCAAATTCTACGGAATCAAAAGCAGCCAAAAGATCTAGCAAAATTAGAATACACTCTTTCCCTAAATCCAGGCTCATGGAAAGATCATTGGATACTTCTAATAGTGCAGTGTTTGTGCTATGCTTTTTGCAAAATCTGGCCTATTTATCTGCTAGAACATTATTTATCTCTAAAAAATCTAATAATTGCTGTGCAATAAACTGCTCAATCATCTTTCTAGTAAAAGTGAGGTGGGAGAAAGGCCACAGCCTGGGAAATTGAGAATAATCTGAATACTGTGGAAAATCTCATGGGAAAGATCAGTGGGAGATTTCCCCAAAGTCTGTAAATTGGCTTTGTATATCTCAACTGAAGTCCATGTTAAATCTTAAAGAAAAGTTTGTAATACCATGCAATCAGCTAATGACAGTTAAATTTCATCTTTTATTGAGCATATCAATTTGCATGCAAAGTAATAAACAGGTTACAGTCATTGACCAAATGCAGAGAGCTCTGAGTGTCACAGATGAAATGAACACTTTAAATATGATCCAGAAACATTGATAACAGTTTTTAACCAATCAGCAACCAAATAACTCAATATTTATTAGATTCCTAGAATTTATACTTAATTCTTGCAACAAATACCGATGCATATGCTTATGTTTTTAAAATATGTTTTAACATACAACTTAACCAGTAAACAACTTACTTATTTCTATATAAGGTAAAACCTTGGGTGTACATTTTCAAAAACTACGCACGCACGTACTTTTGTTCACGCACCACGCACAAACAAAAGTACGCTAGATTTTATAAGATACACGCGAGGCCGCGCGTATCTTATAAAATCCGGGGTCGGCGCGCGCAAGGGGGGTGCACATTTGTGCAACCTGCGTGCGCCGAGCCCGGCGCGCGCTGCCTGTTCCCTCCGAGGCCGCTCTGAAATCGGAGCGGCCTCAGAGGGAACTTTCCTTCCGCCTCCCCTCACCTTCCCCTCCCTTCCCCTACCTAACCCACCCCCCAGCCCTATCTAAACCCCCCCTACCTTTGTCGGCAGATTTACGCCTACCCGAGGCAGGTGTAAACCTGCGCGCGCCAGCGGGCTGCTGGTGCACCATCACCCGACCCAGGGGCTGGTCCGGAGGCCTTGACCACGACCCTGGGCCGGCACCATGCCCCCGGCCCTGCCCCCGGACCCGCCCTAAACCACCCCCTGACCCCGGACACGCCCCCGGACATGCCCCCGGACACACCCCCTCCTGCCCCTTGTATGAAGCCCCGGGATTTACGCGCGTCCCAGGGCTATGCGCCCGCCGGCGGCCTATGCAGAATAGGCATGCCGGCGCGCGAGTGCCCTGCGTGCGTAAATCCGGCCGGATTTACACGCGCAGGGCTTTTAAAATCCGGCCTTTAGCCTCTAAAAAATATATATAATGTAATTAAACCCTAGAATGCAATAGCTATACATCATCTCTGGTTCTCTGTCCTTTAGCAGTTTACAGCAACAATCTTATCCTAATTCTACAATACAGTCTCAGATCTTTAAGAAAGATGTCAGGATAACTAACAAGGGAATTCAAGCCTAGATTCCAGAAATGTACAATTCCTTCCTCTTATGCTATCATCTGTCTTAATCCTAAACTAAACTATGGGAAAATTCCCTGGGGAAGTTCTCCCTGCATCTACTCAGGCAGCGATTCAACTCTATATACCTCCCTGAGGGAGGACATTTCTGGAATCTCCAAAGGTGCTGAAGGCACTGGATAGGTACACACTGTTATAAGGATGATGGGGGACTAAGAGGATTGATACGTCCTGCAGAAAAACATAACAAATTACACAAGAAAATACACATACAATATCAATCAGAAGTATGTAATAAGCAATTTTCTTTCCCAAACTCCCAAAGATCCAGTACCCAAAATATCTTAATCACCATCAGTTTTCATTTTCCCAATTGTCATGGGCCTGGTTTGCCCATTCACACAAGGTAAGGACTGATATTTTTGGATAATCCCTTGCTTATAAAAATTATAAAAAAAGGAAGCTGTTAGATAATTACTAAAATTATTAAAAAAAAAAAAAAGTTAATGATCTATGAAGCAGTTTGCCCAGAACAGGAACCTACTTCCTGATTACTAAAATTATAAATGTATCATGGAAATATGAGAAACTCAAATTATACTGCATTTGCCAGCTCTATATAAAGAGTTGATATAGAAAAAAATAATTGCATATTCTTCTCATGAGTGTTTATATCACAGAAATTTCAATTGGATACTGGAGTTCAAAAACAAAAAGGGCTTTCATAATTTGTTATAACCAATATGATTGTAATTATAACCAGAATAGTATGACCATAAGGAAATAAATTATACTGAGTTAGTTCTGGCAATGAAGAAAATCACCTATACCCTCTGGCTCTTCCTCTTTTACGTGAGTGGTGGCCAGAAGTTCCTGAAAGGAGAAAGTTGCAATCACATGACTTTTTTTTTTCACTCTCTGGGCTCTTAAAACCTGAGTGGCTTTGATTAAGCTCAGATGTCTTTTTATTAGCAGCTACCTTTCTTGGAGAAATGTTTATGCATAAGAAAATAAGAACATGCCATACTGGGTCAGATCAAGGGTCCATCAAGCCCAGCATCCTGTTTCCAACAGTGGCCAATCCAGGCCATAAGAACCTGGCAAGTACCCAAAAACTAAGTCTATTCCATGTTACCGTTGCTAGTAATAGCAGTGGCTATTTCTAAGTCAACTTAATTAATAGCAGGTAATGGACTTCTCCTCCAAGAACTTATCCAATCCTTTTTTAAACACAGCTTTACTAACTGCACTAACCACATCCTCTGGCAATAAATTCCAGAGTTTAATTGTGCGTTGAGTGAAAAAGAACTTTCTCCAATTAGTTTTAAATGTGCCACATGCTAACTTCATGGAGTGCCCCCTAGTCTTTCTATTATCCGAAAGAGTAAATAACCGATTCTAGACCTCTCATGTGCATGCATGTGCATATGTGGATTTCACAACTTGGCATGCTGATAGCCTGAGTATTCCACACAATATTCTAACTGGTCCCTTATCTCAGTATTTGAATGTCTCATCAAAGACCATCTCTGGGGTCTGAGACAATTCTGCCAGAGGGTAGCATTAAAGAGGTTTTCAGGTTTCTCTTGATATTGATCCACTGAAAGAGGATCTGTGTCAGGAGGATTCTGTACCATCTCTAATAATTTAACCAGGTATAACAAGCTAGGAGAATAATTAGGTATGATAATGGGAATGCTATCCAGGTTAAGACCATACCAGATTTGCCTTATATCTTAAATATCAGCAGGTGCAGTTCACTGAATTCTGTTTTTAGCCTCCACTGGAGTCTTTAAAATTTTTATAATATAGAAATTTAATTTCTTAAGGTCTTTGACATTTGGGTGGTCACAATGGTGCTACCATAACAATATGCTGGTGTATGGCAGGAGTTCTGGGATCAAAGTACCCAGCACCTCCTGTATTAAAAACTTGCTGCAGCGTTCACTCTCTAGCCAGTGACATAGCCGTGGGTGGGCCTGGGTGGGCCATGGCCCACCTACTTTGGGCTCATGCCCACCTAACCAGGGCTGTCTTACCCAGAAGAGGGTTGGAGCCTGGAGCAGCAAAGTCGTCATGGGATCCCATCTACATGATGTTGAAGAGGAGGGCTGGAGCAGCAAGGCTGTCACAGGATCCCATCCCCAAGGCGGCAGAAGTAGGAGTTTAGTTGTGCCTAATGAAAAGGCCCTGTGTATTTGGGGGTGAGAATGGGAGCTTGAATGTAATTATATGGGATAGAATGGGAGCCTGGTGGTGTGTGTGTGTGTGTGGATTAGAATGGGAGCCTGGGCATGTGTGTATGTGAATGAGATTGGGAGGCTGAGTGTGCATCTGTCTATAGGTGAGAATGGAGATCTGGGTGTGCAGCTGTGTGTGTGAGGATAGTATGGAGGGGGGTTGAGAGAGTAAGAGCTTGTTGTTGTGGTAGAGCATGTGAGAGTGAGTGTTTGTGTGTGTGTATATGATAGAGCTTGTTAGAGTGAGAGCTTGTGCATGTGTGTGTGAGTGTGTATGGTAGAACATGTTAGAATGAGAGCTAGTGTATATGGTAGAACATGTGAGAGCTTGTGTGTGTGTAGAGAATGTGAGAGTGAGAGCTTGTTTGTGGTAGAGCATGTTGGAGTGAGAGCTTGTGTGTGTGTGTGTGTATGTGTATGTGTAGAATGTGAGAGTGACAGCATGTAGGAGAAGAAACAGAATGAGAAGAGAAACTCTCAAAAGGAATTAGAAAATGACCAACTAGGGAAAAGTGGGAAAAAAGAGACTGAGACCAACTGATTGCCTGTGTGTGATTGAAATGTAGTATTTCTGCTGGCGTGTAGTTTCTCTGTAGTAGTCCAGCTTGTTCTGCTACTCTAGTAGGTGATGAATTAATGTCCTAGGGCCTGGTTCAGTATTTGTATTACTGTTTTTCATAAGGTTACTGTTATTTGAGTCCTGAGTGTCAGTGCTGTGATCATATGGTATGGCAAGGCTCTAGATGTCTTTTTCCTTTGTAGATAATTGCATTGTAACACGTTTCTAATGAAGTTCCCTCACTTATGCTGTAGAGGCGGCATTTGTGTGCACATGTGAATGTCTATATAAAACTGTGCACACATATACATGTATACAGCCTATTTTATACCATGCACCCAATTTATACTTGTATGTTAAAAAATGGCCGAATCTCTGGACATGAGCCAGCATACCTGAGCACATGTGTGCCAGTATTAAAGTTATCACTTAATAGTGTGGGCATGTTATCTAGGAAACAAAGGTAAAAAAAAATATTTTGAGACATTAGCAATTGGAATATGCCATCCTTGGGAATGTGCATTTCTTCAGTATTCCACTGTTCAGAGTCTATTCTCTCAGGCTATTTCATTTTTTTCTGTATGTTTCTGTTTCTAATTTGTAGTCCCTTATTTCTATATTAGGTAAGGGTCAGTTTCTGTTTTGCCTATATGTGACTGAAATGTAGTATTTCTGATAGCGTGTAGTTTCTCTGTAGTAGTCCAGCTTGTTCTGTTACTCTAGTAGTTAATGAATTAATATTCTAGGACCTGGTGTAGTATTTGCATTACTGTTTTTTCCTAAGGTTAATGTTATTTGAGTCCTGAGAGTCAATGCTGTGACCGTATGGTATGGCAGGGTTCTAGATGTCTTTTTTTGTTATAGGAGTTGCTACTTCACAAAGGGCCAGATTTTGAAAGTTTACACGCACCAGGTCTATTTTAAAAAGGCCCAGCGATGCACGTAAAGTCCCGGGGTGCTTTACAAAAGGGGCTTTACAAAAGGGGAGGGGTGTGGGTGGGGCAGTCTGGAGGCAGAGCAGGGGTGGGGCTAGAGGCCTCCAACAGAGCAGCCATTGCTGCTGTGTCAGAGGATCGCATGCCGGCAGGCTGCCGGAGCACGCAACTTGCACCTGCTCGGAGGCAGGCGCAAAAGGTAAGACGAGTCAGGGGGGTTAGAGTAGGGCTGGGGGGTGGGGAAAGATTAGGGGAAGGGGTGGGAAGGTTAGGTTAGGGGGAAGGGAAGTTCCAGGCTGCTCCAATTTCGCGTGTGGATTAAATTGGGAGCCTGGGCATGTGTGTATGTGAGTGAGAATAGGAGAATGAGCATGCATCTGTCTATAGGTGAGAATGGAGATCTGTGTGTGTGAGGATAGAAGTGGAGGGGGGTTGAGAGAGTAAGAGTTTGTTGTTGTGGTAGAACATGTGAGAGTGAGTATTTGTGTGTGTGTGTGTGTGTGTGTGTGTGTGTATGGTAGAGCTTGTTAGAGTTAGGCCGATTTCGGAGCGGCATGGGAGGGAACAGAGGAAGGCAGCAATTATGCACCCCTTGCGCGCATTGACCCAGGATTTTATAACATGTGCGTGCCTGTGTGCGTATGTTATAAAATCGGGCGTACATGTGTGTGCGCCGGGTAGCACGCGCACATGTAGGCTGCGCGCGCTTCTTTTAAAATCTACCCCAAAATGTTTAACAGTGGAGGGATATTTTTTGCTGAGATGATACCTGAATTTTAATGTTTTTTCAAGTTGGTTGTAATGTGAATTGTCTCAGCTCTACTCTGTATCTGTTCTGATGATTAATGCTATTTTATTGTAGTTGTGATGATTTCTGGCTTTCTGTAAAGAGGAGTCATGAAAGAATACATAGATTTTTGTTTTATTATATGATTGAATGTTTGTTTTCTTTGCTTTTTACATGATATACTTGTAAATTTATAAACTGCAATAAATATAAAATAAATTAATATAGATCAATAAGGAATTTTTAATGCTAGTAAGTGCTTGAAATAATTGAGTTAAAATGTTTTAAAGTTTCATGCATGATGCATAATGGCTGTTGCATACTACTTAGCAAGCCATTGTAGGGTGCAGTATATGGCATTATTTATCAATAAGTATATAACTAATAGGTCTCAGACCTACATGACTACAGCTCACCCATGTTAACCTCGTACCCACCCTCTGGCTACACCACTGTCTTTAGCATTTCACAGATTTACAAAAAAAACAGACATTTAGCATCCCACTAAAATTGCAAATTGCCAATAGTTAACCAGAGGACGTGTCCCCCACTCTGTGGCTCCACTTTTTCTTATAAGCAAAACAATTAGACTGAAAAGATGACAAATTAACTAACTCAAAGACACTACACCCAGTGTCTAAAATATCACAAGCCTGGGGGACTTTTTAAACTCCCAAATCCAAAATACCAGCCTTCCCCTTTCCCTAGGGTGTACTTAAACCACCTATGCCAGCTGGGAAGGGAGCCACAAATAATAGGTGCACCAAACTTAATCCAAAAGGGTCTCTAACCCTAGTTTAATTCCAACTAGCTCTGTCTGGATGCAACCAGATTCCACAAAACAGCTGGCACTGTGGCAAATCCAATGCTTATTTGCCAACCAACTGCAACCCTTATCTGCTCTATGTGCAGATAGGCAGAGATAACAATATAAAACCATAATATATATTAAAACATAGATCTATACTATAACCTAAGCCTATACCATTAACCCCCTTATTTCTTATGTCTCAGCGGGGCAGTAAAACAGACCCGGTGCCACACAGCATAACTAACAAGGGAATCCAAGCCTGGATTCCAGAAATGTATGACAATACCCTTTAATGCTGGATAAATTATTGCCCGTTTAACAGTGTAAAGCATCTAAATTATTGAAAGGTTTTTGTTGAAAGACAGAAAACTCTGTTTTATATATTGTAATTCTACATTACAGAAATGATAAATGTTTTTTCCAATATAAAAGTGTTACTCTGTGGGTGGGAATTTAAGATTTACCTAGATAAGTTGTAACCTGTATTAGCCAGTCTGAGGTTGCCTGAGTCTCCTTCTTGTTTTTGTGTCTAGTCACAACAGCACAACTCCAGGTGACAAGAACCATGTAACCATGTACATAATTATTAATTTTCTATCTA
The DNA here is from genome assembly GCF_901001135.1 of Rhinatrema bivittatum. Taxonomy (NCBI): domain Eukaryota; kingdom Metazoa; phylum Chordata; class Amphibia; order Gymnophiona; family Rhinatrematidae; genus Rhinatrema; species Rhinatrema bivittatum. Next base: position 389,204,652 of record NC_042618.1, on the reverse strand, counting down.
TTTCCCAAATAAAGTGTCCTTGCATACTACCACAGAAAAAATGTGAGTTATTTTTACTTCACAGTAAGAGTATGGCCTGGGTAGCAAGGGGTCCCCAATTCTGAAAAACATAACTGGACCAGACTGATGCTGCTCTGAAAACAGGTTATGGGCCCAGAGAAGGCTGTGAACTCTGAGAAGAGGTTCTAAATCCGAGCTGTGCCGATCCAGGCAGATTCTGAAAGCTGCAGGCAGTAGATAGTTGATACAAGCCTGAAGCAAGCTACAGAGTAGATAGCTCAGAGCAGAAAAAGGACCTGAAGTAGACATCCTGCTGATCTGATGAAAAAGAAACTGTGAGTAGAAAAATAACAAGCAACTTTATATACCTACCTTACTTTGATTTATTTTTTAAGCTAGCAGCTGAACCTGCAAGGAAAGACAAATGAGCATATTTAGTTTAGTATGCTTTTGTTATTTAGCTTTCCCAGTACTATATAATCTTCTCTAGCTATTTAGTGATTGCATTTTCAGGTTAACATGCATTCTAATAGGTGAACTGTAAAAGCCTGATGCATGCCAAAACTGGGAGATATGCAAGTATGTTGGGCCGGCACACACTGAGTGGATTTTAAAAGCTGCCCAAGTACGCGCATAACTTCTGGTACGTGCATGTTGCGTCCATCGCTGCTCGATGCCCTCTTTACCTCTGTGGCGACTCCCTCCAGATCTGATGGATGGTTTGATGCTGCAGTGTCTTCTTGTGTCTCCCTCCAGCGTCCCCGGACTGTCACGACCCTTGGATCTGCCATGTTGCCTGATGACGTAGGATGCGCGTGTGCTCCGATTGATGTACCAGCAAGGGCGCGAACCTCGGGGGCATCCCCCGAGATGACATCATCCGCTTCCAATATAAAAGGTCTCAGTATTCACTAATGAATTGAGTTAGCAAGGAGATAGTCTTCGCTTCAAGCGGGGATTCGTCCAAGCTACTCTGCCACCTCGGACTTACCAGGGGTACCCGCTCCTCGGTGGCCTCACTCTCTTTTCTTTATTTCAGATTGCTGATAAGAACCGGTATTCACTCCTCGAGGGCCCATGTTCCTGAATACTCCAAAATTCTCTACTGCCTGGAAGCTATCGCAGATACAGACATTGTGAGTTACCCTCGCTCTCTCGGAGCTTTCCCTGGAAACAGGAACTCGCTCCTCGAGGGTCCATGTTCCTGAACACTCTGAAGATTCTCTACTGCCTGGAAGCTATTGCAAATACAGACATTCGTGAGATACCTTCACTCTCTCAGAGCTTTCCCTGGAACTAGGTATTCGCTCCTCGAGGGCCTAACCCTTTCCATCTACTGAGCTTCCTTAAGACCTTTTGTGAGTTTTGTCATCTAGTTCTGGCTATGAATACAGCATACCCTGTCTACTCACTATCTATAGTTTCTCTACAGCTCAGCAACTCTGGCATTGAGGTTCCAGTACCTGAGGGACTTCAGCCCTGCCGGACATATCAGCTCGCTACTGCCACCTCTGGTTGTTCTACTAACCTGTCTAATAAAATAATTATCTGTGTCTGTCTCCATACCCAAGCCTAGCCAGTGGTCCCTCTCAGGATATCCTCCTGGAGGCGCAGTCATCTGTCATCAGCCCAAGGATCCACCTATCCACACTCCTCTGCAGCTGATTGCCCTCTCTAAGCACTCCGATGGTAACAGATTGCTACTTCTTCATCATCAGGAGTCTTCAGCAACAGATTCGTAACAGATTGCTAACTCTGCAGTCTAACCTCTACAGATTGTTATCTACTCCCTTTACAGGAGCTGAGCATATCAGATTGCTAACTCCTACTTCTTCAGAAGCAGTTCCATACAGATTGCTAACTCCACCCACGGAGCATAACAGTTTGCTAACTCCTCCTTCACAGGAGCCGTATTCATAACAGATTGCTAACTCCTCCTCCAACAGATCTACAACAGATTTACTATAGCACATACATGAAAAAGTACAAAAAAGAGGTGGGGAATGGCGCCATCTGGGCAGGGCATGGGAGTTCCTGTATTTATGAATGAAACCAGTGTGTAAAAGCTTACAAGCCCAAGCGCATTGAGGTGCCCACCACGTAACTTTACTTCTGCTATAGATGGCGTGTAAGTCTTAAAACAAAAACATGCAGACATGTCAACAGGGTTTTAAAGGTCGTTGTTAAGAGGGGAAAAGGAAAGCTATTTAAATAGAGGGACTAGGAAGTCCTAACCCTTACCTGGGCAAACTGGGAAAGAAGTGGTTTAACTGGTGATTGCGTTGTACCATGTTTCTATTAAAATCCCCTCACTTACACTATAGAGGCAGCATTTGCATGCACATGTGAAAGTCCATATAAAATTGTACACACATATATGCATGTTCAGCCTATTTTATGCCATGCACACATATATGCGTGTGTGTTATAAAATGGCCGTATCTCTGCACATGAGCCAGCATACCTGCGCACATGTGCGCCTATGTGCTGGTATAAAAGTTACCGTTTAATAGTGTGGACTTGTTATCTAGAGAATGTTTTGCTGTGTGCATGCTAAAATTCATTGCATCACATGTTAAGTATCATTTTAGCATGCACATCAAATTTTTACCAGTTTGCATGATAAACATTTTTTATCATGGGTTTTATTGCATAGGCCCCATATTGTATGACAACACTATATAACATAATATCCCTACATTCCTGTGGATACACTATACTGTGGATATTTTTTATGTTTGAGTAGCTGAGATGTGCCTATGTGTAAAAAGGTTTTCATGTATGTAGAAAATGTTTGGAGTACAAGTTTGGGATGTGACAAAATAAGTGTAAGAGAGGGTAAAAGGTTGTGAAATAAAGGGAAAAGTGGCTTAGAACAGAATAAGAGAAGTGGCATGATTGTTGTATAGACAATGGGTGGGCCAAAGTGATTTTTCAAAGGCGAACACCAGTATCTCATGGGGAAAGCAGAACTGACCCTTTAAAAATAATTTTTATGTGGGAAATTTTAGCTAGTGTTTAAAGTGAGGAAGCTTTGATATGTTGAATAAAAAACGGTTTATTTCAGCTTTTTTTTTTTTTTCAAAGCATTAGAAAATGTTGTCAGTGTTAAAATTATTCCTTAGGAAGTAATGGGAGCTCTCTGCAGCTACAGGAATGCTCCAGGTTGGATTTACACAGTTAAGGTAGGGGTAGATATATTCAAGTCTTAGGGCTTTTGGAGGTAAAAAAAGAAAAGATATGTATGTATGTGGGTGATGGATGATTGTAGGCAGGTCTATGGGCAGACGGAAATGCATTAATGGAATGATTCCTTCTTCTGCATACTGTTTGTATTTTTTTTTCAGGAAGTAATGAATATTTTTTTCTTGCTAAATCTCTCTCAAATATCTGTTTTTATGACAGGTTTGTTCAGAATTTTACAATTCTTTAACCTCCAAAGGCAAAAAGGAGATTAGGTGAATTGCCACCCAATGGCCAAAACTTAGTATTTTATGATCATATTTAAAAAGTCATTTGTCATTATCCCAGAAAAATACAATAAACACAGTTGCTCAAATAATTCATGTCTTATGACACTTTTACATTAGGAAAGAATCATCTCTGCAATCCAAATTGCAGTATACAAAACAATATAAAAAAGAGTCTTTCAACAAAGGCCTTTCAATAATTAAGATGCCCTTGCACTAATAAAGAATAACACATGAATATTATGAAGGTGCCAAGAATGCATAGCAGTTATTCTTTATTGTACTTCAGTCTATTTATTATTCAAACAAATGCCATCTTTTCTGGGTTACATTTTTTTTTTCAGTGTGTTTACATAGCAAATGATTGAGATAGCCATAGGTTTCTCACATTCCTTTCTGGTTTGCTTCCCAAGGTAGAAATGAGGCAAATATACTATGACTAGAGGAAGACTTTTTACCACAAGCATATTCTGTACAGAATGGAATATAAAACAAAACATAACATGTAGCATAACATGTAATGAATTACAAGAACATGGCGTGACCTCTTCATGTGGGTTGGCTTGAGCAAGAAGAAATGAAGTCTAGCAAAAAAAACGAGTAAAGCATATTGAGCAAGTTTGCAATGAAATTCCTTTTGCATATTAATATTTTATAGGCATGAACAGAACCTGGCATGCTCTCTTCTGCACTGTCAGGCAACACTCGGTCTGAGTTATGTTGCAGAGCCCAGGAACATGAAAGAGTCGGCAATGTCTTGGTTTACAACAGCTCACCAGGAAAGAAGATGTTGGAACAGAGCAGTTGTTATTAATTAGCATAGAGAATAATAAACATTCTGTCCTTTGGTCTATTTATTTATTTATATTACAAATTTGTAGCCCACTAATCCACAGATCTTAGCGGGGAACAAGAATTACATACATAATAAAACCACAGTAAGTTACAAACAGTAGAAAAATCTCTTGCATGGTTGTTGGTGGCTGTGAAGAAACTATCAAGAGGCCTAACATGCTAATCTTAAAATACAGTGCAAAGCATGCTGGTTTGCCTACAGTACTTTTTAAAATGTGACAGCTAAAATTTAACTCTGTTTCTGTTCAAGACATTTAAGACAACTGACATTTTGACTTAATTCCTTTACCCTAAGGAAACATCTTTAACCTGAGAGGCAATTCAATACCACAGAAACATCTGTACAACACTCAATAGAGATGCTACAACAAGATATATATAATCGCACATAAAGATCCCATCAATCTCTCTGTAAAACAAACATAAGAAAGGTAAAATTAACAGACAATTTAAACTAAAAAAAAAATACCCTCAAAGCAAGAAAATAGCCAATTGTATAGCTGACACAATTCAATTCTACATTAATCAATTCACATAATCATTAAAGCACATGAACAAAAAATCACAGACTACCACTCAAATTATTCATTTAAATCCCCTGGTTGGATGGTATTGAGAGTAGGGATGTGCAGACCAAAAGTTTATGTTCATAAGTCCATAAGTCGAAAGGGGGGGTCAATTTCGGTCAATATGGACATATGGAGAATTCCATAAGTTGAGTCTATGTCCATACGTGCAAATAAAAATTTAAACCCCTCACCCTCCTTATCCCCCCCCCCCCCACCCCAAGACTTACCAAAACTCCCTGGTGGTCCAGCGGGGTGTCAGGACGCCATTTCTGAACTCCTTTGCGAGGAGCACGTGACGTCGGCGTCACGTCGGAGTGACGCGGCATCACGTGATTCCCCGCGCGTTCGCTCCGGGACCCTCGTTGCACCCAAAGGAACTTTTGGCCAGCTTGGGGGGGTCAGGAGGCCCCCCCAAGCTGGCCAAAAGTTTGCTACAATTAATTTTCCATTGCTGGAAAAGATATTTGTTCTTTTTTGCTGCTGTGCTAGCCAGGCTTTTTTTTATTTACTGCACTTTTTTTTTACTTGTACTCTTCCACTGAGACAAGCTGCCAGCAGTGGCATTTTGCTGCTGATCTTACCCCCCTGGGGTAGGTTGCAGGCTGGGTTTGTGTGGTATGGGTGGGAGATAGTGTGAGAGTTGCATTGGCTGTCTGGGAGTTGGTATTTTCAAACAAGCAGCATCACTGTAGGAACTGGGCTTGTTCAGGCTTCCAGTGTTTTCTCTGGAGTTTCATTTTTTTGTGCCCACAGGGCAGATAGTTTGAGAATTGCAGTGGCTGCCTGGGAGTTGGTATTTTCAAACAACAAGCAGCTTTACTGTAGGAATTGGGCTTGATCAGGCTTCCAGTATTTTCTCTGGAGTTTCATTTTTTTTGCACACAGAGCAGTCTCAGTTGTAATGTACAGCAAGAAACTTCACAGTGTGTGTATGTGTGTGTGTGTGTTTGTGTAGTTTTCCACACTTACATATATTGTAGGGGTGTGCATTCGGATTGACCGCATTAGTAAAACGCAACTCATATTTTTTTTTTACTTAAAAAATTGATTCGACATAAACGATCGGATTTCCCACATATCGAACATAGATATGTTCGATATGTGGGAAATCGCGATTGTTGAGCCAAAATAAAAATATAAACCCCCTCACCCTCCTTAATCCCCCCCCCCCGACTTACCACAACTCCCTGGTGATGGAGCGAGGAGTGAGGACGCCATTTCTGCAATCCTTGGCGAGAAGCATGTGACGTCGGCGGCACGTTGAGTGACGCCGGCGTCACGTGATTCCCGGCTCGTTCGCGCCGGACGGCTCGTTCGGCCCAAAAAGAACTTTTGGCCAGCTTGGGGGGGCCTCCTGACCCCCCCAAGCTGGCCAAAAGTTCTTTTTGGGCCGAACGAGCCGTCCGGCGCGAACTCGCCGGGAATCACGTGGCGCCGCGTCACTCAGACGCGACGTCACGTGATTCCCGGCGAGTTCGCGCCGGACGGCTCGTTTGGCCCAAAAAGAACTTTTGGCCAGCTTGAGGGGGTCAGGAGGCCCCCCCAAGCTGGCCAAAAGTTCTTTTTGGGCCGAACGAGCCGTCCGGCGCAAACTTGCCGGGAATCACGTGACGTCGGCGTCACGTGATTCCCGGCTCGTTCGCGCCGGATGGCTCGTTCGGCCCAAAAAGAACTTTTGGCCAGCTTGGGGGGGTCAGGAGGCCCCCCCAAGCTGGCCAAAAGTTCTTTTTGGGCCGAACGAGCCGTCCGGCGCGAACGAGCCGGGAATCACGTGACGCCGCGTCACTCGACGTGCCACCGACGTCACATGCTTCTCGCCAAGGATTGCAGAAATGACGTCCTCACTCCTCGCTCGATCACCAGGGAGTTGTGGTAAGTCTGGGGGGGGGGATTAAGGAGGGTGAGGGGGTTTAAATTTTTTTTTTGCACATATGTACATATACCCAACTCATTGGATTTTTTTTATGTCCATATTGGCCGCAAGTGGGACCCCCTTTCGGACATAAAAAATGTGAACATAAAATTTTGCTCTGCACATCCCTAATATATTGGTACAGCAGTGTTCTTTTAATCCAAATCCCCAGTAGGCATCTGGAGTTTTAATTTTTTTTTGTGCACATACAGCAGTCTCAGCTATAGTGTACAGCAAGGCACTGTACTGTGTGTCTCTGTGTCTGTGTGTAGTTTTCCGTACTCACATAGGGGTAGATTTTCAAATACCGTGAATAGGCGTACTTTTGTTGGCGCCTGGAGCGCCAACAAAAGTACGCTGGATTTCAGTAGATACGCGCGTAGCCGCACGTATCCGCTGAAATCCGGGATTGGCGCACGCAAGGCTATCGATTTCGTATAGCTGGCGCGCGCCGAGCCGCGCAGCCTACCCCCGTTCCCTCCGAGGCAGCTTTGACGTGGCGCCGACGTCACGTGATTCCCCGCGGGTTCGCTCCGGGACACTCGTTTGACCCAAAAAGAACTTTTGGCCAGCTTGGGGGGGTCAGGAGGCCCCCCAAGCTGGCCAAAAGTTCCTTTTGGGCCCAACGAGTGTCCCGGAACGAACCCGCGGGGAATCACGTGACGCCGCGTCACTCCGACGTGGCGCCGACGTCACGTGCTCCTCACAAAGGAGTTCAGAAATGGTGTCCTGACTCCTCGCTGGATCACCAGGGAGTTGTGGTAAGTCTTTGGGGGGGGGATTAAGGAAGGTGAGGGGTTTAAATTTTTATTTTGGATCAACAATCGCGATTTCCAACGTATTCAACATAGCTATGTTGAATACGTTGGAAATCCGATCGTTTTCGCCTCATCACTTTTTTAAGTTAAAAAAAAAAAAAAGTAGCGTTAAACATTTAAGTTCAAAACAAATGCACACCCCTAATCCCCAGCCTGTACAACCAGTGTCTCAGTCGCATCCAAGCACTGCTAGCTAAGGCAGAAGGGCGTGTGCATTTCACCTGCGATATCTGGACTGCATGAATGCTGCACACTGTTACCTCTCCCTGACAGCACACTGGTGGGACCTGGCTGAGGCAGGGGCAGGCAGCAGCTCTATTAGTGAACAAGTATTAGGGTAGAGGTGGGCTTTACTGCACACCCACCTGATGGGCGAGGCCCATACCTCAGCCAATATTCTAGCATGCATCAGACAGATGCTAGCGGGCTGGCAGCTACACCAGAGAGACAGGATTCTTCAGGCAGGGTTCTTTGTCACAGACAATGGTGCAAACATGGTAAAGGCAATATCCGATGGGGGCTTTCAGAACATCCGATGTTTTGCACACACTCTGCACCTGGTATTGAAGTCAGCTCTGGGGTTGGTGTCCAAGCACCAAGAGAATGAATACCTGCAGGACTTAATACACAAGTGCAGGAACATAGCAGCACACTTCCACAGAAGTATGAAGGCCGGGCAGGTTCTCCAACAAAAGCAGACTGATTTGGAGATGCCTCACAAGCGTCTCATTCAAGACATTGCCACCCAGTGGAATTTCACCTATATGATGCTGCAGAGGTTAGTGGAGCAGCAGACACCCCTTCATGACCTTTCTGTGGAAATTGACAAAGGTATGCATAGTCCCCTAGGGCATCTTGATTGGTTAGTTATGAGTCAGCTGGTAAAAATCCTGCAGCCCTTCAAGGATGCCATGGAGGAGCTGAGTTCCAGAAGTGCCACCTTGGCTGACATCATCAATATAGTTAATTTTCTGGAGGAACATTTGGAGGGCTTTAGACAGGAAGAGGGAATGACAGCAGAGGTGCTGCATTGTCTGTTAGAATCATACAAGTTCCATAAAATAACTCATTGTAGGGTTTTGTTTTATTGACAGTAAATGTTTTTCAAGTGAACATAAAATTAGATGAAATAACCAACAAAATCATTAAAAACAAAAGTCAAAATATCAACTGTACATGTATAATAAAATCTAGAAATGTACTTCAAACCGGTAAGAGTGGCAAACATTCTAGAACCGTCACATGAATGAAAATATGCAACTATGTTTTAGGCTCTATAATTGAAAGAAAACATAAGGATTACTTAAACTACAAATTAAAATATCTTTCTTTCATATTTTTTCAGCTGTTTATACAGATATTTGATGTGCTGTTTTTATGATAGAATATGTTGCAGAAAAATGTCACAGCGTTCAAATCGCTCATATTTTTCTCTTACTGATATGCAATTTATCTTTTTTTTTCATGATTCCTGTGTGCAGTGAAAGTCATACCATGTATCTTGTATTTGATTTAATGATTCTCATTTCCAAAGCCATGTTTAAGCCATGAGACGATTCTGGTAGGGTAGGTAGATTCCTACCCTAGAGGGCTTACAATCTAAGAGGTGAATTTTAAAAGCCGATGTGAGCATTAATTAGGGGATACGCGAACAAGTTAAGCTTGCGTGTGCCAAGCAGATTTTAAAAGCCGCTGAAATATGCGCTTATCTCCCGCAGTGTGCACATCTTGAAAGTTTTCAAAAAGGGGTAAGGCATGGTCATAGTTTTAACTTTTTGCAGGATATGGGCATTTTGGGGCATGAAACAAAGATGTGTGCATAAATACTGATGTGACCCAGCGTGCACTGAAGACCCCTGCCATGTAACTTTACTTTTGCTATGAATTCTGTGAAAGTTAAAATTTAAAGACAATTAGGCAGATCTGTGAAGTTTTAAGGGTTGGGGCTAATGGGGGGACTGAAGGCTATCAAACCGGGGTGGGGGGGGTGAGATCAGAGGACCTAACTCTTAACTGGGTACTGGGTGAACTGTGGATGAACTGGTAATCTATGAACTCCACATCACAATAAGCATAATTATAACACAATATATGATAAATTTACCCATGAAAGTACCTTGGTACACTCGGTCATGACCGACCTACTACTCTAAAATGATTATGTCTAATGAAACATTGTAAACGAACCTTTGACAGCACCTGATTAGAATGTACTATAGTACACTTTTACCTACATTAAATACGTACCTACATGTAAACCGTTGCGATGGTATATAACTTAGCGATGGTATAGAAAAGATGTTAAATAAATAAATAAATAAATAAATAAATAAATAAATAAAACTAGGATTGGCTCATGTCCCTTTTAAAATCCCCTGATTTACGTAGTGGAAGCAGGATTTGCACACACTAAGGGCCTCATTTTCTAACGCTAGCTCACACTTGCGCTATCAGCGCAAGCCTGCGCTGCTAGTGCAAACGTGTGCTAGCGTCATCGGGGCGGGGTCAGCCCCGGAAGAGGAGGAGTCAGGGCGTCACCGGGGCCGACGCTGCGAAGAAGGTGCAGGCAGCAAAAAAGTAAGGAGCCTTTTCGCTGCCTATTTTGCACCCAATAACTACACCTTCTATGGTGTAGTTATTGGGCGCGATACCGGCAGCGATCGCACCGCGGAGGTGCGATCGCTGCCAGCTAGCGCAGGACCGCCCCCCCCTTTTCGGTCCCCCACCACTCATTGCCGCATTTTTCTAAAGTATCGCAGGCCTGCGATACTTTAGAAAATGAGGCCCTAAGTTTGGTACACATGTACATGTGACCAGGCTATTTTATAGCATGTGCATATATGCATGTATGTTATAAAATGGCTGCGTTCCTGGGTGCGGGCCAACATATGTGCACAAATGTGCACACACGCGCCAACTTGAAAATTATCATCTGGCTGGTACCTGAAACACCTTGCTCAAGGTCACGAGGAACATCAGTGGGAAAAGCAATATGTGAACTCCAGCTTTTCTGGTTCTCAACCAACTTCTCTAACCAGTAGGCCATGCCACTTCATAAAATAACTTCTGTAATTCCAGTGCTAAAGAAATCATATTTCAAGAAGAAATTTAATTTTGTTGGGGATTTTGAAAGCTATGAGACTATGCAGAGTTAATTTGATAAACTGGATACATCAGAGGCACTTTATCACATCCCCAATGCTACATGCTTCTATGCTCTAAACTACAGTACTTGGATGTTTAAATGGGTTAGTCTTCATATGCAATTTTTCTACATCATTAGTTGAATTTCTGAATGGATTATATGAGGTCTAGCAAACTACTATTTTACATTTTAATTGTTTTGAACTTAGCATCAAGTGCATAAATACTGTAATGCTGAGAAAGCATAGTACAGTAAACAGCAAATTTATTACACTCTTAAATTAAATCTTCAATTATGGTATAACAATTTTAAAATATTTATATGTACCAAATTCTTAAAACAAAGCACAATAAACTTGTAAAAATGAATACAATAAATTATATAGTATCTATTATAAAAATAACAGTCTTACAAAAAAATGTTTAAGAACAGTAAAAACTAAATATCCATATCTTTCCAATAAATTAAACCTCAAAAGCTTGTTAAAAAGCCAAGTTTTTACCAGTTTCTTATACTGATTTATATCCCATAGAAATCTAACCCCCTATCAGAACTCCAAAAAGTGTGAAAATTCTTTTATTCTGGTATGTGATAGGCGGACAGTTTTAAATGAAAGAACTGGCAAAAGAGCTGCTGTGAGGAATGTAAAGAAAAATGAAACAATTGATATATTTTGATAATACAATAGCAAATCCTCTTATTTTCATGGCAATTATCCCACAAAGGACAATTTTCAAATAGCATCGTCTGCAAACTACATGGGCGGTTTTAATGTAAGCAATTTAAAAAAAAAAAAAACTGCATACCTCATTTATCTTTGAGGGGATAATTTTCAAAGCCTTCTATATACATGAAGCTCGGTTTCATGCATGTATAAAGCTTCACTAAAATAGCCTGGGGCCCAGTGCAAGTATGCACATAACCGGCTAGGTGAGTACTTTTATGTAAATTGAATGAGGCATTCCAGGGTGCAGAGATGAGGTAGAGACAGCACTTATGTGCATACTTTTGGATTTTAAAAAGTATGCCCTTAAGTGTATGCATGTAAATTAAGCCCACCGAGGAGGAAGTGAAACTTAATGCAAGCGAATGTATGCAGAACTTTGGTCAAAATTGCACATATCAGTTTGCTTTTAAAATATTCAGTAAAGTGTGGAATTGTCAAAGGGATTTCTATGGGGAAAAATATTTTACTCATATAAATTGCCTACCTGAAAAATGGCCAGCCTGTATACAGGTAAAATGACTTTCTATGTTTCACTAGTTGCAAAGTTTTAGCCGCATTGTAGTGGAGGCATTCCCTGCATGGGGCTAGGTTGGGGAAGAAAACTATGCTTTTGGCGGGAAAATATATCTGCAGATACAGATTTCTGAGGATTCTTTTCTCTGGGACAATTTTCAAAATAAAAGTATGAGTATACTTTTCCTTTGAAAAATGGTGTAATACCATGGAAAAAATTATCCACGGACTTTGAAAAAAGAAACCCATATACTTTGCAACAATGTGGCCATTTTGTAAATTGCCTCCTATAGGGAGAGGCATTACTACCACATTATTATGCCAATGCAATATAGTGCGATCGGCCAAGTACATGGCTTTACACGTGTTTGGAAGCATATTTTTGATGTGAGTCCAAAACCCCTCATGCAATAAGGGAATTAGCACGTTCAAAACACGCGTCCAAACTAGCGTGTAACTAATAGTGCTCATCACATGTAAATTCATGTTGATGAGGCTATTAGCTATTACCGCTGATGCAAAAAATTGTGGCAGGGCCACCCTGCCCATGTTAACGTTGCAAATGCTTGCCTGAGAGCAGTGTTAAAGCATGTGTGCTCAAGGGCTTTCAAAAAAATCCTGCTTTCTGTGATTCCTGTGATACTAAATAGGAGGAACTACAGAAAGCAGAAATGTCCGGCTCAAGGGCTTAGCAAAAATAAATATCCTGCTTTTTGTGATAACTCATAGGGGGAATGACAGAAAGCAGCATCCCTAAGGTCTAGCCCAATTGGAACCCCTGCTGGCAGTGAGTGAAGGAGTGAATACATTAATATTGTATTGGGTACTTGATATTAATTTATTGACTCCTTCGCTTCCTGCCGATTGGTACATTCACTGTTTCATGCCAGTGAAAGGACTAATCTCCCTTCAGAAGCTGTCCTGAAAAGGGATTGGTCCTTTCACTGACATCAGTGAAAAGGACCAATCAGGAACAGCTCTGGTGGTGGTGGGGTAGAGCTCTGGCCAGGCAGTTCTAGATGCACAGCCACTTCTCCGCGGTGCCTGATGCAGAGTGCTAGGGACAAGTCCCGATGCAGGGGGCCTAGGCCTGGAAGCAGGTTCTGGCCTCGATGCTGTGACCTGACTCAGAGGCTAGATCCCAATACCTGGACCAAAGCCTATGTCAGGGCCCAACCCCAGGCATGACATTGTGACCCGACCCGAAGGCCGGATCCCAATACTGGGGCCTCAGCCTGGACCCAAGCTGATGTCGCAACCTGACCCAGAGGCTGCAACCTGACCCAGAGGCTGCGTCCTAATATCGGGGCCTAGACCCAGTGCTATGATCTGACTGAGAAGTCACGTCCTGATGTTGGGGCCTAGACCCAGACTCAGGCCTGACACCAGGGCCATGGCCAGGAGGCCGTGTCATGATATCTGTGCCTCAGCCCAGGGTCAGGGCCAGGCCTTGGTGTCCAGGCCCGGGAGTTTCATGGTCCATCGTCTTCCTTCTTTGGATCTTCAATGCCAAATGATGGGAATCTGCCTGGATTGCGCCATGGCACTTCTGTTCATCAAAATGGTGCCATTCTCTGAGGTGAATTCCAGCGTGACCCCAGTAGATGCCTGGCATTTGGCATTAAAGAGCCAAAGAAGGAAGACAATGGACTGCGGAGTTCCCACACTTGGACCTGACCCTGGGCCAAGGCTCAGGATTTGGGACCTGGCCTCCTGGCTGATGCCCCAGTTTAGGGCCTGTGTTGGGGCCTAGGCCCTGGCATCGGGATACAACCTCTGGGTTGGGTCATGGCATCAGGCATTTGTCCAGGCCAACAGTCTTACATTGGGACCTGGCCTCAGGGTCTGGTAGCAGTGTTGGGCCTGGGTTTGGGCCCCAGACTAGGCCTTGGCCCTGGAATTGCCCTGACATTGGGACCCGGACTCTGAGTTGAGTTGCAGCATCCAGCCTAGGTCTGGGCTGAGGCCCCAGAAACGGGACCCAACCTCTGGGTCAGGTCGTGGATTTGGGCCAGGGTTCTGGCCCTGGTCTAGGCCAAGGCCCCAGTGTTGGGAACCAGTCTCTGGACCAGGCCACGGCATTGGTCCTAAGTTTAGGATCTGGCCTAGACTGATGCATTGGCCTTGAGTAGGCCACAGTCACCTACCTCGTCCTTGGCCTACAGAAGTCCGAGGCTTCATCCTAGTTGCTGCCAGTAGATCCCCACCAAACTGGATAAGTGGGGGCTGGGGGGGATCCTGGCCCCGTAAATTTTCCAGGGGGGTTGGGAGGGAGGCCTAGTTTTTCTTTTTTGGTCATTTGTGGGGAGGGTTAATTGCTTGATTCATTTTTTTCACACAAATGAAATGAATCAAGCATTCCATAAACTGAAATTTATTGGAAAAAACCTCCCAAAAATGGACTGAATAATGAAAACAAATTTTTTTTCCCTGCACATCCCTGGTGAATATCTGGGATAAGTTTGCTGGATGTTTATTCAGCTAACTAGCAAAGTCACAGTGTGGCTCACAATTTAGCTCATGGTATAACCAACCAAACTATAATAAAATATAAAAGCAACAATAATTAATAAAACTGATGTAAAAATAATATAAAAATCCTGTAATGTCAAACTCTTATCATAATGCTCTTTATGGTCTTGAAAGAATAAAACTAATGATATCATACTTTTAGTATTACAATTAAATCAGAAAATGCAGTACTTCAGAAGAAATGAAAAATCAATAGTAATTCAAAATGGAACTGTTCTCTTAAATAAGCTGTTAAATATGGTTGGTACAAAGAACACTTCTATGGTCAAATAATTACTAGTGTCTTCATAACAGGAACTGGAGAGTAAACAAAGGTTTGTGCTCCTTGATGCTTATTTTAATCATAGGCACCAAAATGTTTTCAATGCAATAAAGTCCAAAAAGATCCATGGTACTGCTATGGGTGCCACTATGGCTCCCGCTATAACAAACTTCTACGTGTCCCAATTTGAAGAAGCAATTTTATACCATATAGAATGGTTCGATGACGTTATCCATTGGCACAAATACATGGATGACATTATTTTTTTTTTGGAAGGTCTCTGCAGTGAAATTACATTGGTTCTTAGGTTGGCTAAATTCCCTTGATCCTAACTTAAAATTTACTATGTCATATCATTCACATCAGATCTCACATTTAGACATATTGGAGGTCCATATTCAGCTGCTATGTGATTGTGCTAGTTAGCCAAAATCGGCTAAACAGCAGGGTGTGTTCAGTGATGCAGATGTGCCGTTGAATATACCCAGCTATCTTTAAGTTAGCCGGTAATATATAACTGGCTAAGTTTAGGACAGCCCTACGGTCCAACCAGAGTTAGCTGCAGAAGATAACCAGCTAATTCTGAATATCGGAGAAGGTGGTTAACTTCTGCAGCTAACTCCATTCCTCCCCAAAATGCCTCCTGTCCTTCCCTGGACCCCCCCCTCCCCCGGTCTTATCTGGCATTTTTCAAAATGATGCGGGTCGCCCATTGCCCCTACCACAGGACAAAGGCTGCCCAATGGCACTGCTCAATGGGGCAAAGGGCAGCCTGCACCATTTTGACTAATGGCAGCCACTGGACCAGGATTGGAAGGTTGCTCCCAGGCCCCCCGCTAGATCACCAGGCATTTTTGGTGAGTCCTGGGGGAGGTGGGAGTCATGAGGTCAGGCTAGGGTGGGCGGGGGCTCAATAATGTATTAAATGGGAAGGGATGGGGTAGGTTTGGGTTTGTTTAAAAAAAAAAAAAAGAAAGGAGAAAAAAAACAAAAAACAATGATCTGGTGGAGGACCCAATATGGCCAACCTCCAAACTGAGTCCAAAACCAAAACAAAAAATGTTTGGGTACCACCCCAATTGAATACTAAGAATAGCTCATATATAAGCACTTCTGTAAACTGCAAATCTACAGAATGTAATAATTTGTTGCAATATGATAGTTACCAATCTAAAGTCCACCAAGATCTTCTTGTTAGTAAATATTTGAGGGTTAGATGCTGATGTTCATTCTTTTATGAATTTAAGTTAAAGGCTTATGAATTGACAGACATATTTCTGGCTAGTGGATATCCACTTTCTATTTGAAGAAAGCTTATTATAGAGCTCTGTATTTTAATCAGGATCTATTGTTACAGTATACTCAACCCGGGCGATTATCTAACACTACATGTGTTCTCCGATAATCTAATAGATTGGCAGCTGTTGTAACTGTCATCCTCAAACACTGGCGTATTTTGACTTTACATGAAAGTTTTACAGACAGACTCTTGATAGCTTATACTTGCGTCATAATATCTGCGACTGTGATTAGAGAAGGCATACTACAATTGGTTCAATTGCAATTATTATGGGACATTAACTGTGTGGTATGTATGATTTTTGCACTGCCTTGGGAAGAGGGAAACAGTGGGTACATCCGAGAACTAAGAACTGTTATAATCTGACAAACAATACAGACTAATTCATCTTTCATTGTCCATGATACTATACTCTTGTGACATGATTTATGTGGGCAGGACAAAGTGCCCTGTGTGAATTAGATTGGTGAACACCACAGTTGTTTATGAACAGCTAAAACCCAAATTCCTATGGTATATCATTGTATTGCCAAAAATCACTCATTTGAATCCCTGAGATGGACCAAGTGTGCATGCATTTCATTGCATGGGAAAGAGAGTTAAACTGGTAGGAACAGTATTGAATTTTCATCTTGAATGCTATGTAGCCTCATGGCATGAATTCTGAAGTGGAGTGGTTTTCACTATTATAATAAAGTGGATAATACTGCATTGTTATATCTTTTTTATTGTATTCACCTTTATTTGTTAATTTGGATGCTTGACTAAGCTGTTTAATCAGTTTCACTTCCAGTTCGAGGAAATATGTCAGCCGGCGTGCACAGTTTACTTCGGTTCCAGAGGAGCAGTAAATAATAAAACAAACAAACAAACAAAAAAAGTTAAGTGCAAAGGAAGGGTTTAGGGAGTGGAGAGGAGAGAGGGAGGGAACTAGGGGAAGCCCAATTGTGTCTCTGTGTGCCGGCATGCGCATATTATAAAATCAGCGCGTCCTTTTAAAACTTACCCCTTATTGAGCTGAAAGCTGTGAATCTTTGAAAAGTTGGTTGGTTATTCCCCTGAAGCAAAGGTCTTTCTCAAAACATGGCCCATGTCAGATGTATACTTTACAAGCCTCTATGGACAATAATTAAGATAATTTCATAGGATATTCTATTGTTGATCTTTTTGGACTTTACTGCATGGAAAACTCTAAAAAAATATATATATACTTTTTTGGTACCTATGATTAAAATGAGGATCAAGGAGCACAAGCCTTTGCCTTTGAACCTCCCTGGCTGGGTCAGCCCCACTGCCTCTTGTCAGGGTGAAACACCATCAACTCACCACATGGCAAGACACCCCAACCCAGCGCAGCGAGGTGCCACCAGCTCACTATGCAGCAGGTTACCTCCAGCCCCAACCAGCCACGCTCCTCTTTAGATGCAAGGGTGCTCAACATTACCCTATTTAAAGGGCCCGTGATGGGAAAAGACCCACGGCGCCTCCTGAGGATCTCATATGCTCAGCCGTATAAAGGTCCCTCTTTGTCTTTACCTCACTGCCTCAGCAACAGGTCTAGCTACCGAGCGTAGTACGTGTTGCTTCCTAAGCCTGTTCCAGTCTTTGTCTTCAGCCTGTTTCAGTTCTCATCTTCAGCCTGCTCCAGTCTTCATCTCTACCTGCCCCAGTCCTTGCCTCCGGACCTGCTCCTGCCTTGTCTGTTTGACTCAACCCTATCTGTTTTTCTTCTTCTTCTCCTTCGGACAGATACATGGTTTGTTCTTGCTGAACTCTGGATATGCCTGACCGCTGCCTGCCTCTGACCCTTGCCCAGACCTCAACATGTCTACTAGCCACCTGCCTATGACATTCGTTTGGCCTCAGACCACATCCCCCATCATTAGCAGAGACCCTCACCTACGTCCTGCCAGCACCAGCACCCAAAGATAAACCCGAGGGGAAAGAGGGCTGGTATAGGTAAAGATCCTGTCCAGTTTCTGCTTCACCTGGGTCCACCTACTGATGGCAGAAACCTGCAGGTAGAGGCAATCTCACCTCAGCCTAAGGCTCCATAGATGCAACAGTTTACTCTCTGTTTCCTGTTATGAAGACATCATTAATTATTTGTTCATAGAAATGTTCTATGTACTAAACATATTTAATAGCTTATTTATGGGAACGATTCCTTTTTTGAAATACTTTTAGTATTACAATACATGGTCATGTAATGTCTGTCATATAAACAGTTAATTTTACTCTGTGCTACCATGTTGTTTTTTTTTAATACTATCTGAAAAAATTTGTATTTGTTAGTGATTTGAAATGATTGCATGTCATGCTTGTTTGATTTAATAATTAGATGATTATTTAGCCTATTTGGTTTAGGTGAATGAATTCATTCCTATTGTATCTCCAGGGAGAGATCATAAGATTTCTGCATGAAGGCAATAATGCTTTCTTATGAAGGGACTGCTGGACAGAAGGAAAGAGTTATGACCAGCAATGATACTGGGATAATTATCTGGAATACCTTAAGGATTATCCTTAAGGAACATTGTGATAGAGTTTGACCTCAAAATTTTTAAATTTTCCCTGAAGCAGACATTTGATGCCAAAATATAACCATGTCAGGACTTCAGTTTTAATCTTTAGAACCATTTTTTAAAATTGATTTTGTTTTAATAGTTACTGATTTTATCCCTATTTAACCACCCTCAGCCACCCCCACACACCTTCCATCCAGTCACCCCTCCCACACACATTTCTTCCCACCCCACAAGATTTCCCTTACATACATATTGATTACTGTACAAATTACATACAAATTGATTACTGTAATTCACTGCTTCTCGGCCTCCCATCCACTACCATCAAGCCCCTACAACTCCTACAAAACGCCACAGCCCGAGTATTAACCAATACCCGAAAAAGAGACCACATTACACCCATACTGAGAGACTTACACTGGTTACCCATCAACTCAAGAATACAATACAAATCCCTATCCATCATACATAAATCCATAGTTAATGAAAACACGCACTGGCTTTCACAGCCTCTCCTTTCCACACCTCCATCAGACCGACACGCACCATCCACCAAGGTACCTTACACTTCCCCCCCTATAGACTCACCAAACTTGCATCCACAATGAAAAGGGCCTTTTCTAGGAATGTGAATCGTTTTTTGACGATTTAAAATATCGTCCGATATATTTTAAATCGTCAAAAATCATTATAGCCGCGATACAATAACAATTCCCCCGATTTATCGTCAAAAAATCGTAAATCGGGGGAAGGGGGAGGGGAAGGGGGAGGGCGGGAAAACCGACACACTAAAACAACCCTAAAACCCACCCCGACCCTTTAAAATAAATCCCCCACCCTCCCGAACCCCCCCAAATGCCTTAAATTACCTGGGGTCCAGAGGAAGGGTCCCGGTGTGATCTTTTACTCTAGGACCCCCGTTGGACCCCCAGGGACTTTTGGCCAGCTTGGGTGGGCCTCCTGACCCCCACAAGACTTGCCAAAAGTCCAGCGGGGGTCCGGGAGCGATCTCCTACCGCGAATTGTTTTTCCGTACGGAAAAATGATTCGACTGCAGGAGGTTGTTCCAGACCCCCAGGGACTTTTGGCCAGCTTGGGGGGGCCTCCTGACCCCCACAAGACTTGCCAAAAGTCCAGCGGGGGTCCGGAACGACTTCCTGCTGTCGAATCGTGTTGCCGTACGGCCGGCGCCATTTAGTGTGCCAGTTTTTCCGCCCTCCCCCTTCCCCTCCCCCCCACTGGACCCCAGGTTATTTAAGGCATTTTGGGGGGGTTCGGGAGGGTGGGGGATTTATTTTAAAGGGTCGGGGTGGGTTTTAGGGATGTTTTAGTGTGCCGGTTTTCGATTTACACGATTTACACGATTTACACGATATTTAAAAAACCCAAACTGTGACGATCCGATTCCCTCCCCCTCCCAGCCAAAATCGATCATTAAGACGATCGATCACACGATTCACATATCTAGCCTTTTCCCTGGCTGGTCCAACCTTATGGAACTCAATGGCCCACGACCTACATACAGAAACTTTCACACCCAAATTAAAAAAAAAAACTAAAAACATGGTTGTTT
Organism: Rhinatrema bivittatum; assembly: GCF_901001135.1. Taxonomy (NCBI): domain Eukaryota; kingdom Metazoa; phylum Chordata; class Amphibia; order Gymnophiona; family Rhinatrematidae; genus Rhinatrema; species Rhinatrema bivittatum. Next base: position 389,184,448 of record NC_042618.1, on the reverse strand, counting down.
CAACAGGCATTTACCTAGACAGTCCTCCCTATACAATCTACTATTATATTTATTAGTTTGCCCACCCTGCCGCCCCACACCAAACCTCCCTTAGACTCAGCCAAGCCCAGTAGTCCAGCCCCTTCTGTACAGAAGTTTTATCTCCCCTCACCCCTCTCCCCCTTATACCTTCTCTCTTTATACCTCACCCCTCACCCCTCTCCACCCTTTACCTTCTCTCTATATACCTTGCCTCGTCCCATCCTCTGGCCTATATGATCTCTTAGAATCTGCCCTTAATTGAAATCGTATCTCTTATTTTATAGTACCACTAGACCAAGTTAACCACAGCTTATTCCATTTTGCTTTGTTCTCTCGTTGTTATTTAAATTTCCCATGTACCTTTACATGCATTCAAATGTTATTCTTATTCATTCTAAGTACCTTTTTTAACTACGTTCAAATGTTACTCATATTTGTTCTATGTAACGGCCGTGCCTTGTTCCTGGCCCTCCCACTGTTCCTTGTAAACCGGTACGATGTGCAAACGGCTATCGGTCTATACAAATACTAAAATAAATAAATAAATACATATACACACAGGAAAATACACACAGGGGTTGATATTCAAAAGTTTGTCCTGGTAAGTTTTTGAGTTACCCAGTCAAAACCCAAGATTTGAATATTCCTCCTTGCTAACTTTGCTAAATTTTGTCCATCTGGGTAGCTCATTACATGGACAAAAGTTAGCCAGGTAGAGACAGGCATTCATGGAGGAGTGCTGGAAACATGATTAAATATTAGGCAGTGAGTGCTGCTATTAAAGTTAGCCAGATCAGTCTGCTCAGGAAATTACCCAGATAACTTTAGCCAGTTATTTTCAGAGGAAGAATTATCTAGGTCTGTTTGACTGACTATCTGGGTAAAGTTGTCCAGGCAACTTTACCTGGGTAACTTTCCTGCTCATCGGTCCACTGAATGTCGACTTCATAGTAAATACAGACACTGATACAAGCATATAGACACCTGAGATTCATCAATGCTCATGTTCTCCATCTATAACACCATTCCTTGACTTTGCAAACAGAGAAAAACAATGTTTTTTATAGTACTTGGGAGCCTCCCTCCCTAACCCAGTGGTACTCAATAAATGGAGTAATCACTACCCCAAACCCCTAATCTCTCTCCTTATCCCCAACAAGGTTGGCCCACGATACTCTAGGCGTAGCTTAGTGGTTAAAGCAGTGGCTGAGAACCAGGGAAGCCAGGGTACAAATCTCACTTCTCCCACTGACATTCCTGCAACCTTGGGCAAGTCATTACCTCAGATATGACTTAGATTGTAAACCTTCTGGGTCAGGGAAATAGCTACTTTACCTGATTCTTAACTCACCTTGAACTCATATTTGGAAAGGCGAGTAATGAAATAAAAAATCTAAACCACCATGACTCCTCTGGAATTTACACTTATGATTCTGAAGGGTCCCCCAACATCACTAGCTGGAGGATGGAAAAGCCTTTCTGCTGGCATTGCTGCTTACTGCAGCTCTATCCCATATTAGGCCTCCTTCCTGGAGACAGGCACATTTAAGCATATCTCCTTCCTGCTCCAGCATTGAGTTCAATTGACCATGTACCTACTATTGGTAGCCTTTAGAACTCAGTGCTGAAGCAATGGGGGAGTAAAAAACTTCCTCTTGTCTAAGGATGGACTAAAGATTGGAGGCAGGGCTCAGAGTTTGAGATAGAGAGGGGCCCGAGTTGGGCAAGAATTGTTTTCTCAATTTGTATCTTTGGGGTTGTGGTGGGATGGACGTTGTGCTGCTGGAGAACTGTTTTTTTAACTGAGGGTTTTGGTGTTGATGGGTGGTTGGAGGGATTTCAGTTTGCCAGGGTCTATTTTTTTAATTTCATAATTTCAGGTAGGAGCTAGAAGAGAGATCAGATTTCTGCTGTGAAACTGTGTTTATATATTGAGTTATATATATTGAGGCTTAATGGAGGAGGAGCTAGTAGAAGAAGAGAGATTGTGAATGCAGTGGAGGAAGGGCATTCCTTGAAAGGACTTATTCAGCTAGCACTGATTGTCAGAACTAGCTTCTTAAATTTAGGTGCCCAAGTCTGAGTGACCTAAATCTAAGCTGCTAGATGTAGCTGCTTAGATTTAGGTTAATATTTAGTTGAACTTGGGTAACTTAAGTTTTCATCTGAAAAATTTCCTAAACCTAGATGGTTCAAATTTTGTCATGGAGGTGAGGTACTAAGCCTTTTTTGAAAATGTACCCCTTACTGCATAGAATGCACTTTTCCTTTCTTTTTTTTTGCATGCATGGGTACCTCAGGTTTTCAACTTCATTATTGTGCTTATTCCTGCTGTTTTAAATTTAAATATATTTAACCATTTAGATTTGTCTGTACAGATCACAGCTGGGGCAAAGGTATTAGGTGCCCTAGGCAGACTTTCTGTAGAGGTGCTAGTAAACACTAAATACAAAAAGCCAGTAAGAGAAAAATCTTTAATTTTTATTATAAAATATCTTCCTTACAAAGTGTTCTTTCTTTGTTAATAATTTGAAAAACAATAAACATTAAATTAAAAAAAAATATCTTATAATAAGGAGCAATGCAGCCTTCCAATGTAGAATAAACCCCAGCTCAGAGTTCCTAAGCTATTACAGTCAGTTAAATTATTAACTGCCCCTAAATTTATACACCAAATGATTACTATGTCTGTATAACATGTTCCAATTAGTTAAAATTCTTATTTTATCTCAGATATGCTAGTAACACTTCAGTTTTATAAGTCATATGATTTCTTGTAAGTTGAACCAAGAAGGCAGAAGTGAAACTCAATGCTGACCTTTAACATACTGGTTAACCTTTAGCATACTTTAGCATTTTAACAGCCTTGGTTATTTCTTCATCTGATTAATGCAAGCTTATTATGCTGTAATTATCATTCTGTTTCTTCACTGCCACCAACTAGTCTGATCCACAGAGAACTCCTTTAAACATCCTTACACTTCAGTCCCTAACTTACTAATGGTAGCTCCAGCACAGCAGTCCCTACCAGTGCAATAACTCCATTGCAGTACACCCTTCTTTGAAAGCACTGTCTCTGGTATCTCACTCCTCTCATTCTTTTCCCTCACCTTCTGCCCAGCTTCTCACTCTTTGCCCCCTCACCATCAACTCTCTCTCTCTCTAGTATCTCTTCAATTTCCCCCAAAAATATTCCCCTATTTCTCCCATCCAATCCATGCCTAGCATACCAGCATCATTACAATCTCTTTGTCCTCATTCTGCAGTGCCAATTTATCTCTCTCTCAACTGTGCTAACTGCTCAGCACCCTCTCTTTATCTGACTAACCCCACCCTCTCAGCATACACATCTTTCACCACACCACCACCCACTGAGTATACTTTCATCATCCCCAGCACATACTCTCCCCCCATTCACCCAGCACTCTCTTTTTCTATACCTGCTCTGTTCGTACTTACCTAGCATCGATTCCCTCTCTCTCTCCCCTTCTAATGTGGAAGCTCCAGGCCTCCTCCTGCATTTTTCAGTTTCTGACAGGCTGCTTCACTAGAGTCCCCTTCCCAAGACCTCTTCCTGTTCTTCAACTGCTGACTAGATGGGCTTCACCACCAGCTCCTGGTTTAGCATTGGTGGGATTTTTCTGCCCCCCAAAATTTTGGATTTCTAGGCAACCTCCTAGTTCACCTAATTGAAGCACAGGCCCTGTTAATCATTGAAGCATAGGGTACAGCACTCCATTACAAGACCACCAAAAATGTAGCCACTCTCTCTAGCTTCTGGCTCCTTGTTCCCTAGCACTGGTATCTGAAAAGTGAGAGCTGAGGCTTGAATGAAAATTTTTATACACTCGGTGGTAGAAGACATTTTACAGAATATATATATATCTTTGGTAAAACAAATTAACACATTAATTATTTATCTTTTGTTATTCTTTTTCTTTTTATATTTTGTATATGCTGATGCTCACCAAGGTCTAGCAGAGAAAACAAATGGCAGAAACAAAGATACTGTAGGGATATCTGGCAGTCATTTTATAATCCCCATTCCCCCGCAAAAAGGTGCAATTTACTAATCTGCTAAAGTCAATCCAGCTGTTTCTCTGATAGAATGATTGAAATGTTCCCTATGGTTTGAAAACAGCTGGGCTACCAGTTTTACATGTATTTAGCTTATAGCTATTGTGCTCTTGAATTATAACATGTCAAAGTCTGATCCAACAAAATGATAGGAGACTGTTTAAATTGAAAGTGGTTCTGTTAACTTTCAGTGCTTGATAGTCATAAGCTGTAAAACAGAACTGTGATAGACAGCTACTATCTATGGGGAAGCTAACAGATGCTTTAAATCAGTCACACACGGTTGGAAATCTCTGTGAAGGCATGGCCTTCAAATGTGCTGTGTGGATAGACAGGTAAAGAAAGATCATGACGTCTTTAAGGAAACCGTGCAGTATTTTCATAATTCTTCTGCAGTGCAGCATTTATCTAGCTGTGTTCTGTCAGAGTTTAGGTTTTAATATGAATGCATTTCACATTAAAGACCATTTATTCCTGTAAATTCTTTAGATTCTTTACAGAGCACTTATCCTGACATACCTTGTCTATTGTTAGTGGGAAATTAAATTTCACTTTGACAGCTAACCGCCAAGTCAGACTTCCAGGGACCATTTCATTCTGACATGGGGTGAGTGTTTTATCTGTGAACATCATCTTTTGTAGATCTTTTCTACAAATATCCTTTAACGGGCTGTAAGATACTTGAGAATATTTTTTTTTTAATCTCTGAACATTTTTTCTACTATTTGAAATTTGTGAAGTGTTGAAAACCCAGATTGTCCTTGATTAATACAGCTTGTGTGATTTTCAGTATCTTGGCAGCAGGTCCCTTACAATGCTTATATCTTCCTAAGAGAAAGATTAATAAATTGGTGTACTTACTAGAATAAAATTATAAAGAGGGGGATCAGATTGCCCTGAATTAAATAGATTAGTAGTGAGGCAAGCCCAGTTGCTCAGTGACTGTGCTCTACACTGCCATGCAAAGCCCTCTACTCTTAGGGCCAGAGAGGGCCCTAGATGTCAGAGAGGCAGCTCTCACAGACTTCAGGGGGAGAGAGTCTCAGCCATCATAGAATCGTGGTATCTAGTAGCTGGATTTAGGGCCCATGATTTCAGGATTCTGAAAGGAACCCTGGGACATGGATGTTAGCCAAGGACCATTACTGCAATGAATGGCCTAGGAGAGTTAGAACGGGATATAAAATAGGGAAAAAATATTAGTAGAGGTTGTTCTTAATAAAAGGTTGCATATTTTGTATAGATTTTATTTATATATTATATATTCACTTGAGGTCAATATTCAAATGGTTTGTCCGGCTAAGTTTGGAACATAGTGGGACAAACTGAGGGTTTTAAATTTCCTGCCACTTTGATTGCCTCTTACTTATCCAGCTACTGTTTAACTGAATAAAAGCCAGTTAAGTTGGAGACCTTCTGGGAGCATTCTGAGGTGAGTTAAATTAGCTGGATAATTTATCTGGCTAACTCTGATATTCGGAAGTCTGGTCATGCTGAAGAGCAGCTCTAAAGTTAGCCAGTTAAGTTTGACTTACTAGAAATTTATCTGGCTAAATTCAGCAGATTTCCTAATTAGCAGCGCTCCTTTGAATATCCTCTTTGATCTAACTTTAGCCAGATAAATTGCCCACTCGCCACACTACTAAATATTGATCTCTTAGTGTATTCTACTTTGTAAGACTATTACCATGTTGCTAGTTTGTGTAAGAGTTATGAAGAGAAGTTGAGTAGTTATGCTGTTCTAATTATGACCAAGTTAATATTTACCTATCCCAAATGAACTGGAATAATGCCATCCCCCCCACTCACCAATGTTTATTACCAGTATGGCCCTGGGCAGTCCTGAGAGTTAGTGTGACTATAGGTTAAGAAAGAGGGGAGTCACCATTCATATGCAGCCCCTCCTTTGAGGGTGCTGGGATGGCCGTCTCCCTGGGAAGTTATAAAAGAAGCTCCCTCATGAGAGCTCTGGGGGCAGAGTAGTTGAGTTTGGAGGTTTGGAAGAAGTTTGGAGATTTTTTTTACCCTTAGTTTGATTTTTGGCCTACCTGGGGGCTCCATCTTCTTGTGATCCTTGGGCCAGCTCAGGGACTCCACTCCTTTATCCTACTCCTTAGGTGCAGGGTGATTAGTCCTGGGTTATTTTTAGGGAGTTTTTTTTTTATTTTTTTGTAAGAAGACTGTGAGACCCCAGAGTCTTTACTCAGGGAGAGGTCTTGGAGAAACCTCTTTTTGGGGAACCCTGGGAAGGGATGACCTACCCCGCTGTGACCTGTTCAGAAACAGTGTCTTCTGAAGTTTGAATCTATTTTGGGAGCTAAAACCTTTTTTGGGTTTGTTGCCCAGTTTTGCTGTTCCTGGAGACAGGAACACAGAAAGCTGTGTGTTCTGAGTGGATCCCCTTCCCTCTGGGGATTTGAGCAAGGAAAAGAGCAAGAGAGTGAAAGAGGAAAAAAACCCCCAATGAACAGTGAGTAAAGCCTTCTGGAAGTCAGATGCCCCCCCCCCCAGTCGGAGTCTTCTACTCCTGGGGGAAGAGGTTTGGAACTCCCTGTGCCAAGACTATGTTTATCTTTTTTACCAGAATTGGAGGGGTTCTCCTGCGCCAACAAAGGATACCCTGGCCACTTGGAAATCTCACTTAGCCAAGCCCTGGACAGTAAGGGTTAGATTTATTTTTAAAAAAACATGCTTGCGTCCATGTGCATGCGCTACCTGGTGCACACGCGCACATGGATGCACAATTTTATAACTTATGTGCGCTGGTGTGCACATGTTATAAAATTGCAGGTGGCGTGCGCAAGGGGGGAGGGGCAGACATATGCAAAAATTGTGCGGTGACGCATCGTCTGGCTTCCCCAGTTTCCTCCCAGTCTGGTCCAATTAAGGAGTGGACTGGGAGGGAACTTCCCTCCCTAGGTACCCCTATTTTTCTTTTTAAATTACCTTTTGCTCTTTCAAAGGAGCAGTAGCAAGTTGCGTGTGCCAGCACCCTGCCGGTGCGCGATCCCCTCGCACAGTGGCAAATGGCCGCTGTACCGGACACATCTAGCCCCACCCCCCTGGACCGCTACTCTGCCGAGGTCCAGTTCTTGTGCACATATCAGGGGTTATGTGCACTGCCGGGCCCCTTTGAAAATGTGCACGGCCCGCGCAAGGCCCAGCCGCGTGCGTAACCCTGCGCAGGCCATTCAAAATTGAGCCTTATGGATTTACCAAGTCCTGGAAGGGGAGACATGCACAGTTAGAGAGATTGTAAGAAAGAAGAAATATTCTCTGTGGTGCTGTATTATTTGTATTTATTGTGCCATATATCATCTGCTTACCCATCAGTAAAGCATTTATTTTTGGACACTAAACTACAGCCCCCATTGGCACTCATAGCATCCACAGTGGGGAAAAGACAGGGTACCTCTTCCATGAATCAATATATAAAGGCAGCCCCAACACTCTGGGCCCTAAAACAGATCTTTTCCCCTCCTCCAATAAAGGACTCAGGCCCTGGGGAAAAAGACGTGTGTGAGCTAGCCTGAGTGATCCATGGTTATGGTGCCATGGTATACAACAGCACCTGGGGATGGGGTTACAACTTTTGAAAAATATTCACAAAACACAGTTCCCCTAGAAGTTTAAGTAAACTAGGGCCATAAGTTAGGGCAGTGCTTCTGAACCCGGACCTCAAGGACCATTTGGCCAGTCTAGCTGTCAGGATATCCACAATAAATATGTATGAGATAGAATTGTATGCAAGTCATTTTATGCAAATTTTTCTCATGAAAATTAAGGGACAGATTTTAAAAGCCTTGCATGTGTAAATCTGTCTGGATTTACGTGCGCAAGGGGTTACGCGCATCGAGCCTATTTTGCATAGGCCCGGCGACGCACGCAAGCCCCGGGTCGCACGTATGTACCAGGGCTTTGAAAAAGGGGCGGGAAGGGGTGGGGTGTGGGCGGGGAACCGGTCCGGGGGCGGTCCAGGGGCGGTCCGGGGGAGGGACTGAGGCCTCCTGCATATCAGCCGTGCCAGGGGATCATGCACTGGCAGCCGGCCGTCGCGCGCAAGTTGGCAGGCGTAAATAACAAAATAAAGGTGGGGGGAATTTAGGTAGGTCTGGGGGGGGCAAGTTAGATAGGGGAAGGGAGGGGAAGGGGGGAGTGGAAGGAAAGTTCGGAGCGGCCTCGGAGGGAATGGGGAAAGCCATCAGGGCTCTCCTAGGGTTCGGCGCGTGCAAGGTGCACAAGTGTGCACCCCCTTGTGCGCACTGACCCCGGATTTTATAACATGCGCGCAGCTGCGCGCACATGATATAAAATCGGGCGTAGATTTGTGCACGCCGGGTTGTGCGCACAAATCTACACCTATGTGTAGCTATTACAATCCAGGCCCAATTGTGGACCTTCTGAAAACCAGCCTATTCAGTTGGCCCTCAAGGACTGGGTTGAGACCTTTTGGCACTGGACTTTGGACTCAGGTAGGATCTTTTCATGGTGTGGAGCTCTCCCCCTAGGATTCCCAGTCTAATGGGCTATTTGCACAGATGAGTAGTCAGTGGCAAGCTCCCTCCCAGGAGCTGGCGAGATGAACAAAAACAAGCAAGCTGAGAGACCATATATATAGTTCAAATGTATAGTTTAATTTGTTGAATGTTTGTGAAACAGTGATTGACCTTTAGGAAATGATCAGTAAATTTGATTTGAACACCCAGTCTGAGTCCTGCCTGTCTGTCCTCGAGGAGAATACATCAGTAGAGAGATACACGTGTGCATTCGGTCCCTACGTATTGGCAATCCGCAACAGATGTGGCCATATTCGTTGTATTCGTGGGGAAGCGAAACGTATTGCGATTCCCCACAAATACACGAATCTTCGCCGAATTATTCGGCCGCCTAAAGAAATCAATTTAAACAACCCTTCCCTCCTGACCCCCCCCCCAAGACTAACCAAAACTCCCTGGTGGGACCCTCCTGACCTTCACAAGACTTGCCAAAAGTCCAGCGGGGGTCCGGGAGCGACCTCCTGCAATCCGGTCGTCGGATGCCAGTACTCAAAATGGCGCTGATTGCCTTTGCCCTCACCCCGTCACAGGGGCCGACGGTCGGCACCTGTGACATAGTGCATTTTATAATCTGTGCATGTTGAAGAAATTACCAGTTAGTCCATCAGTTTGCCCAGTCCTTCTGCAGCTCATCGAGACCTTCAGCCTAAACTTACCCCATTTCACCCAAACCTTCCACCCAGTCAGTACTACACAATAAACACATTTATTTTCACTTGTGCCAGATAATTAGCAGATGAAAAATGCACATGTAATCTGGAAAATATGGGATAGATTTTCAGATATACAAGCGGGCGTACGTGCATGCGCTACCCGGCGCATGCACATGTACGCCCAATTTTATAATTTCATGCGCAGGCGTGTGCAAGTTATAAAATTGGGGGTTGGCGTGCACAAGAGGGTGCACACTAGTGCACCTTGTGCGCGCCGACGCCCACGGGCTTCCTCCATTCCCTCCCAGGCCGCTCCAAAATTGGAGTGGCCTGGAAGGGAACTTCACTTCCCCCTAACCTAACCTTCCCACCCCCCTTCCCCTAACCTTCCCCCCCCCCCAGCCCTACTTTAAGCCCCCCAAAAGTCTTAACAAACCTTTTGTGCCTGCCTGGAGGCTGACGCAGGTTGCGCACACCGGCAATCTGACGGTACGCGATCCTCCAACACAGCGGCAGCACAGCGGTACATAATAAAGATACTTAGACATGTCCGGTGGCTTTACGCGCGTCGCCGGGCCTTTATAAAATAGGAACAGCGCCCGTAATCCCCCCTATGCGCGTAAATCCAGAGGATTTACGCGCATAGGGCTTTTAAAATCTCACCCTATATGTGTGTAAATGCCTGTAAAATAGCAGCTTACTTGTATGATTGTTAACCCCGCCCAGGAATGCCCCAGACCAACTTTATTTTTAAACGCTTAAATGAACATATGTGCCTGTTTTGAACTTTTATAAAATATGGAAATTGTGAGTAGAGGCTATTTTCTGTATTTGTTTGTTTTATTTTTCTATTTTTATATATCGCTAGTTTCCCCCAAGGTACAGTAGTTTATCATGGTTTACAGCAAAATAAGCAGCATAATAAAGATACATCATATACATAACATACTAATAAAACCAAAACCATTATGAATTAATACTTAAATGCTTCTTCAAAATAAAAAGTCTTCAATTTTTTGCAAAAGGACCAAGTCCTTTTCAAGACATAATTCAGAGCGGAAAGCATTCAATAGAATGGGGGCTGCATGAGAAAAGCCACTGGTGATATTTTCAACAAATTATCTGACTGCGATTTCAATATTCTTCTGGGAGTATACCTTCTCAATTTGTCAGCAAAAGAACAGGGTTCATTTAAATTCAAAAGTTTAAAAACAATTGTTAGCAATTTAAATTGCATACACCACTTAACTGGCAGGCAATGTAATTGGCAGGGCGCAGTGCTAATATGATCAGTACGTCCTAGACCTATTAAGATCTGACCTACAACATGCTGAATTAACTGTAGAGGTCTAGTATTAACTAGCTGTTTCAGTGGCTTTAACATTTTCAATTTAAAAAAAAAGTATTCATTAAAAAAAAAGTATATTAGCATATACTTATGAGGATCCAATGACTAAATTGATAATGGCTTAACAAAAGTGATAGTGCACACAAAAGTGCCAAATAGAATGCATAGTCACATTTGCAAATTTTATTGTGCACTAATTGGTGTTTTAGCGTGTGCTATTTTTTTGTTTGCAAAGCTGTTCACAAAGATTATGTTATATTGCTAATGAGCTGAAAAATCATACAAATCAGCTCATTAGTAATTCAGAAGTAGAAAAGGTTCAGGCAAAAAATTTGCAAATTTTGACATTTTTTTGCAAAACAATTACATCTCAGGAAAGTGTAGTTAAGATTTTTTGCCAAAAAAAATCAGTGATTTTTTGCAGATTTTTATTTTTGCAAAACACAGCCCTGCAATGCAATTATAATACTATCTAAAAGATCATCAACATACAAACCTTTCACTTTATAATGGCCCATTTCTGTGAAGCATATATCAGCATCTAAAAAATGGCAAAATAAGTTCAATCTGCAACATTTTTTGACCAAGATCATTGATGATCAACCAGTTCAGAAGTATTTAGGCCAACTGACCAAATAGCTCACTCTATACTGTAGTATCCCAGATTCCTGCCTCAAAATCTGTAGGCTGATGAATGAAAACCTGTGCTAAACTCTGGGCCAGGTTTTAGCATGGGTTTTGCTTTACTCATGCACAAGAAACCTGTGGTATCATGGGATCCATTAAGCTGACATACAAATGGCCCAGGAGTAAAAATCAAGCTTACTGGAAAAAAATGGACTTTCTTTTTACACACAAGCCATTTGCATGCCATTAAACTGCAAATCTGCAAATCATACAAATCAGCTGGGATGAGATCCCGGCTTACACAAGCACCATCCTGGGTGCTCCCGGCACCGTACCTAGCTATGCTGAGCCACACTTGCTCTTGCTTGAGAACATAGCTTAGCAAGGCAGGACCACTTTGGATCTGAGGACTGCTTCCTCAAAGAGTAGCTGCAACCGTTCAATCTTGCTGCATGTCATGACTGCCATTGACAGGATAGAAGAGGAGGAGGCAGTATGATGAACTTTCTTGTCACAATGAATTCAGGAATCTTCAGAGCTTAGACAGCTCAGAAAAAACAGTGAATCTATTCCCTAAATGTTCTGTGAGGTACATGCAAAAGTACTTAAACAGAATGCACTAAGAAGAAACTACTTGAGGAGAATTACAGAACTTTAAAAGAAAATGTGTTTTTATTGTGAGGTCCACATTCAGCTGTTGTGTAGCTCAACAAGCTAGCTGGATAAACATAGTCAGTGACACACTATCTTAGTTAGCCAGATAAGTTTATCAGGCTAACTTTAGGTCAGGTGTATCGACCAACCAGAGTTGGCTTGATAACTTAACTTGATAGCTTAACTCAGCTCCTCTCAATTAGGGCCTCAGAACACTTTTGACTTATCCAGCCAAATTTTAGCCGGATAAAAAGTTATCTGGCTGAAATTTAGCTGGCTAATGTCCAAACATTCATTTAGCTGGATAAGTTCTGAATTATCCACTTATATGCTTCTAAATATGAACCTCTGTCGGTTTAAGAACATAAGAACATGCCACACTGGATCAGACCAAGCATCCATGAAGCCCAGCATCATGTTTACAACAGTGGTCAATCCAGGCTATATGTACCTGGCAAGTACCCAAAAACTAAGTATATCCCACACTACTGATGCTAGTAATAGCAGTGGCTATTTTCTAAGTCAACTTGCTTAATAGCAAGTAATGGACTTCTCCTCCAAGAACTTATCCAAACCTTTTTTTAAACTCAGCTACACTAACTGCACTAACCACATCCCCTGGCAACAAATTCCAGAGTTTAATTGTGCTTTGAGTGAAAATGAACTTTCTCCAATTAGTTTTAAATTTGCTACATGCTAAGTTCATGGAGTGCCCCCTAGTCTTTCTATTATCCGAAAGAGTAAATAACTGATTCACATTTACCCGTTCTAGACCTCTCATGATTTTAAACACCTCTGTCACTTCCCCTCTCAGCCTTGTTTTCTCCAAGATGAACAGTCCTAACCTCTTTAGCCTTTCCTCATAGGGGAGCTGTTCCATCCCCTTTATCATTTTGGTCACCCTTCTCTGTACCTTCTCCATTGCAACTATATCTTTTTTGAGATGTGATGACCAGAATTGTACACAGTATTCAAGGTGCGGTCTCACCATGGAGTGATACAGAGGCATTATGACATTTTCGGTTTTATTCACCATTCCCTTTCTAACATTTCCTAACATTCTGTTTGCTTTTTTGACTGCCGCAGCACACTGAACCGACGATTTCAATGTATTATCTACTATGATGCCTAAATCTCTTTCCTGGGTGGTAGCTCCTAATATGGAACCTAACATCATGTAACTATAGCATGGGTTATTTTTCCCTATATGCATCACTTTGCATTTATCTACAATAAATTTCATCTGCTATTTGGATGCCCAATTTTCCAGTCACACAAGTTCCTCCTGCAATTTATCACAATCTGCTTGTGATTTAACTACTTTGAATAATTTTGTATCATCTGCAGATTTGATTACCTCACTCGTCGTATTCCTTTCCAGATCATTTATTAATATATTGAAAGGCATGGGTTCCAGTACAGATCCCTGAGGTACTCCACTGCCCACCCCTCTCCATTGAGAAAATTGTCCATTTAATCCTACTCTCTGTTTTCTGTCTTTTAACCAGTTTGTAATCCACAAAAGGACATCGCCACCTATCCCATGACTTTTTACTTTTCCTAGAAGCCTCTCATGAGGAACTTTGTCAAATGCTTCTGAAAATCCAAATACACTACATCTACCGGTTCACCTTTATCTACATGTTTATTAACCCCTTCAAAAAAGTGAAGCAAATTTGTGAGGCAAGTTTGCCTTGGGAGAAGCCATGCTGACTTTGTTCCATTAAACCATGCCTTTCTATATGTTCTGTGATTTTGATCTTTAGAACATTTTCCAATATTTTTCCTGGCACTGAAATCAGGCTAAATGGTCTGTAGTTTCCCAGATCTCCCCTGGAGCCCTTTTAAAACATTGGAGTTACATTAGCCACCCTCGAGTCTTCAGGTACAATGGATGATTTTAATGATAGGTTACAAATTTTAACTAATAAATCTGAAATTTCATTTTTTAGTTCCTTCAGAACCCTGGGGTGTATAGCATCCGGACCAGGTGATTTACTACTCTTCAGTTTGTGAATCTGGCCTACCACGTTATCTAGGTTTACCGTGATTTGGTTCAGTCCATCTGAATCATTACCCATGAAAAACTTCTCTGGAATGGGTATTTCCCCAACATCCTCTTCAGTAAATACCAAAGCAAAGAAATCATTTTAATTTTTCTGCAATAGCCTTATCCTCTCTAAGTGCCCCTTTAACCGCTTGACCATCTAACGGTCCAACTGACTCCCTCACAGGCTTTCTGCTTTGGATATATTTTAAAAAGTTTTTACTGTGAGTTTTTGCCTCTACAGCCAACTTCTTTTTAAATTCTCTCTTAGCCTGTCTTATCAATGTCTTACATTTAACTTGCCAAAGCTTATATTTTAGCCTGTTTCCTTGTGTTGGATCCTTCTTCTAATTTTTGAATGAAGATCTTTTGGCTAAAATAGCTTCTTTCACCTCACATTTTAACCATGCCGGTAATCGTTTTACCTCCCTTCCACCTTTCTTAAGGTGTAGATTACATCTGGACTGTGCTTCTAGGATTTTTTTTTTTTAACAATGTCCATGCATCTTTCACACTTTTTACCTTTATAGGTGCTCCTTTCAATTTTTTTCAATTTTTCTCATTTTATCAAAGTTTTCCTTTTGAAATTTTAGCACTAGAGCCATGAATTTGCTTATTGTCCCCCTTCCAGTCATTAATTCAAATTTGATCATATTATGATTACTATTGCCAAGCGGCCCCACCACCGTTACCTCTCTCATCAAATCCTGTGCTCCACTGAGAATTAGGACTAAAATTGCTCCCTCTCTCGGTTCCTGAACCAATTGCTCCATAAAACTGTCATTTATTCCATCCAGGAACTTTATCTCTCTAGCATTTCCCGATGATACATTTACACAGTCAATATTGGGGTAATTGAAATCTCCCATTATTACTGCAATACCAATTTGGTTAGCTTCCCTAATTCCTCACCATCTTGGCCAGGTGGACAGTAGTAGATTCCTATCACTATACTCTTCCCCAACACACAAGGGATTTCTACCCATAAAGATTTGATTGTGCATTTAGTCTCATGCAGTATGTTTACCCTGTTGGACTCTATGCCATCCCGGACATAAAGCGCCACCCCACCTCCCAGATGCTCCTCTCTGTCATTGCAATATAATTTTTACCCTGTATAGCACTGTCCCATTGGTTATCTTCCTTCCATCATGTCTCTGAGATGCCAATTAAGTCTATGTCATCATTCACTGCTGGACATTCTAATTCTCCCATCTTGCTTCTTAGACTTCTGGCATTAGCATACAAATATTTCAAAGTGTGTTTTTTGTTTGTATTTTCATTCTGCTTTTTAATTGATAGGGATAAGTTAGAATGTTTATGCTCAGGTGAGTTTTTAGTTGCAGGCACTTGAACTACTTTTCTTATTATTGGAACCTCACTGTTGGGATGACCTAATTCTAATGCATCATTAGTAACTTTCAAGATACCTTCCTCCGAACCATGCGCTGCTGAGCGACTGTCGGCTTTCCCCTTTGTTCTATTTTAAAAGTTGCTCTATCTCCTTTTTGAAGGTTAGTGCCAGCAATCTGGTTCCACCCTGGTTAAGGTGGAGCCCATCCCTTCGGAAAAGACTCCCACTTCCCAAAAGGTTCCCCAATTCCTTACAAAACTGAATACCTCTTCCTTGTACCATCGTCTCATCCACGCATTGAGACTCCGGCACTCTGCCTGCCTCTGGGGACCTGCGCGTGGAACAGGGGGTATTTCAGAGAATGCTACCCTAGAGGTTCTGGATTTCAGCTTTCTACCTAAGAGCCTAAATTTGGCTTCCAGAACCTCCCACCCACATTTTCCTATGTTGTTGGTGCCCACATGTACCACGTCAGCAGGCTCCTCCCCAGCACTGTCTAAAATCCTATCTAGGTGATGCATGAGGTCCGCCACCTTAGCACCAGGTAGGCATGTTACCAGGTGATCCTCACTTCCACCAGCCACCCGGCTGTCTACATTCCTAATAATTGAATCGCCAACTATAATGGCTGACCTAACCCTTCCCTCCTGGGCAGTAGCCCTGGGAGACACATCCTCTGTGCAAAAGGACAATGCACCACCTGGAGAGCAGGGCCTTGCTACAGGATCCTTTCCTGCTGCACCAGTTTGATGCTTTCCAATCATGAGACCTTCTTCTTCCAAGGCAGCACCCAAGCTTTACGCTCGTCCCAGGGCTTGCGTGCGCCACAGAGCCCATGCAAAATAGGCGCACCTATGCAAAATAGGCACGTGCAGAAGGTTTTTGAAAGGGTTACGCGCATAACCCTTTTAAAATCTACCCCTAAATGTCTGGTAGTGGCTTAGAGGGGAATGATGAAACTTTCAGTAAGGTGTGGGGAATTCATGAAGTGAAGTTAAAAGGCAGATTTTTTTTTTTAGTGTAAACGTGGCACCTGCCTATAAATTTAAGGATGAGCTAGGGTGGGTGGGAGAGGGGTGAGAGGGTTGGGAAAAACTTCTGCTTATTAGCTGCCTTACTGACTATTAAAAGCACAAACACACTAAATAGTTTACTTCTCAATACTTTAAAAAAAAATTTCCCAAGCAAAACTTAATGATTTCTTTCAGCCACCAGCAAGGTGATCCTTCTCTTTCACTACTCCCACTGAAGGAAAAAAATGGAGATATTCTTTAAAGTCAAACATTTTTACATCAGGAAAAAAGTGCTTTCATTTATTTCATTGGTTCTTATAAGGGGCAAAAATTCCCAGGGGTGAGTTCTGTTGTGTGAAGCTGGAAAGCAGGTATTTGTAAAATCCAATAATGTGGGAAGTGATCGTGTTCTGACTCTGGAGTTACATTTCCTGTAAGAAAAAAAAATGCCCAAAGCAATCCCACCTATTAGCATGCCTCTCTGCATTGTAGGGAAATAGCGAATATGATTATTATCATGGTATTTGCATTTAGATGTACTGACTTTATCCTGGTTTTTAACACATGATTTAGCATTTGGTTTTCTACGCAAAAGCCCCGTTAAATACCAGGGTTAATTTAGCACTGAAAAATGCATGCTAAAACACAGGTTGAAACTTGTGCTAGGGTCAGCCCATTTTATTACATTATCTCCCTATGTGTTCTAGAGAATTCAAGAGACAACAGCTCTACTAATCACATTATTTATTTATTTATTTACTTTGCATTTTTATATACCGACATTCTTGTATCAGATACAAATCATACCGGTTTACATTAAAAACAGAGTATGCAGGAAAATAGGTTTCCTAAGTCAAATACATTGAACATATTTAATAAACAAAGGATTACTAAACACTATGAAAAAGGTTAATTAACAAAGGAAAACTTAAGGGAATTAAAATAAGCGTAGCACAAAGGATTGCATGAAGGGGTGCACAAAGGGCAGTGCCCCTTTGGCGCACCCCTTCAGCACACGACGCCTAGTGGAATGTGGCCATTTACCGGCTCACCGCAGAGCGTGATGATGTCAGGGGGGGTGGGTCTCTTCATCCCTGAGTTCACAGCATTCTCAGTTTCAGCGCGAAGTGTTTTTTTCAATTTTTTTGGTCTTTTTGGTCTCTTTTTCTCTCAGCGATTGCCCCTAAAGGTGCCCGGTACTGGTGGGCTGCCCCTCCGCACCACTGCCTGGTGGAATGTGGCCGTTTACCGGCTCGCTGCTGAGCGTGATGACGTCAGGGGGGGCGGGTTTCTTCATCCCTGAGTTCACAGCATTCTCAGTTTCATTACTCCGCTATTGTCTGAATTGTATTGGTTACCAATGTCTCAGCCAGTGAATTTTAAATTGATTGCTCTTCTTTACAAAGCTTTCATGGGGAAGGTCCTGCATACTAAAAAGATTTATTAAAGTCATATTGTCCAATGCAAAGTTTATGCTCTGAGGATCAGGGGTTGTTGACTGTTCCCCTCATTGAAGGAAGTTTGTTTACAAATAATTCAAGGGTGAACATTTTCCATCATCAGCCCTATCCATTGGAATGCTGTCCTATCCTTAGCTTAATAAATCCCTGATTCTTTTCCCTATTCCAAACAAGGCATTTTAGTTTTTGCAAACATCTGACAGCTAATTGTCTGTTTAGCTAAAATGCAGAAGTTTTATAAAGTTTTATTAAGGTAAGTTAATTTTTTTGATTGATGTGTTTGCTTTCTTTGTTATTGTTGAATGTAAAACAATGTGAGATCCTCCCTGAATACATGTCCAGGTAAGGAGCAATATAAACTGCTTTTAAATAAATACATAATTAGCTAACAGCAGGTCCCTCCTAAAAGCCAAACAGTAAGAGGATAATTCTCAAAGTCATTTATGCAGGTAAATAACAACTGCCCCAGGTAAATTGGCTGGTCTGAAAATTGCCCTTTTCAGAGTACTAGGTTTCACAATACACAGACTGTACTTTTAGTCATATTGAAAAGGAATGATCCTCTGGACAAGTTTAGGCTAAAGGTAAAAAAAAGTGTGCATGCATTGTATTTTCAAAGGCACTATTTTTACCCTTTCAGCTGACTACATGATATTTATTTATTTATTTTATTTAATTTCTTTTACTATACCGATGCTCAAGACTAGGTCTTATCGTACCGGTTTACAATGTAACTGAGGGGAAACCAATTAACATCAAGGTAGAAAGTAAAGTTACATTAAACAGGGAGCGTAAAACCTGGGCAATGGAAGACAGTACAGAATTTAAACTAAGAAACAATTAGAGAGAGATAAATATATATATATATATAATCAACAAAAACTATAAGATACGTAAACATAGATTTATCCTAGGCAGTTATTAGCATGGTATGTCCAGTGGGAGAAGGAAAGGGTGAGGTTGGGTGGGGGGGAAGGGGAGAGGGAAAAGAGGGGGGGGGGTAGGGATTAAGGAGGGGTGGGAGAATGAGAGACAGTGATGGTTGAGGAGATCCTTCAGCGGTAGGCTTCTGCGAACAGCCAGGTTTTCAATTTCTTTCTGAATGTTGAATGGCATTGTTCTTGGCGTAAGTCTTGGGGAAGTGAATTCCAATGTAGTGGACCTGCTGTTGAAAGAGCACGCTTGTGAATAGAGTTGTGGACAGATGATTTGTTGGGGGGGGCCTTGAGCGAACCTTTGTAGGCAGTTCTGATCGGTCTTGCTGAAGTATGTAATTCGAGTGGGAAGGTGAGTTGGAGAGTGGATTGCTGGTAGACGGATTTGTGGATGATGGTGAGAGCCTTGAAAAGTATTCTATATTGGATGGGCAGCCAGTGTAGGATTTTTAGGATTGGTGTGATATGGTCCTTGCGACGAGTGTTTGTAAGGATCCTAGCCGCTGCGTTTTGCAGCATCTGAAGAGGTTTGGTGGACGAAGCGGGGAGACCAAGTAATAGAGCGTTACAATAGTCGATCTTTGAAAACAGTATGGCTTGAAGCACCGAACGGAAATCCTTGAAGTGTAAGAGCGGTCTAAGTTGCTTCAGGACCTGTAGCTTGAAGAAGCATTCTTTGGTTGTGGCGTTAATGAATTTTTTGAAATTCATTCTAGAGTCAAGGGTGGCCCCAAGATCTCTGACCTGGTTTGCTAATGGGGTGCTAGCATTATTTGCGAGGGGGTTGTTGTCACTAGGGGAGATAACCAGTAGTTCCGTTTTGGAAGTATTTAGGACCAGGTTGAGATATATCTCAACCTGATATATCATGTACTTTTCACATGATATATCATGTGCAAAGTACAAAGGCTATTTTAATGCACATACTTTATGCAAATTTTAAAAGCAAAAGTACCCATGTAGTTTCCTTTTCAAAATTCAAGTAAAGTATGCACGTTAAAATGACATGCTTGAACTGCAACCATGCAAGCTATTTGAACAGCTGTTATTGTTCTAAAGCTGTAGGTGTGTCTCCAGCTTTTCAGTAAAAGGGATCCAATCTCATACTTGTGTTTATTTGAAATTTGTATTAAATGAATGCAATTTTGATGGATGAGTCAGCAGCAGGGCTTAATTTGTGAGGGGAATGACTAGGAACACAATTCCAGCACTTTTTTTCAGGTTTAAGAGATAGAGTAGCAGGGGTGCTCTCTAGCCCCTCCCCTCCAGGAAGATGGCAGGGAAGAGAAGCAGAAAGGGTGAGCTTGGAGTACATAGAAAAGAGAATATCCACTGCTCCGTAATCCAGCCCCCTCCCTTCTTGTTCCCTCTCTCTCCATCTCTCCTCCTCTAGTACAGGGAACAAAAGGGGAAGGGTGACTCTGAAGCAGACTGTGCAGAGCAAAGAGCAAACAGTGTTTGAATTAGCATTTGAAAATTATAGGCAGCACTGCTAATTGGCAAGGCTTCATCCCTGGCCTTGATGAATGGCACTACTGCCCACAACTTTCAAGCTTGTATTAATTCATCGCCTATTGTGTCCATTATCAAAGACTTAATTTCTGGCAGAGTAACCAAGAACAGTATTCTGTCATCTTTTTTTCTGGGGCTCAAGAACGCATAGTAGCAGCGTATATCAGTTCTGGCTCCCCTAAGGAAACAGAACAGAACCAGTAGCTGCACAGATTGTTATGCCCCTTCCCCTTCGCCCTTGAATGAGGCAGAGAAGGACATAGAAAGTGGGAGCTTCTTACCCTCAGACAAGAGGGCTTTGATTTTTTTGAATTTCTGAGCACAGTTTATGAGGGACTACGGCCAAGGTTAAAAAAAAAAGACACGTAGTGAATGCCTGTAAAACCACTGCTTCTGCTATTCCTGGGTATATTAGCTTCCTGTGTATCATACCATCGTCCCACGTCCTGCCACCTCTGCAGTTGGTGACCATAATGGTGAAGGTGAAAAAAGTCAAGAAAGTGAATGAGGAGATGGGGGGGGGGGGGGGGGTGAGTGAGTGAAGGTATCAGAGGGAGGGGAAGAAGAGTGAGATGATAGGATATGGGAGGCCAAGAGTGTGTGAAGGGATCGAAAAGGCTGTAGATTGTGTGGGTCAGAGGGAGAAAGAGTGAATCAAGGATCAAAGGTGCTGCAGGATGTGCTGGAGGGTTGGCAAGGACTATGAGATGCGAGAGAGATGATCAGAGTGGGGGGGGGGGTAGACTGTGAGTGAAATGATTGGAGGGTTAGAAAAAGGATTGGGTGTGATGAGGGGAGGAGGGGCGGGAGAGAGAAGAGAGTGAATGAGAAGATCAAGTGGCTTTGCTCCTTTCCTTTCACTCCCAAGGAGGAAAAGAGCAGGTCATGCTTTTGAATTCCAGGCTCCATGGACAACAGACCCTGCACACCAGTCTGCTCTACCCCTTTCAGTGGAGGTGACCAGCTGATTTTGGCTTGAAGATGAAGCCTGTATTTTACTGGCTGAGGATATGGAGGAGGAGAGTTGCTTCAGAGAGTGATTTTCCAGGGAGACAAAGGGTCTTGAGGATCACCAGGGATAGGGGTTTAGACTAAAGGGCTTTAGAGCCACTTGGCGAAGAAGGGGACAGGAACCACAGTCATTTGTATAGGGAGGACTGGAGAAGGAGGATCAGAGTCACCAGGGCAGAAAGGAGAAGTGGGTTAGGAGATCCCCTCTCTCTTCTGCCTTCTCCTTGACCTAGTCATCCTGCATCCCTTGACCCCCAGCCATCCTTTGCTCATAAAGCATGTGAGGAATCTGAAGAATGTGTTCGGGTATATGTGTGTGTGGGAGAAAGAGTTACACCTGGCCCTGGACCCACCCCTTTGCACAGGATAATACCTGGCCCTGCCCATCCCGCTGCTCTCCAAAGTTCCACTTCCTTTTTGTCTAAATATTAAGCCTGGTCAGCAGTGAGCCAGCTTAGATCTTATCTGTTATCTCCTGGGTTCACATCCACTCAGGATTGACTGTCCTCCAGAGTTAGAGCAGAGGCAACACGTTCTACCTGAAATTTTACTTTTCAGGAAGATTCATTGAGTCTGAGGCCTTTTGGTTAAGAGTGTTGCACTTCCTGAAACATTATTGAACATCACAAGAAAGCAAGGAAAGACCCCTGCAGCCCAGACAGATATATGGGGCAGGGTACAATGTATGAAAATATTAAATAGCCAGATAACTTGTCACATATATTCAGCAAGATAAACATCCTGCTGAATATACCAGCCTTTACTTATTTGACTACATAACAAAAAACCTACTACTACTACTACTACTACTACTTAACATTTACCGGCTATGTTTGATTATAGCTAGTTAGCTTTGAGTTATTCAGCTTTGTGTAGCCAGACAACATGCTATTTAACTGGATATTTTTAAAAGATATCCAGCTAAGCAGTGCAATCATTAGCTTTCAAAATAAAGGTACAGAGGGTGGCCAATTCCCACCTCCCCCTTCTCAAAGCGTGATATTGAGGCCCTGACAGGCTGTAGTTTCCTACCCTCCCCTCAAACTTTTTTAAAGATTGACAAAGTGCAAGGTATTGTATGTCGATCCCCTGTCCTGGTCCCGATTGTCAAATGAGCAATTGGACTGCCTCCCCACCTTCTCCTCCAGCCACCTACAAAAACAAATCCTGACGCTTTCCCTCCTCATTCCCCAGACCCTCCCATCCTGCCTGATATCTTGTTTATCTGAATCAGGAGCAAAGGAACAAAAGATTTGCCATACTGGGTCAGAACAAAGGTCCATCAAGCTCAGTGTCCTGTTTCCAATAGTGGCCAATCCAGGTTGCAAGTACCTGGCAGGATCGCAAGGCGGGAAGATAGATGCTTATCCTAAAGATAAGCAGGGGATTTCCCCAAGTCCACCTTAATAATTGTTTATGAACTTTTCCTCCCGGAACTTGTCCAAACCTTTTTTTTTCTATTTATTACATTTTTCATATATACAAAGAATAAACTTTGCACAGTAATATGAGAGACACAAATAATTAAAGAACAAAAAATAAAATTATAGCAGTAAATAAACCTGCTAAAACAATCTTATTCCCTCCCTAAAGACCAACACAAGAAAATGAGGGGGAAAGAAAATTGAAGTGTAAATAGGGAATACAACATTGTATTTAAACAGCGTGAAATATACCACCCCTTAAAAATAATTTTGATGGATAACCTTAAGGAGCCTCTGGTTTTGATGTGATTTTAACCACTCTATGTATACCTTTAACATCTTTCCCCAAAGACTGAATAGAAACCGAGTACTCCTGGAGACTTCTCTGATGATTCTGGGCTACAATGTCTAACTTTTGAGAAACTGTTTCTAGAAGCTGAGACTGATCACTAAAAGTCAGGGATAAATTCTTAATGAAATCCCAAATTGTCAACAAGATAACCTTTGCCAGTTTGACAATCATAGAAGGGCTTGAGGAGCAACATGCTCACCTTTAGTTAGGGCTCCTGCCACCCGCAGACTCCCTACTGGTAGCTCCAACATAGAAATGCCATCAGCTGTGCCTACCTCCTAGCATCGCAAAAATGTGGAGGGAAAGAAGAACTTGCCCTGCTGCCAGCCTCAATGCTAACATCTCCTTCCATGTGTGCAACCCCATGGTGAGGTCATTATCCAGTGCCCCTCCACTGCCTGTATGGTGTTCCACTGGTCAGATACAGTCAGCCGAGGTCTAATACTCAGTGGGCTGAGAGAGACTTCCTCGGGCAAGTCCAAACCTTTTTTAAAACGCAGCTGCACTAAGAGCTTTCACTACATTCTCTGGCAATGAATTCCAGAGCTTAATTATGCGTTGAGTAAAAAAATATTTTCTCTTTGTAGTTT
This sequence comes from Rhinatrema bivittatum, assembly GCF_901001135.1. Lineage (NCBI taxonomy): Eukaryota > Metazoa > Chordata > Amphibia > Gymnophiona > Rhinatrematidae > Rhinatrema > Rhinatrema bivittatum. Next base: position 389,160,814 of record NC_042618.1, on the reverse strand, counting down.
TAAATGTATCACCTAGTAACTTCATTGTGTCCCCCTAGTCTTTGTACTCTTTGAAAGATTAAACAAGCAATTAACATTTACTCATTCCACTCCACTCATTATTTTACGGACTTCTATCATATCTCTCCTCTGCCCTGCTCCTGCTGCCTCCAGCCCTGCTCTGACAGAGGCAGCACTGGAGGCACTAGGAGTGGGGTAGAGGATCTCTCACTCCCAGCTCTAATAAAAAAGGGATCAGGCTGGATGGGGAGGGGCCGGGAATAGGGGGGCGGCAGGTGAAAGAATTCTTCTTTGTGGGTAAGTAGGGAGAAAGGTGGGGAGGCAGCCCGATTGTGTGTTTCACAATTGGGACCAGAGAACGGGGACCAGCATACAATGCCGGGCACTTCATCAATCTTTAAAAAGGTTTTGGTGGATGGGAGAATACGGCCTGACAGGACTTTAACATCACGCTTTGGGGAGGGGGAAGAAAGGGATTGGCCACCCTCTGTATCTTTATTTTGTTAGTTAATGATAGTGTTTCTTAGCCAGACAACTTTTAAAGATATCCGGTTAAGTAGCACTATGGGACTGAGTGATGATTCCCAGAGGCCTGGAGACAAGCTAGTCTGATTCCAGCCTTACTTAAAACAGTATACCTTTATTACATCTTAACATATGCACAACAGTAGACTATCTTCCCTTCAGAACAGTGTACTCTCTTTACTGTTCTTAATGTAGTACTCACCAACTTTGTCTCAGCTTTGTCTCAGCTCAGTGTTTGGACAGTGTTACGTTACAGGAGCTGCCTTCTATCTGGAGATCTGTGCCTTGTCTGGTTATCCCCATTGGATCCAGGCTTTTATTCCCCAGTCTCTGGTTATGCCCTCTGAGCCCCACCTGCCCTGCAGGATTCTCCCATAGTACTATAATACAAATCCTGTGTGCAACGGTAGTGGGAGAGACTTTAAGTAAAGGCTCAATGTGACCTCATAAAGCGTGCCCGAAGGGCTACAGGCTTAAACAAGCTTTCAGCGGCAAGGGCCTTTTTTAATCATTGGTCAGAGAGAGTCATTTTTGGAAAGCTTCCTAGTGCGGAGCTGAATATACACTTATCTTATGAGCCCTCCAGTCCAAATTTTACAGGTAAGAGCTCCAATCTGAGGTACCCGGCTGGGTGAAGAAATCCGACACTGTCCGACACGCTGTGTTTCGGAGAACATCTCCTTTTTCAGGGAGTCGGATATAATTCTTGCCAGTGCTGGAAATACAGTAAAATAAGGTGTGTATACCCAAAACTCCTACTTGCAATTATTAAAGAAAGGTGGCGCCTCTAATAGGAGAAACTTACATATGTCAGTGAATCTTATCTGACTGTGATGAAGCGTTTCAATGTAGCTCTGCAATTTAACAATTGTGCATAAAGTGTAAGAAAGATAACTGGATAAATGGACCCATGTTGAAGATTTTACCTGATAGCCATACCCACTCACTTGCGCGATGCTGGTAAGCACTCTATCGCCTTGAATTGAACCATCTATCAGCAGCGGTGCTGGAGCAAATACGCTGACATTTAAAGCTCCAGCGGCCCGCCAAATTCTCAGGTCGATGAATCGGAAATGACCAAATTTGGGTACCTACGTCATCTGGTTGCTATCCTATTTATTTTTAATATTTAACACTTTTCTATACCGACCTTCATGAATAAATTCAAATCAAATCGGTTTACATGTAACAAAGGGTAGAACTTAATCAACCATTTAACAAGAGGCGAAAGTTACATATAACAAGGAGGTAGTAACTTGGGGGGCTAAGTTAGCCAGAGACAAAGGACAGCAAAACTGAATAAACTAAATAACAAAACAAAGAAACAGAGGCAAAATATCAAGCCTAAACTAGGTGGGGCACCTAGTCAGGTAAGTGGAGTCCTGTCTGGTAGAAAATGGATGGTTTTGAAAGTTAAGGGAAGGCTTGGAGGAAGAGCCAGGTCTTAAGTTTTTTTTGAAAGGTTAGAGGGCAAGGTTCTAGCCTGAGGTCTGTGGGCATGTTATTCCAAATGGCTGGACCCGCTGTAGAGAATGCTCGTTCTTTGGTGGTTGATAGACGCATGGATTTCTTTGGGGGGACTTGCAGGGTACCTTTATACGCTTCTCTGATGGGTCTTGAGGATGAGTATAATTTGAGAGGGATCTGAAGGTCTAGTTGTTGCTGATTATGAATGGTTTTGTGAATTGTGGTAAGGGACTTGTGCAAAATTCTGTATTTTATTGGCAGCCAATGAAGGTTCCAGAGTTTGGGAGTGATGTGTGCTCCTAGGTTGGTGTTGGTTAGGATTCTAGCTGCTGCATTTTGGAGCATCTGTAATGGTTTGATGGAGGAAATGGGGAGCCCAAGGAGGAGAGCGTTGCAATAGTCTGTTTTGGAGAAGAGAGTGGTTTGGAGCACAGTCCTGAAATCCTGGAAATGAAGGAGGGGTCTGAGCCTTTTCATAACCTGTAGTTTATAAAAACAATCCTTGGTAGTGTTGTTGATGGATTTCTTTAGATTCAAATGGTTATCGAGGATTACTCCTAGGTCCCTTACTTGTGTGATCTGGGTGTTGGGAGATGACGGATGGGTTAGTGCCGTGTGGTCAGAGGAGATGAAAAGGAGTTCTGTCTTGGTCATCTTGATGGTAGATGGTCCAAATAAGGGCATGTATGTCATTCGGGGCCATCTTGGTTTTTTCAAATGGTAGCAAGCCTTATTAGAGAGCCGTGGGTGATCCAAGTAGGGGCTTGTATGTCATCCGAAGCCATCTTGGTTTCTTGCAACAGCAGCAGGGTATGTTAAAAAAGTGGTTGATCCAAATAAGGGTACTTATATCATCTGGCACCATTTTATAAAATTGACAGTATCATTAAATCACAGTTACAAGATTCACAAGAACATAAGAGACCAGATTGTCAATTATGAAGTATGTGCGATTTGAAAGGCCCAATGGGGCTAACACATTGTCCCATGAAAAAAGATGCTATTGTGGCCAAAATATTGGTATCATGAGCAGGGATGAAAAGAAAAAAACAAAGCCTGCATAACCAGTATTGACTAAATCACTTTTAATTCACTATCTACCTACAGCTGGGCTTTTTATGTTAGCTGATACAAACCTTCTACTTCCTGGCTGTCCCTGCAACCAAGCCCACTCACAGTTTACTCTCTAGTTGAACTTTGGATTTTTCTCTACAGTGCAGTCTCTGAGCCATACCCTTTCACAAGCCACCATGCTCTGTGCAACCCTGTGCTCTGTACTTTGTTTTAGATCCACAGGCCACCTGTGTTCTGTACTACATTAAGAACCATAGGTCCTCTTCACAACACTCTGTACTCCGAACAAATACTTTCTTGGAGGCTGGGTTTTTTTTCTGTGAAAAGCTTTAGAAAAATTCCCATGTATTATACCATATATGGGACTGAGTGGTGATTCCCACAGGCCTGGAGACAAACTAGTCTCATTCTAGCCTTGCTTAAAACAGTATACCTTAATTACGGCTTCACACATGCACAACAGTAGACTGTCTTCCTTTCAGAACAATGTATTCTCTTTACTTACAGTTTAGTACTGCTTCCCTCAGTACTCACAGTTCAGCTTTGTCTCAGCTTAGTGTTTGGACAGTGTTGCCTACATGAGCTGCCTTCCTACCAGAGACCTGGCCTGGATTGGCTATCCCCACCTGGATCACAGTTCTTATTCCACAGAATCTTGCCCATAGAGCATACACTTGAGTATGTTGCAAAAAAGGAAGGCAGATATAATAGGTCTTCAAGAAACACACTTATCAGAAACCGAAAGTAAAAAACTAAAATGGGGATGGGTGGGCCAATGTTTCTTTGTGCCTGCCAAGGGGAGGAAGGCAGGTGCAGTGATCCTAATTCATAAGAATGTGAGATTTGAACTTATTAAGCAGGTATCAGATACAGAAGGGCGCATTCTTATCGTGGTTTGGAAATTACAGGGAAAGGAAGTCACCCTTTGCTCCACATATGCTCCGAACCAGTATTCTCATGTATTTTTTCAAGGTTTGGTGGGCCAATTGCTCCAGGTGCAGCAAAGTCCCCTGGTTCTGTTAGAGGATTTCAATTGTGTGCATGATTGCGAGTTGGATACTTCACAGACTTCTGGAAGAAGGGGTTTATCGGACAAGAAAGGGATTGCCTACCTATGTCGTGAGCTTTGCTTAATGGACATATGGAGGACAATGAACCCAAGTGAGCGGGATTACACTCATGTATCAAGGGCACATGCAACATTGTCCAGAATAGACTACATACTCCTTTCAGAAACACTGTTCCCCAGGGTCCAAAAAGCAGATATCGGAACAATATCCATCTCGGATCATGCACCGATAGGTGTAAACATTACAGAAGGGGGAGAAGCAACTACCACTAGGATTTGGCACTTTCCTGGGCACCTGGCGGAGGACAAAAACTTTCACGCCCATCTCCAAGCTAAGTGGAACGAATACACCAGCAATAATGTAGAACATAAGGAGGATCCAGGCTTGTATTGGGAAACCAGTAAAGCTGTCATGCGGGGGGAAATAACCTCATATGTGATCGTGCAGTCGAAAGTGATACATATTGTTTTTAGAAAGTCAGCTAAATAAGGCAAAGACTCAGCTGGGTCTTAATAATTTGGTGGCCAATCAACAATGTTGTAAGGAGTGTCTCAAATCGTTAAATTCGGCTCTACATATTCGGGCGCAGAGGACCTTATTAAAAGGGGCCCACAAACTGTTTCGCTATGGTAATAAGGCCGGCAAATTGTTGGCAAATTTAGTACGATCGCAAAGAGGGAAAACGTACATTGACAAATTAAAAGATCATCAGGGTTGCCCAATTGTCTCTAGTTCAGGGGTGTGTGCGGCTTTCCGACAATTCTATTCTGTACTATACACGGAAGATAGGATAGGAGGCCCCCAGGAAGAAGAGGCTTTCTTTAAAGGTCTCAAACTCCCTCAAGTAACAGAGGCACAGCTTTCACAATTAAATACACCTATTACCTTAGAAGAACTTCAAACGGTAATAAAACATAGCAAGAGAAACAAAGCGCCTGGACCTGATGGCCTCAGTGCCGAATATTATAAAATCTTGTGTAACCAAGCATCAGAAGCACTGTTGGCCTTCTTTCAGGAGGCACAATCCCTTAGGAGGTTTCCCGATGGGGTAACTAAGGCTTTCATCACAGTACTGGAAAAACCAGGGAAAAACCTATGAAAACCAGCAGCATATAGACCGATCTCCTTGCTAAACTGTGAAGCTAAACTGTTTGCAAAAATCATGGCTGATCGGTTGAGTAAGGTATTTCCCTCTCTTATTATGCCACACCAAGCAGGTTTTGTCAAAGGTCGAGCTATCTGTTCTAATATGGCTAAACTTCTTATTTCCCTAGAGGAGTGTCAAACCAGAGGTATTGGGGCGATGGTAGTAGCCTTCGATTCAGAGAAGGCCTTTGATAGGGTGTCATGGCCCTATCTTTTTTCGGTTCTAGATAGATATGGCCTAAAAGGCGAACTTGTACATAGTATATCTCTGTTATATCGCAACCCAACATCTGCGATCTTTGCTAACGAACAGGTATCTGAGGACTTCCCATTGTACAGGGGCACACGGCAAGGGTGCCCTCTCTCACCACTCCTTTATATATTGTCAATAGACCCCTTATTAAGAAAAATAGCAGAAGGCCCCCAAATACAGGGATTCAAGGTGGGGAACCAAAACTTTAATATCTCGGCGTTTGCTGATGATGTCCTAGTTTTCTTAACAAATCCACAAAAAGCTCTACCATTGGTATTACAAATCCAAGCTGCCTTTGGTACTTTTGCAGGCTTAAACATTAACACGGAAAAATCCGAAGCTATGGCAGTGGATTCCAAACTACAAAATCAATGGGAGGGTCCGTTTCCCTTAAAATGGGTAGACAAGGAAATGCGTTACTTGGGCATACGACTCACCAAGGATATTAACCTATTGCATAAAGCTAATATAGATCCACTCTTTCAATATATGGAAGAAAGGCTAAAAGGGTGGGCAAGCTTACCTCTGTCTATTTCGGGGAAAATATTTTTATTAAAAATGATGGCATTACCGAAATGGATTTATGTGATGCAGCAATTACCGCTTTGGTTGACTAGGGAGGAGATTGCCAAAATTAATAGAACAGTTAGGAAATACATTTGGGGTTCACATAAGGCACGTTTACCACTCTCTACCTTAATGTTACCTAGAGAACAAGGTGGACTCACATGCCCGAGTTGGAGGGATTACAATCTTACTTGTATATTACGTCATATTTATGATTGGATAAATGGCACTAATATGTATACCAACAAACAAAAAAAGAACCACAATGTGTCTTATTACTGTAAATACGAAAAAAACCAAAAAGACAATCAATTCAATCTTTAAAGCTGTGTGTACCCGAAGTGCTACTTCGGGTACACACAGCTTTAAAGATTGAATTGATTGTCTTTTTGGTTTTTTTCGTACTAATATGTATACTCCATTATCCTTCCTATATGATTGGTTGGCACCATAGAGGCCTCAAAATTTCATTCAGATACCAAAGGCCCTCATCCCAGGGCACTTTCAAAAGAGTATTCTTTTACGATCTGGGCGAAGTGCATGGCAATACCTTTGCAGGGTGAAGCTTCACCTTAACAGCATTGCTACTCCCTACTTGACCTTTGTGGACAATCCTCAATTCCCGAGTGGCCTTTCCTCTGATATATTCAGACAATGGTGCTCTGGAGGTCTGATCAGTGTCCTACAATGCTTAGAGCCCAAAACCATGGTGATCAAAAGCTTTTCTGAACTTCAAAACCAATATGGCCTGGTTTCGCGGAACTTTTACGGATATCTTCAGATACAACATTATATACACTCTTTGAAGTTTTCATTATCAGACTTACAGGCTGGTAGAAACCTTAAGGCATTTTTTTTGCAGGTAGGGAGGAAGAGTAACTCCAGTAGTGTCTTTTCCCGCCTCTTAAAAGCGATCAGTGGCCCTGATGCGTTGGTATCTATTCAGGAGAAATGGTTGAAACAGGCACAATTATATCTATTAATAGAGGATATTAAAAGTATATTGAAGGAGGGTTACAAAATCTCGGAAAATGTGTTGTTGCGGGAAGTGGGATATAAGGTTTTAAATTGTATGTATATGTCTCGTTCTTGGATGTACGCTGCAAAACTCTGTGATACTGATCTCTGTCTGAAATGTAAAACCGAAAAAGGAACACTCTATCATTGTCTTTGGGAATGCGAAAAGGTCAGTCTATTTTGGGATGAGATTATCACAGAAGTGGGTGGGATAATCGGTACCACTATACAAAAGGACCCGAAATTATGTCTTTTTCGACTTATAGCAGAATTGCTAGACTCTGAACAAGCCTTTCTGAGGAAAGCTCTGTTGATTGGATTGCAAACGATTATGGGCAGCTGGATTGCTATGGATCGTCCAATAAAAGCGCAATGGCAGACCAGATTGATTAATCTTATGCAATTTGAATACATGTCCGCTACTGTTAAACCGCTGACCGCATACAAGACCTGGGAAGGAATATGGAAGACATATCTGGCGACCCTTCCACAACACCAGAAATACTCCATCATATCTCTGCATAAAATGGATTATAAAGCAGCTTCCAGAGGTTTGAAATAATTTTCTTTGGAAATAATCTTCTTATGAAAATGACTTTGATCACAAACTTTGAAGGTACACGGGGGGGGGGGGGGGGAATTGACGAAGCAGTAAGAGAAACATATCAGAGACCATTTTGAGGGCGTAATGATGTATTAGCGATGATTTTTGGGTTTTGAGCTAATGTTTGCTACGCTGTTATTTGTATTTTATACTGAAAAAGTTAATAAAGAAATGATAAAAAAAAAAAAGTAGTAGAAAGCACAGAGAGGAAAGCACACACCAGAGAGTATATGAATATTGTGTGTGTGTGAGTATATATATAAAGTGTTTTAGTAATGGGAATTCAATATATTCCAGGTAAGAACCAGGCGAAAGTCAGTTAATCCTGTAAGATTAATATCTATGGCTGAATCTCGTGTGTTTTTAACAGCCATTGATAGAAAATTCATGTACTGCTTGAATCTGAGTCGCGAGATTGTGAAGGGAGTTTAAAATCACACATCCAGTTATCCAGCTATGTATATCTCTGCTATACCTCTGTCTCTCCAATAATAAGGAGAACAGAGAAATTAAAGTCCGGGAGAGAAGTTTATTTCCTGAGAGGGAAAAAGATTAATTAATGGCACCTGTTGTATGATAGCCAGATTCTCTATGAAAGAGGGGAACAGAAAATGTCAGTGATTATTTTTTGATAAGGTGTGTCTGGCTAGCTAATATGGGACTTAAGGGCCAATTTGCTTAAACTGCTTGCCTATATTACTTATAAGTAACAGAATCCCACTGCACAAAGTTGTGCTAATAAAGAAAATAGAGTCAAACACTTCACATTCAATGAAGAGAACAAATTAAATGTGGAAAGGATTAATACTCAGGGTTTAAAACACAGATCTGTGAGTGTGAAAAGAGATACAAATACAGTGGTGTACTATTATATTTGCACTGCAGCAAAGAAGAAAATCCTATTTTCTAAACCCAGGATATAAATATATTTCTACAAAGTGACTCAGCCTTATATTATTTAAGTGCCTGGTCCGGAAAACAATGACCTGTAGTAAGTGTATGAGTACAAAGAGAGAGAGTGAGAGTGTGTAATTTCTGTAAAACACATAGAAATTGCTGAAGCAATTCCTCTGTGCATAGATAGTGAGAGTGAAATGTAATTAATTTTTTATTTCATTGACTAAGCTAGCCCAGTCCAACAAGACTCCTGGACAACAGTTTGAGGGAACTCAAATGAGTACACTTGCATAAGAGACTTTCGGTGCCAGTGTATTTAGCACACTATTTCTGTTATTTAAAGCTTAGGTAGGCACAAAGTCAAGCCAGGAAATTACCCACCCCAATTGGATTCGGTGACAATGTCCCTCCAGTTGCAAAAGCTGCAATCCCTAACAGCAGTTTAGCCAGCTACGTTATCAAGCATCAGTGGAGGGTTCGAAGATTGACTGCAGAGCAAAGGAAACAGCTAAGTGTATCCATTGCAAAACCAACACAGTCTAGCTAGACTACAGAAAAACTGAGATATCATGAACACTTACACAGGGAATCCTAGGAAAAGAGATTGAAACCATCGTACTTATCTACCCGGATTTAAATATTATAAAGGAGAGAAAGAGAACACTTACAGAGTTCCAGTATGCAAAAGAGACATAAAGAGAGTAAAGTAGTTTTTTTAAAGAGAAAAGTGGCAAACATCTTGGGGTAAAGAACTGGGTCTATTCATTTTCATTTTTGTAATGTGTAGATATCTATTGAAATATAACAAGAACATTGTTAAACGTTAATCCTGACTGTTAATGCTATTGCATACTTGTTCTTAAAACTTGCTAAAGAGTAAAAAATAAAAGTTAATACATCCAGTTATTTACATATAACTGTATTCCATCTAAGTTATTTCCATCAAGACTTTGTCTTCCCTCTCTATCCCTGGGAGACTGCCTGGGTGGGTTGTGTCCCATATTTCTTTGGAAGAAGATGCAGCAGGAAGAAGAGCAGTTACATTTTTCCTCTCTCAAGCAGTACTTTGATAACATCTGATAGTGACTCTCTTATTAACATCTTTAACCCTATTAATTGAAATTTTTCACTCAGCCAAGGAAGCAGGAGAGGCACTTCCACAAAATGTCTGATTGGTGAGCGTGGCATGCTGAAAGATCATGACTGTTGTGAGAGAGACTGCTTCCCCCCCCCCCCCCCCAAGAATATCGATGGATTGACCATATTTCTGCAGGGAGGACAAACGCCCTGCATTGGCTTGATAGGCGGTTGGTCATTTTGGGCAGGTCAGTTAGCCATGCCAACCCAAGAGCTGGATGGCCATTTTAGGAAGGTCAGGGTATGTTGGTTATGCTGATAGTGGCCATGTTGGTGAGGTCAGGGTGAGGGCTATTGTCCATACTGGTGCAGTCATATCTTCATTGCATGCAGTGCAGCCATTTTGGAGGTCAAGTAGGGAGTGCACAAATTATATGACTAGGACATTGAATGTTAGGCACCTTTAAAAAAAAAAAAAGAGGTTTCTTGGCAAGAGAATGTTGTTCAATATGAGGCAGCTGGGGTGAATGTCGGCATATAAAAACAAAACAAATAAAAAAAAAGAGTTCACGTACAAAACAAAACAAGCAAAAAAAAAAACAAAACAAAAGAGGCACTCTAGGGAAGCAATTGCATAGTGATATTGATTTAGTGAAAGCTATAAGAATCTGGCAATATCATTGCACAAGTACCTTCTTGTCATGCAAATGCTTAATGCATTTTCTCCTGCAGTATTATCTTTTAGGTCAGCTGCCAAACTTACAATGGCCCCAAGAATTCAAAACTGAGCAGAGTGCCGAGAAGTGTAAGAACATAAGGGTGGCAAAGCAAAGAACACCTAACAAGAACAGTATGCCTAATGCTAGAACTGTATCAAAGAGAGCCCCTTGATGCTCCACAATATCCGAGGTCACAATGGAATACTCATAATATGATGAAAGAGCAATAGGAGCTAGAAGATTTAATGTTTGGGAGAAAGAAAGGGTGCATGGAATGCCATGGTAGTACACCTTTGAAACAGATTCCTCTTTAGTCTGGATATTTTGTGCTTTGAAAAGTTGGCATCCTAGGACCTGCAAGCATCCTGATGGGCTGTTCGATATCTGGTGCATACCTTGCAAAGTTCAGTTCATTTGTGCACTGGGTAGTGGGTAGACATCGGGATTCTCAAATATAGTATACTACCTCGATGACTTCCTGTTGATGACAAGATAGAAGACCTTGCCTCTGCATTTGTATTTCTGGGTATAGAGCTGAACATGTGAGCATGAGTATCTAGGCTACCAAGGAACAAGTCAAACAGTTGGGCAAGGCATTAGCAGCTTTAGAAAGAGCAAGAATGGCCACACTGGGACAATTTCAATCCTTAATTGGCCTCCTTAATTTTGCATGCCATTGGGAGGGTTTTCATCTGGAGACTAGCAATTTCAATATCAGGAGTTACTAAAAAGCGCCACCACTTCCAATTTAGAGAGACAGTCTGGCAGTAATTTCTTTGTATGTTCAATAGTGTGGTAATTTAATTTGGCCAGACCCACCCAGATTTAACAGAGAGTTGGAGCTTTTTACCAATGTTTCAGATGCAGTAGGTTTTGGTATTTACTTTAGAGGGCCCTGGTGATGCAGACGCTTGGCCTGAGGAATAGCATAGATTGGGGATCACTGGGCACATAACTTTCCTGGAGTTATTCCCGATAGCAATGGTCGATAGTGGTAGCCTTGCACATTTGGGTTAAGGAGCTATGTAATGTAAGCATTAGATTTAGATTGGACAACATATCAGTCATGAAGTCAATAAATAGACTTTCCATAAAGATGGTAGGTGGAGTTGTACTGCTAAGGGAGTTAGTGCTAAGATACATACAAAGTAACATTACTCTTCATGTGGTGCACATTTAGGGCATAGAAACAGCATTGCTGAGCTGACTCATTCTCTCTAAGTTGGCCTCATTCAGGACTCTCGCTCTAGAGGCAGACTTAATTGGAATACCAATTCCTGAAGAGGTTTGGAAGCTTGGCCCACCGAAGTTTGAAAGCTAACATTGGATTCCTTTTTTGACAATACTAAGCAGAACTACTTAAATGCTTTCCTCACCAAGAATGGCACTACCCTTACATGGACAATCAATATATACTCATGGGCTTGTTTCATACTTCAGCACAAGTGCAAGGGATCCACAATAGCAGCCCATCTAGCTGGCATAGCTTTTTTTTCTCCAAGGCACTGGGATATGAATATCTTGCAGCCTTCTTTGCTTTAAAGAGAATCAGATAGGGATTGGCTTGATCCATGGGAACACCATGGAATAAGAGGCGACCCATCACATATGAACACTTAAAGTGTATAATGCATGTCTTAGTTAGTGTTTATTACAGCCCGTTATGCTTTCTCATTAGCCTTTTTTACAGCTCTAAGAGTCAGTGATGTGGTGGCTCTATCCTCAGGAGAGGGGTAATCCTCTGGACTACAATTGAAAGATGTAGTTTTGGCTTGCAACATGGTGTCAAGATGTGTAGAAGAAATAATTGTTTTGTTTCATCGATACATTTTGCGGGGACCACAATTCATTTCTTTAGTTTCAAAAAGAAAATTGTTTATTTGATTTTTTTTTTCTGTTTGCCATTAAAATCAATGGGAGAAGCATTGAGCATATTTTGGGCTCCAGAATTAGTTACCTCATCAATTCTCACAGAACGTTTGGCAAGAAATTAATTTAGGAATGTGCATTCATTGGTCCATTCGTTTAATTTGTTTTGGTGGTGTGCACATATCTCACGACTGGAAGGTACACACACAAAACTGATAGTATACACACATTTAGGTGGGTGTCCATGTGCACACATATCAGTTTTTTGCACATACTTTCTGATCACGAAATACGCACACACCACAGAAACAAATTAAACAAATGGACCAAAGAATGCATGTCTCTAGAAATTATCAGGTGGCGAACAACTCTAAGCTATCTAGACTGTGGCAAAGTTGGCACTAAAAAGTGACACAGATAGGTTAAAGCTCCAAAATGGGTCAAAGGGGTACTAGCATTGGCAGGAGTTCTCCAAGGCATTATCAAAGAAGCAAAGAAGAAATCTAGTGTGGGAAAAACAATCCAAGGCTCCAAAAGAGGGCATCAGCATGAATGACATGAACCCTTGATGGCATTACGTGAGGCAAACTGGCACCAAAAGTAGAATCAGCATTCAAAAAAGGAATGAAGCATAAAAGGTGGCAGGAAAAGCTCCAAGACACTGATAAAAAGGCTAAGCAGCACAAAGAATGGCATCAAGACACCAGAACAACATGAGAAGTGCAAAGCAGCGAAGACTGGTAAGAACAATTCAAGATGTAAAATCTGGAATATGACAGGAAGGCACAGTGACTAGGGGTGTGCATTCGTTTTGAACTTAAATGTAAAACGCAACTTTTTTTTTTTTAACTTAAAAAAGTGATGAGGCGAAAACGATCGGATTTCCAACTTATTTAACATAGCTATGTTGAATACGTTGGAAATCGCGATTGTTGATCCTAAATAAAAATTTAAACCCCTCACCCTCCTTAATCCCCCCCCCAAGACTTACCAAAACTCCCTGGTGGTCCAGCAGGCAGTCAGGATGCCATTTCTGAACTCCTTTGCGAGGAGCACGTGACGTCGGCGTCACGTCGGAGTGACGCGGCGTCACGTGATTCCCCGCGCGTTCGCTCCGGGACCCTCGTTGCACCCAAAAGGAACTTTTGGCCAGCTTGGGGGGGCCTCCCAAGCTGGACTCCCCGCTGGACCACCAGGGAGTTTTGGTAAGTCTTGGGGGGGGGGATTAAGGAGGGTGAGGGGTTTAAATTTTTATTTGCACGTATGGACATAGACTCAACTTATGGAATTCTCCATATGTCCATATTGACCGAAATTGATCGAAATTGACCCCCCCTTTCGACTTATGGACTTATGAACATAAACTTTTGGTCTGCACATCCCTAACAGTGACAGAAAGAACTCCAAGGTATAAAGTCTGGGCTTGGCAGCTGCATAAGGGGTATAGCAGCAAGGCAGATTGGCATGGGAGTGCCAGTCATTCTGTTGAAGCATGCTTGCTAATTACAGATTCAGTACAAGAAAATGAACCGTGATAAGTATAATTTACTTGTCATAAGCTTTTATTACATTCTTTGCTTAGCTTGATCTAACTGCTGTGTGGAATTTTGATGTTCTTGTTAAATGGGTTTTCAGAAAGAAACATATATCACATACAGGACACGTAAATAGTTTCTAATGAATGTGGTTTGGTTTTCTTGGTAAGCTGCGATAGTTGCTTTATTTATAAACCTTTCCCCATATTCTATAGCTGAACTTTGGTTGTTCTATTTCCTTATGTTCTGGTTTTGCATATGTTCTTTTTGACTACTGTAACTACAGTATTATGACATTTAAAAAATCAAAATGGTTTCTTTTCTGGGACTGTGGAATGATAGCAAGTCCCCTATGGTGTAATAAGAGCCATGGCAAGTAGGCATGTGGCAGCAAATTCCCTAAGATGGTATTAGGGGTATGGAAAGCAGGAATAAGGTAACAATTCCCCTATGGTGGAATGAAGGACATGGTAGTAAGGCATGTGGCAATAAGTCCCCTATGGTAGTATTAGGTGTATGGCAGGTAGGTCTGTGGCAGCAAGTTGCCTATGGTATTATTAGGGGCATAGCAGGTAGACATGTTGCAACAAATCCCCTATGGTGGTATTTGGGGTATGGCAGATAGGCCTGAGGCAGCAAGTCCCCTATGGTGGAAAAAAAGGTATTATAGGTAATGGCATTCTCCCAAGATGATGTCTACAGAGGAAATGCACAGTATATCTCATGGTCAGCCATCAGGATCAGCATCACTGCATCTAGAGAGTAGCATTAGGCTGGATCACTGTGATATATTGTTTCTGTGGTGTGGTCTTGACAACAACTAACAGCCTCACACATGACTCACTAGGAAGGATTAGCTGCTAACTTGCATATAGTTACAATTACAAACTGACACTTGTTCTTCATTGATTTATATGGCCCCTAGACTTCAATGGTCTATAGAAATGAATAGGAAATTAAACAAATGGGATGAATAAGTTTCATTTAATTTGTGGGACCCCCTTCATGTGTTTCAGGGACCCATGAGAGAAACAAATGGGGTTCCATTCATTTCAGAATGCCCATTCATTTTAAACAAATGCACATCCCTAACAATCATTTGCAAATCCAAGGCAGATCAGAAGTCTAGAAGAGCCAAGATAGAGTTGAATATGTTACATGACTGTACTTACCCAGTGATGAACTTGAGGCACCATTAAGACCATTAAGACCTCATTAATATTTTACTATTTAGCCTTATTAATGAAGAATTTGCCTTTATTACAGGTATGGGTCAACAATTACATCACTTGTAGGTCTCTGGCATTTGTTTGTGCCTTGGGATCATAAGAGAAAAAATGAGATCTTTAAGGGAGCATTTGGATATGGCCAGGTTTAGGATCATTAAAACTTGGAAGGGCCACCCAGGGATGATGTGGGACCAGCTGAATTCTTTAATAATATAGATAAGTAAAACACAAACTCACCTCTTTGCTGTAATACTTTATCTGGGGGATAATGACTTAACAAAGATGACAGAGTGGAGTTGATACAGAGGAAGTAGAGAGAGTGCATTGCCATTGCAGAAAATTTCCTGCAGATCTGCATCATTTGCTCTTGCATCACCCTTAAGCATGTTTGGAGAGGAGAGTGACCACATCAAGCTCTAGAAAGAAGAAAAAGAAGGATAAGCAAATGGATGTGCCAGTTCATGCCCCTTATGCACGGTTTCAGCACACCCTACAACATAATTGCTGAGAGATGTAGATCTAGATTATGTACACTTGTCGGATATATGCTTAGAAATATATAACAGTGGCCTACAGGACCTTCTGGAAGCTTTGCTGGAGAGACATGGCCATAGCACTCAAATGGTGGGGACACCCCCCCCCCCCCAAATAAATGAGGCGTCATTACCAGTTGGCAGTGTGGGGCGGTGGCCAGCTGACAGAAAGGAACAATGTAAAAGGATCCCCTATGGTGTTTATAGCCCAATAGCATTTGTGGTGCTGTGATTTAAGTGCAATGGCTACGGCTATTTCTTTGCTTTGATGGCAGGAAACGCAAGGTCAGTGGGGAGGAATTTGGGGCCCCAAACTTTTACAGAACTGGGTTCTGGCAACTGATGTTCAAAAGGGTTATTAGTGGAACGGCTTCTAAGCAGCACATCTGAAGTTAGAGCTCAAGTTTGCTCATCCCAGGTGCTTTAATTAAGGTTCACCATTCTGATGTTATAATGGTTTGGGGAATTTATCTGTTGTGTATCAATATAATGGCAGTTTCTGTTTTGTTTAGAAATTCATAAGCATTTTCATGTTTGTTTCTGCTGCAGCAATGACATTTTCCATAGAAAAGAAAACTTTGAACCAGAGCCATGTATCCTTATTTGAGGAATCATAGATTTTTTTTTTTAATGAAGTGCTATTTATGTGAGAATGCACAAGAGAGAGGAGGATACTTGCATCTACACATACTGAGACAAAATAAATATAGTAATGGAGTTTCTGACTAAATCCATATGAGACTTAGAAAAGGGTTGGACATATCTCTGATTCATTTCATTTCATTTATTACTTATATACCGCAGTGGTTAGAAGAAGACCAGATGTAATATAATTCAAGCCTGGGTATCTATTATGAAATGATTCTATTGTTTATAGTATAATGATAAATGTAGTATATGTGAGAGATCACAGCAGTCTCTGGGGCAAAGAATTCCTATTTTTGGCAACAGAAAATGACACCTGATTTTGAATGACTGAGAACAAGATTATTAATAATTATAGTTATTAAATATGCTGGCACACTCACTTGGCCCCAATTTGAATCTAAAAATAAAATTGCTATTCTTACATGGAACCATCTTTCTTTTATTCCAGAACACCATAATAAAAGAACATTAAGAAAGGTTTTGGCTTGCTATTCATGATTTATTTTGAAGAGCATCAGTTGAAATAAACACTGAACAGGGAAGTAAGTGACTTAGGACAATTTAAGGAGATACACATACTATGCTGTAGCCAATAGAGTACTTGGAACTTAGCCACAATATATAAGCAATATGAGGTGAATAATTTTATTAAATTCTCTTTCTTGTTAATTTTGGAGAAGGAGGAAGGAAAGTGGAAGGAAGAGATATTTGTTTTATAAAAACTAGTAAGAGTGTATTCAGTAAGGGTGTGTATTTGTTTGAAACAAAAGTGTAAAACACGACAAATGACCCAGTTTTTGCTTATCTTAAACAAACTGAAAAATAAAAAAAATTAAATCAATTTTTTGTTGTTGGGAAGTGCTCACTATTAGCAAAATAGGGAGCACTATTTGCTAATAGGGAGTACTATTTGCTAATAGAGGGGCCGATGCAATACAGTGCGCCTATTTAACGCGTGTCCAACGCGGAGTGAATGGGATAGCGCTCATCACATGCAAATACATGTGAATGAGGCTATTACTCAGTCACTCCAATGCAAAAAAATAAATGTGCGTCTCAGACTCACAATTATCGCTCAGCTATTAACGCCTGCCTGGAGCAGGCGTTAATAGCTGAGCGCATTGAAAAGAAGTACAGAAAAGCAGAAAAAACTGCTTTTCTCTACTTCTTTTAAAAGTTTAAAAGTTAAGTTTAAAAAAAACAACCAAAAAAACCCCCGCCGGACGCATTGAAGACCGACGTTGATATACTCAGCGTCAGTCTTCATAATCGGCTGGCTGAGTTATGAATACCGATGCCGCGCAGTGGGTGCGTGCGCGGGAAGAAGAGACCATGCTAGTGTGGTCAGCATTGGCCCGAAGAACAGAAGAGAGATGCGGCCTGAAGAATGAGCAGCATGGCTCAGAGAAAAATGAAGAAGACCGTCCATCCCTGCGGCCGATGGGACTCCTTTCTCCACGAGGGCTGAAAATGAAGGAGGTTAAGGTTGGGAGGAGGCTGCTGCTGCCGCTAGTTCCAGGAAGGGAGGGAGGGAGGGAGAGAGAGTGAATGAATGAGCAAGCATGTGGGTTTGAGATCCTGTGTGTGTATGTGTGAGAGTGAGATAGCATGTATGTGAATGATTGAGAGCCTGTATATGTGAGAGTATGTCTGTGATTGAAAGCCTGCCAGCGAGAGAGAGAGCATGAATGTAAGTTTACAATTGGGAACCTGTATGTGTAAGTTTGTGATTGAAAACCTGTTTGTGTGAAAGAGTATGTGTGTATGATTGAGATCCTTTGTGTGTGAGAGAGATCATGTGTATGTATGATTAAGAGCCTGTGTGTATAAGTAAGAGAGAGAGCATGTGTATCTGTGTGTGATTGAGAGCTGGTTTACGTGAGAGAACATGTCAGTATGTGATTGAGAGCCTGTGTGAAAGTGAGAGAAAGAGAGAGCATGTGTGTCTGTGTGTGAATGAGAGCTGGTTTAGGTGAGGGAGCATGTGAGTATGTGATTGAGAGCCTGTGTGTAAATGAGAGAAGAGAGAGAGCATGTTTGTAAGCATGCGAATGAGAGTGTGTGAGAGAAAAAGACAGCATGTATGTGTGTGATTGAAAGCCTGTGTGTGTAAGCATGAAAAGATAGACAGGATGTGTGTAAATGTGTAATTAAGAGCCTATATAAGTGAGAGAAAAAGCATGTGTATATGTGTGTGACTGAGAGCATGTGTGTATAGGTGTGTAATTGAGAGCCAGTGTGAGAGAGAGCGCTTGTTATGCTCAGGCTTGTGAACCCTTGGACCGACGGGAGGATGGTATACCTTAGGAGGTGGATCTGTAGATTCTCCCATCGGGTGGCAAGGCAGAACAGAAGATGCGACCAGCTGACCCTCAGCACTGGAGACTGAGGTAGCTGTGGAGGCAGACGAGGAGTCGTGATATCGAGGAAAGAACTGAGTCTTCATCACTGGAAGCCCGCGGTCCCCCCGGGAGGAGCCCATAGGGACCCAGGCCGCTGGGACTTAGGTGGACCTTTGAGAGGTCAAGCAGTCATGAGGTCGGTGCAGAAGCTAACTGGAGCTTCACCCCTGGAAGCCTGCGGTCCCCCCGTGAGGAGCCAGTAGGGAACCGGACCCCTGGGACTTAGGTGGGCCCTTGGAGACGATGGCCCAGAGGAAGTCCGAGGTCAAGTGCCCGAGGGTCGTCGTTTACCAGGCCGAGGTCACACACCAAGGGATCGCCGCTTGCCAGTCCGAAGTCACACACCAGGAATCACCGCTTGCCAATCCGAAGTCAGGAACCAGGAATCACTAAGACAAGACAGGAACCAAGAAGCAAGGATCCAAGGCACAAGAAGACTCACCGAAGCAAGCAGACTCAAACAACGCTGGAAGGACGTTGCCAAGTCAAAGAATGAGCAGAGGAAGTCTCATTATAAACCTCCCCTGCTCTGGCTCATAAGAATCAGCTGTGGTCACTTAAAGGGGCGAGGTCCATTTAAATCTCGGAAGGAGGTGCGGCCATGTGCCTAAGATGGCGGTGGCCATCTTGGATCTCAGGCCACGGAGGAGAGCTGCCTGATGCCGCGAGGGAGGAGCAGGGACGGCTCCCGACCCGGCGGCCAACCCAGAGGCCCGCGCCATGGGAACAATGGGCACCAAACTACAGACTTCTCCCCTGTTGCTGCCGTGGCGGGTTGCCATCACGGTCAGGTAGGGGGGCGCGACCGCGGTTGTCTGCGGCCATGGATCACAACAGCGCTGGTATGTGACTGAGAGAGAGGAGAAAGTTCCAAGCAAACCACTCCTCCTACTAATTCAAAACAATCTCAGGAGACCTGGATATCAAATGTTCCCAGGTATGCAGAGGAAAAAAAAATTTGTATCCTTATTTTTTATTACTGGGTCTTTGTGTCTGCTATTTTGAAATATTTTATTGGTATCTAGAAAATTTTTATATGAGTTTTTAATTATTGGATATTCCACTCATCAGCTGTTTCGAAATAATCTGTTCTTTTTGTTAGTATGGTTTTACTGCTACTGATTTTATATTTCTTGATTTGTTTTATAAGGATGGGTGATGCTTCTTTTTTTTCCTTTATTACACTGCATACAGAGACTCTGGCTTGTTGCAGTTTCCAAGTCAGTTTTTTCTGCATGCTTCTAGTTATGCGTTTTGGTCTCTTAATTCCTTGTGAGGTGAGGGTCAGCACATGTGATTTAGGTGAGGTTTTCTGCTGGCGTGTAGTTTCTGTATAGGGCTCTATAGCAGCCTGACTTGGTCCATTTTCCTAATAGGAGATGTATTGGCGTCTTAAGGCCTGGTGTAATATTTTCAGTGTTGCCTTTTCTTAGGTAAGGTCGTTACTGTTTAAGTGCTGGAAATTGGTGCTGTTTTGGTGTGGAATGTTTACTATTTATGCAATTTCTGTTCAGACAGAATACATATCTTTTCCTTGTGTCATTTTAAACAATAAAAATAATTACAGGACCTTTACTTTTTATTTCCGCTGTGAATTGTAATGAGCAGTGTGTCACACATGTGAGCGTGGCCTGTCAGGTGTGTCATGATGGGAAAAAGGTTGAGAACCACTGGTCTAGCCAAGACCATATGGCTTCATGAATAAATGACACAAAATCTGATTATTCAAAAAAGGGTTGGTTCTGGCACAGATTTCTGAGATAACCAAAACAACATCTGGAAACAGCTGCAAATTTATTTTGCCTAGTTTATCCCTCATTCAAAATAACGCCCTAAGTACCTAGTCTTGAAAATATAGGCACACCCTCAATTATCAGAGGGATATTGAAATCTGGCTTTTTCATCCATAATACCATGTTTTTTGCAGGATTAAGCTTTAAATTACGAGGGTAAGTCAGTAAGTAAGTCACAAATCTCTCTACTAAGGTAATAAAAGATATATCTGCAATGTTTTCATATTCCATAGATGGCAGCACCTTAGAAGTGCTTATGTACATAAATAGTTATTTAAACTGTGCATGCGCAGGGGCTGTGTAGACAAGGAAAATGGCTGCCATGTTGACAGATTGTACGGTCGAAGAACAACGTGCTGTTGTCCAACTTTTATGGGCTAAGGGCATAGTGGCAAAAGACATTCATAAAGAAATGTATCCAGTATATGGAGAGAAATGTCTCTCGCGTAAAGTAATTTATAACTGGACCGATAAATTTGCACAAGAACGTGAATGACGAAACCAGACCTGGTCGACCTGTAGAGATTGAGACAGAGGCAACTGTGAAGCAGGTTGAAGAGATGGTTCGCGATAACCGGGAGGGTAACAATTGACGAAGTTGCCAAAGGAATTGGGTGTTCTCACAGATTAGCATATTCCTTAGTGCATGATGCATTGAACTTTCACAAAGTCTGTGCAAGATGGGTTCCCAAACAGCTGACCGAAGACAATAAGAACAACCGGATGGGTGTCTGTTTGGAAAATCACTACCGTTATGCAAATGAAGGTGAATCAATGATGGCACGTATTGTTACTGGTGACGAGTCATGGGTGCACCACTATCAACCAGAGGCGAAACGCGATTCCATGCAGTGGAAGCATCCACTATCACCGACACCGAGAAAGTTCAAGCTTATGCCTTCTGCAGGAATGGTGATGTTGACTGTGTTTGGGACCAAGTTGGGATACTCTTAACCAGTTTTCAGAAGCGTGGTGAATCTGTTAATTCGGCTTCCTACTGTGCTACTCTATTAAAGCTTAAAGGAGCTATTCGTAGAAAACACCCAGATCTGGAAAAAAGAGGAGTGCTGATTCTTCACGATAATGCCAGACCACACACTTCGAATGAGACTCGTCAGACAATTGCGAACCTGCACTGGGAAGTTCTTGAACATCCACCATACAGTTCGGATTTGGCACCAAGCGATTTTCACTTGTTTGGCAAACTGAAAAGCCATCTCGGTGGTAAACATTTCACCAGCGATGAAGAAGT
This sequence comes from Rhinatrema bivittatum, assembly GCF_901001135.1. Classification (NCBI taxonomy): domain Eukaryota; kingdom Metazoa; phylum Chordata; class Amphibia; order Gymnophiona; family Rhinatrematidae; genus Rhinatrema; species Rhinatrema bivittatum. The sequence continues at coordinate 389,139,137 of NC_042618.1, read as the reverse complement.
GGAACAAGAGATGAAGAGCTGGTTATGATGCCAGCCAAAAGACTTTTACGCAGAAGGTTTTGACGGACTTTTCAAACGCTGGGACAAATGTATAAATGTTCGCGGCGATTATGTTGAAAAGTAGTTGTTTTTTCCAGAAAAACTGTTTGTGACTATGGGCCTCATTTTCTATAGTATCGCAGGCCTGAGATACTTTAGAAGATGAGGGACGGGGGGCCGAAACGGGGGGAGGGCCTGTGCTAGCCGGCAGTGATCGCACCATCGCGGTGCGATCGCTGCCGGTTTCGCACCCATTAGCGCCACCATAGGAGGTGTAGCTATTGGGAACGAAAGCTGCCGCAAAAACGCATTTACTGTTTTGCTGTCCACGGCGTCGGCACAGAGTCGGCCCCGGTGACGCCCCGACTCCTCCTCTTCCGGGGCCGACTCCACTCCCGACTCCACCCCCATCGTGTGAGCGGCGTGGAAAATGAGGCCCTATATTCTGCAATACAATATAATATACAAAAATAATTAAATAAATAAAATGATTTAAATCTTTGGTATGCCAACCAAGGCTCTGGGGCTGGAAACTACCTGTGGTATCTAATTGGAACTCACACTGATCTTGGGTTTGAAAAGGCAAGTAATGAAATAAAATATTCTAAAAATTCAAATGACCTTGTTCAGCTACAAGAGTCTTTGAGGGCAATTTTCAATAGTATTCTTTATTGATAAATGGATGTTTTCCTGCAGAGAAATCCCCTTTCAAAAAGCAGCCTCTCTACAAGTGTGGGGGAAAAAGGCAGGGCCAGGGCAACATTAAGGCCATCCTGGAAAATTACACATGGAGAGTTTATTTTTAATTCCTTGAACACGCTACTTATGGGTAGTTTGCACCTGCAAACTATGTTGGTACTATTGTACCTGCAGTTGGTTCCCTCTGGGGCTACCATTTTCAAAGAGAATCTCCACAAGGAATTTACCTTTGAAAATTAACTTGCAGTTCCACAGATTATCCTGAGCCTGCAAGTTCCATGGGGAGGCTGAAAATTGGTCTCATTTGGGAGTTTTTTCAGACTGGCTGCATACCTGTGAACATCACACTTATTTTTAAAGTGAAAGCATGCACCTCCTTTAACTTTGAAAATCTCTTAAAATAAAAATAGCTGCCCATATTAATACCTGCTATTTTGTTCACATAAGTTTTAGGAGAAAAAAATACATGCATGATTTTGAATTTTTAAAAGTATGTGTGTAGGTCCAATCCCTGCTCCCAAGAATGCCTCCATCTACTGTAGATAAAAGTACATGCTTACTGGCACTATGCACTTTAACTTGCATAAAGAGATGACTATTTCCAAAACAACCATTTCTACAGGTAAAGCACCATTGTAGCTGTGGAAATTGCATTGAAAATTACTCTAAATTTGTTTCACTTGAGGATTGGCAGATTTTGAGGTGTGTGGGGTAGTGACACCCCTTCCCAAGTGAACAAGGCAGCGTCTAGTCATGTGGGCCAGAAGGCAGAGAGGAGGTGAGACTTGTGTGGGCTTTTTGACTAGATTATATAACCAGGGAGCATCCTATATTTGTTTATGTACAGTGTTATGTACATCTAATAGAACTATAGAAAGGGGTATATAGAGGAAAAAATGTTATTTTGGTTTAATCATTCATTTCATAGGGCATCTCTACGAGTACCTGGTGGTCCAGTGGGGGCGCGGGGACCGATCTCCCGCTCTTGGGCCATCGGCGCCATTTTGGCCGCCACTCAAAAATGGCGCTGATGGCCCGATAAAAAAAAAACCCACCCAACCCTTTAAAAATGACCCCTTAGCTTCCCCCACCCTCCCGAGCCCCCCAAAACAATTTAAAATTACCTGGTGGTCTAGTGGTGGTCCCAGGAGCGATCTCCCATTCTCGTGCCGTCGGCTGCCACTCATAAAGATGGCGCCGATGGCCCTTTGCCCTTACCATGTGACAGGGTATCCGTGCCATTGGCCGCCGCCATCTTTAAAGATGGCGCTGGTCATCCAGTGCTCCTACCATGTGACAGGGGCCAGCCAATGGCACGGATACCCTGTCACATGGTAAGGGAAAAGGGCCATCGGCGCCATCTTTATGAGTGGCAGCCGACGGCCCAAGAACGGAAGATCGCTCCCGGGACCACCACTAGACCACCAGGTAATTTTAAAATGTTTTGGGGGGCTCGGGAGGGTGGGTTCATTTTTAAAGGGTTGGGTGGGGTTTTTTTTTATCGGGCCATCGGTGCCATTTTTGAGTGGCAGCTAAAATGGCGCCGATGGCCCGAGAGCAGGAGAGCTGTCCCCGCACCCCCACTGAACCACCAGGTACTTGTAAAAAGTTTTGGGGGGGGGGTTCGGGAGGGTGGGGGAAGTTAAGGGATTAGTTTTATAGGGTCGGGGTGGGTTTAGGGGTTGTTTTGGTGTGCCGGTTTTCCCGCCCTCCCCCCTCCCCCGATTTACGATTTTTCACGATAAATCGGGGGAATTTCTATTGTATCGCGACTCTTAACGATTTTTGACGATTTAAAAAATATCTGACAAATTTTTTAAATTGTCAAAAAACGATTCACATCCCTACCCTGTGGTGCTTGGACTACCTTGGTTACAAATGCACAAGCCACACTTCAATTGGAGCACCTTACAGTTGGCTCAATGGGACAAATCCTGCCATGGAAAGTGCTTAGAGGTTGTAATTCCGATGCCATGCCTGACCACCACCACTTCCCTTCCGGGCCTTCCGATACAGTACTCCTCATTTCAAGACATATTCTCCAAGAGAGCTGAAGATACCTTGCCGCCTCATCGCTCATTTGATTGTGCGATCAACTTGCTACCCAACACCGAACCACCCAGGGGAAAGGTGTACCCACTTTCTCTGATGGAAACAAAAGCTATGTCCGAATATATTCAAGAGAACTTGACAAAAGACTTCATCCAGCCTTCTAAATCTCCTGCCGGAGCTGGATTCTGTTTTGTGGGTAAGAAGGATGGTTCCCTTCGCCCATGCATAAACTACCGCGGCTTATATGCGATCACCCAGAAGGACTGATACCCATTGCCACTGATCTCTGAACTTTTTGATAGGCTCCAAGGAGCCAAAATATTCACTAAATTAGATCTCCGAGGAGTGTATAACCTGGTTAGGATACGCCGGGGCGATGAATGGAAAACCGCATTTAACACCCGCGATGGCCATTTTGAATATTACTATGGAGAGACTACCTGGGTATTGCCTGTGCTACAGGTCACTACCATATGGTCATTACTGAGAGACTCCTTTGGTGTACCTGTGCTGCAGGCCACGGCCTTTCACCACTACGAAGAGACTTCCTCGGCATACCCCGCCCTGCGGGCCACTACCGGATCTCCTTCTCTGAGGTATTCCCTCTGGGTATACCCTCTACTCTGACATCATCACTTCTCCTGCACTCCCACTCTGTGGGCTGTGTTCTTCTATCTATCTAATAAAGACTCTATTCCACAGCTGTCTGCTGGGACCACCCCTCCCGAAGGTGAGGCTCACAGGGCTCCTCCCTGTGGGTGGTGACACCTCTCACCTCAGCCCAGGGTCCACATACTAACAAACTATAACATCTGCAGCACTCCTTTGGAAATAAATTGTTAATTTCTCTCTGCTCTCTAGACTTCTTTTTTCTCATTGTTAGTCTGGGAGGAGCAGTTCAGTCAGCAACAGAAAACCTATAAAGGTAATAATGTATCTAAAATAATGAATATTTTTTTGGGGGATCTTAATTGTCTAGTTATTTTTTAGCTGGCCATGTTGAAATTAGAGATGTTTCGCAGTAAAAAAAAAATTTTCAGGATTTGGTTCATCTAAAATTATTTCAATTTTGTTTATTTGCTGAACCAAAATAAACATTAAATAAAAAACAAAAGAAATGAAAAGAAATGCCCCCTCCAACCTCACTCTTCCATAGCTTTCCTGGTTCCTTTACCCTCCTAGTAGTAGTATGGTCCAAGGTTTGAAATAGACTGAATCAAAAATTGGCATTTTGAGTTTGGATTCAAAGAAATGCAAATTTCTAGTTGCATTGGTGTTTTGAGATTAATTAACAGTACTGTGAGCTCATTTTATATAAAATGTACCTTTCTTTTGTCTGCTGGCTTGGTTTAGATAGATGTATTATTGCCACTATAATAAAAAGGATAATACATTCTTGCGTTATCAAAATGTATAATGCAACAGCAAAGGTGGCCCTGATAGCTACTTGGTGTACATCAAAAGTAAGTTTTTCAGTTTGATGTTTTTCTTCCAGCATCTGTTTATCTTGTGGGTCAAAATCATCTTTTGTTCTTTGCACATTTTGGGAATTACAGTCAATAACAGTGATGCCTGTTGATGAGGACAGCAGTAATATAATCAACAGCAGCCTTCTCCAAAGGAGATCTTTGCCAACATATCAATAAGACTTCAAAAAAGTGGATTTCCTTTGTATAACACATAAAAAATCACAAATTAGTTTTATCTTCATTGGAACTAGAACTTGGCTATCACAATTTTTTAAAAAGCAAAATATTTGAATAATTGTTTATATATGATTTTTTTTGGGGCAGTTTTCATATGAAATCTGTTTTGATCTCACATTGAAGAACTTCAGCATAAAACACCTATATATGTATAATATACGTATACTATATGAACTGCTCAAGATTGTATAAAAAAAATTCCGTGGAAAAAACTACAAATATTTAATGTTTACATTAAAAATAATACTTTTTCATAAATGACAAACGTTAAAATAAATGAGCAGTTTCTAACTTGATCGTTCCTATGTATCTTGTTACATGAATGCTCTTTGAACTGTACTAATTTACGTTTTACAGTCTTATTCTTGTACATTAATAAACACATACAACAACTTAATGGGGCAGATTTTTAAAAGTACGCAAGCACGTACTTTTGTTCGCGCACCTGGCGCAAACAGGAGTATGCCAGATTTTAATAGATACGCGCGTAGCCACACATATCTTTTAAAATCTGGGGTCAGCACGTGCAAGGCTGCACAAAATCGGCAGCCTGCGTGCGCCGAGCCACGCAGCCTGCCTCCGTTCCCTCCGAGGCCATTCCGAAATCGGAGAGGCCTCGGAGGGAACTTTCTTTCCAGCGCCCCCCACCTTCCCTTTCCTTCCCCTAACTAACCCGCCCCCCCAGCCTTAACTAATTCCCCCCCTACCTTTATTACAAAAGGTACACCTGCCTGAGGCAGGCGTAACTTGCGCGCGCCAGGCCAGCTGCCGGCGCGCCATGTTCTGGTCCGGGGGCTGGTCTGGAGGCCACGGCCATGCCCATGCCCCCAGAATGCCCCTGGGCCGGAACCACGGCCGCGGCCCCACCCACGGAATGCCCCCGAGACGCACTGGCCACGACATGCCCCTTACACGCCCCGGCATGCCCCACAGGAAAGCCCCAGGACTTACGTGCGTCCCGGGGCTTTGCGCGCGCCGGCAGCCTATGCAACATAGGCTCGGCGCACGCAGGGGGAGCTTGGGGCAGGTTTTCGGGGGGTACGCGCGTATCTCTTGCGTGTACCCCTTTGAAAATCTGCCCCAATGAATTTAACCACTATAAATTATGTGTATATGTATTTCGTTTATACAGTGAATTGAATTATCCCAAATCTCACAAATATGTAATAACCTGTTCCTAAAATCCTCACTAATCACAGATAAGCAAAAAAGTATTTCAAATGCTCACTATTTCAGCGAATCCTAATTAAAGTACCGAGGTGAGTTTAGTTCCTGCATGCTGTTTGGGAGCAGGAGAAAGGTCAGTTTTTCAAAGTCATCATGTCTAAAATGTGTTAAATAACCTGTTTCTTTTTACAGTAGGAGTGCCTACCCCATTCAGAGGCAAGTCAATGCCAAACTAGTTCAAGTGGTCTCCCGCGATGTTAAGCATTTTTTGCCTGAGCAGCATTTGAGCAGTTTCTGCTTAGTGAAGTCAGCAGAGCTACTGCCTTTCTCTTGTCAGAACTCCAGCTTAATTTATGTCCAGAAAAAAAGATTTTCACACTGTTTAAATGCTGAGTTGTACGATGTAAAAATATTGGTCTCTTCAGCCATCATTTCATCCAGCTGTGAGCTAGGATTTTACTGTGTTCTGTGCCAGGGGTCCCCCCCTGAGGAAGCCTTCACTGGTGAAACAAAGGCCTTGCAGGGAACCTTCCACCAGGCACAAGAAATAACACAAAACATAAGTTTATAAGAACAACTTATATTTTGTGAATGATAGTGTGTATGTGAATGTGTACTTTAATTAGGATTTGCAGCGAAAGTGAGCATTTGAAAATACTTTATTGCTTATTTGTGATTAGTGAGAATTTTAGGAACAAGTTATTCATATTTGTGATATTTGTGATCATTCAATTCATTTTATATATGAAATATATGTGCACATACTTTCATTAAGTTGTATGCATTTATTAATGTACAAGCATGTAAAACATGTAAATTTGTACAGTTCAATGAACATTTATGTAACAAGATACATAGGAAGGATCAAGTTAGAAACTTCTAATTTATTTTAACATTTTTAATTTAAGAATAAAGTATTATTTTTAATGTGAACATTAAACATTAGTGGGGGGGGGGTTTCCATTTGGGGAGTTTTTTGATATACATATATACACACCTACATGTATACAAAGAGAGAAAATGTGTGTGAAGGTGGTGGGTGAAGTCTATGGCCACGACAGGAATAATGATGCTGAGGACCCCAGGACCTAGCAAGCCTGGCCTAGGGTAAGGGGACAGAGTAGGACCCAAGTAATAGGCACCCTTGCCTTTCCTTCACAGTTTGAAAATAAGGGTATACTAGGGATGTGAATCGTTTTAGGACGATTAAAATTATCGTCCGATAATTTTAATATCGTCTTAAACCGTTATGGAACACAATACAATACAGATTCTAACGATTTATCGTTATAAATCGTTAGAATCGTGAGCCGGCACACTAAAACCCCCTAAAACCCACCCCCGACCCTTTAAATTAAATCCCCCACCCTCCCGAACCCCCCCAAATAACTTAAATAACCTGCGGGTCCAGCGGCGGTCCGGAACGGCAGCGGTCCGGAACGGGCTCCTGCTCCTGCATCTTGTCGTCTTCGGCCGGCGCCATTTTCCAAAATGGCGCCGAAAAATGGCGGCGGCCATAGACGAAAAAGATTGGACGGCAGGAGGTCCTTCCGGACCCCCGCTGGACTTTTGGCAAGTCTCGTGGGGGTCAGGAGGCCCCCCACAAGCTGGCCAAAAGTTCCTGGAGGTCCAGCGGGGGTCAGGGAGCGATTTCCCGCCGCAAATCGTTTTCGTACGGAAAATGGCGCCGGCAGGAGATCGACTGCAGGAGGTCGTTCAGCGAGGGTTCCGGCGCCTCGCTGAACGACCTCCTGCAGTCGATCTCCTGCCGGCGCCATTTTCCGTACGAAAACGATTCGCGGCGGGAAATCGCTCCCTGACCCCCGCTGGACCTCCAGGAACTTTTGGCCAGCTTGTGGGGGGCCTCCTGACCCCCACGAGACTTGCCAAAAGTCCAGCGGGGGTCCGGAAGGACCTCCTGCCGTCCAATCTTTTTCGTCTATGGCCGCCGCCATTTTTCGGCGCCATTTTGGAAAATGGCGTCGGCCGAAGACGACAAGATGCAGGAGCAGGAGCCCGTTCCGGACCGCTGCCGTTCCGGACCGCCGCTGGACCCGCAGGTTATTTAAGTTATTTGGGGGGGGGGGATTTAATTTAAAGGGTCGGGGGGGGGTTTTTAGGGGGTTTTAATGTGCCGGTTTTTCGATTTTTTCGATTTTTTAATGATTTTTCACGATTTTTCACGATATTTTACCCCCCCAAACGGCAACAATACGATTCCCTCCCCCTCCCAGCCGAAATCGATCGTTAAGACGATCGAGGACACGATTCACATCCCTAGGGTATACTACCATCTAATTGGTTGGCAGCCATGAAGGGATAATGTGAGTGATGTGTGGACAAGACATAAGAGGGAAGATGTTCTAAAGCTTGCCTCACTTTTAGCAGGACCTCAGTTTGAAAATCTTTGGAATGTTTGGTTTCTCAGGCACCAGAAGCTTGGGCCACTTTTTGGTGAACTCAGGCCTGTGTAGGACATCATCAGAGCATCAATCTGAGGTCGGAAATTTGACCGTGGCTATGATGCCACAAATGAAAATAGTCCATGTCAGGTCCAGAGGCAGAGCTGAAGGGAGTTCAGCAGGTGGCAGGTTTGGTGAAGCAGCTTTAAAGAAACAGAAAGGGAGAAGTTGGAAAGATGCAATTTACCCAGCCATGGTGGAGGCAGCAAAAGTGGAGCTGTGCAGTGGATGAGGTGCATGAGAATGATGAATTGTGGATGGCAAAGAAAGTGGAGGTGGGTGGAGGTCAGAAATGATGCAGCACATGGAAATGGGCATCAGACAGAGAGCAGAGTGGTTGGGGGACAGCAAGGATTGCAGCAGTCAAGAGGGGCTGATGTGATCCAGGGACAATGTAGTATGTAATATGGCATAGGGAATCAGGGACAGTGAGGATAGCAGAGAGGTCTGGGGTATAGTTTGTCACAGGAATCTCAATGCTCAGGGATGGCAGCAGGTAGGGGGCATGATTTGTCTCAGAAGTCTTATACAAGAAGAAGGGGGAAGTTAGAATATCCCAATACCGAGGTGGTTGTAAATGCTGAAAAAGCCATATGTATTTAAATATAGAACACACAAATTAAAAATGATTCCAAGCTGCTTGTATTATTTGAAAATAAGCAGATTGTAAGTACATATACAAATAGAAACACAAATAAACTTACTTTACAATGTCTGTTTGCAAATGCTAGAATTCTGATAAATAAGGCTGGAGAGTTAGAATATATGGACACTCTACCTGGGTAACATCAAGCTAGGTGGCGAGAACATTGCACAAATCTCATCTTTGGGTGAGTTTCCTCTCTCTGTAGGTCATCAAATCTTCACAAGAGACCACTGTTCTGTTCGTACATCTCACGTTGAATGTCAAAGTGGCCCCTAACCCCCTACACTAATACCTAAACCTCACCTCGAGTTACTAGGTGTGCCACCCATAGGGATACAAATATCTATCTAGGGAGAGCACATTATGGCTAGGCTCTCTCTCCCTTCCCCCCCCCACCCCCAAGCTAGGCTGGTGCTCTGGGACCTTCAAACCTACTAAAACAGTCTTTCAGGAGACATTGCAAAATGCACTAACACCATCCACCCTGTAACACAAGCTATCACACAGCTTAACACTACTGAAAAAGGTGTAATTAAAATCTACATTAAGCCTGTGCAATAGCATTTTGCAGACTAGCAAACCCAGCCCACTCCTCCTCTTTTTCGATAGGCGTTTTCTCATGCATTAACAGGGCTTTTCACATGTGATAAAGCCCTTAACACATGCGAAAATTCCTTAGCGCATTTTGATAAATGACGCCCAATGTTTATTAAAATAAAGAAAATAGTTCAACATTCATGGTTACTTGCAAGGCAAGAAGAATACCGGTACAGACAGCAGCCTGGTTAGCTGTTATGAGTTTCTGGAGCTCAGCAATCAGACTAAGACTACTTTAGCCATAGTAGAAGTTGTGGCTACTAGCATATAGGACAGGCTAGCAATGTAAGGGAAATAGATTGTGAGGTGAGGATGATGGCTTCTAGGAGCTTGACTAGGATATAGGAGAACTGTTAGCATTTAAGAACCTGCTTCTAACTGAAAGCTCACCAGGAAGTTAGAAAGTTCCAGATTGCTTTGAGTCAATAGGAAGAGGAGAGAAAACAAGGCAGAGATAGAGAGCACACCAGAACATATTCAATAAGAGTTCAGCAACATTCTAACAATAACCAATAAGAAAAAGAGAGCTCTACAACATGCAGATATCACAAACAACATGTGCGATATCACAAAATAACACTGGGTGGCAGCATAATAAAGAAACATATATACCGTACATACGGGGGCCGATGCAATATGGGGCGTTCGGCTTAGCACGGTCGTAAACGGGCGGTTGACCACACATTTTTCGAGCACAGGGGGAATGCGAATGCTATATCAGTTTTTATGCATCCTTAATGCATGCGGAAATTCTGCATGTACGGCATAACGCCAATGGCATGCAAATCTTAGTAAAATGCGTCAATTAGGAATTAGTACCCAATGCAATAACGCAGGCTGAAATTTTTTGCGTCTTTAGCGAGTTTTCTAGCGCTCGAAAGTTTGTGCCTGCTTTACACTGGTGTTATTGTGCTGATAGCTGCCGGTTTATGGGGTTTTCTGTTTCTGTAATAGATACTGTTTATTTCCTTGTCATGTTGACTTTTTTCTTGCGTCTGTGAGCAAGAATTAGGGCAACTACGTGGGCAGTAGCAAATAATCCTGTCAACAACAGAAGACCGGAAGGTCATAAAGACCGCACGGAACAGGCAGAGGCTAGGAAATGATTCTTTTGTTTTCAATTTTCATTGAAATCTGTTAAATTCACATCCAATTTTTGAGCCATTAGAAAGCAGTACATACTTTTTTGCTTTTGCACATTGAAAGAGAGGAAGTGCAGCTTCCGCTCTGTTCAGTGACATTACCAGCTTTACTTGCTTATTCTGGAATAATTCAACAGGAAAATGGTTAAAAATGCATCTTTAAATTCTGTTTATTGTCAGGAAATCTCTGTTAATAAAAAGTGGGTGCATTTTTATCTATTTGTGCCTGATAGTATGGTTTTCGTTGTTTTTGGTATAAGGTGGGAATCTCAGGATTTGTTTCCCAGTAGTTTACAGGAAATCTGCGTGAACTGGAGACAGACAAGGTGAAGTGGGATTGGCAAACTGGTGATTTTAATTACATGTGTGTTTTTTAAAAATATATCTACCTCCACATATAAATCAGAATTTTATTTGAACAAATTCCATTTTTTGCATGTAAAATATGTATGCAAGTATTTATAAAATAGGTAGTGAAAGTACATGCTTCCAATGCATTATAAGTCTTAGCATGTGCTGAAACATGTACATGTAGGTTGGAGGTTATAAAATACTATAGCAGATTTCCACATGCCCATATATGTATATATATCTATCTATATATATAGATAGATATATATATATGGGGCCAAGGGGAGATTTGAAAATTCCCCTTTTAAAATCACTTTGCATCTATTGTGTGTACAAATAAACATCTGAAATCCAATTAAAATGAACTATTAAAATTAGACTACAAAGAAGACCCTAGACCTAGTCTGATTGATTTGAATTGATTAGTTTATATATCAACTTTCCATGAAAGGTCAAAGCCTCATACAGACTAAATAGAGGATTAAAATAATCAATCAATAAAACCATACAGAATAAAACAATTCAAGACATAAAAGTAATATTATATTAATTAATTGGTTATTTTAAAGAAAGCCAGTTGTTAATCAGCTACAAGTATCATATTTCACACTGAAAAAGTGGAGCATACATTCCAGAACATGCATACATTTATATAGGAAAAACTACCATGTCTAATTCCTCTTGCCCCGTGACAGCTTCTATAAATTTGCTGTAAATCAGATGCAAAGCAACAAGTAACTGCCACAATTGCACAATTGTTTATTCTATCCAAAGAAATATCCCTTTCATGATTCTCCAAGACCCCATAACATATCTTGAGAATTTTATGTGAATTAGAATAGCTATAGTATACTTCATTTTTACCAAATTAAAGTATATCCAGTTTGAGATTGTAAACCAACAGATTTTACCTGGTTTTAAATACTTGGATTAAGGACATAAATTTGGTTCAAGATCCTAAATGGTGATTTTGTTCTATTCCATTTCCATGCAAGTTATTAATTAACATCAATAGGTTTAATTATAATGGTCAGTTCTACCAATGAATGTTCTGTAGTACTAATAATGTTAAAAAGGCAGGGGTAGATAAGAAATAATAATAGAGAGAATTAAGATAATTTTACGCTAGTTTTATAAACAATTAGGAATGGTCTCGAAACAGAATATGCTGTATATATGTAAGTTTTCATGAACTGAGCGGAAGTATTCCTGGAGGTGGGTTTGGCATTGTAAATTTTCCTGTTAAAAATAATCTGCATACTAGCAGGTGTACGTGTGTGTGGGTAGATCTGGTAGAATAATTTTAAATGCAAATTAATATATATAAATTTGTTTTGAAAATGTAACTTATGTATGTGTTTGATTTCCTAGTTAGACAAGCTGTTATTAAATTACCCCCTGAATAATCATTAAAATTGTGCTTGTTAATTGATTGAAGCATGTATGGGGTACAGTTGACCTTAGCAGAAACACATTTTGTATACTAATGCCAAAAATTGTTGCACAAATATTGCTAAAATCCTGAACTGTTGAGAAATCAAAGTAAACAAATAAGGAAAACATGCAGAGGTATGTTTTGGGAATGCTTTCCAACATATATCTATAGAAAGAGTATCTGTAGCTGTAGGATGGGTGGTAGGGGGTTGGGGCATATTTGGGCAGAATGGAGGGTGAAGGTGTTTGAAGGGTATGGGGTAGTGTGTTTAGCATATGTGTGTGTGTGTGGGGAGGGGTTGGGAGAGATTGTGCATGTGGGAGATGTCTGTGTGTGCATGAATTGGTGGGTGTGATTGGTGGAGATGTTTGGGGATGTGGGGCTTCGGGGTGAATATGTGGGGGAATAAAGGTGTATGTAGTGTGGGTGAGTGTGTGTGTGTGTGTGTATGTGTGTGTGAAGGGGTATTTGGGAGGATGTTGGATGTGTGTGTGTGATTTTGGGTGAGTAGGAGGTTGTGTGAATGGGAGGGATTTATGGAAGGTTGTGTTTATATATCATAGAGTGGAGTGTGTTTTTTGGGATGTATGGATGTGTGTTTGTAGATAGTAGATGTGGTTGTGAGTGAGTGTAGGCATGGTTTATTTTATTTTATTTTTATTAATTTCAACAAATATAAGCAAGATATTTCCTTATTACAGAAAATAAAAATGGTATCTCAGAAAAAAACCCATGAAATATAAAATTAAGAAAACAGGAATCATAGATACGTCATTTTCGAAAAAGAAATTGAAGAACCCAAGGGGCCACAAAAAGGGAGATATAAAGAAATCTACAGATAGAAACAGGCTTAACGTGCACAACAGACAACATTATCTTGGATCATTGGATGTATTATTCCCCAGGATGAGACAATGGAATATTTCTGGAATTAATGAAGGATTTAAGTTGCTCAGGAGGAAGAATACAAAGCATTCACTGTGGGAACAAATTACACATTTCCATGGATATCTTAATACAAATGAAAACATTGAAATAATCTGTGGTCTCAAAACAAGAAAATCATGTCTCCTTTCTTGGGTGACTCTAGTGAAGTTTGGGAAGATACGTATAGCTGACCATAAAAGGGAGCAGAAATGTTCTTAAAGTACCTCTTCATGACTTCACTCAATTCTTGTTCTGAAATAAAAAAAACAAGAATAGTTGATTGCTCAAAGATCTCAACTGTAGAGTCCTCAAGAAATTAAGTTAAATTTGCAATGACTTCAGGATGTCCATCTTCAGATGATCTATCTTTACTAGTACCCAGAAGAAAAAACAATTAATTAAGGGAACCTTCCCCACTTTGAAATTCAAAATTTCTAGGAAGAACTTTTTCAAAGTGTGAAAGGGATCCTCACCTATCATTCTGGGAAAATTCAAGAAACGGAGATTGAAATGCCTTATGCGGTTCTGGAGAAACTCCAGCCTATGAGAACAATTTCCAAAGTCTTTAGTCAATTTAAAATTGCAAGCCTGAGTTTGAGATGCAACCACCTCCGAAGATGCAATTTGAGATTTGAGATCGCAAATTTGGCCATCAAATTTTACATCTATGGAATCAACTTTTATAGTTAGAGTCTCAATCTTTGTTTGGCATTCTTTCATAGAGCCTCCAAATCCTACTATTAGATCCCAAAGGGCATCAAGAGTGACAATAACTTGTTTGAGTGGAGGATGGAAAAACTCACCCACAGACCCAGAAGAAGCTGCTCCTGGGGTAACTATCACTGACACTGCAGTGGTCTTCTACCGATCCTACTGAGTCCCAGCTGGAAAAGAGGAAACTGTAGCAGCTGCAAAATCCAAAGGAAACAATGCTTCTGAGAGACTCAGGGAAAGCAGAGGCAACAACGGCAGAACTCCACTGACCCCTGCTGCAGTGGAAAGTTGGCGGTAGCAAGCACAGTGGTAACAGAAGATCCAGGGGACTCAGCGTGACTTCCTCAGGTGATTCCGATGCTCTTTCACCGGTCATCGCAGCAAAGTCAGGTACCCCCTCATTTCCTGCCAATCCAAACGTGAAGGATGTTATCAAATGCTGTCTAGTGGGGAGGGAAGTGTCTGGAGGAAGACATGTACCTTCCCCTTTTGTTTGGATGGCATTTTCAAGGTAAAATTGAGCAAAGAAAGCAGAGTGTTGAGAGCATGTCCAGTTCACGCCACCATCTTGGCCCCCTCAGGTGTGGGTTTTTGTATGTGGAGATTGTGTGTGTTTGGAGGGTTGTGTGTTAATTGGATATGTGTGGAGGGGATGTGTGCATGGGGGGATCTGGGTTTATGGTATCTTTGTATATATGTATACTAATGATGCTTGAGAAACAAATTAATGAGAGATTGTAAGAATTTCAATACAAAAGACAGAATAATATGTCAAATATGTTATCTTGTTAATTTTTATTTCTACTTTATTTTATTCTATTTTATTTTTGTACTTCACATCCTATGTCCTTAAGACTAGATTTTAAAAACATACGCACGCACCTCCATGTGCGTGCTACATGGCACATACATATGGACACACAATTTTATAACATGCACGCACCGGGGGAAGATTTGACCAGTTTATGCTTGGGAATCCCCCAGTTTCCTCCCAGTCTGCTCCAATTAAGGAGTCGTTCTGTCGTTCCAAGTATAAAGATCACAACGATTTATAATAATGACATTCATAGGGATAAATCTGTAAATAATGACAGATTTCATAGGAAGTATTCATTACCAGGCATTAACATCTATCAATTGAATTGTTCATAAAATACATATTAGTTAAAGATTAACGGCAAAATTTTAAATCCCCTGCGCATGGAGAAACAGGGGTTATGCGCACAACCAGGCCTTGCGCGCATCCAGCACATCTTCAAAGTGGACTGAGAGGGAACTTTCCTACCCCCTACCTATCCTCCCTCCCTCTTCCCCTCTCTTCCCCGACCCCTTTTCAGGGCCTACCTTTTTTTTCCCTTTATTTCAGAATTTACGCCAGCTCCTGAGCTGGCATAAGTTGTGCGCGCCGGCAAATCACCGCTGTACCAGCTGCCTCCAGCTCCACCCCTCCCCGCCCCCTCTCCACCCCTTTTCTTGGGCCCGGCACCTGCGCATAACAGGTTTGTGTGTGTAGGAGGAGTTTTGGGGTATGGGGTTTTTGGGGCATGGTGGGGTGTGTGTAGGTATATAGGTGGGGGTGTGGCTGGGGCAAGTGTGTGTAGGGGATATGTGTATGAGCATGGGAGAAGGAGTGAATTGAGAAGCTGCATCATTTATTTCCCTGTCTGTGGGTTAGGAATGCAGGTATAGGTGTGGATTTGCTGGGAGCAGTAGTGTGTGCGGTATGTTTGTGTGGGATACATGTCAGGGTGTATGTGTAAGAATGTGTAGAATGTGTGTGTATGATATATGAGGATGTGGGAGTATGGGAATATTGGTGGGGTATGTTTTGTGTGTGTGGTGGGTTCTTCTGATGGTGAATGTGGGACAATGTGTGAAGGGTGATCTATGTGTGGGGGATGTGCATTTGTGGGTGTGAAGGTATTTGTGAGTGTGGGGTGTATGTGAGAATGTGCAGTATGTATGGGAAAGATGTGTGGATGTTGGAATGTGAGTCAGGGTGTGTGTAGATGGGTGGGTGGGTAGATATGTGTGTGAACTTTGAGAGTTCATTTTTGTGCCATTCTTTTCCAGTTGCCTCAGTTATTTCCATTTTTCTGTTTCTCTCTGTCTATCTTGCTATGTGGAAAAGTGCTGGACGGATGAGTGAACCATTTGTAATACAGTCCTGATTAACAGTATAAACAGCTTTTAGCAGTTTCTCATAGACATTAATGAGAATTTTTTCCCATTGAAAGCATTGGGGATATTTTTTTGGAGGCTTGGTTTTCTAAAAATACTGATCTGATGTTTTAGATTTTCAAACTCATCTGAGATATTCACATTCTTTCGCTTCATGGCAAATGTGTGAATTTCCATCCCGTTGGAGAATCATTGTGCCTACAGTTACAGATACAGTTATAGACATCAATCCCTTTTATGTAATTTTTTCCAACATTCCTTATGTTGGAAACGGAAAGCATATAAAGGATATTTGGTGGTAGAGACTTTTGGGTAAAATAATTGAATATGCTCCAGTTCAACAGCTGACACAAAAATGTGATGACTACAAATATTTAGATCCAAATAATTGTGGATTTCATGAGATTCATGGTACCAAAACTACCCTCCTGGCCCTAATGGATGATTTTCTGGTATTTCTTCTTGATCTATCAGCTGTCTTCAATATCATGGACCAATGCATTCTGTTGAAAATGCTGCTGGTCTACAGTATTGAAGACACTATGCTTAAATGGTTCTCTTCTTTTTCCCAAAACAGAATGCAAAGTGTTTTGCTTGGTGATTCCCTATCTCAGTCTAGGAACAACAGTATGGTATTTCTCAGAGGTAAGTGTTATCACCTTTTCTTTTTAATATTTATCTCCATAAGAAAATAAGACCAAGGTCCACCAAGCCCAGCATCTGGTTTCTGAAGGTGGCCAGTCCAGCTTGCAAGAATATGGCAGAGCCCATAAAGTAGATTATTTCCTGTTACTGCCAGGGATAGCAACAGATTTCTTAAGTCTATCTGGCTAATAATATTTTAGTGATTTTTTCTTTAGCCACTAGGGAAGCTGGTTAGAGAACACAGCCTACAATTCCAAATTTTTGCAGATGATATTTAGGTGTATTTCAGCTTGGGGGAGAATCAATCAGAATCTGTTGCAAAATTGCAATCCTGCCTGGATGCAATTAGTGAATGGCTTGGCATTTGTTATGATCAGGCTTGTGAACCCTTGGACCGACGGGAGGATGTGAACCCTTTATCAGTGGGATCACTGAAGCTCATTCGGAAGAGCTTCCAGAACTCTCTTAAATTGCTCAGGATGGGTTCATCCCATTCCCACAGGGGAGAAGCCCACTTTAGGGCCTTCCCTTCGAGGAGAGAGAGAATGAAGGTGGTCTTGGTAGCGTCGTCGGGAAAAAGTGCCGACTGCAGGCGGAAGTGCATGTTGCACTGGTTAATGAAACCCCTGCAGGACCGGGGTTCCCCAGAGAAATGTGGCAGTGTAAGCAGGCGGATTACTGAGCGGACCCCGGAAGCCACAGGCGGGGGCAGCAGAGTGGGGTTCATGGGCCCTAATGCCTCGAAGCATTGGTTCAGGCCCTCCACTGCAGAGACAAGGGCATCCAGGGTCTTTTGCTGGTCCATCAGATGCTGGGCCATTCCCAGAATGGCCTGGTGGGCAGATGCCTCCACCGGGTTCATGGACTTGGCAATCTGTTATGATCAGGCATGTGAACCCTTGGACTGATGGAAGGATGGTATACCTTAGGAGGTGGATCTTGAGGTTCCCCCATCAGGAGGCGAGGCGGAACAGAAGATGTGACCGGCTGACCCTCGGCACTGAAGACTGAGGCGACTGTGGAAAAGGCGAAGAGTCGAGACGTCGGAGAAGCCAACTGGGTCTTCGCCACTGGAAGCCTGCGGTCCCCTCAGGAGGAGCCCGTAGGGACTCGGGCCGCTGGGACTTAGGTGGACCTTTGAGAGGTTGAGGAGTTGTGAGGTCGGTGCAAGGGCTAACCGGAGCTTCGCCACTGGAAGCCCAGGGTCCCCCCAGGAGGAGCCCGTAGGGACCCGGACCGCTGGGACTTAGGTGGGCCCTTGGAGACGATGGTCCAGAAGAAGTCCAAAGTCAAGTGCCAGAGGGTCGTCGCTTACCAGTCCAAGGTCACACACCGAGGGATCGCTGCTTGCCAGTCCAAAGTCACATACCAGGAATCACCGCTTGCCAATCCGAAGTCACACACCAGGAATCATCACTTGCCAATCTGAAGTCAGATACCAGGAATCACAGAGATGAAACAGGAACCAAGAAGCAAGGATCTAAAGCACAAGAAGACTCAGCGAAGCAGACTCGAACAACCAAGGAAATTGCCATGTCAAGGAATGAGCAGAGGAAGTCTCCTTATAATCTTCCCCTGGTCTGGTGCATTGGAAACAGGTGTAGGCAATTAAAGGGAATAGGTTACTTTAAATCCAGTAAGGAGGTGCGGCCTCGTGCCTAAGAAGGTGGTGGCCATCTTGGATTTCTGGCCGCAGAGGAGAGCTGCCCGACGCCGTGAGGGGGGAGCAGAGATGGCTCCCAACCCAGCGGCCACTGCGGGGAACAACAGGCACCAGACTCCTGTGGCTTCCCCGAAGCTGCCTGCGGCAGCCCGCCACCTCGGGTCAGGTAGGGGGCCGCGGTTGTCTGCAGCCGCAGAACTCAACAGCCTTAGTATGTTAAACACATTCAAGGCAGAAATACTGTAAATCCATAAACCTTTCATGACAGGCTATATGCCTCTTTTAGTTTTAGATAATACTTTATTATGAGTAAAAGTATAAGCAAAAATTTATAGGTAGTGCTCAATAATGAACTAAATATGTGGTCACAAATTTCTAATGCTATGAGATCCTCTTTCTTTCATCTGTGTCTGATTTGCAATCTTAGCCATATTTGCACTGATCTGCACAAATTTATATTGTTGCAATTTGCTGTATTAAGATCCAATGTATGCAGAACACAATTGTAGGGATGAATTGTAGTTCTGAGGGTGTATGTGAGTGTGGGATAATTGTTTCACCTGCTCTGGAACAGTTACATTATTTTCTAGTGATTTTTAGAATTCAATTTATAATGCTACCTCTGGTTTTTAAATCCTTAATATTTTAACTTGCAAGATTGCTTGCAAGCCTATATTCCCACTAGGACAGAGAAATCATCACAGGAAGCTCATCTTTGCATTCCACTCATTAAGGAGATTAGATTATCTGAAATGAGGAAAATGGCCTTTTCTTTTGTAGGTCCTAATCTCTGGAATAGTGCCCCTAAGGCATTGTGATTGCTGGAGAAGTTTTTGAATTTCAGAAAGCACTGCAGAGTCTGTTTATTTTAACAGTACTTCTAACCAAAGACATTTGTGGGATGTCTCTTTCAGGCTTTAATTTGATATTAATTGCTGTGTTGAGACTGCTATATATATTCTTATAGTTTATGGAGGTCATTTTCAAAGAGTTACACTGGGGTTCACATGTAAAAATTGCATATACATACTTAAATAGCATGTATGGGCACACATGATATTTTATAAACCTCGAGAATCCTCGTGTGCTTGCAGTATTGTGTGTACATGCTAAACGGAAAAAAGAAGCAGTCCCGAGGCGGTTCAGAAATATGCACACAAGTTGCTATTTTGTAAGCTGTATACCCGCATACATTAGTGAACTTGTGTGAACATGTTTGTATTTGCTAATTGCTTCATGCAATTGAAATCAGAGTTTTCTTCTCTCTGCAGTTTTTGGATGGGAGATCTGGGCGAAGAGGTGAGGGGAGGGGCTGAATTGCTAGAGAGCCTAGGTAAAGGTACAAGTGAAGTGGAAGAGGCATGGGCGAACTGGAGGTTCCAAGGATGCAGACGAATATTTTCAAAAAAAGGAGTACGTGCAATCCTTATAAAATACCTGCACTTTGGGTTCTTAGAAGCAAATTGGTAGAATTATTATATGCACATTTTTTGTTAATTAGAGAATGCTTGTTCATGCATCGCAAATATACACACATACTTTTGGGGTGAAAATAAGTGTTACTTTATAAACTGTGAGGTCCATATTCAAAAGCATTTAGCTGGATAACTCAGAAGTTAGGGGGACCTAATTAGGAGGAGTTGTTAGCTGGATAATTTACCTGGCTAACTCCTATATACAGAGTTACTTGGATATCTTAACCAGCTAAGTCCAGTCGGTCCAAAGCGATGTCTTAAAGTTAGCCAGCTGACTTTAAGATAGCTGGCTATATTCAATAGTGAAGCTGCATTATTGAAACTACCTTCAAAATTAGCTCGATAAGTTTTATCTGGCTAAATTTATTATTCAGACAGTGACTGAATATGGACCTCTGTGTGGCTCCAGCACCACAGTTTATAAAATACAAGCTTACATTTCTTTGGGCCAATTTACACGAGCAAATGTTGTACCACGGACAGTTTTGAAAGTTTGGCTGCTTGTCTCTTTTTATGTTGATGCAAGTAATTGTCTGTATAGGATTTTGTCTATCTACTGTTATTTCTGCCTTATTTTTAAATGAGTGCTATTTATTGTTATTTTTTGCCACACTATTACCTGTAATTAGTGCATGTATTAGAAACAAAATAGGAAATAATAGTGACATTTCCTATTTTGTTTCATTCCATTCTCAAAATAAAATGACTGAAAATATGATAAATTTTGTCAGTTTTCATGTTTCATTTTGAAACTCCCTCCCCCCCTCAAAAAAATATCACTGGTCGGAGCCTCACCCTGGCAAAGGCTACAGACCAAAGCAGAGGCCATGGTCTATACCTACTGGGCCCTATTCTGAGGCCTCAGCTGAGACCCGAGCAAAGGTCCAGGCCCCAAAAACCTTGCCCCCACTTACCTGATCCATCAGGTATCCAAAAACATGGCCAAGATACAGGCCCAATACTGGGGCCAAGTCTGGAGACTGTGTTACAATGCCTGGCCACAGTCTGAGTCCAGACATGATGCCAATGCCCAGCCCAAAGTTCGGGCCCTGACATCTTGGCCCAGAGGTCGAGTGCTAATCCTGGGGCCTCAATCCAGGTCCAGATCCTGGCCTAAAGGCTGGAGTCCAGTCGTTATGCATGCTGTTCTCTTCTTTCTTCTGTCTTCTTACAAGTGATGGCATTTGCTAGGGACATGCCAAAGTTAAATAACTCTAGCACCTTTCTCTTCAGCAGAAGGTCCCATTTTGATGTACGGCAATTTTTTATTTTTATTTTATTTATTTTATTTTATTTAACATCTCTTTTATACTGATATCCGTTCGCACATCGCATCGGTTCACAATAAACAAAAACTTTTGGGCGGGGCCCTTACATGTAACAGATAACTTAGTGAACTAGGAAAAATACAATTAACTTTTGGGAGGAGCCCTTACATATAAAAAACATCAATGGGTAGATGCAATGCAATAGAACTGTAACTATAACTATATACATGAGAGTGCACAGTACAAAATCAGCGGACATAAGGCGTTCATAACAAAATAACAGTGTAAAATTCACAGAGGGGTTTTATGTAATAGGGGGTGACATGGGGTAGGCTTGTTGAAAGAGCCAGGTTTTAAGTTTCTTTTTTAAAGTGGGGGTATATGTCTCCATGCGAATACCATGGGGCAGGGAGTTCCATATGGTGGGGCCGGCAAGAGAAAAGGCTCTGTTTATAGTAGAGGAGAGTTTAAAAGATTTGATAGATTGGGCACGAAGTGTTCCTTGGAGGGCTGGGCGGGTAGGTCTCTTGGAGGTGCGAGGTAGGAGGGGGGGATTAAGCCAGTTGAGGTTGGAATTTAATAGACTCTTGTGTATGATAGATAGTGTTTTATATAGAATTCGTGACTGTATAGGGAGCCAGTGTAGTTCGATAAGTGTGGGAGTGATGTGATCTCTTTTCTTTGTGTTTGACAGAATCCGAGCGGTGGCATTTTGTAGGAGTTGTAATGGCTTAGTGTGTGTTGCAGGAATGCCAAGGAAGAGTGCATTGCAATAGTCAATTTTCGATAAAATAATAGACTGGAGTACTGTACGGAAATCAGTGAAGTGTAGTAGGGGTCTGAGTTTCTTTATTGTTTGTAGCTTAAAATAGCAATCCTTTATGATGGATTTAATGAATGGTTTAAAAGAAAGGTGATTATCAATAATGACTCCTAAATTACGAGTGTGCGATGGGAAATTGGTGGATGAGTAAGCAAGTGGGATGTCTGGGAGCGGTTGCCTATTAGATATGATTAATAGCTCAGTCTTGTTGGAATTTAGAGCTAGGTGCATGTCCTTTAGGAGTTGGTTGATGGAGGAAAGACAGGATTCCCAGTTTTGTAAAGCAGTTTGGATAGAGTCAGAGAAAGGGAAGATGAGTTGCACATCGTCAGCATAAATAAAATGCTTGATGTGCAGGTTAGTGAGAAGCGTGGTAAGGGGAATCATGTATATATTAAATAGTGTCGAGGAGAGTGAAGAACCTTGGGGCACACCTTGGGGAAGACTGATGGGATCAGATTCATAGTTGTCCACTAGGACAGTAAAAGAGCGATTTTGGAGATACGATTGAATCCAGGCGAAGGCATTGCCAGTGATCCCAATACTTCTGAGGATGTTGAGTAGGACATCGTGATTGACTGTGTCGAACGCAGCCGAGATGTCAAGCATGGCGATCAGATAGGAGGATCCTGAGTCGGTTCCTCTGATAAGAGTATCGTGTAGGGAGAGGAGCAATGTTTCAGTACTTAAATGCTTCCTGAAACCATATTGGGTGGAAGGAAGGATGTTGTTTTGTTCAAGGTGATCGGAGAGGCGTGAATTAACTAGCTTTAATTTAATTTAAATCAAATGCTATACTCCAAAATAACACCCTCCACTGAGGAGGAAGGCTCTAGAGTTAATTAACTCTGGTGTGTCCCCAGCAGATTCCATCATTTGAAAAAAGACAAAAGAAAGAAGAGGACAGCACTGGGCTATGTCCTGGCTTGGGCCTGGACCTGGGCTTAGACCTGGGGGGAGGCCCCTTCATTGGGCTGGGAAAACGCCCAGGCATCAGGACCCAGCCTCTGTGCTGGACCCCGGTGTCATATGGGTCCAGGTGAAGGGCCAGGCATTAGGACCCGGCCTCTGGACTGGACCCCAGCATCGAGACTGGGCCTTGCCATAGGACAAGCCTGATGTCCTGTCATCTAGACTCGCCTCTGGCTTTGGGATTAGGCTGAGTGTCAGGTCAGGCTGTAAAATCTGGCCTTTGTGTAGGGCCTAGGCCAAGGTCACGGCAACCTATGTGGCCTAGGCCTATGCAAGTCCAAAGCTTCAGCCTGGGCCTAGGACTCTTCAATGGATCCTTCCCCATTCTGGGTAATTTGGGTCCTGGGAGGATTCTGGTCCCAGCATTTTTTTGAGTGGGAGGGATGGATGGTGAGGATAGGAGACTTCAGGAGGCACAATTTATTTTTTAGATTTGTTTTTGGGTTTTTTTTTTTAATATTTTATTTTGTTTCTGTAAACTAAAATAATTGAAATAAACATTAAACAAAACAAAATTTCTGAAAAAAAAATATCCCAATAATGAAATTAAAAAACAAAACAAAATTTTTCTCCCACACATCTTTACTATTAATATTGTATTTTAATGTTATTTAGTATGCTTCAATCTGAGCCTGTATGGATGTGCAGATGCCAAATCATACAAATAAATACATGACTTGAAAGAAAAACAGTGAGAATAATTTTCAGCAGTTCATGGAGGCCTAATGTTTGTGTGTAGAAAGTATATTTATAAGTCTATTTTGAAAATTAGGCAGCACATGTGGATGCTTTGTGACATACGTGTACACATTTACATCTGTATAGCGAACAGAAGAAACAAGATCGGTATATGAAAACCTTTTATTCTGACTGAATATAAACACTACAATTATATAGCTTGACAGACAGAGTGGGAATCCAACCTCTCAATTTCTACCCTGCTGACATGTAGTAAGAGGTCCTTTTTTTTTTTTACCTTTTCTTATTTTTTACCTAGTCACCTATTATTATTTAATATTTAATATTTATTTTTTATCCGGTTACCCCGTTTTCTTTTTATGTTATCATTGATCTGCTGATATGCTTCGCACTAACACCAAGATGTATTTTTCGCACTTCACTGTTATCTTTACCTAATCGAGTGATCACTTTTCAATAATGTAATTATATTTTTCCATATAGGCACTAAATATTTTTTCATTTGCTGACATATCCCATCATTCTATCAGTAATCTGTTTTCTAGTCCTGGTATATGCCATTATGATGCCTTCACATCAGAATGGCATATATGAGGAGGAGGAATAGAGCTTAGTGGTTAGAGCAGTGGGCTATGAACTAGGAGACCAGGGTTTGAGTCCTGCTGTCGTTCCTTGTGACCTTGGGCAAGTCGCTTTACTCTCCATTGCCTCAGGTACAAACTTAGGCCTCGATTTATCAAAATGTGATAAGTATCACATGTGATATCAAAAGGGGTGTGGTTTATGCTGATAGCCAGTTTATTGCAATTTGCACTAATTACCTATGCAAAGAGCTAAGTTAGCGCAAATTGTGATAACGTTTTCAGACTTTGCAATAAGTGCCAGACCTGTTGCATTTCCTGCATACAACCACTGGAGGACACGAGAACAAGAGAGAGAGAGAGAGCAAACCTAGCCATAAAGTCCTCTCTCTAGATAGGTATTTGTATCCCTATGGGAGGCCCACCTAGTAACTCAAGGTCAGGTTTAGGTATTAGTGTAGGGGGTTAGGGGGCCACTTTGACATTCAAAGTGAGACATACGAACAGAACAGTTGTCTCTTATGAAGATTTGATGACCTTCGGAGTGAGGAAACTCACTCCAAGATGAGATTTGTGCAAGGTTCTCTCCACCTAGCTTGATGGACACTCTACCTGGGTAACATCAAGCTAGGTGGAGAGAACCTTGCACAAATCTCATCCTGGGGTGAGTTTCCTCTCTCCGTAGGTTATCAAATTTTCACAAGAGACCACTGTTCTGATCATACGTCTCACATTGAATGTCAAAGTGGCCCCTAACCCCTTACATAATACCTAAACCTCACCTCGAGTTACTAGGCGGTCCTCCCATAGGGATACCAATACCTATCTAGGGAGAAGACATTATGGCTAGTCTCTCTCTCTCTCTCTCTCTCTCTCTCTCTCTCTCTCTCTCCAGGAGCTTCAAACCTACAAAACAGGCCCTTCAGGAGACATCACAAAATGCATTAACACCTTACTGCCCTATCACACAGTTTAACACTACTGAAAAAGGTGTAGTTAAAATCAGCATTGAGTCTGTGTGATAGCACTGCACAGACTGGCAAACCCAGCCCACTCCTCCTCTTTTTCAGATTTGCATCACACCATACAATATGGTGCGTTAAAGGCGTTTTCACATGTGTTAAGGGCCTATTGCATGCATTAACGGGGCTTTTCACATAGACAAAAGTAAAGGTAAACAGATGAAACAAAAGAAACAGGACAACTCCATCTGCTAAGTGCTAATTGAATAAAGAACTCCTGTAACTACACCTTCAACTATTAACCAAACTCCACTCCTCCTCTGACATGCTTATAGAGGCAGTTTCAGGAAGCCAGTATGTATTTAAACAAAAAAAATTAATGCAACATACATAAACAGACCTACAATGCATAAAATGATGTGTGATGAATCACACAACGCGATGCAATATTTTGTTAATTTCTCTAATCACACCCATCTTTCTATCATGGGATGCTAACACACCACATTTGTGCTATTTTTACTTTGGCTTGATGAATCTAGGGGTAAGTTATGCCTATTCAATAGCAGGTCGAAACGTAGATGGATACAACTTATCCACCTAAACAGCAACTTCTACGTGGATAACTTAGACCTAGATTTATCAATCTGCTGTAAATATCGCATGTAATAGGAAAAGGGGCATCTTTTATGGTAATAGCCTAATTATTGCAATGTGCACTATGTTAGTGCTTCACAAAGGTATTACTGGAAAGTGCATTAATTTTTCCCACTTTCCAGTAATACCTACATAATTACATTACCCAGGTAGAGAGTAAATCAAGCTAGGTTGAGAGAATATTGTACAAATCTCATCACTGTGTGAGTTTCCTCACTCTGAAGGACATCAAATCTTCACAAGAGTATACTGATCTGTTCATTCGTCTCACTCTGCATGTAAAGGTGGCCTCTAACCCCTACACTACTACCTAAACCTCACCTCGAGTTACTATGTGGGCCTCCTATAGTAGCATAAATAGCTGTTTAGTATGTTACTAGCCCCAGAGGCTTGTGCTCTCTCTCTTTCTCTTCCCCTCAGGCCCTTCCCCTACTCTATTCTCCTCCCACATCTCTAGCCCTTCCCCAACCTAAAAATGCCCAAAATGGAACTTGCAAAAAAATCACAAATTGCATTATGGACATATCACACAGCTTAACACAATTGAAAAAGGTGTAGTTATTTTCAGTGTTAAAACTGTGCAATATCATGCGTTATGGCTTCATGAAGTCAGCCCACTTTTTCTGAAATCCCACCCCCGACTCCTCCCCAATTCCTCCCCTTTTAAAAATTTGCATCACACCATGCACTGTGGTGCTTAACGCATGCAAAAACGCCATAACACAATTTGATAAATGACCCTGTTTAGCCAGATAAGGCTAAAGATTCATCATTCTGTTATATTTATAGCATATGATGTCATGACAAAAAAGGGACAGGGGGCGATAGTGGGCAGCCAGCCTCATCATAGCCATTCATTTTCACCCGCTGCAGTTGCAGCTGCGCTGCCCACTATCGCCCCATAGCACCACACTAAAAGGTTGTGTTATTTCCGGTGCTGCTGCTGGCAATAATGTGTAAAACATTATCGCCCGCAGCGGTACCAGAAGTAATTTTTTTTGCCCACCCAAATCCCACCCTAACTCTGCCCTAACCACTACCCTTTCCCGAATTTAAATATTACCAATGCGATGAGGTAGTTATCACGTGCATTAAGGCCCTAATGCATGCGATAATGGCCTAAGTTACTTATTGAGATAGACTTTGAATATTTACCCCGTTTGTATTCACTCACTACTGTTAAAAACTCACTTTCAATTTCAAAATAAATAATATGTCTTACTATATGCTGCCAGTGCTTCAATTTTGAAAAACTTGAAAAAAAAAAGCTTTTAACATAGCAGCAAGTGAATACATTTTATTTTTTAAAAATTGTTTTCACTCTTGGAGTTTCATTTTGTATTATACTGCAAACTCTTTTAGACATACAAATATACATGAGCTTCCAAGACCTCACAGGCATCTTTCTTTTCTGAAGGTACCTATGAGATCCTGAATGCTCAATTCCCCTTCTTTAAATAAATAGATAGGACATATCCAGGAGGGCATTGTTAATGTTGAAGATGCTGCAGAGTAAAAATTCTGATGAAAGGAAATGAAAAAAATGAGACATGTTTTTTTGAGATCCAAGAGACTCAAAGAAATTCCTAGTAGTTGGGAAGTCACAGTACTATGCTAGGATTTTGGATGTGTAGTACCTCACCTTGTGTAGTTTTTCTGTAATTTATATTTATGTGTCTGCTATAAATACTAGCTATTTTCTGCCTGCTCTTGTTTTTTGATATGCCTTTTCTCAATATACAGGGGAGCTTGCACCATCTTAACCTGACTTGATTAAACTCAATCTAAAGTAATTATCTTGTTCAGTGCTTTCTGAAATTATTAATAAACAAAGGGTTCAGAAGCCTAAAATGTACTTGTTGCTCATGGCAACAGTGCTTAATTGAAATCTATATTAGCAGCACCTTAAGAAAGTTCACCGCAATTAAAAACTATGAACAAATAAATATATATTTAGTTAAATACAGAACACTTTTCTTGCTTTTCTGATGTGCTGCTTTCAAATGCCATTCAAAATTCAACTCAACCTATTGAGTGTGGAAAGTAATTAAATCATGTATGTTTTAATATATATTTATTATTAATAAACAATAGAGATGTGCATTCATTTTAAATGAATGGATAAAATAAAATAAAAATTGACACATTTGTTGTATTTGTGGACTCCCAAAACAAAAGTAGGAGGGTCCCACAAATGTATACCTCTTATTCATTTATGTTTCTCATTCAAGTCTATGGCACATTCAAGTCAGTCAGTCAGCAGTGCACTGCACAGCGCATGCATATACACTCTGTATATGTATCAGTGTGTGAAAGACATTTCTACACAAAGTAGAGTGGTACTATGAATGGTGGTACAGTATTAAGAAATACATTTCTTTATGATATCAAAACTCCAGTAGGCATTTCAAATTCAGTCATTTCACCGAGAGGAAAAGACAGATGTTCCTCTCCCTCTTATTTTGGAGCAGAGGGAAAAGGCAGCAAACCAAGGGGGTCATTTTCCAAGGAGTTACCGTGGGAGATAATTCCGCAAATCGCGCTAACGCAATTTGCAAATTTATTCAGGGGGCGGAGCATATGTAAAGTAGGAAAGTGTTATCGTGTGCCGCGAAACAGCCGCAGTGTTAGCACGGCTCCTAACGCGGCCAATAGCTACACCTCTTTCATTTGCGTTACGTTGTGCGCTAGAGGCCGGTAAAGGTTTATCGTGGTTCACGGTGTTTCCAGACAGCCTGTTTCAGTATGTGAGAGAGAGAGAGAGAGAGAGAGAGAGAGAGAGAGAGAGAGAGAGAGAGAGAGAGAGAGAGAGAGAGAGAGAGAGAGAGAGAGAGAGACTTGCTATAGTGCCTCCTCCCTAGACAGGTATTTGTATCCCTATGGGAGGCCCACCTAGTAACTCGAGGTGGGGATTAGGTATGAGTGTAGGGGGTTGGGGGCCACTTTGACATTCAACATGAGACGTACAAACAGAACAGTGGTCTCTTGTGAAGATTTGCTGGCCTTCGGAGTGAGGAAACTCACTCCAAGATGAGATGTGGACAATGTTCTCTCCACCTAGCTTGATGGACAATCTACCTGGGCAACAACAAGCTAGGTCGGCCCCTGTGACACAGTGAGGGCAAAGGCGATCTGCTGCCAGTGTTCAAAATGGCGCCGATCGCCTTTTCCCTCACTATGTCACAGGGGCCAACCGTCAGTACCTGTGACATAGTGAGGGCAAAGGTGATCGGTGCCATTTTGAGTATTGGCATCGGACGGCCGGCGTGCAGGAGGTCGCTCCCGGACCCTCGCTGGACTTTTGGCAAGTCTTCTGGGGGTCAGGAGGCCCCCCCAAGCTGGCCAAAAGTCCCTGTGGGTCCAACGGGGGTCCCGGAGCGACCTCCTGCACGCCGGCCGTCCGATGCCAGGACTCAAAATGGCACCGATCACCTTTGCCCTCACCTGTGACATAGTGAGGGAAAAGGCGATCGGCACCCTGCTGTCCAACCCTGAGGTTGCTTTTCCTCTTTTTTTTATTTATCTGCTTTTTCTGCCTCCGGGCAGGTTGTACCTCATTACCCAAGGAAGTTAATTTTTATTTTATTTTATAGGGTTTATTCCTTAGGGTAGTAACTTCAACTCTGTGCAGATTACTCAATTAACATAAATTACCAATTTCCTTCAGCTCCATACTTTAGCCATTAGGGATCTCCTGGGTTTTTCCCATGACACTTTCCAATCTTCAGAAAAAGATGTTCCCAGAAACAATAATATAGGAAAACATCATTGGGAGCTCAGTGAGAATATGGAAGAGAACAAGATGTTACCAGAAAGACACAGAGAGGATGCTTCTTTCTGCTCTGACTGAGAAAAAAGTAGAGGAATAAATGTATCACAGAAAAGAAGCAAAGAAGTTCATCAGAAAATTCTCCTGTACATGACCAAAGTGCCAGTAATATCACACCCAGAGAGGAAGAGAAATGGGATCCTGTAAAGCTGAAATCACACTAGAGATCTGATACTTAAGATAGCCAAATTACATATACAACCTATGGAAAACCCCCCAGTCAGAAGGAAGAAATTCAGGCACAACAGAAAACATGCACATGAGAGACCTTTTACATGTTCTGTATGTTACAAAGGTTTCAGTTGGAAGAGAGAACTAATGCAAAACCAGAAAATCAGCAAAGGAAAGAGACTGTGTTCAGGGCTGGCAGAACCACTAGGCAAGCTAGGCTTGGGCCTAGGATGCTGACCATTAGGGGGCACGAGTCATGTGGGGCTGTGAGTGGCGGTGCCAAAGAGGAGTGGAGATTCAACAAACTGCCTTTATTGATGCAAAGTTTGAGGGTACTTTTCACCCAAAGATTTTCCACCAATACTCAAAACAAAAGTATGCAGATAATTATTTCCTTGGAATAATGCACACTGATTTTAAAATACATCTATGTGTGTTATTTCCTCCATCGACCTAAAGAAGCCCTTGGAAATGCTTCCTGATAGTGTGGATAAAGTTGTGCTTTTTAGGTGGCTAAATATAGCCAGAGAAGTGATATATAAGTACTGAAAACTCATAATTTTATCCATATTGAGAGCATGCAATTTTCAAACTGCCCATTCCTGCAGGGGTAAAATGGAACAAAATATATAGCTGGATATATCTGGGTAACTTTATTTAGGATATCCAGCTAGATTTAGCTGGATAAGTTTGCCACTGAATATACTTAGATAACTTTACCAGGGTAAAGGTCACCAGAATAAAGTTATCTGACTAGACTTATCTGGCTAAATTTATTCAGCTAGTGCTGAGTATCAGTGCAAGCTAGATAAATTTAGTCATGGTCCTGAAATGCCCCCTGATCTGCCTTTTCTATCTACCTAAATTTTACCTGAGTAATAACTTACCCAGGTAAAATTTTACTGGTGAGAGGGACAGGAATTTTAAATTTTGGGGTTTGTCTGGCTATCCTAAATTTAGTCAGAGAAACCCTTCTGAATATTGATGTCATGGTCTTTTACCCACAGAAATTGTTTTGAAAATTGCTCTCTATGGGGCGGATTTTAAAAGGGTACACATGTTATAAAATCGGGCGTAGATTTGTGCTCACTGGGTTGCGCGCACAAATCTACGCCCGCGCGTAACTCTTAATATCCGACCCTATGGGTTTGCTTTTCAAAGCACTCTGAGGCCGATATTAAGTAGGCTGTTTAGTGGACAAGTTATCTGACTAACGTTAGCCAAATAACTTGTCCTATATATTCAGTGGGATAAATGTTCCGCTGAATATACTTGCTTAAAGTTATCCAGCTACAGGTAGCAGGATAACTTGAAAACCTGACTACGTTTGAATATAACTGGTTAGGTTTTCAAGTTATCTGACCATCATCTTCAAAGAGATCCAGTTAAGTAGCTGTCTATGTCACCCAAAAAGAATAAATTCTAAGGGCCTGCAGCCCAATTGTGAGTCTTTCCCTCCTCCACTCCCCTATACATAAACAGCCCTGTTAGGTCAAACAGCTCCAAAACACGAATGATCCCTTCCTTCCCCCTCACCCCACCGCCACTCCCTCCACCTCAACCTTTCCAGGTTTCATTCAAAAAGTTACCATTGGTACCCCCAGCCTTCATTTCCCCTCTCCCTGATTACAACAGAAACTGTATCACCTCTCCCCCACACTGGGCTCCCCTATCCCACTTCCACCCTCCCCCCTAGACAAAAAAGATCCCCTGCTGGGAGCCAGGGTCTTACCCACTCCCGGCGGCTCCACCTGAGCAATTTATTCTTCCAAAGAAGCAGTGCTGAAGCCGCCGGGAGGGAATGAGTAAGACCCTTGTTCCAGGCAGGGGATCTGTTTTGACATTTGGAGACCGGGGAGTCCAAGGTAGTGGGAGGGGTAAGACAGTTTCTGTTGGGATGGGTTGAATGAAACCGGGAAAGGTTGCAGCAGCAGTGGCAGCGAGGGTGAGGGAGAAAGAATCGTTCTTGTTTTGGAGCTGCTGGGCCTAAGAGGACCATTTACATATGGAGAGGCGGAGAAAAGGCCCATAATTGGGCTTCGGGCCCTTAGAATTTATTCTTTTTTTGGGTGACAATACTTAACCAGATACCTTTGAAGATATCCGGTTAAGTAGAAAGTTATCCGGCTACACGAAGGCTGGTATACCCGATATTTGGCTAGGTTAGCTGGATATCTTAGTCCCTCCTTGGAATGCCTCCGAAATGCCCGTTTATTATCTGGCTAAGTAGTTATACGGCTATAATTTAGCCAGATAAGTGGCTAAATAAACCATATTTGCCATTTAGACATATAACTTTTGAGTTTTTGTCTAAATGGCTTTTGAATATCTACCTTGCTATGCACAGAAAACCCTGTTTTATACACAGAAATCACACTGAAAATCATCATCTAGAGAACTCTGCAAGTAAAAGTATGCATACAACCTGATTTAATTCATAATTTTATTCACATTCCAAGGAGGCTTTCTGGGAATTTACACGACACACTCAGATTAATCTATCAGATTAATACCCTGTGCCAAAGACTTTAAAAACGTTTTGAAAAGTTATCTATTTCAACAGGCATTTCAAGACATCAGCAATTCGAAACTTTCTGAGCCCAGCCACAATTACTTTTGGGCAGAGAGATAATTCTTTCTAGATTTTGCCCAGTCCAGCTTCATTGATTAATGCTTTGTACAGCTTGCAGGGCTTAGTTTGCTTTTTGTCTTTTGTCATTTGTTTTTTTTCTTATGAACATGTTCTTGCTTTATTGTGAATGTTTTATTGTAACCCTCCCCGAACATTGGAGGCCACAGGTAACAAGTTCTTTTACCATAAATAAACAAACAAACAAATAAATAAACACACACACATGCTTTTGATTTCAAAGATACATGTAAATGTATATGCAGGCTGCAGTGCCATTTCCTTTCCGAACCGGAGGAGACCGGAGGAGAATTTCCTTTAACTTTGTTGCTTTGCTCACGCCCACAAGATCTGCATTTTGGAGCCCTGAGCCGCAGCAGCTTCATTTTCTTTCTTACCGGAGGAGAATTTCCTGATAACACAGCTGTTCGTGAGGTCAGGACGTCGGGGGTGGAGCAGGGCTCACGCCCATAAGATCGGCGTTTCAGAACCCTGAGTTGCTGCAGTGCCATTTCCTTTCTGTACCGGAGGAGACCGGAGTAGAATTTTCTTTAACTTTGTTGCTTTGCTCACGCCCACAAGATCGGCATTTTGGAGCCCTGAGCCGCAGCAGCTTCATTTTCTTTCTTACCGGAGGAGACCGTAGGAGAATTAACACAGCTGTTCTTGAGGTCAGGACGTCAGGGGTGGAGCCAGGCTCACGCCCATAAGATCGGCGTTTCAGAACCCTGAGTTGCTGCAGTGCCATTTCCTTTCCGTACCGGAGGAGACCGGAGGAGAATTTCCTTTAACTTTGTTGCTTTGCTCATGCCCACAAGATCGGCGTTTTGGAGCCCTGAGCCACAGCAGCTTCATTTTCTTTCTTCCCGGAGGAGACCGGAGGAGAATTTCCTGATATCACAGCTGTTTGTGAGGTCAGGACGTCGGGGGTGGAGCCGGGCTCACGCCCATAAGATCGGCGTTGTACCGGCGCACCGCAGCCGCCGGCGCGCCGCCAAAGCCGCACGTGCCTAAGGGGCGCACGTGGCTTTGCTCGGCTTAGCTCGGCGTGCTTGGCCTTGCTAGGAGCTTTGTCTGCTTGCTGTTCCCACTGCAGCCACAAGTTTATGAGAGAGACGAAACTAAAGAATTTGTCCGTGGTGAAGACCCTAAGTAAAGTTTCTTCAAGACGTGAGTTAATAACTTTATTTCTTCTATATTTAGGATTGAATTTTGCCCATGGTCTTTGTTATGCCACACACAAAGAGGAAGGCTAGGCTGCGGGATTTGTCCTCAACACTGTTAGACAACCAACCTAAAATTAAGGACTGCTTCACAAAAACTCCCATAGAAACTCCAGGAGGCATCGCTGATGGAATTGACCAAGAGCAGGGAGCAATCCATCTGACCCAAGATCTATCATTAACCCCTGGAGCGCCAGAAACACCTGAGCCACCATCTGGCAATAAAGTTGGGATCTCCTATTTAGAAGATCCCAAAATAAAATTAGATTTTTCATCTGCCTTAGTGCAAGATTTTGATGGGAGTACAAGTACCTCCTTGAATGTTCCAGAAATGGACTTTAAGGAAGGGAATGGTACTCCAATTCATCAAATTGCTGTTGGACTGGCACCAATAGAGGAAGGAATTGGGGATACCCAAAGAGGAGGAATAACTGAACTTACAGTAATTACACCAAGAGGATTTTCACTTAAAGAGATTGGGACAATGCTAGTGACATTACAGAAATCAGTAAATAATATTGCTAATACTTTGAAAGAAGTATTAAATAGGAATACGATATTTCAGACTAAAATCGAAAAGGTAGAGGAAAGGGTGAAGGAACTGGATAAGGTTCAATTCAACTTAATCAAGTCAGAGAAAATTCATAGTAATAAATTGGAAATGATAGAAAACCAAATAAGGCAGAATAATTTAAGGATACTCAATTTTCCCAGAACTCATTTAATTTCTGCACAAGACTTATTTAAAAGTTATCTGGTAAATATATTAGGTTATAGTAATGAAACTCTACCTGTAATTGATAAGATCTATTATATATCGCAGAATCAGAAAACTGATAAATTGAATCAGGAAAATGTCATTCAGGAAAATTTAAACCTATCTGATTTGCTGGAGAAATCTTTCGAAATGAATATAAGTCTTAGAGCCACCCTTATTGTACAACTTTCCTTCCTATCTGAAAAAGAATCTTTAATGAGATTTTACTTTAGAAAACAGAATAGTAAGTTCTATGGACAGAACATAAGAATTTTCCCCGATATCTCAAGGGAGACACAGTTGAGGAGGAAGGAATTTTTAACAATGAAAGGGTTGTCTCAACAAAAAGGGATCAAATTTATATTAAGATTTCCCTGTCGCTGCGTTGCCTCATATCAAGAGAAGAAATATATTTTTAATCAACCAGCTCAGTTGAAATCCTATTTGGATTCCCTAGCCTAATAAGTCTCTATTGGTACTGGAAAAGAGAAGGGAGGGAGACAGGACAAAAATTGAATATTATATTTTCTTTAAATGATACTGCTCTCTGGAGGTTTCTAAGTCTCTCCATATTCTTGATTTACCTGTTTTTATTTCTTATTTTTTGAATTTATAACGGAACTTGGTATGTTCTCTTTATATCTATATAGCAATGTGTAAGATTGTTTTTTCTTTCTGTGATCTGCTGTATATTGAAGTGAAAATACTCAATAAACAAATAATTTAAAAAAAAAAGTATATGCAGAAAGTTATACCTGCTTTGAGTAGAGTGTAAATTTCTTTATATTAGTCTGTGAGTGGTTCAGGCCAACCCACAATGTTCTAATGTGGACTTATGAGCATAAGTCTACTTTGAAAATTCAGATGAAAATCTGTGGGTATTTTCCCTCTGCAAATTTTTTGAAAATTACCCTGGGTAAATTATCTTGTCTAACACTAAAACCACTGAAATTGGCTGTACCCTAGAACAACTGAATCCATGTTTTCATGCATTCATGTTTTAGGCTCTAGAATTGAAAGAAAAAACATATTTGTATAAAAATTGATGCTCTGTAATAGAGATGTGAATCGTGTGCCTGATCATTTTAACGATCAGGTTCGGATGGAGGGAGAAAAAAATCGGATCGTTAGAGATGTGAATTGGAATCGGTTCCGATTCCAATTCACATCGTTAATTTTTTAGTGAGGCCTGAGCAGATAAAAAAAAACCCCGACCCTTTACAAATGACCCCTTTGCTCTCCCACCCTCCCGAACCCCCCCCCTAAATGTTAAAATCCCCGGTACCCCCGTGTGGGGGGGGGGGTTCCTGGCGCGATCTCCCGCTCTCGGGCCATCGGCGCCATTTTGGCTACCACTGATAAAAATGGCGCCGATGGCCCGATAAAAAAAACAAAACACCCGACCCTTTACAAATTACCCCTTTGCTTCTCCCACCCTCCCGACCCCCCCAAAAACCTTTTACATGTACTTGGTGGTCTAGCAGGGGGTCCGGGAGCCATCCCTTCAATCATACCCTCGGTGCCGGTGCTGGACTGTCACAGGGAGCGATGGTCGCTCCCTGTGACATAGTGAGGGCAAAGGCGATCGGCGCCATACTGGCAGTCGATCGCCTTTGCCCTCACTAACTAATAAATCTAACTCAAAAGACATTGACCATTATTATCCCACTAAAGTCATATTCCAGACAGTGACCAGGACTAATCCACATGACCAGGAGTAATCCACATAACAGTTTATCCAATGTAAATGCAACAAAAATCCTTTCAATGCACACCAAATCCTCTGTACCCCGTATTACAATATCCCTTCAATCTAGCTCAACTCCTCTTCATACAGTAAGGTAAAAAATAAAAGAAAATAAGAGCAAACTGCAGTAAATTAAGGCAACACCACCTCCAAAGTGGAAAAAGAAAATGAGTCACAGAAGCATCACTCCTAGTTAAAGCAAACTAAAGCAGAATTGTTTTCATTTAGACTTTGGACTGCATTTCTTAGGAATATCTTACATATGGCTCAAGGGGATAGATCTTTGAAAAGTAATTAATTTCTTCCAATTCAGTAAAAATATCTCCAGAAAATCAATACTAAAGATGCAAATTTGTTGAAATGAAAATGGAAAACAGGCCAAATAAGCCTGTTTTAATTTTGTATCAAATGAAACGAATTCCCCCCACTCAAAAAATGAAAATGTTAGTTTGCATGTGCTTTAAGCAAACTATTTGCAAATAAATAAGTACATGCTTTTTGCAATATTTTGCTGAAAATGAATGCAAACTGAAAACCAAAAAATAAAAGCAATAAAAGACCCACAAATGAAAAAGAAATATACCCATAAGAGGTAGATTTTAAAAACCTTGCGCACGCAAAAACAGCCACATATGCTCGTAAATGGGTCATGCAGGAGCTTCGCAAATTTTAAATAGCCGGAAGGGCATGCGTGCATTGATGTACACACCCACCCAGAAAAAGTAGATGGGGCATGGGCATTCTAGAGGCATGTAACCCCTAATTTTCCTGAGCCACCACACATATGTTACACATGCAATTTTGCTACAGCTCCTCAGTAGGCTTAAAAGTCTGATGAACATCACGGGGGGGGGGGGGGGGGGGGGGAGGGAAGAGAGAAAGAGAGAGAACCTCTTTATAAGGCTCAGCTTGACACTCAATATATGGACCATTGTAAGGGGGCACTTTGATTCAGGATGAGTTTTTGGCAGGTGGGTTGGGGTTGGGGGGAAGGTTTTACAGACACATTCAGAGGTATCCATTGTAAAACTGACATCATTAAATAAGTTTTGATCTTATAAGTGATGAAAATTCTAAGAAGAGGAGTTGATTTGTACACTGCAGTCTCTGCTAGCTACACTGTACAAGTCAACTCCATGGCCCTTTTAAAATCTACCTGTAAATGAATACAGAAATTAAATATTTGGCCATGCACATTTTTAATATGCACTTTCCCCATTTTCAATAATATGATAATTCTGTTTTGTCCAAAATTAAGAATATGCATTGTGTTAAGAAATAATTTCACAGTTTAATAAAGCTAAATAAATAGTTTCAGCTTTGCTCAACATTCTTTTTTCTTTTAAACTACTTTAAATAAATATATTACAGATGTGAGACAAATTCTATTAAATTTTATTGCCTGCTTGATTTCTGTCTGATCTTTCAGTAAAATTATATTCAAAAAAGAAATTAGCAGAATGATTCATAAGAAAATAAAATCTAATCTGAGAGACCAATAACATGAGGAACTTGTAAAAATGGTTTTTCATATTTTTCTTTGATTGTAGATAATAATGTATTGTGTGAAATAAATAGTTAATGCCTGTGGGTTTTTATTAATATAGTCTGTGCAGTGCTTATAGTATTGACAGTAACAAGTTAATATGAATACAAATCATGGAGACAAAATATTTGTGTTTATTTATTTAAAAATGTTTATATACTGCTTAATCAATAGAGGTAGGTCAAAGTGGTTCACAAAAAAACTACACATAATTTATCACAAAGCAATAAAAATAATATAAATAAATAAAAGAAAACAAAGTAAAATCACAATAAAAATCATTAAGCAAAATACAATAAAAAGCATAAAACATACGAAGAAAATCAGTGACTGGTGTGTGAGTGTGTGTGTAAGTGTGCTTTCAGGTTGCTATTTTGAAATGGACCAAAGATTGGTGATATTTGAGCAAGCTTATATCCATGTAGCACTTTAAACATTGAGGATCATTTCCCAGAACTGTGAAGAATTAAAATAATGAGCCTCAGGAAAATATTTCTAGATGATAACATATTATGACAAGAGGGTATGCCTCACAATGGTTGAATGTAAGGGTAGGGGGAAAAGGAAAACAGAGGTAGATTATTGCAGTGAACTGGTAGAATACTGGTAGAACCCATTAGCAGTGGTAAGAATTCTGAGAGCCAGTGTAGTGAGAGATAATCAACAAGAGAGTAGAAAAAAAAAAGATAAAAAAAAATATAAATATTTTGTGCAAAACACATTGTTAATCAAATGTACAATAGCTACAGAAAGTGCAGAACTGAAGTCAGGCGTGGATTTGCTAATAGGTCTGTGCCTAGAGTGGCAAAATTCTTGGGGAGGAACAGCAAGCCAGCTGAAGACTTCCTGCCTCCCAGCTCTGTTGAATCTCACTCAGTAGGGAAAAGGAGGGAGGAGGTGAGGATGGAAGGGAAAGAGCAAAGAAAAACTACTCTATTCCCTATTCCAGGCTCCACTGCCCCATGCCTCCCACCCCAAACATGGGAGTCTAAAAAAACCACTCTGCTCCCTAAACCAGCCCCTATTTCCCTGTCATTTGTAGATATAAGGGGAAGAATTGAGCATGAAAGAGATAGAGCAAAGAAGGCTGTGCCTTAGACCTTCTGCTCATTGTCCCTTGTCCAGGGGAGGGAGGGGGCGACAGCACAACTAGTGCCTAGGAATGGCAAAATCCTAAATCCAAGACAAAATGCAACTACCTCACCTAAAAAATCATATAAATCATTAAAATCATAAAAGATGCTGCAATTGATATACATGACCTTCGTACTAGGCGTGATCATAAAGTGTAA
This sequence comes from Rhinatrema bivittatum, assembly GCF_901001135.1. Taxonomy (NCBI): domain Eukaryota; kingdom Metazoa; phylum Chordata; class Amphibia; order Gymnophiona; family Rhinatrematidae; genus Rhinatrema; species Rhinatrema bivittatum. The sequence goes on along the minus strand of NC_042618.1, from coordinate 389,100,080 downwards.
GACACTGATAGAACTCCACCTTATTTATAATCATCGGTCATCATTACAAAGTCTTTACAGCAAAGTAACCAAAAGTGAGAATAATATTTTTTAGTTTTTAGTATGCTAGTGAACACCTATTGTCCCATAGTTTGCTTTCTTTTTAAAATAAAGACCAAAACTTTTCATATGAAAGAGCTACTTAGTTTGTCATGTTGTACATAGATCTTGTCATTCCCATATTAATGCTGTACATATCTTCACAATTATTCAAAGTTTCCATAGTTGCTATTAACAATTATGCAAAGAAGTCATGGTGGCTTAAAGATGCTGCCAATGCAAAAAAGCCAGACATGGTCCGTCTTTTGGTAGATGGTCCTTCTTCTTGGGGCAAAAAGATGCATCTAAAACACACAAATTGAAGTGGAACAATTCTTAAAGAGCAGTAATAATAAAAAAAAATGTTTAAAGATAGCATGTACTTCCATGTACTTCCATGTATCAGCATTCGTGGATTAACAGCATCAGTTTCTGGCAAAACGTACCTGAACTATGCATTGCTTACATGCTTTTGAACCCTCCCTAATGTCAATCAAAAATGACGTAAAAAAAGAAATGATGGTAACCAATTAATAATGAAAAATAAATTGATTCATAACATGGAATACCATTCTATGGCAATATTGAGGCCATGAAGATGAACACTGTTTAAACCCGTAAATCCATTCTTGTTCTTTAAGATTCAATAAGAATTTTGGATCATTGACTGAAGTAAGTACAACCTTAGCAGAATGATGACCTGATTCATATAAGGCTCACAAAGAGTAACTTGAGTCCTAGTTTGAAATATGTTCTCAGGTACAACTTTAGCTAGCAAGGTTCTGTAAAAGAAGGTATTCTTAGTGGGTGCGGCTGCTTAAACAGGATGTTTAAAAGGATAAGGATTCAAAGCCCTGTGAAATAAATAACCATAAACAAACAAAAGGATAGAGATCCAGGATCTAACTACTGTATAGATTACCAATATGAATGTGTGCCAAGATGGGCAGCTAGTAATATATATGAGTAACTAGTGTGTATATTCAAGATATGTTTTATCCTATTGTGTTAATATTTGTTGAAACAAAAATGTAATGGTATTTTATCTAATACATTTTCCATATATTATTATGCAATTATGAAGCATTAATTTGGTAATTTTGTAACGGCCTGCATAAGAAAGTTGATAAACATGTGCATAAATTACACCAATTTTCACAGCAAACTTATATGCATATATTTGTCTTGAAAATTATCCCACTAACATTCCCTGCACACAATTACATCTACATTTATATACAGGACTTTTATGAGGAAATTAATACTCATGCTTTTGAAAATTCTAAATTATGCATACAAGTCCAAACCTCTCCATCTCTGCCCCTGGGAATGCCTCTGCTCAATCCGGGTAAACTGACATATATAAGACATATGCACATCAGTTTGCCAGAATACCAGGCTGCCAATTTTACAACAAGCTAGGTCCACTGGAAAACAATACTTTTTACACATGGAAAAACCTTAGAAAATTACCCTCTGAGAATGCAGTTTTATAACTGTGCATGTAGGGCTGAGGCCTGAGTGTCTTTTAACATTCTTTATACAACCTTTTTTTTTTTTTTTTTACATTGTAGCTCCAATAAACCTTAAGAGACTTCTTGCTGCATTCAGTACATGTACTTGAGTACACTTTTACCACTGATATTAATAATTCTATGGCTGGAAAATGAAGGGGATGTTGAATTTGAAAGCGATAGGGGGATTACCATAGAGCAACCAAAAATATATTCAACAATTTGTTTTCCAATCTGAAATGACTGAGGTTTGCCATGTGCCTTTTTTTGTGCCTCTTCAGTAACTGTGACTCACCTTAATATCACTGTTTGACATTAGAAGTCTCTCCAGAGAGGAAGGAGCTGATCCAGAAATGAGCTGGGTAAAGGTTATTAAGCTAAACACTTAAAATTCTGATCCTGCACAGTTCACTTTACCCCCTAATTAAATGGCAAGAAAAGTGATGTGAAATTGTCAATGTGCACAAATGCTGTATAGACCATTATCAGAGGGCAAAGAGTCTAGTGGGTATTCTAATTTTGTTCTTAATACTTCTGAGCTCATATTTGTGCATTTTAAATGATATTCCACCACTATAATTAGTTTTGATCAGGAAAAGAGCTCTATTGAAAAGAAGAAATTAAAAAAAAAAGTTTTAGAGTGCTTTACGAAGAGAAACCAAAAAGATAATATAAAATGGATGATTTTCTCTGTTCTCAGGATTTTTGAAAATTACAAGGAGTTATAAGTGCAAGGTTGAAAGTTCATCTCTACCAAACAAAGGGCCTCATTTTCCACGTCGCTTGCACGCGATAAGGGACCTTTCGCACGCGAAAAGTCCCTTATAGCGTGCGATACCAGGATGGGGGTGGAGTCAGGACGGAGTCGGCCCCGGAAGAGGAGGAGTCGGGGCGTCACTAGGGCTGACTCTGCGCCGACGCCGTGGACAGCGAAAAGGTAAGTGCCTTTTTGCGACAGCTTTCGCTCCCAATAGCTACACCTCCTATGATGGCGCTATTGGGTGCGAAACCGCGACGGTGCAATTGCTGCCGGCTAGCGCAGGCCCTCCCCCCGTTTCGGCCCCCTGCCCCTCATCTTCTAAAGTATCACAGGCCTGCGATACTTTAGAAAATGAGGCCCTAAGATACTATGACAAACATTAATTTGGAAAGCACTCTAAAACTTTTTTTTTTAATTTCTTCTTTTCAATAGAGCTCTTTTCCTGATCAAAACTCATTAAGTGCCGATGCACGATCCCCCAGCCTAGCGGCCCTAAAGAGGCCTCTGGCCTCTTCAACATTTATCTTCTACCCCTCTGCTTCCTGCTATCTAAGCTGAAAATCAAACATTTTGTATATGCAGATGACATACAAATTCTCATCCCTATAAGGAAGTCCCTTCAAAACACTTTAATTTTCTGGGAATATTGCTTTCAGGAAATCAGCTCGCTCCTTACCAAACTTAACCTTGTCATCAGCAAGCAAAAAACGGAATACTTCATCATCTCCCAGGATGACAACTTCATTCCTAGAGAGACATCTAACATTATAATTGATCAAACACAAAAAGACATTTCCTCTAATCTTAATCCTCTCGCAACTATCCTGGACAACCTCAAAAACACTTCCCACGTAAGAGATCTAGGCGTGCTTTTGGACAATCATCTGAACCTCAAAAGATTTGTAAATAACACAACTAAAGAATGCTTTTTCAAATTACAAGTTCTGAAAAGGCTAAAACCCCTGTTGCACTCACACGATTTCCGCCTTGTCCTTCAATCAATCATCCTCTCCAAAGTTGACTATTGTAACGCTTTGCTACTTGGTCTTCCAGCCAACTCCATCAAGCCTCTACAAATGTTACTGAATTCAGCAGCCAGGATCCTGACCAACTCGAATAAGAGAGAGCCATGCCAAACAGGAAGTCGATGCCGGGACGGAACACCGGCGCTCAGGAGTTATCTCACAGGTAACAAAGTTGTTTGAGGTGGATTACAACTTCAATATTTTACAACATAAATTAAAATGCCAGCCAAGTCCCAAGTACTCCATAGGATTATTCTACAACATTGTAGCACCATTGGAGATGCTGAGTCATTCAAGCCTCACATCCCAAGTCACAAACTGCTCCATGATATCATGCTACAGCAATGTAGCACCATTGAGGGACACAGGGTCATCAAAGCCTTGCCTCAGTTATCTAATCTCTATTACCAACAAAGTTATCTGTGGTGCAACAATACCCTGACAGATAGGAGAGCAGGAGTCGATAATTAAGAATGCAAATTAATTTAGGGTGGTGAACAGGCAAAGCCTCACCATCAGAGCTGAAGACTTGACAGGCAACTCATCTCACCTACCAATGCAACGTAGGAGCAGGAATACCCCACTACTTGGTATTCTCTACTTGACCAGTTTTCAAACATTGCACTTGCCATGCAGTGTAGGTCATAGTCAGCCACTGTCTCCCATGCTGTGACTGTTTCAGCAAGCCCCCTCCATGATTATCCAAACTATGCAATCCATCCCAAATGTGTGGGTTGATTGGGAAAACCGCCAAAAGAACAGCTGGTGGGCGGGCCACCTGGCCCACCTTTAAATCATACTTATCAGTCCAATCACCAGCATTTGCCACCTCCTTTGCTCCCCAAAGTTGTCCACCTCCATGGTTGATGTTGTTAATCCACACCACAAACCTATGGCTTCTTAGCTCCTGTCAGAAGAGAAGAAGATATGGTCTGCCACTTGACAATTATCAGATCTTAATTAATTCATTAATTGGTGTTATCTTTTTTTAAGTAGCCCAGGAATTGTCTTCATTTGTCATCCTCTGATGCAGTACTTTTGAAGGGTCACTGGATGGCAGGTTATATGAGTGCTTAGCTAGGTTCTTCTCCGCTTAGGATGAGAATTATAAATATATCTCACAACAAACGTACTCTCTCCTATAAATGAAATACTTGTGAACTAATTTGCTTATGCAAAAAATATATTAATGGTTTAAACGTGAAAAATTATTGGAGAAAAAGAGGTAAGTTTCATATTCAGGGTGCTCACCTCCGCGGCGTAGCGACCTTCTTGTGGTCTAATCATCAACTAACCTCCGTCCTCCTTTATGTGTTTATTTAATAGTTCAAAAAACAATTTTTGTTGATTTTCAATGTGTAAATTTTCTTAAAAATCAAATGTATTCTCCACCTTACATAATTGGATCATTAAATTTGCTTGTCAAACAGTCTATCAAATACTGCTGTTTAATGTCCCATTTCCTTTGTCCTATGTTCGGGGGAAATTATTTGAATTAATTTTAAACTTGTTCTCATTACAAATACTCTATAAATAATCTATAAATAGAAACGCCAATCTCTAAATTTATGGACGCTCGACTCTTATACTTTAAATTGCCACTACCATCAATGAAACAAAGTTATGACTTATCTCCCTAACTTATCTCCCTAACTATATGAGTGAACTTATCTCCCTAACTATATGAGTGAACATTGTATATTATGTGCTGATGGAAGTAATATGCATCTGTTCCCTTAAATACTTGGGCTATGGTGATTGTATGGCCCAAGGTTAGCAGGATATCTAAAAGAGGGCATTTTTGAAGGGTTTTTGCCCATTCTTCCTTCCCTTTCCAGAGGAGGATGGAGTATTAGGACCTCCAGGAATAAGATCTTCTGGAGTAGCCAGCCTGTGAACTGGTGGGCTCGGGGACATTCCCAGCAGGGAGTGGGACCCTGTATGGGTTCTTCCCCTCAAAGGGAGAGTCCCAAGGCTGTAAAGAAAGGAAAGGTTTCCCCATCTCCTGAAGAACCTATTCATGTAATTTTACACCTGCTAATTAACTAGCACAATTGATATCAGACTTCTCTGTTATCTGGTTGGATGGAAGAAATGGGTGGAGTTCAGGGCGAAGAACTGGGAGGGTCTCAATGACCTGGGGAAGGAATGGGTGACCTGATGGAGGTATTGTTACGGCTATGGCTGCTGTACAACCGCCTCACCAACAGGGGTCCTTCAAGAGCAGGCTCTCCTGACTGGCCCAGTCCATCTTCCTTGTTTTCTCTATGTTCTGGACTTCCCCTTATAACCCTGCCTGGCAGTTCCCTTGGTGCTTTGGCATCGAGCTCGCTTGGGCTCCCTGCTCTAGCCTTCCTTGCCTTGCTGTGCGTGTGGCCTTCGGGCCTTCTGCCCTGCCTTGCCTTGCTGTGCGTGTGGCCTTCGGGACTTCTGCCCTGCCTTGCTTTGCTGTACATGTGGACCTCGGGCCCTCTGCCTTGCCTTGCCTTGCTTGCCTCGCGGTGTGTGTGGCCTTCGGGCCTTCTGACTTGCCTTGCCTTACCCTGCCGTGTGTATGTGTGGCCTTCGGGCCCTCTGCCCTGCCGGGTGTGTGTGGCCTTCGGGCACTCTGCCCTGCCATGTGTGTGTGTGGCCTTCGGGCCCTCTGCCCTGCTGTGTGTGTGGCCTTCGGGCCCTCTTCCCTGCCGTGTGTGTGTGGCCTTCGGGCCCTCTCCCTTGCCGTGTGTGTGTGTGTGGCCTTTGGGATCTCTACCTTGCTACTAGGTGTCCTGACCCAGCCTGGACTCTGACTCTGCTTGCCTGCCGCCTGCCTTGACCCAGCCTGGACTCTGACTCTGCTTGCCTGCCGCCTGCCCTGACCCAGTCTGGACTTCGACACTGTTTGCCTGCCGCCTGCCTTGACCCATCCTAGACTCTGACTCTGCTTGCCTGCTGCCTGCCTTGACCCAGCCTGGACTCTGACTCTGCTTGCCTGCCGCCTGCCCTGACCCAGCCTGGACTCTGACTCTGCTTGCCTGCCGCCTGCCCCGACCCAGCCTGGACTCTGACTCTGCTTGCCTGCCGCCTGCCTTGACCCAGCCTGGACTCTGACTCTGCTTGCCTGCCGCCTGCCCTGACCCAGTCTGGACTTCGACACTGTTTGCCTGCCGCCTGCCCTGACCCAGCCTGGACTTTGACACTGTTTGCCTGCCGCCTGCCCTGACCCAGCCTGGACTTCAACACTGTTCATCTGTCGCATGCCTAGACCCAGCCTGGACTTGGACTTTGCCCCAGCAAGTACTCTGCTCCATTTACCAGCCATCACCCAGCTCCATATACTCCTGCCGCAACACTTCTCTCCCAGCCATCATCAGAGACCTTCCAGTTTCCCCTGTCTCTCTCCACCTGGAGCCACCCTTCTGGGTGGTGTTCACGACACCGGACCATTGCTCAAGCGTAACAGGTATTGGCAAACTAGTGATTTCAGTTACACACACATGTTTTAAAATATACCAATATCCATGTATAAATCAGGGTTTGATGTGAGCAAGTTCTATTTTTGCGTGTATATTATACACATATGTGTATAAAACAGGTAGAAAAAGTATGTGCTTTCTATGCATTACAGGATCCAGGCATGACCAAACATATGTGCAAATGATGGGGGGGGGGGGGGAATATACGTGCAGGTTTATAAAATACTGTAGTAGCTCTCTGTGCAGCCATATACATGCACATATGGAGCCATGCGGAGTTGTTTGAAAGTTATTCTCTTTCAGGCCGATACAGTGCAGTGCGCTCCCCTGAAACTAATAGCACCCGCAACATGCAAATGCATGCTGATGGCCCTAATAGTTATTCCCGCGTGATTCAGAAATTAGCGCCTACCCAAAGGTAGGCATTAATTTCTTCGGGCACCGGGAAAGTGTACAGAAAAGCAGTAAAAACTGCTTTTCTGTACACCCTCCGACTTAATATCATGGCGATATTAAGTCGGAGGTCCCAAAGTAAAAAATAAGTAAAATAAGTAAATAAATTTAAAATCAGCCTGCGGCTCGCGAGTTGAAAACCGGATGCTCAATTTTGCCGGCGTCCAGTTTCCGAACCCATGGCTGTCAGCGGGTTTGAGAACCGACGCCGGCAAAATTGAGCATCGGCTGTCAAACTTGCTGACAACCGCCGCTCCTGTCAAAAAAGAGGCACTAGAGACGCGCTAGTGTCCCTAGCACCTCTTTTTACCGCAGGCCCTCATTTAAATATTGACTCATGCGCACAGGAGAGTGGCCTGTGTGTGCGCCGGGAGAGTGGGCGCTCGCCCGCTCTCCCGTGACTTTTACTGAATCGGCCTGTTTGTTAGTAAATAATGAAGTAGTTTTGCCTATAGAATGCTATTTAGTATATCCTATTGGTACAAACTAAAGCAGGATTATTATGAACATCGAATGCTTATAACACTTTAAAGCCTCTGTTTCTCACAGCTTAAAGAATATATATTTTTATTTGAAATTCTTGCTTTCTGTAGTACATATGACAGCTGTCAAAAGTTGTTAGATGAACTTGTGAATCACACCGCTGCTATACAGATCCAGCAGATTTTATTTGTGTGTACTTATCCACACAGGTATAAAGACAGACCTGCAGTACATTTGGCAAAACACTTTTACTGTCAATATTATGTGCAGTGTTCACCACGTAAAGCTAGTAATAGTTGCCTTTCTGACATTTCTATTGGTATCTTGCTATGCCAGTGATTTGCAGTGATTTTCACCAGATGTTAAGCTGTCAGTAGGTCAGAGATGCATGGTGTCATGCAATGAGATATAGAACTGGCAGAGTTTATTACCATTTTCTTGCTTGATTGAAAATTGCCATGGTTCTTAATATAAAAAGGAAATGTAATTATGCAGCCCTGCCTAACCGTTGTAATGCATCATAAAGCTGAGTCTGCTGAGCATGCATGCCTGCTGTAAAGGATTCTGGGATTTGAATATTTATTTATTTATTTAAGGCTTTTATATACCGATGTTCCTGTACTAGTACATATCACATCGGTTTATATAGAACCAAAGTTGGAAATTACATCAAACAAGAGGGTACAGATAACAGGGCTAACTTGTAGTAAAGTCAAGTATTGCCACTTGTCGATAATAGATATTTACCAACTTTCAACTATACTACATCAGGGGGTTCCCAAACGTTGTTGGGAGCATTGACCCCTTTTCAACCTGAAAAATTTTCTTGGACTCCCAAATGCTTCCTTTTAATTTTTACCTGCAGTTGTATACCATATATAGAAAAGTTATTGATGTAATAACAAAGAAATAATTATAAGCACACCAGACCCATTCATAATATATAAAACTAATAAAATAGGGGGGGCGCTCTCGCGCGATACACAAGATGGCCGCCTGAGTCTAAGGCTCTGCGAGCCCCCGCTCCTTTTTCTAAGATTAACTTGGACCATCGCTTTATAACTGCTACTTTTCAGCGTATACATCTCTCTAAACCATGGCGACATCGAAATCTGGGAAAATTGAAGCGGCATTTGCTGCTTCGGCGGGTACAAAACGCTCTAAACCGGATCCCCCTTCTCCGGACAAACTGCCTGCTGCAAAAAATATGGCCTCCGCGGATCTGGTTTTGGCCGAGCTTAAACACTTGAAAGAACTTATACAACTCAATGTGGATAACACTACGGCTATTCGAGCTGATTTTCAGGTACTTACTACTCGTATGGACTCTTTTCAATCGAAATTAGACGACGCGGAATCGCAGATCTCGTCTCTATTATTAACAACTGCGTCACTTACCAAACTCCCTAACGACATGGAACAACTCAAAGCAGACTTGGAAGATCTCTCTAACCGTAACCGGCGAAATAACATCCGCGTTCTGGGGGTTCCGGAAGGCGCTGAAGGGTCGGATTGCATTCACTTTTTGGAAAAGTTTATCCCGTCGGTTCTGCAAATTACGTTTGAACAGCCCCTGGAACTGGAACGAGCACATAGGATACCTTCGAGGCCTATCCAACAAAATCGATATCCTAGACCACTAATTCTTAAATTGTTGCGTTACCCGCAAGTCCTGCAGATCTTCGCTACAGCACGGAGTAAATCGCCAATTTCTTTTCAAGGGAACACCATTCTTTTTGTTCCTGATCTTGCGAAAACGACGGCTACGAAAAGAAAATTGCTACTAGCGCTGAGACCCCGTCTACAGGCCATAGGTGCTAAATATGGGCTGTTATATCCAGCTCAAATGCGGGTAACTTACAATAATCGTACCCAGATGTTTCATACGCCGCAAGCTCTGGAGGATTTTCTTTCCATCCCTGAATCGGCTTCTGCTATGGTCACTTGAGTTTGACTTTGGCTGCCATCTGTTATCAGGACTGATTTCATCACCATGCCTTTGCATTTACAGGTATGGTTGTTTTTCCCAGATGGGATGTGTGCTATTTTTGGGTTACCATTTCTTTTGCTATGCTCCTACGGAGAGATCTGACCTTCTGAATTAAAATACATAACGTCTTTGACTTTCTCATTTTGTCAGCGTTTGGTCCTTCTTATTTATACCAAGTTGATCAGATGGAGCGGGGGACCAGGAGGTCGTCTGGTTCGCCCTGAGGTCACATATTTTGGCTGATAGACAGCCTAGTGCTGTCCATGCCTTTTCTATCATGGTTCTTCTTTTGTCTAGTTTAGTTGATTTCTATTTTTTTACTGTGACTCTGGCTACTATGGTAGGACACCTGGTCACCTGTGTTAAGTTTTTGTTTTTTGGTTCACGATTTAGGTTTTCTTTTTTCAGTTTTTCATATTCTACTGTCACTGTAGGAGAACTGGAAGTTGCACAACGCTGCTTGGTCATATTAAATACTCTCCCATGGCGCTCAATATTGCTACTCTTCATCTAACTTCATTGAATGTTAATGGCTTCTCACATCCGATTAAACGCAAGAAAATTCTCACGTATCTTCAGACCCTTAATACTGACATTGCTATGCTACAAGAAACTCATCTAACTGCAGCGGAGTCTCTTAAACTTAAACGGACCTGGGTTGGCCAGGTCTATTTCAGCTCGGCTTGGAAAAAAAAAAGAGGTACGGCTATCCTGTTTCATAAAAGACTTCCGGTCACGGTTACTCATCACCTAGCTGATCCTGAGGGTAGATGGAATTTAGTTCAATTTAGCTTGCAACAAGAATCTTTTCTACTGCTCAATATTTATGCCCCTAATTTGGACACTCCTTCTTTTTTTCATGATACTTTTAAGCACCTTTTACACTCTACTACAACTCAATGTCTCATTGGTGGAGATTTTAATCAAGTTTTGGATCCTGTGCTAGATAAAAAATCTACGGCACGTGCCACATTGACACGTTCCACTACGGCTATACGTCAACTTATTAAGGATTATGGGTTTGCAGACCCGTGGCGTTTACTCAACCCTACAGAAAAGGATTATATGTTTTATTCTTCACCGCATTCTTCTTTTTCACGTATAGACTTTTTTCTAACAGCTAATTCACTGATTCCCAGGATACTTTCAGCTCGGATTTGCCCTATTTTGATCTCTGATCATGCAGCTGTGACGATGTCTTGTTCCTTACTTCACCCACAAATAAATCATCATCAATGGCGCTTCAATTCATCGCTCCTTGCGGAGCCGGACTTTCACCCATTTCTGGTCCAAAAAATAGCTGAATATTTTCAATTTAATGCTACAGAGGATGTCTCGCCCACATCACTTTGGGAGGCTTTTAAAATTACCATCCGCGGAGAGATCATCAGCTATACTGCCAGACGGAATAAGCTTCGCCGTGCGGAATTGCAAACATTGCATGACCAAGTAGCACACTTAGAGACTGAGCACCTTCACCGCCCTACTCCTTTATCACTGACGACACTGATTAAAGCTCGATATCAATACAATAAGCTCCTTAGTGACAGAGTCAATTTAGGCATTTTTTCTTCTAAAGCTCAATACTACGCTGGCAATAACAATTGTGGTCATTTGCTAGCTTCTTACCTGGCAAAAAAATCTGAAAAACGTCGTATTGTGGCTATTACCTCCCCTTCTAATACACTGTTAACGGACGACTCAGCGATTCTCCTCGAATTTCAACGGTTCTACTCATCTTTATACCAATCGGAAGTGTCTCCATCAATGACTTCTCTCACAGATTTTTTGTCCACAATTGAACATCCTTCGCTGACTCCGGAACATTGTCACCAACTGGAAAATCCCATCACTCAGACAGAAATCACTGAGGCCATTGCTTCTCTACAGCTTAATAAAGCACCGGGCCCCGATGGGTTTACTTCGAACTTTTATGCTGCCTTTCAGCCCTCTCTTAGCTCTCACTTGTTGGATTATTATTCTTCCTTTTTGTCTCCATCTGGTATGTCTTCTTCTTTTACTCAAGCATGTATGATTGTAATTCCAAAGCCAGGTAGAGATCATACCTCCCCTGCTAATTATCGACCTATCTCTTTATTAAACACCGATTATAAGATTTTTGCAAAAATTTTAGCTACTCGTCTATCCAAAGTTATGTCGATTTTGGTGGAACCTGATCAATCCGGTTTTATACGAAATCGCCTAATCGCTAATAATGCCCGCTTATTCTTGCATGTTCAAAATGAGGCTTTCTCGGATCCAACTCCTATGGTGGCAGTTTCGTTGGATGCGGAGAAAGCCTTTGATCGTGTAGAATGGCCTTTTTTATTTTATGTTTTGCAATGGTATGGCTTAGGTCCCAATTTTTTAAACTGGATACGCTTAATCTATACGTCTCCTTCCGCTTATTTGTATGTTAACCAACATATTTCCTCTTCTTTTTCATTGCAAAGGGGTACCCGACAAGGTTGCCCCCTCTCCCCCTTGTTATTCAATCTGGCTTTGGAACCTTTACTTTCTGCTATTCGTCAAGCGCCTCAGATTCAGGGTATACCCATTGGTAATGAAACGTTTAAAATATCAGCTTATGCTGACGATGTTATGCTTTTTTTACAGAACCCTGATGACACTCTTCCGCACCTTTTTCAGCTCCTGTCTTCTTACTCTTCTATCTCTGGTTATAAGGTTAACTGGCATAAGACTGAGCTTCTTCCCTTAAACTATTCTGCTTCTTCTTTGGATCTTACTGCTTTTTCCCTACATCCTGTAACTAATGGTTTGAAATATTTGGGAATCAGATTTTTTACTAACCCTTTGGACACCATAGTTCGCAATGAAACTTATGTATTACAAGTGGTTAAAGATTTAATACTTTGCTGGTCTCCCTTACATTTAACTTGGTGGGGTAGACTAGACACGATTAAGATGGTGATTACACCGAAGATATTGTACACTCTCTCTATGCTTCCAATATTTTTTTCCGCTGATTTTTATAAGCACCTTGATCGCTTATTGGTCAAATTTTTATGGAAAGATAAACCACCCCGTATTGCTCTTTTTAAGCTCAAGGCTGCAAAATTATATGGGGGGGTTAATTTTCCTGACTTTTATAAATATCATATGGCGTATATGTTGCAACAAGGTTCTCATTATTTTGATTTTGAGCAACCTCTTCTTGAAGTACCTCGTTGGTTGTCCATTGAACGTTACTGTAATGCCCCTTTCCCCTTATACTGTTTTCCTGGTATGAAGCTCATAGCCTATGCAGCGGCTAATCCCATACTGCGCTCTTTGCATAGAGCCTTTATGGAATTTGACTCACAAGTCTCTGAAGTAGCGTCCAAGTGGCGTACTTCGGGCTTAGCTCCACTTTGGCGAAATCCCTTGTTGACTATCGGGGGTCAGCTGATTAATTGGACTCTTTGGCAAAAATGTGACATTTGGCTCCTCTCCTCTGTTTTAGATTCGGGTCAATTTATTACTTTCCCGCAACTTCGCTCTAAGTTTGGTATACCCGCCTCGCAATACTTTGCTTGGTTGCAATTGCGTTCTTTGTTTCAGAGTAGCCCCTCGCGGAACTTTGCTATGGACAAAGTTCCCCCTCTCCTGGAATTTTATTATACTCAAGGCCCAAAAGGTCATTGTATTATGTTTGATGCTGTTCTGTACGAATTATGAATATGTCTTAGGGATATTTGGACATGCTACTTCTTATTGTCCTTGGATATTTTTCTTTTGTTTTGTATATCATAAATCAATAAAAATATTTCAACTAAAACTAATAAAATAGGCTTATTAATATAAACTGAATACATATAATTGCAAAGCTCAGCCATAATTGTAAAATAATGTGCTAGTATGCTCAGTAACTTATATAGTGTAACTACAAGCAGTCACACAGCTGGATCTGTCTGATCTGGAGTGATTGGGGGAATGGACAGATGGAGAAAGAGAGAAAGAGAGACTGGTGGAAATGGACTGGTGGAAGGATGAAGAGTGAGAGATTGGTGGGGATGGACTGGTGGAGAGAAAGAGACAGATGGAAATGGACTCATGGAGAGAGACAAGCAGATTGGAGGAAATGGGCTGTGGAGGGAGAAGTAGAACTGGTGGAGGGACATAGAGGGAGATTGGTGGAGATGTACTGGTGGTGAGGGAGGGAGAAAGAGAGAGACTGGTGAGGATGGACGTGGAGAGAGAGAGAGGAAGACTGGGAGGGATGGACTGGTGGAAAAAGAGAGAGCAACCAGCAGGGATGAACTGGTGGAGAAAGAGAGAGAGAGAGAGAGTAAATGGGGGGGGGGGGGGGTTGGGCTGGTGGAGGGAGAGAGGAGGACTTCTTGGGATTGACTAAGGAACAGAAAATGAGATAGGTGGGAAAGAAGGAAGAGGGATGTTTGAGATAGGCCCACATCAATAAAGGAAAGAGGTGGAGAGAGGTTTGGTGTACATATTTCCCTCCCAGCCACCACCATGGTCATTTTTAAAATGAAAATTATTATTTTTTAAAGAAAATAACCTTTGATAGGGAAACCGCCCTGTTAATTTGATCTTGGTGTGGGTCCAATGGCTTTCTATGCCTGCCATTTTCCAAATTCTATACATGCAGAGATAGGACACCCCCACTCATAAAATAGAGGCACAGCTACAAACATTTTGCACCATTGTCACATGGAGCTAGAAATGCATATCAATGGCATCTCTAAATAGAAGAACCAAAAACAAAGAAACACCTGGCCAGTTTCAACCATCTAATAAAAATACTACTAAAATTATTCAAGAGCATCAATCAATAAAAATTCTTCTATATGGGAGTGAAGTCTGGGGTCTGTACAGGCGAGGATAGAATCTAGAGGCATACTTAAGGAGGAAGGGGGGGGGGAATGCCCCTGAGCAGAGGGTCATGGGGGGCATTGATGGCCGACATAGGGAGGCCCATACAGCCACTGTGGATCCCATCCCACTGGCAGCCGAAAAACAGGAAGACAAGCCTTGCGGATACTAGTGGATCTTATCCCACAGGCGACTAAACAGGGAAGCGTGCTGCTTCTATCCTGTGTGATGGCCACTGTTCCCTCTAAGATGCAGGCATGCATGCATGGCCATGCACAACTTTCTCATGGCTGTGCACAGCAGGAAGATTGGCGGAGCTGAGGTGGAGCTCATCCCGCCATGGCCTGAAGAAAATGTCACCTCCAAACCTCCAGTGCTCCTTCTCCATCCTGCCTGTCTGGCTCCAGAAAAAATGTTGCTGGAGTCATGCGGGTAGGAAGGAGGAGGAGAATCGGCCCACGTGCAGAAGAGAAGCAGCATTTGTAACAGGGCCACTGGGGATCCACCTCATGCCAGTCCGAGATGAGGAGGCCCAGTGGCAGGGCTGTTGTGGACTCCACTTCGTGGCAGCCCAAGAAGATCAGGGCCACCATGGAGCCTATCCTAGGCAACCCATGAAATGGCGGCCCAGAGGCAAGAGGGAGTGAAAGCCTGTATGTTCAGGAAGAGAGCATGTGAGAACCTCTGTGTGTGAGTGAGAGACAACATGTGAGTGTAAGAGTCTGTGAGTTTGTATGAGATAGCATTTGAGCATGAGAGAGCCTGTATGTGTGTGTGTGAGAGAGTGGGACAGCATGTGAAAGACAGAACCAGTGTGTGTGTATGAGAGAGAGACAACATATGAAAGTGAGAGCTGTGTGAGTGTGAGACAGCAGGTGAGAGTGAGAACCTGTATGAGAATGTAAGAGGGAGAGACAGCATGTGAGAATGAGAGCCTGAGTGTGTGTTTAAGAGAGGAAAGGAAAAAGACAGGTGGAGAGAGAAGAAACAGAAAAAAAGACCCTGTAAAAGGAATTGGCAAAAGACCAAGAAAGGGAAGGTGGAAAGAAAAGTCTGTGGCCAACCAATTAAAAAACTAATATCAGACAGAAAAGGTAAAAAAATATATAAATTTTGAATTGATAGTGATTGGCATATGTTATCTTTGTGAATGTGCAAGAGTAACACTTTATGCTGATCTCGCAATGTACGGGATCAGCATGGAGGAACTGGAATTCCCGCAAATTTTTAATACCACAGAGCCTGCACAGAGGAGGCAGTAGATCGGGCTTCAGAGCCAGTAGCAGTGATTGGCACCTACCCAATAGCCACGTGGCAGCAGTGACAGTGGCAGAAGAGAAATTAGAGCGGCTCTAAGGCTGCTGGCAAAAGAAAGAGAGGGGGTCTGTCTTTGGTGTGTGCATGTGTGTGAATGGGAGTCTACCTAGGGGTGGGTGTGTGTGTGTGTGTGTGTGTGTGTGTGTGTGTGTGTGTGTGTGAAAATGTATGGCTGCTTCCCTGGGGGCATGTCTGTGCATGAAAATGAATGGGTGCCTTCCTGGGGTCTATCTGTGTGAGAATGGGTCCCTGTGTGTGTGTGTGTGTATGTGTGTGTGTCTGTGTGTGTATTTGTGTTTGCATGTGTGTGTGTGTTTGAGAATTAATTGGTGCCTGCCTGGGGGGGTCTTTGTGAGTGTGTGAAAATGAATGGGAACTTGTCTGGGTGTATGTGTATTTATGTATGCATGTATGTGAGGGAGCCACTGAGAGTGAAAGTGCATGTGTGTGTGTGTGTGTGTGTGTATGAAAGAATCTGGGGGAGTAAGAGCTTGTATGTGGAGGGTGGGGGGAGAGACAGCCTGTGCATGAGAGTGTATCTGTTTGTGTCTGTTTGAAAGAGAGGTTGTGGGTGTGTATAAGAGCATGCATGTGTGTGCATGGGACAGTATATGTGTGATAGAGAATGGACATGCGAGTATGTGTGAGAGAGAGAGGATAAGGTTTGTGTGCCCTCCTAGGCTTCTAATCCTCGACAGTCTCAGGGTGACCGGAAATCAAGAGTTCCCAGGTATGGACAGCAGGGGCTTTTTTTTTTTAATCCTTGTTTTAATTATTGGGTGTTATTTGATATGTGTGCATTTTGTTTTTTTGGTGCTTTGGAAATTTTTAAAAAATGAATATCATTTTAATGAATAGAAGTTATTCTATTTGTCAGTAGTTTTAAAATATTCTTTTATTAATATGGTTTTACTATTCTAATTGATGTTTTATGTTTCTTGATTTTATTTGTTTTATGAGGAATGGTGGTTCTGTTTCTACATTGTTACACACGGAGTCTGGCTTCTTGGGGTTTCCATTTCAGTTTTTGCTGAAATATTTTTCTGCATATGGTTGATTCTAATTTGTGATCTTTTATTCTGTATTTGGTGCTCTGTACACATGACCAAGATGAGAAATTCTGCTAGTGTGTACGTGTGTAGGGATCTATAGCAATCGTGTTTGTTTTGTTTCCCCAGTGTTATGTTCGTAAGGTTTTGGGTGGACCCTTGGACACTGTGACAGGTGACCATGCCCACGGGGGGAAGTCCCGTGAGGCGCCACAGGTCAGGCTCAGCTTAGGACACACAACACAGAATTATCTTTTATTAAATAGAGTTGAGAAGCCACCAGAGGTGGCAGTAGTGACTGAGTAGAGATGAAGCCCGGCTGGGCTTGTAGTCCCTCAGGACACTGGAACAGCGATCCCTCAATAGCTGTGCTGTAGTGGAGAGAAACTGAGAGTGAGTACAGTGGAGCATACACAGGGTTCTGGTATGGAGCCTCGTAGGTTGATTACTCACACAGCGGTTTCTCCCGGAAGGTAACACAGAAGCTGGAATAGAGGTAGGCCCTCGAGGAGCGAGTACGTGGTTCCAGGGAACAGCTCTGAGAGAATATAGATGGTAACTCACTGATGGTGTAGGCAGCAGATTCTTCCAAGCAGAAGTGAGCTCAGGCAGTGAGTCCGGGAACATGGGCCCTTGAGGAGCGAGTACCAGTTCCAGACAGTGACCTGAAAGAAAAGAGAGAGGCCCCCGAGGAGCGGGTACCCCAATAGAGTAGGTCCAATTAAGGAGAGGCAGAGTAGCTAGGTACAGAGAGCGAATCCCATCCATAAGGGGTCCCTTGCTAACTCAAATAGTTAGCAAACAGAGTAGGCTTTTGTATCCGGGATGCGTGACGTCATCACAGGGGGACACCCTGAGGTTCGTGCCAAAGAAGGAATAAGAAGCAGGGGCCATGCGGCGCGAGTGCCCTATGGCAGCTGAACAACATGGTGGGAGGCAGCGCCCAGGCCGGACCAGGGACGCCAGAGAGGACGGCAGGCAGACGCCGCGGCAGCCAGACGTCCATTAACCGCGGGAAGAGTCATCAAAGAGGTAAGGAGGGTGGAGTGGAGATGTCGGGCAGCGACAGTCGTAACAGTACCCCCCTTCAAAGGGCAGACTCCTCTGTAGGTACCAGGTTTAGACTTCAAAGGATGTGTGAGATGAAATTGATGGAGCATCTCTTTATCAAGGATGTTAGTCTGAGGCTCCCAAGAGTTTTCTTCGGGGCCAAAACTTTCCCAAGAAAGAAGGATTTCAAGTGTTTTGTGTCATCTTCAGACATCAAGAATCTCTTCGACCTTAAATTCTAGGTCATCTTCTGCGTTGATGGCACGTGGTTCCTGAGTCTTGGAAGAGAATTCACTGAGTATGAGAGGTTTCAAGAGTGAAACGTGAAAAGCGTTGTGGATGTTTAGTCCGGGTGGTAGCTTCAGACTGCAAGTGATATTGCCAAGATGTCGGAGGATTGGAAATGGTCCATCGTAGCAAGGAGCAAAATGAGTGGAGGGTAACTTCAGTCTGAGATGCTTGGTAGATAACCAGACTTTGTCACCGGGTTTGAAGACAGGCGCTTGAGAATGGTGAGCATCATAAAACTTCTTAGCACGGTCACTCGCTTTAACTAGCATGTCTTTCGTCTGAGTCCACAAGTTATGGATTTCATCAGCAGTAGATTGAGCTGCTGGGGACGTCACTGAGACCCATCTTGCTGAAGCGATCAACTGTTACCCAGATGGTATTCATTCCTCCAGAAAGGGGTAAATCAATTACAAAGTCAGTAGTGATGTGTGACCAGGGCTGTTCTGGAACTGGCAGTGGTTGCAGCAATCCCCACGGTTGGCCAGGAGCAGGTTTGTGTTTGGCACAGTTCATACAAGATGCCACGTAGGATAGGGTATCTTTCTTGATAGTAGGCCACCAATAGAACTTCTGGATCTTGAGCAGGGTGCGGCGTTGACCAGGATGGCTAGCCAGCTTGGAATCGTGTGCCCAAAAGAGCACTTTCTTCCTGAGGTGTTAGGCACAATGATCTTACCATTGGGCACAGAATGTGTAGTCGCTAAGATGACTTTATTCGGGTCAATTATCTGCTGAGGTTCTTCAGGCACATTCTCCAAGAGAAAGGAGCATGACAAGGCATCAGCTCTGGTATTTCTGTCTCCGGGGTGATATTTAAGCACAAAGTCAAAATGATTGAAGAATAAGGACCATCTGGCTTGTCTGTGGTTAAGACATTGCGCATGGCGGAGATACTCTAGATTTTTATGGTCCATGAGTACGGTTATTTGATGTTGAGCACCTTCGAGCCAAGGCCGCCATTACTCGAATGCTAGCTTAATAGCCAAGAGCTCTTTATCTCCGAACCCATAGTTCTTCTCTGCCGGGGAGAAATGTCATGAGAAGAAAGAACAGGGACGTAAGGATTTAGAGTCTCCAGTTTGGCTCAATACAGCCCCCACGCCGACATCCGAAGCATTAATGTCTATAATAAATAGCTTGTTGGGGTCAGGATGCCGCAAGCATGGTTCTGAGGAAAAGGCAGTCTTTAATTTCTCAAAAGTGGAAATGGCCTCCGCAAACCATTTTGAAGCGTTGGCACCCTTGTGGGTCATTGTGGTCAAGGGTACTGTTAAAGAAGAGTAGTTCTTTATAAAGCTTCTATAATAGTTGGTAAACCCCAAAAATCATCTCAGGGCCTTCAGGCTGGTAGGTTGGGACCGATTTTTGATACTGTCTAGCTTTTGAGAGTCCATCTGGAAGCCATCTTTAGGCATGATATAGCCAAGAAAAGGCACGGAGTCTTTATGAAATTCTCACTTGGATATTTGGCGTAGAGCCGGTGTTCACAGAGTTGGCGTAGTACTTGCTTGACATCCTCTAGATGAGTGGGCAGATCCTGAGAAAATATCAGGATATCATCTAGGTATACCACAACACTCTTGTACAACAGGTCCCACAAGATGTCGTTCATCATGTTCTGAAATATAGCGGGTGCGTTGCACAGGCCGAAGGGCATTACTAAGTACTCAAAATGACCATCTCGACTATTGAAGGCTGTTTTCCATTTGTCGCCACTGCAAATGCAAACTAAGTTGTAGGCCTCCTTCAGGTCAAGTTTTGAGAATATTTTGGCCCCCTGAAGCCGGTCAAATAGCTCTGAGATTAAAGGCAGGGGGTAGCGGTCTTTAATCGTGATCTCGTTCAGACCTCAGTAATCGATACAAGGACGTAAGGTACCATCCTTCTTCCCCACAAAGAAGAAGCCTATGCCGGCTGGAGACTTCAATGGTCTAATAAACCCCTTCTGTAAATTCTCCTCGGTGTATTTGGACATCGCCTTGTTCTCAATCGCTGAGAGTGGCTAGACACGTCCTTTAGGAGGTTCAGTATT
This sequence comes from Rhinatrema bivittatum, assembly GCF_901001135.1. Taxonomy (NCBI): domain Eukaryota; kingdom Metazoa; phylum Chordata; class Amphibia; order Gymnophiona; family Rhinatrematidae; genus Rhinatrema; species Rhinatrema bivittatum. The sequence continues at coordinate 389,079,750 of NC_042618.1, read as the reverse complement.
GGGTTTCAGTCTTATGGCACAGTCATAGGACCTATGCGGAGGAAGAATGTCAGCAGCTTCTTTGGAAAACACATCACTAAAAGATGCGTATCGGGGCGGCAGTCCTGGCATCACTGGAGTTGTAGGCATGCAGATGACAGGAGCAATCTCCTTAAGGCACTTTCCATGACAACCTAGGCCCCAGCAGGAGAGTTTCAAGGATGCCCAGTTAAATTGGGGTTGGTGCGACTGCAACCACGGTAACCCCAGGATGATAGGATGCTTGGCCTTCTCTAACACAAAGAAGGGAATTGACTCGGTATGGAGAGCTCCGGTGCGAAGAGTTACTGGTACAGTTTGGCAAGTCATATCACCCGGTAAGGGCTCCCCATGGATGGAAGATAGGAGAAGTGGAACCTTCAAAGTGACGAGGGGGATCCTCAAATGTTCTACTAGGCGCCAAAGAATAAAGTTGCTTCCTTCCCCTGAATCCACCAGGGCAAGAGTTTGAAACTCAGACGGTCCGCAGATCAAGGAGACTGGGAGAGAGCGCGGAGAAAAGGGCGTAGTAAGGCCTAAGGACAGTCCTCCTGCAGGACTTAGGCTCGTCCGTTTCCCAGATGAATTGGGCATGTTGGGACATCTTGACCAGCCTGTCCACAGTACATACACAGACCATGCCTCTTCCGAAGTCTTCTCTTTTTGGAAGTCAAATGACTGTGACCAAGTTGCATCGGTTCATCTCCACTGGCAGCAGGAATTACTGGAACCATCCGAGGTGCAGGATAAGCACTAGCCTCCTTCTGACCTGGTCCTCTATTAGGCCGGAGTTCTTTCACCTTATCATGAAGCCGGTGGTCGATCCTAGTAGCCAAAGCCACTAGTTCATCCAGAGAGTCAGGTGTTTCATGAGCGGCCAGCTCGTCTTTCAAGCGAGTATCCAGGCCTCTGAAAAAGAGAGTTTTCAGGCATTTGGGGTCCCAGGAGAGTTCTGTAGCAAGAGTCTTAAACTCTATCGCAAAATCAGCCAGTGGTCAGTTGCCTTGCTTCAGGTCCACCAGAGCAGAACCGGCAACGGTCACTTGGGCAGGATCATCGAAAACGGATTTGAATAAGTCCAAAAATCCATCTATATCCTGCAAAATAGGATCCTTGCGTTCCCACAGTGTAGAGGCCCAAGACAAGGCCCTTCCATCAAGATAAGATAGAATGTAAGTAGTCTTGGCAAAAGCTGTGGGGAGTGATAAGGCTGTAATGCAAAATGCCTGCAGCACTGGTTTAGAAAGCCCCTGGTTTTCTGAGTCTCTTCCAAGAAAAGAACTGGAGCAGCCAGCAGTACAGTAGTCTTTAAATTTACTTCAGGTAACTGACCTTCATTACTGGAAGTAGCGCCTTGGGTTTTCTGTGTGTGCAGCTGATGAAACGCTGAAGTGAGTTTCTCCAATGCATCTTGCTGTTCCGAAATGCGCAGGGCCAGGCCCGGAATGGCCTGCAGGGCATTGACCTGTGCCGGATCCATGGAGTTAGCAATCTGTTATTGTTTGTAAGGTTTTGGGTGGACCCTTGGACAGTGTGGCAGGTGACCACACCCATAGGGGAAGTCCTGTGAGGGGCCACTGGTCAGGCTCAGCTTAGAACACACAACATAGAATTATCTTTTATTAAACAGAGTTGAGAAACCACCAGAGGTGGCAGTAGTGAGTAGAGATGAAGCCCGGCTGGGCTTGTAGTCCCTCAGGACACTGGAACAGCGATCCCTCAATAGCTGTGCTGTAGTGGAGAGAAACTGAGATAGTGAGTACAGTGGAGCATACACAGGGTTCTGGTATGGAGCCTTGTAGGTTGATTACTCACACAGCGGTTTCTCCCGGAAGGTAACACAGAAGCTGGAATAGAGGTAGGCCCTCGAGGAGCGAGTACGTGGTTCCAGGGAACAGCTCTGAGAGAATATAGATGGTAACTCACTGGTGTTGTAGGCAGCGGGTTCTTCCAAGCAGAAGTGAGCTCAGGCAGCGAGTCCGGGAACATGGGCCCTCGAGGAGCGAGTACCGGTTCCAGACAGTGACCTGAAAGAAAAGAGAGAGGCCCCCGAGGAGCGGGAACCCCGATAGAGTAAGTCCAATTAAGGGGAGGCAGAGTAGCTAGGTACAGAGAGCGAATCTCATCCGTAAGGAGTCCGTTGCTAACTGGAATAGCTTGCAAACAGAGTAGGCTTTTGTATCCGGGATGCGTGACGTCATCATAGGGGGTTCCCCTGAGGTTTGTGCCAAAGAAGGAATAGGAAGCAGGCCTTGCGGCGCGCACGCCCTATGGCAGCTGAACAACATGCCGGGAGGCAGCGCCCAAGCTGCACCAGGGACGCCAGAGAGGTCGGCAGGCAGACGCCGCGGCAGCCAGACGTCCATCAACCGCGGGAGGAGTTGCCAAAGAGGTAAGGAGGGCGGAGTGGAGACGTTGGGCAGTGACAGTCGTAACACCCAGTGTAATATTTATAGTGCTGCTTTTTCACAGGTAGGGTTCTTGTTGTTTGAGCCCTTGCTATTACTACTGTTATGTTATGATAGGTTTGTTATATAGATTTTGAATATCTTTTTTGTGAGATTTTGTGTTAGTTCACAATATGTCTGGCAGTGGAAAGTATTTGTGCTGCTACTACTGTGAGGTGACATCAGAATTTGAGAACAGTTTTTTGTATGATGAATTGTAAGAGAAACAGTGGATGCACAGTGTGTTACAGAACTGGAGGTGCAGGATTTATATTGACATTCTGCCCCTTCCTATATTCTTTCCAGACTTCACTCTCATAGCCATATAGAATTAGTTGAATGAGGTTATCAAATAATTTTAATAGCAGTTTTACTAGATATGTGAAACTAGCCAGCTTTTAAAATTACTCAGAAGGCCCTTTGGATCATCTTATTGAGATTTTTTTATAGCCAGTTTTAAGGCAGGGGCCCATGCTAGGGAGATGGGTGTGATATGTGGAAATGCCATTTTGTCTTCCTCCCCCCCCCAAAAAAAAAAAAAAATTCTTCTGTCTAGAGATGCCATTGATTTTCTGTGACCTTAAGTATTAGTACAAGAAGGATGGGGGGATGCTGGAGAGGCACACATATGCATTAGCCCCCGGGTGCCAGAGACCCTGGGTACGCCACTTATAGATTCACAATATAAAACCTACAACTCAAGTTCTACAATACCCTGCATTCACAGATATGCTCCCAGCAAAGGTGTACAGCAGAACAAATATTCAAATTCTGTTGTCACCTTAGTAACAGCAACACAAATTCCCTCCACTACCAAGAACATAGTATAATAAAAAAATCCTGCAAAAAATGTACTCTGAACCTATAGGAAACCTGTTATGCCATAACACCCTAACTAGACGTACTCAAACAAAAATAACTATACCTAGGAAAAGGCAACACTGCAAATATTACACCAGGCTTTACAACACCAAGACCCCTCCTATTGGGAAAACTGGTCAGGCAGAATACCGTACCTGGGTCACACATGCAGAACAGAGACTGTCATGGTTGGAAAGCCCTTGGTACTGAGGGGTGATTGAACCTACTAGGCTCATTTCATCATTAGGTGGACATGCTCAGAGACTAAGTTTCACCTTTACCAACACCTTTCCCCACAGGTTAAGCCCTTGGGTTCAAATGCCGGCAAGTCTTAAGCAAGATCTTAATGAGTGAAGGAAGTCCAGAGGTAGGCCAAGGGACAAGGCAGGCAGCATACGAGCAAAGTTAAGGTCCAGGCGGCAATCGAGGTTGGCGGTGTGCAGGAAGAAGCAAAAATCCAAATAGGGCAGTCAGCATTCAGGCAAGTCAAGGAATGAACAAGATCAAGCACAAGAGATCAGTCTAAAGCGGCAAGGAATAAGGCAAGGAGGCAGACAGGACTGGGCAGGAAAAGAGGAACAAGACAGGAGAGTGAAGGCAAGGGTCAGAGCAAGGGACGCAGGCAAGGCTGGGTCTGGAGGTAAAGTGGGAGGCAAGATGACGTTGAGGCAGGAAAGGCAAGAGCAGGAAATGGAGCGGAGGCAGGATCAGGAACAGGAACAAGGGTAGGAGCTGGATAGCAACACGCACTGCAGGCTAGGTAGGTACACCTGTTGCTAAGGCGCCAACTAGAAGTGTGGCTGGGTATAAATAGCCAGCACTGATATCATCAGCCAGAGTCAACCCATCTTTCCTGCCATGGGGCCTTGACAATTCAGCGAATGGCTAGGAAGAGCATCACCAACTGGAAGATGATGGCAGCATCTGAGGGTGAGTGGAGGCTCACAATAGTGGTTAGTCATTTTAGATATTATGGCCCAATATTTTTATCAAAACATTGAAATTTGTTTAGTGAAGAAACAGGCTTGTTCAACAATGGCAGAAATACCTAAGGACATTTTTGTTTTTTAACTTTGTACATTACAACTCCATACTGTATATAAACTGACAAACATTTTAATGTAAAATTAATTAGGAAACCTGCAAGAAGTTAATGGGAAAAAATAAATGAAGCATGCATAGAAAAGATAATAGGAATAAAAGGCACAGTGTAAAGCATTGCCAAGAAAATGCTGGTAAATTGATTTTTCCCCCTCTTTGTTTATATAGAAATACAGTGATAAAGATGGGATTGAATAATCTCTAAACTAATTGTGCTTATTTTCTGAAGCACTGACTGCATAAAATATCAGTAAAAAAAGAAAGGTGAATAAAGTGTCAGGAATGAATGTATGCTCATTGAAAAGAGCAGGAAAGAGGCAATTAGCAGATGTTTTGAGTAAGTATGTAGGTACATAGAAGAAAAAAAAAGTTTAAGGAATGTGAAAAAGTAGGGATATTTCAGGTAATTAAAGCATTTAGACTTGCTAATTGAAAACCCATTAGTTTATTTCCGAACTTTGATTGTATTTCGCTTTGTGCAGTTGTGTAATTAGGCAACTGCTTAATTTAGTCATCTAAAGTACTTTCAAACACTTGAACTCACACATTGACCATAGCACTTTAACAAATGCATTAAACAAGTTTATATTGCTTACTTTTGTCTTTACCCATGATAAACCTGGCCTTTGCATTAGACTTCATAAGTATTTTATATTGTTCTACTTGAAGGAGGTTATAAATTGAAACTTAATAATTTAGGTATTGATTAAGCAGGGAATCATATTGGGAAATTGAAATTTTCTCATGTGCCCTATACATGGTTTTCAAGATAGTTAATTTAAGAATGGTCTAGGTCAGCATGTGTGCAGGATTTATAATACAGTGAATTCATCTTCACTATGGGCTGTAATGTATGATTATTTAAAAATCCTAGAAACATTGGCATGAAGAGGAAAAATATCTGAATTCAAATCAATAGTTTAATTTAACCTTGACTGTGGAATAGTTATACTTTTAGGTTCATAACTTTTCACTACATAAGCCTTATTTTACCAAGATTAATTCATTCCTTTATATCTTTATCTACCTCAATATATTAGGGATGTGAATCGTGTCCTCGATCGTCTTAACGATCGATTTCGGCTGGGAGGGGGAGGGAATCGTATTGTTGCCGTTTGGGGGGGGGTAAAATATCGTGAAAAATCGTGAAAAATCAAAAAACGTAAATCGCAAAACCGGCACATTAAACCCCCTAAAACCCCCCCCCGACCCTTTAAATTAAATCCCCCCCCCCTCCCGACCCCCCCCCCCCCCAAATGACTTAAATAACCTGCGGGTCCAGCGGCGGTCCGGAACGGCAGCGGTCCGGAACGGGCTCCTGCTACTGAATCTTGTTGTCTTCAGCCGGCGCCATTTTCCAAAATGGCGCCGAAAAATGGCGGCGGCCATAGACGAACACGATTGGACGGCAGGGGGTCCTTCCGGGCCCCCGCTGGACTTTTGGCAAGTCTTGTGGGGGTCAGGAGGCCCCCCCCAAGCTGGCCAAAAGTTCCTGGAGGTCCAGCGGGGGTCAGGGAGCGATTTCCCGCCGCGAATCATTTTCGTACGGAAAATGGCGCCGGCAGGAGATCGACTGCAGGAGGTCATTCAGCGAGGCGCCGGAACCCTCGCTGAACGACCTCCTGCAGTCGATCTCCTGCCGGCGCCATTTTCCGTACGAAAACGATTCGCAGCGGGAAAGCGCTCCCTGACCCCCGCTGGACCTCCAGGAACTTTTGGCCAGCTTGGGGGGGGGCCTCCTGACCCCCACAAGACTTGCCAAAAGTCCAGCGGGGGTCCGGAAGGACCTCCTGCCGTCCAATCGTGTTCGTCTATGGCCGCCGCCATTTTTCGGCGCCATTTTGGAAAACGGCGCCGGCTGAAGACAACAAGATTCAGTAGCAGGAGCCCGTTCCGGACCGCTGCCGTTCCGGACCGCCGCTGGACCCGCAGGTTATTTAAGTCATTGGGGGGGGGGGGGGTGGGGGGGGGGGGGGGATTTAATTTAAAGGGTCGGGGGTGGGTTTTAGGGGTTTTAGTGTGCCGGCTCACGATTCTAACGATTTATAACGATAAATCGTTAGAATCTCTATTGTATTGTGTTCCATAACGGTTTAAGACGATATTAAAATTATCGGACGATAATTTTAATCGTCCTAAAACGATTCACATCCCTACAATATATCATTCATCTTGCATAGATTTAGTATGCCCTTGGCCCAAATGGGCCCAGCTGAGTAGCCCGGCTTTGGGCTAGATTTTTATGGCCAGGCATAGAATCAGAGGGGCCCAGGGAGGCCCCCAGCTGGGCTGAGGAGGCTCAGTCAGATTGGTTAAGCCCCAGGCTTCTCTTTGCTGGTTGGAGGGTGGCTCTGGGATTCCCATGTTGGCTTTCTTTTTTTTTCTGTTTTTTTGGAGGGGTCTTTATGTTTTTTGTTTTTCAGTAAATGAACCAAACAAAAAAAAAAAAACCCTCCACATTAAATTAACTAACAAAAAAATGAAACCCCTTGAAATGAAAAAATGAACTAAAAGAAAAATTTCAAATAGCATACCCATATTACTCTCTTAAAAGCTGCCCTTCTCAGTTTTGTCCCATTTATCTTACATATTCTCAGTCATGGCCATGCTATCTTATCCAAGGCCTCTTGTTTATTTTCTATTATGTGTCCTGTTTGTCTGATTTGACTAGATTGTAAGCTCCAAGGTCTAGGTACTGTCCATGATGAGGGCAATTTTCAGAGGAATTTCTGCAGTTAAAGTAGTACTTTACCTAACAAAATGGCCCTTTAGAAAATTGAGTGAACAATACAAATGTATAATTCAGTAGGGATGTGAATCGTTTTTGAACGATAAAATTATCGTCAGATAATTTTAAAATCGTCCTAAATCATCAGAGTGCACGATACAATACAAATGCCCCCGATTTATCATCATAAATTGTCCTAAATCGTTAAATAGGGCACAGGAATTATTTGGGGGAGGGCGGGAAAACCGGCACACCAAACCCTAAACCCACCCCGACCCTTTAAAACCAATACCTTACCTTCCCCCATCCTCCCGAACCCCCCAAAATGTTAAATTACCTGGTGGTCCAATGGGTGGGGGGTCCCGGCACAATCTCCTGCTCTCGGGCCATCGGCGGCATTTTGGCTGCCACTAATTAAAATGGCGCCGATGGCCCGATAAAAAAAAAAACCCACCTGACCCTTTAAATCAACCCTCCTGACCCCCCAAAAACCTTTTAACATTACCTGGTGGTCCAGGGGGGCCTCGGCAGACGATTTCCCGTTCCCAGGCATCAGCTGCGCTAAAAAAAAATGGTGCTGATGCCCCTTTGCCCTTACCATGTGACAGGGTATCCGTGCCATTGGCCGGCCCCTGTCACATGGTAGGAGCACTGGATGGCCAGCGCCATCTTTAAAGATGGTGCTGGCCATCTTTAATCATCAGCCCCTATTATAGAGTATAGTAGGCACCTAAGAAAGATTTAGGGAAAATGGCCCATATTATGAAGGTCATGAAAACTATTGAGCATATGAAATATGCAAGCTCCAAACATCTTAACTCAGCTTTTTATGTTCTTACATTCCAGATGTTGCAAAACATGAAAAATAATATTCTGTAAATTAGTGATGCACAAATACATGAAACTGAAATTAGAAATAATATAACTATTATGAACGTCATGAAAACTATTGAGCATATGAAATATCCAAGCTCCAAGCTGGACAGATAGGCCCAGCGTTTGAGGTCAGGCCCTTGTAGGGACGTAAGGCTTGGACGGACAGGCACAGCATTTGAGGTCAGGCCCTTAAGGGACGTAAGGTCCAGACAGTGGTTGGACAGGCACAGCATTAGAGGTCAAGCCCTTGTAGGGACATAAGGCCTGGACAGTAGATGGACAGGTACAGCGTTTGAGGTCAGGCACTTGTAGGGATGTAAGGCCTGGACTGTGGATGGACAGGTAGTGTTATAGCTCAAGCCCTTGTAGGTACAGAAGGCCTGGATAGTGGACGGACAAGCACAGTGTTTGAAGACAAGCCCTTGTAGGGATGTATGGCCTGGATGGACAGGCACAGCATTTGAGGTCAGGCCCTTGTAGGGACGTAAGGCCTGGGTGGACAGGCACAGCATTTGAGGTCAGGCCCTTGTAGGGACATAAGGCCTGCTGAACGGACAAGCATTGTTAGAGGTTAGGCCCTTATAGGGATGTAAGGCCTGGACTGTGGGCGGACAAGCACAGCGTTTGAGGTCAAGCCCTTGTAGGGACGTATGGCCTGGAGAGTGGACAGACTGGCACAGCATTTCAGGTCAGGCCCTTGTAGGGACGCAAGGACTGGATGGTCAGGCACAGTATTTGAGGTCAAGACCTTGTAGGGATGTAAGGCCTGGATGGACAGGCACAGCATTTGAGGTCAAGCCCTTGTAAATATCCAGAAGCTATTAAATGTACTTATGTACTTCAGCTGATGACAAAGGAACTTGTAGATCTCTCAGAAATAAAAAAAACCGCTACTCAAGTTCAAATCTACAATATCAATCTTTGTTGACTATGGGAGCACAGACGATGAACTAGAGTGCAGCTACCACCCATTTTCTACAGTACTAGAAACATTAATATTGGCACCTAAGAAAGATTTAGGGAAAATTGCCCATATTATGAAGGTCATGAAAACTATTGAGCATATGAAATATGCAAGCTCCAAACATCTTAAGTCAGCTTTTTATGTTCTTACATTCCAGATGTTGCAAAACAGGAAAAAGAATATTCTGGAAAGAAGTGATGCACAAATACATGAAACTGAAATTAGAAATACTAGAACTATTATCAAGGTCATGAAAACTATTGAGCATATGAAATATCCAAGATCCAAGCTGGACAGACAGGTACAACGTTTGAGATCAGGCCCTTGTAGGGACGTAAGGCCTGGACAGACAGGCACAGTGTTTGAGGTCAGGTCCTTGTAGGGACATAATGCCTGGATGGACAGGCACAGCATTTGAGATTATGCCCTTGAGGGACGTAAGGCCTGGACTGTGATTAGACAGGCACAGCGTTAGAGGTCAAGCCATTAGGGACATAATGCCTGGACAGTGGACGGACAGGCACAGCATTTGAGGTCAGGCCCTTGTAGGGACGTAAGGTGTGGACTATGGATGGGCAGGCAGTGTTAGAGGTCAAGCCCTTGTAGGGACATAAGGCCTGGATAGTGGACAGACAAGCACAGCATTTGAGGTCAAGCGTAAAGCCTGGATAGACAGGCAGCAGGCACAGCATTGAAGGATAGAGGTCAAGCCCTCATAGGGGCATAAAGCCTGGATAGACAGGCAGTAGGCACAGCATTCGAGGATAGAGGTCAAGCCCTCATAGGGGCATAAAGCCTGGGTGGACAAGCAGCAGGCACAGCATTCGAGGATAGAGTTCAAGCCCTCATAGGGACGTAAGGCCTGGATGGACAGGCACAGCATTCGAGGTCAAGCCCTTGTAGGGACGTAAGGCCTGGATAGACAGGCACAGCATTAGAGGATTTACTTTGTGCAGGTATGTTGTCTTTTGATCTGTCACTTCTTCTTGAACTGGTTCACTGCCAGAAGAAAATGGCATCTTTTTCATTTCTGAAAGATAATTCAACAGAAGATGCTTTTAGAGCAATAGAGACTGCCATTTGTGAAGCAAGAACTGATCTGGAGATTATTTGTGAATACCCAGAAGCTATTAACTGTAGTTATGCATTTCAGCTGATGACAAAGGAACATGAAGAGCTCTCAAAAATAAGAAAACCGCTACTCAAGTCCAAATCTACAATATCAACCTATGTTGACTTTGTAGTTTACACAGTGCCTCTGTAAACTATGGGAGCACAGACGATGAACTAGAGTGCAGCTACCACCCATTTTCTACAGTACTAGAAACATTAATATTGGCACCTAAGAAAGATTTAGGTAAAATTGCCCATATTATGAAGGTCATGAAAACTATTGAGCATATGAAATATGCAAGCTCCAAACATCTTAAGTCAGCTTTTTATGTTCTTACATTCCAGATGTTGCAAAACAGGAAAAAGAATATTCTGGAAAGAAGTGATGCACAAATACATGAAACTGAAATTAGAAATACTAGAACTATTATCAAGGTCATGAAAACTATTGAGCATATGAAATATCCAAGATCCAAGCTGGACAGACAGGTACAACGTTTGAGATCAGGCCCTTGTAGGGACGTAAGGCCTGGACAGACAGGCACAGTGTTTGAGGTCAGGTCCTTGTAGGGACATAATGCCTGGATGGACAGGCACAGCATTTGAGATTATGCCCTTGAGGGACGTAAGGCCTGGACTGTGATTAGACAGGCACAGCGTTAGAGGTCAAGCCATTAGGGACATAATGCCTGGACAGTGGACGGACAGGCCACAGCATTTGAGGTCAGGCCCTTGTAGGGACGTAAGGTGTGGACTATGGATGGCAGGCAGTGTTAGAGGTCAAGCCCTTGTAGGGACATAAGGCCTGGATAGTGGACAGACAAGCACAGCATTTGAGGTCAAGCGTAAAGCCTGGATAGACAGGCAGCAGGCACAGCATTGAAGGATAGAGGTCAAGCCCTCATAGGGGCATAAAGCCTGGATAGACAGGCAGTAGGCACAGCATTCGAGGATAGAGGTCAAGCCCTCATAGGGGCATAAAGCCTGGGTGGACAAGCAGCAGGCACAGCATTCGAGGATAGAGTTCAAGCCCTCATAGGGACGTAAGGCCTGGATGGACAGGCACAGCATTCGAGGTCAAGCCCTTGTAGGGACGTAAGGCCTGGATAGACAGGCACAACATTAGAGGATTTACTTTGTGCAGGTATGTTGTCTTTTGATCTGTCACTTCTTCTTGAACTGGTTCACTGCCAGAAGAAAATGGCATCTTTTTCATTTCTGAAAGATAATTCAACAGAAGATGCTTTTAGAGCAATAGAGACTGCCATTTGTGAAGCAAGAACTGATCTGGAGATTATTTGTGAATACCCAGAAGCTATTAACTGTAGTTATGCATTTCAGCTGATGACAAAGGAACATGAAGAGCTCTCAAAAATAAGAAAACCGCTACTCAAGTCCAAATCTACAATATCAACCTATGTTGACTTTGTAGTTTACACAGTGCCTCTGTAAACTATGGGAGCACAGACGATGAACTAGAGTGCAGCTACCACCCATTTTCTACAGTACTAGAAACATTAATATTGGCACCTAAGAAAGATTTAGGTAAAATTGCCCATATTATGAAGGTCATGAAAACTATTGAGCATATGAAATATGCAAGCTCCAAACATCTTAAGTCAGCTTTTTATGTTCTTACATTCCAGATGTTGCAAAACAGGAAAAAGAATATTCTGGAAAGAAGTGATGCACAAATACATGAAACTGAAATTAGAAATACTAGAACTATTATCAAGGTCATGAAAACTATTGCTTGCCTCTGCTAATAGCCCTGGCACAGTAATTACACTGAGCAAAACGTGGGTCCTCTGTCACTTTAAAGTGGCTCCAGATCACAGATTTCTTTTGTGATCCCTTTTCTATAGCCTTTGGGGTGGATGCTGGCACTGGAGCTGGAGTAGTGGGTGTAACTGAGAAGCAATGCCAGGGGCATCAGTCACACTCTGTGCCTGCGCTGACTGCTCTTCCTCCTCATCATCATCAGTTTCATCTCTCCCCTGCAGCACTGGTGGCGGCTAAGACAGAACTAACTAATCATCCTAAACCTTCTTCAGCTCTTACTTCTTCCATTAGTGATGATGAGAATCCCACACAAGATGATTCTTCATTATAATCAGAAGTAAACAGTGCCTGCGCTACATTTTCAATGCTAAGTTGAGTCTGCTGTCACACTGCTGCTTTTGGGTCTCGCCCTTTTGTCTTACATGACACAGCCTTCCCTTCCCTCACCTCCATAACTACAGGGGCAGAAACAGGTGGTGGTGGTGATGCATCATCTTTAAATTTCAGTTTTTTCTGGATGGAACTGCCTGCCTCTCCAGAGATTTTAGATTGGAACAGGTCCCTTTCTAACTTTAATGGGGGACTGGCACTGCCTTTTGAAGTGCCTCTTCTGCCACTTGCAATCACTCGACCACATCTAGTATTCCCTGACATCATGGATTTAATGTCACTGCCTACTAGGGATTTCAATTAAAATAATTATTTCCAAAAGAGGCCTACTGGGGATTTGGCTTCAAAGAGCACCACTGTCCCAATATATATGTGAGTCTCCAAAACTTCCCACAGGCTCACGATGCAGTGCCTGGATGTACGGTACACTACAACTGGGACCACTGTATGTGCACACTCCAAAGTTGTAACTACAGAAGAGGCCTACTGGGGATTTGGCTTCAAAGAGCACCGCTGTCCCAATATATGTGAGACTGCAAAACTGCCCACAGGCCCACGGCACAGTGCCTGGATGTACACTACAATTGGGTCCGCTCTATGTGCACACACCAAACTTGTAACTAGGGATGTGAATCGTTTTTTGACGATTTAAAATATCGTCCAATATATTTTAAATCATCAAAAATCGTTAGAGCCGCGATACAATAACAATTCCCCCGATTTATCGTCAAAAAATCGTAAATCTGGGGAAGGGGGAGGGTGAAAAAACCGGCACACTAAAAAAACCCTAAAACCCACCCCGACCCTTTAAAATAAATCCCCCATCCTCCCGAACCCCCCAAAAATGCCTTAAATTACCTGGGGTCCAGAGGAAGGGTCCCGCTGTGATCTTCCACTCTTGGACCTCCGGTGCTTGTAGAAATGGCGCCGGCGCTACCTTTGGTTTTTCCGTGCGGAAAAACGATTTGCGGCAGGAGATCGCTCCCGGACCCCCGCTGGACCCCCAGGGACTTTTGGCCAGCTTGGGGGGGCCTCCTGACCCCCACAAGACTTGCCAAAAGTCCAGCGGTGGTCCGGAACGACCTCCTGCAGTCGAATCGTGTTGTCTACAGCCGGCGCCATTTTGCGCAAAATGGTGGTGCAAAATGGCGCCGGCCATAGACAACATGATTCGACTGCAGGAGGTCGTTCCAGACCCCCGCTAGACTTTTGGCAAGTCTTGTGGGGGTCAGGAGGCCCCCCCAAGCTGGCCAAAAGTCCCTGGGGGTCCAGCGGGGGTCCGGGAGCGATCTCCTGCCGCAAATCGTTTTTCCGTACGGAAAAACCAAAGGTAGCGCCGGCGCCATTTCTACAAGCACCGGAGGTCTGAGAGTGGAAGATCACAGCGGGACCCTTCCTCTGGACCCCAGGTAATTTAAGGCATTTTGGGGCATTCAGGAGGGTGGGGATTTATTTTAAAGGGTCGGGGTGGGTTTTAGGGTTTTTTTAGTGTGCCGGTTTTCCCGCCCTCCCCCCCCACTGGACCCCATGTAATTTAAGGCATTTTGGGGGGGTTCGGGAGGGTGGGGGATTTATTTTAAAGGGTCGGGTGGGTTTTAGGGATGTTTTAGTGTGCCGGTTTTCGATTTTCACGATTTTCACGATATTTTAAAAACCCAAACGGCGATGATCCGTTTCCCTCCCCCTCCCAGCCGAAATCGATCGTTAAGACGATCGATCACACGATTCACATCTCTACTTGTAACTACAGAACAGGCCTACTGTGGATTTGGCTTCAAAGAGCACTGCTGTCCCAATATATGTGAGTCTGTAAAACTGCCCACAAGCCCATGATGCAGTTCCTGGATGTACACTATAACTGGGACCGCTGTATGTGCACACACCAAACTTGTAACTACAAAATAGGCCTACTGGGGATTTGGCTTCAAAGAGCACCACTGTCCCAATATATGTGAGCCTGCAAAACTGCCCACTGATTCCCTTTGCACTGCCTTGTTGGCTTAAAAAGAGCACTGCTGTACCAATATATGTGAGTCTGGAAAACTGCCCACAGAAGCCCAGTGCACTGCCTTGTTGGCTTAAAAACAGCACAGAGAGACAGTCTGAGTTCAATCTAAAAAAAACTGCAGTTTAAAAAAAAAAGCCTGGCTGACACAGCAGCAAAAACAAAGAAATATCTTTTTCAATGGAAAATTATATCAAACTAGCTAGAAATTGAAGATATCTCATACCCACAACACCCAAATCCTGCTTGCAACCTACCCCAGGGGGGGTAAAATAAGCAGCAAAATGCCACTGCTAGCAGCTTGTCTCAATAAGAGAGACAGTCTGAGTTCAATAAAAAAAAAAGTGCAGTTAAAAAAAAGCCTGCCTAGCTACTTTGACACAGCCTGTCAAAGTAGCTAGCAATTGAATACAGGTTTGAGACACTCAGACTAGCTCTGAGCAAAGCCACCTCCCCGGACCACCCCCACAAAGAAAGAAAATGGCACGCCGCGTGCGTAAGGTATAAATATTATAGCATCATCAGGAACAGCATCACAGAGCACTGAGTGATAGCAGCGATTGGCTGCATTAGTAAAATGCTTAGCTCTGATAGGTTACATTCTCATCTCCTTGCCAACCTGTCTGACCCACTCTATGGCAGGGCTGTGAGGTCACTCATAAGCCATAGGAAAGGGATGGTTTTTGCTATGGATACTCCCACATGGCCTCCTCCTATTTCAAATGGCTGCTAAGAAATCACTGCGAACCAAAAGAATGAAACTAATATGATATGTTTTATTCGTGGGGGATCGCCATGCATTTCGCGAACCCATGAATACAATGAATAGGGACTTATGCATTGCGGATTGCACATTTGTTAAAAACAAATGCACATCCCTACTATTTTATAGAGCTGTGCAATCATTTATCATGAATTAGGCAATTTCAACGGGGCCGTGAACCCCGACACGGATTTTCCCCGAACTTCAGGGAAAATCCGTTTTTCAGGTTTGTATGGGGGAAGGGACACATTTTATTTTTTTAAATTAAAAAACACTCCAAGCATTACAATTAACTATAATACAAGCCGCCCCCCCCCCCCCCACCATCCCGATCCTTCCCCAAGACTTACTAACATCCCTGGTGGTCTAGCGGGGTCCCATGAGTGATTTGTCCCTCCGAGCCCAGCGTGTGTGCCTGCCTCACTCAAAATGGTGCCGATAGCCTCTGATCTATGTCTCAGGGGCTACCGGTGCCATTGGTCAGCCCCTGTCACATGGCCATTGGCGCCTTCTTGTGCTCCTGCCATGTGACAAGGGCTGACCAATGGCACCGGTAGCCCCTGTGACATAGTATGGGCAAAGGCTATCGGCGCCATTTTGATTACTGGCAGCCGATGACGAGATTGCTCCCGGACCCCCGCTGGACCCCCAGGGACTTTTGGCCAGCTTGGGGGGCCTCCTGACCCCTCCAAGACTTGTAAATAGTCGCTGGGGGTCCAGCAGGGGTCCTGGAGTGATCTCCTGCCCTCCTGGCCCCCAAGGCTTGCCAAAAGTCCCTGGGGGTCCAGCGGGGGTCTGGAAGCGATCTCATCGTCGGCTGCCTTGTGGGGGTCAGGAGGGTCCCCCAAGACTTGCCAAAAGCCCCTGATGGTCCAGCGGGGGTCCGGGAGCGATCTCCTGCACTCGGGCCATCGGCTGCCAGTAATCAAAATGGCGCCGATAGCCTTTGCTTTTACTATGTCACAGGGGCTACTGGTGCCATTGGTCAGCCCCTGTCACATGGTAGGAGCACAAGATGGTGTGGGCCATCCAGTGCTCCTACCATGTGACAGGGTCCGGCCAATGGCACGGATACCCTGTCACATGGTAAGGGCAAAGGGCCATCGGTGCCATTTTGATTAGTGGCAGCCAACAGCCAGGGAGCGGGAGATCACTCCAGGGACCCCCACTGGACCACCAGATACCTGTAAAAAGTTTTTTTGGGGGGGTCGGGAGGGTGGGGGAAGCTAAGGTATTAGTTTTAAAAGGTCGGGTTAGGTTTTTTGGTTATCGGCTTGGGCGCAGCCGATAAACAAAACCGCGATCGGGCCCGATGAGAAAAAAACACATGGAATCGGAACCGGAATCCGAACTGATTCCGGTTCCAATTCACATCTCTAGTGAACATATCCACTATAAAATGATAATAATAATTTGCTAAAACTGTTGGGATTTCAGGCAGCCCAGTGGATCAGTAGTAGGCATGTACAGAGGAAAACTTTTATTGCATTATAATTTCTTTTACTATGTTTTTCCTCTTTTCTTTGTTTCATTTCTTTTCACAGCAGATTGCAAAATGGAAATGAAATGAAAATTAGATGGTTTTTTTTGGGGTCATTTTGGATTAGAAATGACATGAAATAAAACAACATATTTTGTGGGTGTTTTCAATGTTGTTTAAATGACTGACATTCCTAGTCAGTAGCATTGCTGCCATTGACATGTGGAGGAACCGGGGCTCAATTCTAAGTCAGATCTTCTACTCCCCAGGTCAGCTGGTGCAGGAAATGTTACAGAGGCAGTATTCACAGCCCCTGGGGAGAATGAGTCTTAGTCATGGAATAAAAAACCAAACTTCATCTATTGCTGATCTCAAGTATTGTTTTATAGCAGTAGCCTACTGGTTTAGCAACCACAAACTCAAATTAACCCCCACCAAATGAGAACTCCTCTGGCTCAATCATCAAGGTAATCTCCTTCAATCCTTACCTTTCCTGGCAGGTATTCTCTTACAACCTTAGTAGGATGCCTAGGAGTTCAACCTGATTAGAATCTCATGATGGTAACTCGTATTTCTAACTTGCCAATTGTGCAACTACTTTGATAAACATAATCTAATCTTTGCTATTGTGATCAATGCTGTAATTAGCAGCTGAATCAACAATTACAACTCTCTATTTAACAGCATCTCACAATACAGTCTGAAGCGTCTTCAATGTCTACAGAATCCAGCTGCTAGAATCTTGGCAGGGGCTAAAGAAACTGACCTCATAACACAATATTATACCAACTGCACTGGCAAGCAATTGAAAGCAGGATATACTTTAAAAGCCTCTGCTTCATTTACAAGTACATGAATAAATAAGTCCATGAGTATCTCTCTCACGTTCTCTTCTTCAACACTCTTATTAGATATTGATCTCTGTTCTTCCACAAGGCTCTTCTCTCCTCTTCTCCTCTTGCTTCAGCTAGAGATTCCTAAATAAAACTTAAAGCCTTCAGTTGTTATGCATCAAAAACCTGGAACAAGATATTATTGCGATTACATTGGGGGCTGGTTACGTTTTTGAGGAGTGAGAAGTGAAGAAAGCATGACCTGACAGAGACTTTAAAGATTTTTGACAGGAGGGAGGGAAATCTGCTGAGGGATGGGATGGCCCACTCTCTTTGTTTAATACTTTTCCTTTTGACAGTGCTACTTAGCTGGATATTCAAATATTGCTGGTTAGGTTTCAAAGTTATACCAAACACAAACAGGATATAAGAACATAAGAATATGCCATACTGGGTCAGACCAAGGGTCCATCAAGCCCAGCATCTTGTTTCCAACAGTGGCCAATCCAGGCCATAAGAACCTGGCAAGTACCAAAAAACTAAGTCTATTTCATGTTACCGTTTCTAGTAATAGCAGTGGCTAATTTCTAAGTCAACTTAATTAATAACAGATAATGGACTTCTCCTCCAAGAACTTATCCAATCCTTTTTTAAACACAGCTATACTAACTGCACTAACCACATCCTCTGGCAATAAATTCCAGAGTTTAATTGTGCGTTAGGTGTGTTGAGTGAAAAACGCAAGATTAATGTGTCTTGAAGGGTGTCAGCAAGCCAGGAAGCCAGTGTAAGACCACCTCTAGGATGGTTGCCCAGTCTACTTTATCATCCACCCAAAAGAAAGTTTTTAAGAGAATAAAGTAGAAAATGTTCTTTTTGTATTTTTTAACTTCGCATTTAAAAATCAGTAATTTAGAGAAACAACAGTGTTCACTATCATGTCCCATATAGATGTGACAGAAAAGGCTCTGTAATGCACAGAACGAACCCTGACATCAGCCGATGTTTCACTTTCCCTGCATCAGGGGGTAAGAGATTTATCTTGGGTATGACATCTTCCTGTTGCACTGGAGGTGGACCCTTGGCTTTGTGCAGGATTGGTACGGCCCTCTGGTCGGACCCAGAGAGTGCCTGCCACCAGGAGTCGGAGCACACGAGGAGACAGAGGCAAACTGGAGCTTCACCAATAACAGTCCGGGGTTTCCGCAGGTTGAGCCCTTGGGTACCCGGACTGCCTTGACTTAGGTGGGCCTCAGATGGTCTCCCGGAGAGGTAGCGGAGAGGTGTGTCCACCACAAGCAATGGTGAGCGGCTAATGTAGATAGGATGGACTAGACCCGAACTGGAAGCTCCGGAGACCTCAGGGAGGTCACAGTTCAGGAAGGCTCTCTGGGCGAGACAGGCAGTGCCTGCGGGTCTAGTCGGGTGGAAGCCGCGACTGGATTCCCAGCAGGCTGGTCTGGTAGTCACAGTAGGCCAAAAGAGAGTGTCCGAGTAAAGCACAAGGGTCAGAGCCAGAGTATCAGTCCAGAAGTAGTCAGCCAAAGCAGGGGTCAATACCAAGGTCAGTCCGAGCGTAGTCAAGGCAAGCGAAGGTCAGTTCCAGGCAGCAGGCAAGAGAATGATCAGGCAGGCAGAGGTCAGTTCCAGGCAGCAGACAAGAGAATGGTCAGGTAGGTAGAGGTCAGTTCCAAGCGGCAGGCAAGAGAATGGTCAGGCAGGCAGAGGTCAGTTCCAGGCAGCAGGCAAGAGAATGATCAGGCAGGCAGAGGTCAGTTCCAGGTGGCAGGCAAGAGAATGGTCTGGCAGGCAGAGGTCAGTACCAGAGGTCAGTCCGAAGGGGTACTACCTGGGAAGGATGCAGGTACACATGGAGACTCAGGAACAGGGAGACGCTGGAATGAGGAGATGCTGGAGCATGGAGTAGGCAAACAAATAACACCACGGTGTCAACCCAATTGCCAAGGCGAGGTCCTGGGGGACAGGGGCCCAACAGTGCAGGAGCAAGTTGAGCAGGCCCAGGTATGGGCCTAGCACGGATAGGACACGCAACACTTCCAAATGTAGTGCTTCAAATTGGATCTTCTGATCTCCTCTTCTTCATCAGAAAGCAGCATGAAACCGATCGCATCCTGAGCAGCATTTATGTAAAAATGTCAAAAGAACTTAAAGTGGCAAGAAATGTCAGAGAAAATGTTAACTCCAATTCTGATTTTCAACATCTCTAGTTGAGCATTGTTCTAGCTCAGGACATACTTTTGAAGATCTCTGCTTTTGTGCACTTGCCCAATTGACAGCATCATGGCAAGGAGGAGATTACTCCTGCCAGCTGATACAATTAGAACAAAAGTGGATTTATCTTCTACAAACTCTTACACCTCAATGACTCATTTCAGAAATGGAGTTAGCAGTTTTTCTCTGACATTGCTGCTTTAAGTTCTTTTGACATTTTTACATAATGTCAATGCTGATAAAGTTTGTTTTATTGTAGGTCTTGACATCCCAAGCAGGACGCAGCACTTGTTCCAATGGTGCCGTCTTTAAACTACTGCTCGGGATGCGAACGGTTTCATGCCGCTTTCTGATGAAGAAGAGGAGGAGATCGGAAGATCCAGTTTGAAGCTACATTTGGAAGATCTCATACCCAAGATAAGTTATATTTCTGATTTAAACTGAACTGGAAACCCAAAGGAGTGGAGGGATCAACCAAGTCAAGGAGTGAGCATTTGGTCTCAACTCAAGTCTCTTATGATTTGCCTGGCTCTAGTTGTTTTCATCCTTTTTTCTCCTATTTAGATTCTTCTATTAAAAAAAAATATCTCTTGACTATAATTCTGTGAGATCTTTATATCATAAATGATTTAACAGATGATTTTCTGTGGTACCATTCCAATCTTATGAGATGAAAGGTTTTAGAACTAATTGGGTCCTTTTATCAGATAATGATGAAGGGATCTTATTAAACATGAAATCTTGTACCTTAAAACATTAGTGGGCCTTGCAAAAGCATCATCTCTTTCCAAATAATTTGATAGTTCTCCTTTAACTCATTGTATTTTTGGTGAGTCAACATGGTGTTCTCTTTCTACTTGCTGATTTAGATGAAGGACAAGCAATCTCTTTTGTATGTAGTTGCCATTCTATTTTTTTTTAATAGATTTATTCTCTGGCAACATATTAGTACTAAGGCAAGCTAATACAAAATGCACTACATACTTTCTATGTATTTCACTCTTGCCCATCTGCTCTTTTGCAAGTTCCCCTGAGAAACTCTGTCTGACAAGTCATCATCATCACCACCATCATCTGTTGTCTCAACTATATAACAGTTTCACCTCAGCAAAACCAAAGCACTGGAACAGTACAGATGCAGAATGATTTAGTAGGTAGAAAATAATAGCTTTGAGATGGCATGCTGATTCTGGTGTACCTTTTATAATATACTCATAAGCAAACTGACGGCAAGAAAGAAAAACTGTTGAGAAATCTATCTATTACATTAAATGTGAACAACAGTAATAAAGAATGCCATTAAATAATCTCTCTCAGTGTGGACTCAATGAAGAACTGAATTTAAATGAAATCCTGTGGGTTTTGAGTACTTCCTTGGAGAAATATCAAATGGACTCTAGAGGGACATGACCACCTTGTTTTGAAAATTTGGTATGGATATATAGCATCTTAGTTGCATGTTAAAAATATAAATAAATATAAGACATTACAGTACTAGATGATTTTGTTAACCTGTACAGAAACCAATTAGAGATGTTAATTGAATTTTCAGCAACATAGATTTCCTTTAATGTATTCAAGATTATTAGACTTCAGAATTCAAACTGGCTAAATATCAAGTCAGATAAAAGTACCAACTTGGCAGACTAATAGGTTTTCTTGGGTATCTATTTTGAGTAATCATTAGAGAAGTACAAATCTCATTTTAAAAAGGCAGACCCCCAATTCAATGAACCTGCAAAAATTCTGATGGTTTGTTAAACTGGTTTGACAAACTTTAGAATGAAAAACGTTTTAAAACAGTCTGCATTTGTGGCAAAATCTTCCTTAGACCTTTGAGAATTCTGAAATGACGTGCTTCAAATTGGTAGATCTGGTTCTGATTCTTACCAGATATGCCAGGGAAAATATGATACAGTTCTCTTAAAACTCTGGGGAAATTCCAAAATGTTGTTGAAGCTCAAAACTGGGGGAAATCCATCTACCTGAAGCTTGTTTTTTAAATTGGCTGCTATTGCTAGCAATGATGCTAGTATATCTAACCCTTTTGTCAGAAACAAAGATCTAAAAGACTGATAGTAAATTATTTTAGGACCTGCTTGGGTCTAAAAGCTAGTTAGGTATGGAACAAAAATCTGCTTGAATTTTGTGGATGTGTTCCTTTTTCTTTAAGTTAAATGGTGCAATTTTCAAAGAATCTGCAAAGCTGCAGACTACCTGGCTATATACATTATGCAAATATCCAAAGAACAATAAGAAATAAGAACTTGCCATACTGGGTCAGACCAAGTGTCCATCAAGCCCAGCATCCTGTTTCCAACAGTGGCCAATCCAGATTACAAGTACCTGACAAGTAACCAAACACAAAGTAGAACCCATGCTACTGAAGCCAGTAATAGCAGTGGCTATTCTCTAAGTTAACTTGATTAATAGCAGTTAATGGACTTCTCCAATAACGAATCCAAACCCTTTTTAAACCCAGCTAGACTAACTGCACTAACCACATCCTCTGGCAACAAATTCCAGAGCTTAATTGTGAGTTAAGTGGAAAAGAATTTTCTATGATTAGTTTTAAATGTGCTACTTGCTAAATTCATGGAGTGCCCCCTAGTTCTTCTATTATCTGAAAGAGTAAATAACCAATTCACATTTACCTGTTCTAGACCTCTCATGATTTTAAAGACCTCTATCATATTGTTTACATTGTTTCTCTTTGAAAATTCACAAAGTATGAAGACTAAAAGCATGTGTGTATTTTGTACTTGTTATTTGGCTGGGCAGCTAAGTGAAGTCGAAATAGTTTGGAATACATTTGGAAATCAAATATATGCATGCCATGGTGAGATCACACCTTGAATACTGTGTACAATTCTGGTCGCCGCATCTCAAAAAAGATGGAGAAGGTACAGAGAAGGGCAACCAAAATGATAAAGGGGATGGAACAGCTCCCCTATGAAGAAAGGCTGAAGAGGTTAGGGCTGTTCAGCTTGGAGAAGAGACGGCTGAGGGGGGATATGATAGAGGTCTTTAAGATCATGAGAGGTCTTGAACGAGTAGATGTGACGCGGTTATTTACACTTTCGAATAATAGAAAGACTAGGGGGCATTCCATGAGGTTAGCAAGTAGCACATTTAAGACTAATCGGAGAAAATTCTTTTTCACTCAACGCACAATAAAGCTCTGGAATTTGTTGCCAGAGGATGTGGTTAGTGCAGTTAGTGTAGCTGGATTCAAAAAAGGTTTGGATAAGTTCTTGGAGGAGAAGTCCATTAATGGCTATTAATCAATTTTACTTAGGGACTAGCCACTGCTATTAATTGCATCAGTAGCATGGGTTCTTCTTAGTGTTTGGGTAATTGCCAGGTTCTTGTGGCCTAGTTTTGGCCTCTGTTGGAAACAGGATGCTGGGCTTGATGGACCCTTGGTCTGACCTAGCATGGCAATTTCTTATGTTCTTATGTTTATCTCCCCTGATCTAAATATTCCTATTATTCCTATACTAATGCTTCTTTTCTCCTTGGCCTTAAATATGCGTGTCGTAGAAGCCCATGCTCACTTTTATCTGCTTTGAGGAGTGAAATTTTCAGTCAAGCCATTGTATTCAAGTAAATCACTATTTACTCCTGCAAAATGGTTTTGAAAATTGCTCTCTTGTGCTTTAGAACATGCAAGAGTAATTTACTATATTCTGACTGTAATTATTTATTACAGTAATATTCTAAAGAATATTTAGCACCTGAATCTTCCACAGAAATATGACTTAAATTGGCTGATCTTAACTTGAGAGTCTACATTATAATAGAAAATGTGATGTATATTTCACAATTTTAATGGATCATTTCCTGTGACATTTCATTACTGGCTTCCAAAATGATAAAAGAGGGCATTGTTTTGTTTATCTAACATTTCCCATAACAGGCACATTCTCTGTGAGGAGCTTTCATTCCAGATGTTTTTAGCAGGAAGATTGTGACAGAAAGATCTATTTGAAAACAATTATTAATTGTGTATCATAAACTGCATATTGATTTCAAGTGAAACATTTAAAGGTTACTGTTCAAAGCCATTTCCATGGTTAAAATTGTTATACTTGGAAATGAACTTTTAAAAAAATTGTCAACCCAACATGCATATTTGGGAGTATTTTACTCAGTTTGAAGAGGTGTTATTCTGAGCAAGGTTGAGTAGGTTTGGGATTGGCTGAAGATATTGTGCAGATGTTTCAAAATTCTGAAGATCTGCCTCTTGAATATTGGAACAAGAACATGAGGGAAGTACTAATTCAAACTGACCCAGTGAAAGTACTTTTGTAAACCCAAATAAAAAAAAAATCCTTTCCATGGTTCCATCCAGGGCTCTCACTGTTAAATAAACAGTTACACAATTTTGTAAGATAATGGGAGAAAGTTAGATAAGAGGCATGTGGATGCAGATGTGCATACATTTTTTGGCCCAAGATGGCGTCAGCTGTCCCTTGCTCCTACCATGTGACAGGGGCCGACCAATGGCACTGGTAGCCCCTGTGACATACTAAGGGCAAAGGCTATTGGCGCCATTTTGAATACCGGCAGCCGATGGCCCGAGTGCAGGAAATCGCTCCAGGACCCCCGCTGGCCACCCTCCCAAGACTTGCCAAAAGTCCCTGGACTTTTGGCAAGTCTTGGGAGGGTCAGGAGGGTGAGAGTTTTATTCATTAATGAAACATTGCATTCGTGGGGTTTTGCCATACATTTTGGAACCCACGAATGCAACAAATATGGACTATTACTTTGCGGATTGCACATTCGTTCAAAACGAATGCACATCCCTAATGTCTTTGCATGCTCATGTGACACCAAGCCTCCCAGGTACAGGTGCATAACTTGACATGCACACATTTGTCAGCTATGGGATGAGGCTGTAAAAAGGGAACTCTGTTATTGATATCTTAAACTATCTACCTGTACCTTTAGGCCGTGCCTTTAAGCTTCAGACCTAATTGTGATTTATAGCATTTCTAGAGCAGTTACTCTCCATGCTTGAGGCCCAGCTGGAGTCCCATCACACCTATGGCACTAGTTCAATCACATGTGAAGGCTAGGAGTTGAATGGGGAGGCCTGCCAAGGCAAACGCCACAAGCTAGGC
The DNA here is from genome assembly GCF_901001135.1 of Rhinatrema bivittatum. Taxonomy (NCBI): domain Eukaryota; kingdom Metazoa; phylum Chordata; class Amphibia; order Gymnophiona; family Rhinatrematidae; genus Rhinatrema; species Rhinatrema bivittatum. The sequence continues at coordinate 389,055,031 of NC_042618.1, read as the reverse complement.
CAAGCTACATACACTGTGTGGCAGTCATACACAAACTCTCTTGCAACACATGCCTCTTTTAGTCTCACTATCAGGCAGAAAACAAAAAGCAAGCACATGTATTTGGTGTTATCTTTACTTTGACTACTGTTTTTCAAGTACAGTCTACTTCTCCATTGTCAAGAGGAATCCTACGTAGGCATGCATCTTTTCTTCACACTGACCCAGACAGAGTATCAGTGAGTGAAAGAAAGATGATAGAGAGGAGAGCAGCAGCAAACACTGTATGGCCACTCTTCCCTGGAAGGGGATGGGGTAGTTGAGACCTAACAGGCAAAGTAGCATTCTATGAGGTTTTGCTGAAGTGGACTACCATTCAGCGTGGTGTTCACGGCTTGTGTGGGTGCACATGGGGGATCCAGGGATAGATGCATTCAGGGGCAGATTGACCTATTGGGGGATCGGGCTTCCCCCGGTGGGCCGGTCACTCCTGTCACATGATTTTTTTTTTTTTGTATTATAAAATTTCCAACCAAAGTATTAGGGGGTGCCGCGAGCAGTGGTATCCCAAGGGGAGCCAATGCCCCCGGGCGCAAGGAGGCTCATGCGGCCACTGAGCAGAAACACTATATAGCAGGCAGATCGGCAGGGCCGTGGTGGCGTTTAAACGCACTGATGCTCCTCCTCCTTCCTGCCTGTGCGGCCCCGGAAGTAAACGTTGCCAGAGCCGCGTGGGCAGGAAGGAGGAGAAGCATCAGCGCGTGTAGAAGAGGAGCAGCGCTTACGGGCCACTGTGAATCATCGCAGCGGCCCGAGAAGAGGAAGAGGCCCAGTAGCAGGGCTGCCACGGCCCGAGAAGATCAGGGCCACTGCAGAGCCCATCCTGCGGCGACCCGCGAAGAGGAGGCCCAGAGGTGAGAGAGAGGCTGAGGGTCTGTTGAGTGCGTGTGTGCATGTATGAGATGAGTTGAGAAATTGTGTGTGGGAGTGAGGATCTGAATGTTTGCAGAGACAGCATGTGAGAGCCTCTGTATGTGTGAGAGAGAGAGCATGTGACAGTGAGAGTCTGTGCTTGTGTAAGACAGCATGTGGGAGTGAGAGAGGGCCTGTGTGTGTGAGAGTCAGATGGCATGTGCCAGTGAGAGACTGTGTGTATGAATGATTGTATGAGAGAGAGCATGTGACAGTGAGAGGCTGTGTGTGTGTGTGTGAGAAGAGAGAGAAAGCATGTGAGAATGAGAACCTGAGTGTGTGTTTGAGGGAAGAAGATAGAGAGAAAAGAAATAGAAAAAAAGACAATATAAAAGGAATTGGCAAAATATAAGAAAGGGAAGGTGGAAAAAAAAGGCCTGTGACCAACCGATTAGAAAACTAAGATCAGCCAGCAAAGGTAAAAAAAAAATGAATTACTTTTTAGTGATTGGCACATGTAATCTTTGGGAATGTGCAAGAATAGCACTTTCTCTATGCGGATCTCACAATGTACGAGATCAGCATGGAGAAAGTGGAAGCCCATGGGGCCTGCACAGAGGAGGCAGCAGAATGGGCTTCAGTGTCAGTAGCAGCAATCGGCGCCTCCCCAATAGCCATGCGGCAGCAGTGACAGTGGCAGCAGGGGAATGAGAGAGGTTCCAAGGTTGTTGGCAAAAGAAAGAGAGGGGGGTCTGTCTTTAGTGTGTGCGCATGTGTATAAATGGGACTCTGCCTGGAGGTGTATGTGTGTGAATGCATAGGTGCCTGCCTGGGGGTCTGTGTATGTAAGAATGAATGTGTACATGCCTGGGGGATGGGGAGGGAGTGGTATGAAAATGAATGGGAGCTTGCCTGGGGGTCAGTGTGTGTGTGTGTGTGTGAGTGTGAAAGCATGAGTGTGTATGAGAAAATCCAAGGGAGTAAGAGTTTGTGTGTGTGTGTGTGTGTGTGTGTGTGTGTGTGGAGGGAGAGTGTCTTAGAGCCTGTCAGTGTCAGTGAGAGCGAGAGGTTATGGTGGGTATAAGATCATGAATGTGTATGTATGTGACAGTGTATGTGTGAGAGAGAATGGACATGTGAGTATGTGAGAGAGAGAGAGGATAACCTCCTAATCCTCAACAATATCAGGGTGACTGGAAATAAAGAGCTCCCACAGAAGGGGACAGCAGGGGCTTTTTAAAATCCTTATTAGTTTTAATTATTGAATGTTATTTGATATATGTGCTGTTTTGAAATATTTTATTAGTGTTTGGGACATTGTAAAAAATGTATATGATTTTAATTAATAGAAATTCTATTTATCAGTAGTTTTAAAATATTCTTTTATTATGGGTTTACTATTATAACCGATGCTTTATGTTTCTTGATTTTATTTGTTTTATGAGGAATGTTGGTTCTATTTTTCTATTGTTAATACATGGAGTCTGGCTTCTTGGAGTTTCCATTTCAGTTTTTGTCATTTGTGCTCCTTCATTTTGTATTCTGTATTTGGTGAGAGTTTGTGTTCTGCATGCAAAGACTGAGATGAAGCATTCTTTAAGCATGTGGTTTCTCTGTAGGGATCTGTAGTAGCTTGGCCTGTTCTGTTTTCCTGATAGGAGGTGTATTGATATTTTAGATTCTGGTGTAATATTTGTGGTATTCTTTTTCATAGGTGGGGTTGTTATTCTTTGAGTGTTGGCAAATAGTACTGTGTTGATATGGGAGGACCATACCGAAATATAGGGGTGTGTACATATATATGTAAATTATATGTAAATTATATATGTAAATTATACTGTATATGTAATTAGTTACCCATGGGCCAGTATGGAGAAAAATCCCCCGGGCCACTATTTTCCCACAATCCGCCCCTGGATATAAGAATTCAAAATAAATAAATAAATGGCGAACTGTTAGATTATGGAATACACAGCAGAGCAGCACTATATCTCCTACTTTGGGTGGGGCATACATTAAAGCTCCACCCATTTTGTCCAAACAGTGAAAATTACTTTTGAGAACTCTGAAGGGGCGTTCTATGACAAGTGGGCAGAACATAAGGCCTCGTTGTACCTCGTCTTTGCCAACATGTTGGGAACTGCAATGCGGGAGAGAAGTCAGGTCCTGCAACCTTAGCCGGAATCTCCCGCATCAAAGACAGATTTAGGGCATCAATCACAGCAGTCACTTTGAGATCTGGCTGCTAAACCTGTTGTAAGACAGTAGAAGCTAGCCTGTAGGTTAGCCTGAGCCTTAAAAACTTATTTCCCTACCCTAAATGCATGCAACATTTTTCTGGGACAGTATATGTCCAGGACAGCAGTAGCTAATTCTCGGTCAGATCTTCCGGACTAATAAATTGCATCTGAGGATTCCACCAAATACGCGGCAGCCCCTCAAAACCAAGCTAAGGCTACTCATTCATAGCAGTCAGCCAACCTTGAAGGAATACATAAGAGCTACCATACCTGTCCTAGCAGAAAAACCTCTACCTCATGGTCTGATTGGGCAAGTCCCTGCTTGATCTGCAGCATGTCCTCCAGAGATACCAATTTGTGAGCCCTGACACAGGGAATATGGCTGGCCCCCAAAATGCACAGGCCACTGCTTCTGGTTTAGCTGTCTGATAGCCAAGACAAACTGTGCTTGACATCCTGGCTGACCCATCACTAACACACCACACATGATCTGGAAGTACCAGCAATGTGGACACTTCAAGCTTGTGATTAACCAGTGAGATTTCAACTGCTCCAAATGGGAGGAAAGGAACAGGCCACTTTTTAAAGTGAATAAGTAGAAAATGTATAATGCCTACTGACACACATACAGCTTTGTGACAAGTACATTGTTTTCTCTCACATGACTAACTGACATCTGCAGCATGGGAAGAAAAAGGCAGGCCCTGGGGCAATGGCTTGCAGATGTAACTATACAAGACACTTGTCATGGCAGCGATGCTGTTACATCCCCCACGCCCCCCCCCCCCCCCCCATGTACGGCAACATGATTCGACTGCAGGAGGTCGTTCCGGACACCCGCTGGACTTTTGGCAAGTCTTGTGGGGGTCAGAAGGCCCCCCCAAGCTGGCCAAAAGTCCCTGGGGTTCCAGCGGGGGTCCGGGAGCGATCTCCTACGCTCCTGACATCGGGGGACAAAAAACAAAATGGCGCTGGCGCTACCTTTGCCCTGTCATATGACAGGGCAAAGGTAGCGCCGGCGCCATTTCTACAACGCACCGCAGGCCCGAGAGTAAAAGATCACACAGGGACCCCCGCTCTGGACCCCAGGTAATTTAAGGCATTTTGGGGGGGTTCGGGAGGGTGGGGGATTTATTTTAAAGGGTCGGGGTGGGTTTTAGGGATGTTTTAGTGTGCTGGTTTTCCCGCCCTCCCCCGATTTACGATTTACATGATATTTACAAAAACAAAACCGCGACGATCCGATTCCCTCCCCCCCCCCCCCGCCAGCCGAAATCGATCGTTAAGACGATCGATTACACGATTCACATCTCTACTAGCAAAGCTTTCTCATTCATGCTTGCTCTGGGAGGTGCCATGCTCTGTTCTAAACAAACAGTGCTCTGGCAGCTCAACTTCTCTGTTTAGGGACCCTACCCAAACACAGTCTCTCTGCACACTTTTTCTCTACCCTTTTTTTTCCTCTCACATGTAAAAAGATTTAAAAAGCTTGCCTTTCCAGCACTAACTCACTTTTTTTTTCTAACTCAGATGGAGATAATCTCCTTGGCCTATTTATTTTCCTGATACTCTTATGGCTGTCCCTGCAGCCAGGCCCAATAAAACGGTTTTCCTCTCTAAATTAAAAACGTTTAAACTGTTGTCTTTTTGTACTCCTTGAGCCACTGTCTTTAACACTTCTTAGTGCTCTGTGTACTCCTGTGCTCTGTAGAGATGTGTTTCGGCCAAACCTTTTGGTTCGGCCTTTGTTATCGACCCGCCGCGAGAAATTTCATTTTCCCGCAGTTTGGGCTGATTTTATTTCATCTGCCCCCCTAACCAAAGCCCGAAACATGCCCCGACCCTTTGGGGGTTGTAAAAAAAAACAAAAAAAACCCCCCCAATCCCACCCCAAACCTTCAAATTTAATTAATTGCAACCCCTCACACTCCCAACCTCCCAAGACTTGCCCGACCCCCCCCCCCCCCCAAGACTTACTGAAAGTCCCTGGTGGTCCAGCGGGGTCCCGGGAGCTATCTCCCCCTCTCGGGCCATCGACTGCCACTAATAAAATGGCCACAAAAAATGGTGTGGTCTATCCATTGCTCCTACCATGTGACAGGGGCCGACCAATGGCACCGATAGCCCCTGTTACATGGTAAGGGCAAAGGGCAATTGGTGCCATTTTGATTAGTGGCAGCCAATGGCCCGAGAGGGGGAGAATGATTGCTCCCGGGTCCCCGCTGGACCACCAGGGATTTTCAGTAAGTCTTTGGGGGGGGGGGGGTTCAGGCAAGTCTTGGGGGGTCAGGAGGGTGGGGGGTTGCAATTAATTAAATTTGAAGGATTGGAGTAGGTTTGGGGGTTTTTTTATGTGCCCTTTCTACCCCCTGAAATACGATGAGAAAACCACACAAAGTTTTGTGAGTTTTCTTATCGTTTCGTCGCCCCTGAAATGCAACAAAATAGGGAATATCATCTCTATTCCCTATTACATTGGAAATGAATACACTCCTTAGTGCTCTGTACTCTGTTTTGAGCCACAAGTCTTCTTTTCAACTCTCTATGTTTTAAACAGAAAATCTTTTCTTTGTAGACTGCTTTGCTTCACCATGCTCCCTAAGCCACACTCTTAAAACTTTTCAGCACTGTTTTTCCTCCAAACCTCTTGGCAGGCTACACACACAACAACTTTCTCTCTCAATCTCCCCTGGAGACGTGGGATTTCTCTGTGTCTTGCGTAGAGAAAAAAATTCCTCTTCTAAAACCGTATGTGGCACGGTAAATGAACGGTCAAGGCTTTATTCGGTGTTTTTATTTACAGTGCACATCAAATCACAGCATAACTGCTTACCTTCAGCAGTAAACATTGATATAATCACTATTTGAATACAGGCTTCATCTTTAGGACAGCAATGTTGCACAAAAGCTGCCTTCTCCTAGAGATTTGGACTTAGTTTACTGATCTCAGCTGGACTCCTCCTCTTAGCCTCCCTATCTGGGTTCCACCCACAGCACGCACACATGCACACACTCTCTCTCGGATTTAAGGTGGATCAGGAATCTAGCTTGGTCCTGCAAAAGTTAAGGAGGGAAAATAGGGTCAACTCATCAAAGAGCCATTTTTGAAAACTGGTCCACTATGATTCAGATGATAGTACAGCTATTAGTACAGGGCTTCTCAAACCTGTCCTGAGGACCCACAGTTAATCAGGTTTTCAGGATATCCACAATAAATTTGCATGGGTTAAAATTTGCATACTATTGAGTCTCAGTATATGCAAGTTTATCTTATGCATATTCATTGTGAATATCCTGAAAATCCAACTGGCTGTGGAGTCTCCAGGACAGGTTTGGGAAGCCTGCATTAGTAGGAGGTTTGTCGGTGATAAAGTAAATGGCCAATTGAGTCCATGCTTTCTCAGGAGCTGGCAATGGTTGATTCAGCCCCCAAGGGTAAGAACTGGAGCTCTTATTAACTGCACAATTAGAAGACTCCACATGTGCGGCACGATGTGGAGTCTTCTAATTGTGCACTGCCTAATACAGATAACTCAATGGCAGCTGATGAGGAATGACCAGACTCCTTGAATATCTGCCAGAACTGTTTCAGGTAGTTGTGCAGACTCCCACCACTCATTCCCAAAGAGTGAAAAAGTCTTATTTGTTTAATATGTACGTACTGATTTTATCAAGAGTTTTGCGGATCCTTCTTTGTTACCCGCCCCGAACCTTGGAGGGTGTGGGCTAAAAGCGATTTAAAATAAATAATTAAATAAATAGATAAAGATGAAGCCCAGGCTAGGGCAGAACTCACTAAGAGATAAATAATAAATATCACTGCAGTCTTGTCCAAGGGTAAGTTTGTGACCTGTAGCTCAAAGTGCACTGATTAATAAAATCATGGTAGACCTTAGGATCCCATTCATAACTGGGCAATGGTGGTAAGTGTGGCATGGGTCCCAGATGCCAGGTTGATGTAGCTGGAGGAGGTGCCGGTGCAGGTACGTGGATCTGCATGAAATCCATTCAGGCCGCAAGGCCTTGAAGTATACCAGTCATGCGGTTGAGCTGGTCTTGCTGCTGCTGGACCTGGAGCATCAACCCTGAGATAGCCTGAGCCAGGGACAAGTCCACTGAGCTAATGGCGTCATACATCTGTCATCAATATGAGCCCTTGGGCTCTGGCATGCCTTATGCAGCCCAGCAGGCAAACCTACTAGGCCCACACTGACAGCAGGTAGACTCGCGCTTATTAGGACTAGTTCTAGTGCTTCATCTATACCAGCCCCATTCCCCTCAGGTTGAGCCCTTGGGTTCCAAAGACTGGCAGGGCTTACATGAGAATCCTGTAAGGAGCAGTCAGATGATGTCAAGTAGTAGGCAGAGGTCAGGGCAGGCAGAAAAGAAATGGTGTCGAGCTGGTGGTGGAGGTCAGGTAGTGTCAAGGACTAAGCTAAGGTCAGGGCAGGTGGCAGACCAAAAGGGTAGTCAGATCTGAGGCCAGGATCAGAACCAGAAGTCAGGCAGAAACAGACAAACAAGACAAAGACAGGCACTGGGAACCAAGACATGGAAAGAACAAGCAAGGCAAGGCAGGGCAGGCAGGGCAAGGCAGCAACAATGCAGGACAAGGCAAGGTAACAAGGAGGTAAGACAAGGCAACAACAAGAAGGCAAGGCACAGAGACAATAACGCAACAAGCACTGCAGAAGCAGGAGGACCTGGTGTTGAATCAATGGGCTGGAGCACAGCTGGGGTTTAAATTCCAAGCCATGCTGACTTCAGCAAGGAATGCCACCAGATCTTTCCCGTGACGGGGTCCTGAATCCCAGGTCGAGTGCACATGTGTGCACCGAGGAGGAGGCATGGCACAATAGGCCAAACATGTTTTGGCAGCATCCTTGCTGCGAAGAGATCTCAGAGCATCCTGCAGCCTTCTCTGTGTTAGGTGGTAGGTGTGGCCGGTCGCGGACCTTCCACAGTCTGCCAAAGCATTACATACTTCTGCTATTGGTCAAATGTAAGTCTGAATAAAAGTATTTATAGCCACATATGAAATGCTTCAAGGTCTGGGTAAACTGGGTGGAGTTCAGGTTAAAGAATAGGAGGGTCTTGATGACCTAGGGGTTTGACTGAGCAGATTGGTGGATCAACTGTTTAAACTGGTCATTTTCTTCATGCACGCATGTTATAAAATTTCCTTACCTGAGCATGTAAATGCAGATAATTCCCTGCTGTTAATGTAAATGCTCAAAATAAGGAGCACCCATTCACATGATAATCCTATTTTATAACATCAACGTGCAGGATATAAGATTTCAACATATATGAGTGTGTGCCCATATGGGTGCCTGTGTGCTCGTTTGAAAGTTACGATTAACATGATGATGGTAAGCATCTGATTATTTTTACTTTCCAATGTCTTTCTAAAATTTTCTGTTCACATGGTTTTGACTATGAACTTCTTTGGAGCATATAACAGAGATGACGCTGCCTATGCTGCTACAAGCAGGATGACAAATTGAAGTCAGTTATTGAAATAATGCTGTAGATTGTGACATCTAAAGAGAATGCTAGAAAGATGGACCAAACCCCCAGCTGATGTTATGTAAAAATATGCAGCCATGAAATATGCACTTGCCGACTTCTTTGCAGATGTCTGCAGAATGCAGATAATCAGTATTCTGAAGTGGTTTGCAAATTAAACTCTACTTGACCATTTAGAGTTATGGCACTGTAAGGACAGAGTGACACAGTGGAGTAATGAAATGGCCTTTAATCTCTGGCAATGTGAATTATAATCTGCTTTAGGATGCAAGTGAAATTAGTTTGGTGGTTTTAGCTCACTGCTTTTGTGGACAATAGCCTTCTTACAAAAAAAGGGATAATTTTGCACTGTGGCGTAATGAACAGTTATTATCCAGAAAGCCTTAGAATGAAAAAGCCTGCTGGAGGCACCTTCCTTTCATCCATTCTGCTTAAGATAAAGGTACAGTACTTTAGTGTACTTCAAATGCTTAAATGTACCCATTCTGTACTGCACAATATTTGTTTTTCTTGACGTGAACATTCCTATTTCTAACAATTTCTATATATTTTATTGGCATTATGCTTCGTTCTGATTTTATTTCAAGCCTTTTCTTATTTGAGTGCCTACTATGAGCACTTTCATCTTGATACATTTCCCTATGGTAGAATGCCAATTTTAGTAAAGTATTTGTCATAGCATGTGTAAGAGTCACAAATACAGCAAGGCCTTCAAACATTGGCTACCATAACATGATGGACCATGAGGCAAACACATTTTTATCTCCATTCATAGTCCTTAGAACATGAATAGAAAAAAGCAACTGTTTTTCAATTCAAATAAAAATACTACTATATCCACTACAGTTTTACAGAACAGAGAGAAAGCCAGCTCAGTCCAAAAATGTATTCCATTGCAAGAACAGCATTTAAAATAATCATAGCTGGCAAAAAACTTGAAAGATAAGTCACAAAAATGTTTTATTAAGCATTTATTACAAAATACCATGGTTTACTCGTTTATTATTTCCATTTTTATGCTCAAATCAGTAATTCATATTCTTCCTTAGTGGAGACTTCTAATTCCATGGTTAGAGAACTGTAAAAAAGTACTAAAAATCCACTTCTGCTATTTTTTTTATTTTATACTAAAGTCAGAGATCTATATGTTCCCCTGCTGGAGACTTCTTCACAATGATTCATGCACTCATGGTTAAAAGACTGATAAAATCCAAACTTGCAATTTCCTAAAACATCTCAAATCCCAACAAAGATCTCTTGTTTCAACAACCTAATGTTGGCTTTCTCAGGAGATCACTCAAATTCAACAATACTGTTACTGACCAACAAACTTTTCATTTTTTATTCTATATGAGTGTTCTCAATTCAGGAACACATTTCCACAGATATTAATCATATTTGATAGAGAATTCTGTTTTCAATTCCTTAATACAAAATAGGATATTTAGCTTAAGGAGAAGATACAACCCTCAAATGTTCTTTCAAAGAAGAGCTTTTCTGTATCATTGATTTCAAATATCAGACTGACTTCTTCCCTCACAGATTCAGCTTCTTATTCTCCTCACAGGTTCGGACTTCCTGTATTTATAAGAAGCCGAACCTGTGAGGGGAGAAGCCAGTTTGATATTTGATGATTGATTATACTGGGGTGGTTTGTCCACAAAAGTCCTCAGTCAAGGTAAGAAATACCACTTCAAGAGCAAAATATATCTTAAGAGAAACCATTTCAATTTCCTGAATTTGATAATAGTTACAATAGTCAGAGAAAACTCATACAACATCAGGAAATCAGGAAATAGAACAACCACAGTTCAGTTACAGAATATGGGAAAAGATTTATATATAAAGCAGCCCTCATAACTTACTAGGAAAACCAAACTACGCTCATTAGAAAACATTTATATTTGCTGTAGGTGATATGTTTCCTTCAGAACTCCCATTTCACAAGAATATCAATTTCCACACAGTATCTAGATCAAGTTCAAGCAAGGAATGTAATAAAAGCTTGTCAAGAAAATAGTTATCACAGTACATTATCTTTATTGAATCTGATAATTGGCAACAACTGGTATCTCCCATGCCACTCTGCTTTGCTGCTATACCCCTCATGCTACACATTGGGAGTCTTTGTGCCATTCAGCCTTGCTGCCATGCCAAGACTTTACATCTTTGAGTTCTTTCTACCACTGTGACTTGCTGTTGTACCCCAGACCTTAAACCTTGAATTGTTCTTGCCAGTCCAGAGGGGCTGCTTTGCACCTATCATGTTTTGTTTTGTTTTTTTTTTTTGTGCCTTGATGCCACTCTTTGTATTGCTTGGCCCATTTATCAGTAACTTGGGATTTTTTTCTACTACCTTTTCTTCTTTTTTCCCCCTTCATGGTGCCTTAGGATGCTGATGACACTTATGGTGCCTGTTCACCTCTCATGGTACCATCAATGGTTCATGTCACTGTTGTTGGTGCCCTCTTTTGGAGCCTTGGGATGTTTTCATGCTAGCTTTCTTCTTTTCTCTTCTGATGGTGGCTTGGGAACTCCTACCAACCCTTTATGAAATAGGCTATCCATGCCACTTTTGATACCACTTTGCCACAGTCTAAGCAACTTGGAGTTCTTTTCCCCTTCTGATGATTTTTTTCCCAGGACTTCCATGAGAATTGATGAGAAAACCTGAATTCTTGAGCCCCAAATAGGCTGCAATATTTCCCCAATTGAGTTTAATGGCAAAAGAAAAAAATGAATCAAATAAATAAATGAATTTTTTTTTAGTTTTATTTATTTTTTTATGTATTTATTTATTTAGATTCTTTTATATACCGAAGTATAGCAGGCTGCCTTCACTCCGGTTTACAATGTAACAAACATCATACATAAAATGCATTCATAATGAACATATTGAAACATGTATAGACAACTAGTAACAATTCGGCATATGTCAGAAATGTGAGGATAGTTTTGAAACTAAAGAAACAAATTGGGGCCCCCACAAAATGAATGGATAAAATGAAATGAATTTTTGTCTTGTATACCACCCTACTAACCATTTTCTTCATTTTATCATTTTATCATAGTCTCCCTTTTGAAAATTAAATGCAGTAGATGTCCTTAGTATCTTCCCTTTAGTTATCAAGTCAAATTTGATCATGTTATAATCACTATTGCCAAGTGGTTCCAACAGTATTACCTCTCATACCAAATCATGTGTTCCACTAAGGATTAGGTCTAAAATAGCTCTCCCTCTTGTCAGTTCTTGTACCAGCTGCTCCATGAAACAGTCATTTATTTCATCTAAAAACTTTACCTTCTTAGCATATCTTCTTAGCATTCGTCCAATCCACTCCAGCATTCCTTCAGCCACTCCAGCATTCGTCCAGCCACTCCAGCATTCCTTCAGCCACTCCAGCATTCGTCCAGCCACCCCAGCATTTGTCCAGCCACTCCAGCATTCCTTCAGCCACCCCAGCATTCATCAAGCCACTCCAGCATTCGTCCAGCCACCCCAGCATTCGTCCAATCCACTCCAGCATTCCTTCAGAACTCCAGCATTCGTCCAGCCACTCCAGCACTCCTCCAAGCCACTCCAGCATTCGTCCAGCCACTCCAGCATTCGTCCAGCCACCCCAGCATTCGTCCAGCCACTCTAGCATTCGTCCAGCCTCTCCAGCATTCCTCCAATCCACTCCAGCATTCGTCCAGCCACCCCAGCTTTTACAGCAGTATCTCTAATCCCTAGCAACACATTCCCATCAACTTCGCCATAAAGATGCACCTTTGCACCATACCCACAATCTGGAACAAACACAGAATGCACACAAAACCTGCATATCATCAAGATGCACGACAACAAAGGCTAATCCCAATAATGATATTACCAATCACACAACTCTTAGGTCTCTCTCTGTTCACTCTAACTTTATTCAATGCTCAATCGCTCTCCAAAAAAATGCACATCCTCAATGACTATCTTATTGAAGTCAACCCTGACATCTGTGCAATCACAGAAACCTGGTTAAAACATAGAGATATTGTACTAACAAACCAGCTTCCCACGCAATCATACAACCTCTTCTCAATCCCCAGACCCCAAAAAAGAGGTTGAGGGCTCCTCCTGGCAGCAAAAAAAGGACTAGGCATAATTTTACAACAAACAAACACCTCCACCAAGCTAGAATTCTGCCTCTTTAAATCTGAACAACTTCAACTAGCCCTCATCTACGCCCCACCAGGAACCTTAGAATCAGACCCCTCTCCTTTGATTGAGCTTATAGCCAAACACATTAATGCCGACAAACCCGCAATAATCCTAGGAGACTTTAACCTGCATGTGGACACCTCCCCACAATCCATCAACTGCGTAACAGTTCTCTCCTCACTCAGCCACTTGGGTTTCACTCAAATTGTCAATAGCCCCATCCACAAGGCCACCCACATTGGACCTCATCTTCATTAACAATAGCTTTGCCATCCACTCCAATCCCACCTGCTCTCCAGTTCCCTGGTCAGACCACAGGGTCATCTACACGACCTTTAAGATCAAAATTCCTCCACCTCAAGCCTCCACCAAATCCACTTCAGGAAACCATGTTCACTAGACCTACTCAGCGAAAAGATATCCAAAGCACAAAACCAACTAGACCTCACAGACGCAACCACCTCATGGATCTATCTCACCAATAAAATTGCGGATCAAATCTGCCCAACATCAATCAAAACCATACAAACCACATTGGACAACAGAAAACCTTGGTTTACCTCCGAACTCAAATCCCTCAAGCAAACACTAAGAAATAAAGAACAAAGCTGGAGAAAAAACCCGACCACTTCATCACATACTATCTACAAATCCCTCCTCAACACGTACAGGAACGCCATCCTTAGAACCAAGAAAGATTTCTATGCAAAAAAAATCCAAAACTTCATTTTTGACTCAAAGGCACTTGTCTCCTATGTCTCTTCACTCACCAAACCTTCTCCTCCTACCATTCCAGATGACCAAGCACTCAACAAAGCCAACAAACTCGCCAACTATTTCAAGTCAAAAATCTCCAACCTTACCTATTCTCTCACAACCAACAGTCTCCCCCAACACACCATCTCATAATCCTGCCTCAACAAAACGCTAGTCTCGAGTCATTTGAGCGCACCTCTTCTCTTGAGATAGAAAATACCCTTAAGAAACTCAAACCATCCTCCCACCCATCAGATCCATTACCAACAAACCTGCTCATCGCCATCCCGAACACCATCTCAAAACCAATTTCTGAAATTATCAACACATCTCTATCTCAAGGCTTAGTACCTAACCAGTTAAAATTGGCAATCCTCAAACCTCTGCTAAAAAAACCAAATGCCTCTCCATCAGACCCAGCTAACTTCCGACCAATCGCGAACTTACCTCTCATTGCCAAATTGATGGAAAATATTGTCAACAAGCAACTGTCAGAATACCTGGAAGATCATTACATTCTGTCTCTGGCTCAGTACGACTTTCGCAAATCCCTAAACACCGAATCTCTCCTACTCTTACTCACGGACACCATCCTCGTAAACATGGAGAAAAACAATCCTACCTGCTTGTTCTCTTAGATTTGTCTGCAGCCTTTGACACGGTAAAACACACAATACTTTTAGACCAACTAGCCAACATAGGCATCAAAGGCTCAGCTCTCAGTTGGTTTCAGTCCTTCCTGAGCAACAGGTTCTATAAAGTCAGGATAAACAACAAGGAATCTCATCCCGTCCTTACAGAACAAGGAGTCCCTCAAGGATCTTCACTTTCACCCACCCTCTTCAATATTTACCTCCTCCCTCTCTGCCACCTTCTCGCAAACCTTAAGCTTACCTATTACCTCTATGCAGATGACATAAAAATCCTTATCCCAATCACAGAGTCCCTTCAAAAAAATATCACCTATTGGAATGACTGACTTCAGCCAATTAAAGACCTACTCTCTAGCCTCAAGTTAGTTCTGAATGCCAATAAAACGGAAATGCTCATTATCTCCCATGACTCACCCACCATCTCATCAAGCTCATCTCAACTAACAAACTCAAACATCAATTTCTTTCCTGAAGTCAGGGATCTAGGAGCCTGGCTAGATAACAACCTAAACCTAAAAAAGTTTATAAACACTACCACAAAGGACTGCTTTTACAAACTGCAAGTCCTCAGAAAGCTAAAACCCCTCCTTCACTTCAATGACATCCGGCTTGTACTCCAATCAATCATACTATCTAAGCTCGATTACTGCAACTCCCTTCTACTCGGACTCCCCACAAATACTATCAAACCCCTACAGATGGTTCAGAACGTCGCCGCCAGAATCCTCACAAACTCCAACAAAAGAGAACATATCACTCCATTCCTCCGTAACCTTCACTGGCTTCCCATCAAACACAGGATCCTCTTTAAAGTTCTCACAATCGTTCACAAAGCGACACACAAACTCGCTCCCGTCATGTTAAGCACACAACTTCAACCACATGCATCCTCCAGACCCATTAGAAGCGCATACTAAGGCACTCTGTATGCCCCACCTGCAAAAACATCACTAAGGATGAAATTTAATGTGGATAAGTGCAAGGTGATGCATATAGGGAAAAATAACCCATGCTATAATTACACAATGTTGGGTTCCATATTAGGTGCTACAACCCAAGAAAGAGATCTAGGTGTCATAGTGGATAACACATTGAAATCGTCGGTTCAGTGTGCTGCGGCAGTCAAAAAAGCAAACAGAATGTTGGGAATTATTAGAAAGGGAATGGTGAATAAAACGGAAAATGTCATAATGCCTCTGTATCGCTCCATGGTGAGACCGTACCTTGAATACTGTGTACAATTCTGGTCGCCGCATCTCAAAAAAGATATAATTGCGATGGAGAAGGTACAGAGAAGGGCTACCAAAATGATAAGGGGAATGGAACAACTCCCCTATGAGGAAAGACTAAAGAGGTTAGGACTTTTCAGCTTGGAGAAGAGACGACTGAGGAGGGATATGATAGAGGTGTTTAAAATCATGAGAGGTCTAGAATGGGTAGATGTGAATCGGTTATTTACTCTTTCGGATAGTAGAAAGACTAGGGGGCACTCCATGAAGTTAGCATGGGGCACATTTAAAACTAATCAGAGAAAGTACTTTTTTACTCAACTCACAATTAAACTCTGGAATTTGTTGCCAGAGGATGTGGTTAGTGCAGTTAGTATAGCTGTGTTTAAAAAAGGATTGGATAAGTTCTTGGAGGAGAAGTCCATTACCTGCTATTAAGTTCACTTAGAGAATAGCCACTGCCATTAGCAATGGTAACATGGAATAGACTTAGTTTTTGGGTAGTTGCCAGGTTCTTATGGCCTGGATTGGCCACTGTTGGAAACAGGATGCTGGGCTTGATGGACCCTTGGTCTGACCCAGTATGGCATTTTCTTATGTTCTTAGGAAATGAGCACTATCTTCTGCAGGCCCTCACCAATGGAACGCACTCCCCCCAGATCTAAGACTTGAACCAAGTCATCAGGAGTTCAAAAAAAAGCTAAAAACTTGACTCTTCCGCCAAGCCTTCCCAGATACTTAATGCTGCCTAGATGCAATAATAATCTCAATCATGGGTCTCCTCGTTGAGTTATACTAATCTGACTCCCTCGATCAATCACTGCGCCTGGTCAGTCGTTCCACTCAATTCATCTAAATGTTCTCTATCAGGTCATAGAGCTACGTTATATTACTATCACCATCTCCTGTCCATGGCCCCTCCCTCCCAAAGGTTCTCTCCCCACCCTTTTCCTACACAAGACACTTCCCCTCCCCTTTTATAACTTAAACTCTTTTAGGCAGTTCCAGGGTCTAATGCCTATAACAGATTTCAGCTCGAATGGACTTATTCAGATTTTTGTACTTGCATTCAATATTTTTCAGTAGTCATTCACGTTGACCCGTCCTCTTATTCCCCTATTAAGACACTGTGCTCAATGGTTTTTTGTATCTTTACTTTTTGTATCTGTACAAGGGGTGTGCATTCGGTCCCTATGTATTGGCAATCCGCAACGGATGTGCCAATATTCGTTGTATTCGTGGGGAAGCGAAACGTATCGCGATTCCCCACGGATGCAACTAATTTTCGCCGAATTATTCGGCCGCCAATTTAAACAACCCCCCCACCCTCCTGATCCCCCCCAACTTACCAAAACTCCCTGGTGGTCCAGCGGGGGGTCCAGAAGCCATCCTATGCACTCTACACCCTCGGTACCATTTCAAAATGGCGCCGATAGCCTTTGACCTGCTATGTCACAGGGGCTACCGGTGTCATTGGTCAGCCCCTGTCACATGGCCATCGGCACCATCTTGTGCTCCTACCATGTGACAGGGGCTGACCAATGGCACCGGTAGCCCCTGTGACATAGTAAGGGCAAGGCTATCGGCGCCATTTTGGTTCCTGGTACCCGACGGCACGAGTGCAGGAGATCACTCCCGGACCCCCGCTGGACCCCCAGGGACTTTTGGCCAGCTTGGGGGGGCCTCCTGACCCCACAAGACTTGCAAAAAGTCCAGCAGAGGTCCGGGCACAACCTCCTGCACTCGGGCCGTATTGCCAGTATTCAAAATGGCGCAGCCGCTAGCCTTTGCCCTCACTATGTCACGACCGTCAGCCCCTGTGACTTAGTGAGGGCAAAGGCCCGCACCATTTTTAAAGATGGTGCCGGCTGTCCATTGCTCCTACCATGTGACAGGGACCGGCCAATGGCACGGATACCCTGTCGCATGCTAAGGGCAAAGGGCCATCGGCGCCATTTTGTTTACTGGCAGCCGACGGCCCGAGCATGGGAGAATGCTCCCGGGACTCCCGCTGGCCCACCAGGTATTTAAAAATGTTTTGGGGGGTCCGGAGGGTGGGGGGATACTAACAAACTCATTTTAAAGAGTCGGATGTATTTTTTGGTTATCGGCTTGGGCACAGCCGATAAAAAAAAACCGATTGGACTGCAAGATAAACATTTCACGATGTGAATCAGAACCGGAATCCGAACCAATACCGGTTCCGATTCACATCTCTACTAATAAGCTTGGACAAAGCTTAGTACTTGTCAGCTGCAGTCCAGCAACTGCTAACGATCCCTTCAGTGAAGCCTCTGAGAGCAGCATCTGCTTTTACATACCTTAAGCTATTCACACAAAATCCAGCTGTCCAGATCCAGAAGAGATTTGTCTCAGGCAACGAGTGCTCAGAAAAAAAAAAAGCACTATCCACTCCCTCAGCTCAGCAATAGGGTCCAGCTTTGTTTCAGCCAGCCCAACAAAGGGCTCCAGCTTTGGTCCAGAAAAGGGTTCTAGATCTGTTCCAGTCATCCCAGAAGAGGATTTTTGCTCAAGCACAACCAGCCCAGCTGAAGGTTCTTCCCCAGATGCAGCCAGCCCAGCAGATGATGTCTCCACCACCAGTCTGCCCAGTAGGGGGCATTCATTTATATCCAGTATGCCCAGATGAGGGTCCCCAGCCAGTTCATCTAGCAGGGGGTATTCCTGCATATTGAGTCTGCCCAGAAGAGGGCACCTACCCACAGCCAGTCTGCCCAGAAGGGTGTGCCTTTCCACAGCCAGTCTGCCCAGCAGGGGTTGCCTTATCACTGCCAGTCCACCCAGAAGAGTGCATCTGTCCACAATCAGTCCTCCCAGTATGGGGCACATGTCCACAGCCAGTACACCCAGGGGAGGGTGTCCATCCACAGTCAATCTGCCCAGAAGGGGGAATCCGTCCACGTTGCAAGAAATGCTTACTCTGGCAAACAACTTCTCAGCTGAGTCTCGCCTTCCTATGACACACATAGAAAATGGGACCCAGGAGTAGGGGGTCTTTAGGTGGTAATGTTATGCCTTCACTGGAGCTACAACAGTTTTTCATTGCATTTTTCATTTTATTACAAAACAAATGCATAGCCTACAAGGTATATTTTTTTTGTTCAATTTCAGATGTTATGCTATGATATGGTATGCTTTTATACTTGCTTCCTTGAAGCAAGTTCAACCCAAGGCAATTTAGATCAATCAAGAAGTACAATAATTAAAATACAGCATGTAAATAATATAGCAATAAAATGCAACACAAAATACAGCATAAAAATTCATCAATAAGATAGAATCAAGACTCAGAAAGCATAAAATAACTCTACTTTTCACTAGCAGAAATAGTCACAATCAACCTAATCATTATCAGCGTAACAATTATACAGCTATCCACCATAATAAACCCTGTGACAAATTAACTCATCCAGCAACCCAAATAGCTTCTCCAACCCTAAACTCCCTTGTCCCCTGTTTGTCCCAAACCTTTTAGGAGTTACCTAAGAAGAATGTCTTGGATGATATCAGTGGGGAGGGGGCATGGTCTCCAGCATGTGGATGGTGTCAGAGGAGACATGGCCTGAAGCATGATGACAGTGTCATTGGTAGCAAGAAATTTGATCTGCTCATCGAAAAAGAGATAAGGTTCATGCATATAGCTATGAAAGAAATAATGAATTTTATGATTCAAAGCAGGAGGTCACCTAAAGGAGCCTTAATCATTTTCCATGAGATACACAGAGTCTTATGAGGCACATTTCTTTCAACCTAGGATTTAAATATTGTCCAAAGTTGACAAATTTTACTGACAGAATCTGGGTAAAATGAGCCCTGTGTCACTATTAAACTCCAAAGACAAGCCAATGGGGCATGCATAACATAATGTCAGTGCCCTTCATACAGCCTGCATTGATGAGAAAGAGGATAACATCTGGTGTACTGATAATGTATCACAGGTATCGCACAAATATGAATAAGAAATAGACTTCAAAGATAATTAATAAATAATGATTAAATAGCATATTAGTAGAAGCAAAAGATTAAAGCATTGCTTCCTTTATGAAAATATGAAAATGAAGCACTGACCTTGATTATGCAGGTCAAAAAACAATGTAGATTCATTTATGATATATTTCCATTCTATGTAATATTTTTAATATCATCATGAACTGTATAGTACATAGCAGATGTATGTAGCACTGAACAGAACCACACAGTAGGTTAACTTTATAACAGCCTACATACATTTCCAATCAAATATGTGTATGTTACATCAGTTATCAAATAGAATGTACATGCCACCAAAACTATCTGCACACATTTATACTTGCTAATTTGTGTGCAGAAATTTTCTGAGAAAATTAATGTGAATACCTTTTGCCCTCCAAATTGCATGTATGTGCAACTCCCTCCTCAATATTGTCCTGAGAATGCCTCTTTTAACTGTGAGTAAATTTATGTGCATATCAGGTTAACAATTTTATAGCAGTCTTTTTCTGTAGGAAAAATACTGTTTATGTATGGAAATGCTTATGAACATTAACCTCAAAATGGACAGTTCCTATTCCTTGGAGCTTATGATCTAGTCAAGACAGACAGACCAGGACAGACATCCAACAAAAAGATCAATTGAGAGACTTTGAGTTAAGAGAGTAAGGGGTGGATTTTAAAAGGTGCATGCGCACGTCCATGTGCGCGTGGTTCCCGGCACATACATATAGACGTGCCAATTTTATAACATGCATGTATCGCCACACTCTTATTATAATATACAATATCCTTGTGCACATACAAGCCCGATTTTATAATTAGCGCATGTATGTGCAGGCATGTGTCTGTCACGCATGCAACGGGGGAATTTTTAGAAAATATGTGCGGCGACACAGGTAGGCCTTTCCCGGTTGCCTCCCAGACCGCTCCAATTAAGGAGTGGACTGGGAGGGAAACTTCACTAAAACTCTAACCCTATCCTTCCTCCCTCTTCCTTTCTCCTCCCTGACCCCTAACCTAACCCTACCTATCCCCTAATTTTTTATTTTAATACTTACTTCTTCTCTGGAACAGAAGTATCTTCTGCACGCCGGCCAACTGCCAGCATGCGCTTCCCCAGGACAGTGTCTATTGGGGCTGTTCCTGCCCACACCTGCCCCTTCCCACCCAGACCATGCCCCCTGACCCACCTCTTTTACTTGGCCTGGCACTTCTGTGCATAACAGGGGTTACGCATGTGGCTAGGACTTTTGTAAAATCAGCAAGGTGTGCGCTGGGCCTGGCCACAAGCGTAACCTTTTGATTTTTACATGCGGGGCCTTTTAAAATTGGCCCATAAGGCTATTGCTGAGATGTGGTTTAATGAATTATTTTGATTATCATCAAATGTATCTGCCAAAATTCTCAGATATGTGCTCTTGAATTGTGTACGTCTTTCAAATTAGTTATTCTGAATGGGGTAGATTTCATAAAGCTGCACGCGGGCATCCATGTGCGCACGCTACCCGGCACATGCAATTGATGCCCGATTTTATAACATGCGCGCAGGTGTGCATATGTTATAAAATCGGGGGTTGGCACATGCACAGGGGTGCACAATTATGCAACCTGCGCACGCCGACGCCCACGGCCCCCAGTTCCCTCCCTTGGAGTGGCCTGGGAGGGAACTTCCCAACCCCTACCCTAACCTCCCTTCCCCTTCCCCCAACCAACCTGCCCCCTATATCTGTCCTACTCCCCCCCAAAAATTATTTTACCTGCTGCGCGCACCGGCACCTGGCCGGCACGTGATCCTCTGACACAGTGGTAAATGGCCATTGTGCTGGAGGGCCTCTGTCCCTGCCCTGCTCCCTGACCACCTGCCCACACCCCGCCCCTTTCCCGAAGCCCCAGGACTTAGACACGTTCCAGGGCTTTACGCGCGTTGCCGTGACTTTGTAAAATAGGCCCAGCCTGTGTAGGGCTTTTAAAATCTACCTCTATATGTGTAGATTATTTTATCATTAGATTAATATAAGCAAATCTGAAACAAATGTCAAACTGTTTTACCAAATTACACTGCATGCCTTTATATTTACATATAAAAATCAAACTTGTTTTTGAAAAACTCTTAAGAATGAATGAATATATAGATCAGGCTCACAGTAATCTTATAATAAACATTAATTATACTTGAAAGTGAGCTAGTCTGTATACTTTCCTCTTGATACATAATGCTTGGCTACTAGCAAAGAATTACAGATTCAAGAAATCAAGTTAATTTTAAAACCCTGAAGGAATATGACAAAAAAATGTAATTTAAAGTACAATAATGAAATGCGGTTTAAATATTAATGTTGTAAAAAAATTCCTAATCTATTCCTTTTCCGAGACCAGGCAAGAATAATTATTTTTGCTTATGATGAGAAAATGGGTGTGAGCTGGTATCTTGACCCTGAAATATTTCATACTCCAGTCTATATTTTTGAATTGCAATTTAAGAATTTAAGGTGGCTATGAATGAAGGCTTTGTGTGCTCATTAAGGTTGCTTAGCATACGCTCTTAATAACTTGCTGAGATATAAGTTCCTAGTGTGAACACTAAATCAGTCACTGAAGATGTTAATATATAAACAGTTATATTAGGTGGAATGGAGAACACAACATGTTAAACTAGCACAGACAAATTATGAAATTTATCAATTTCCCAATCAAAGGATGCTTTTTTAAAGAAAGCTTTGGTATTGATTTATTATACACTATGGGGCGGATTTTAAAAGGCGCGCGAATAGCCTACTTTTGTTTGCGCTCCAGGCGCAAACAAAAGTACGCTGGATTTTAGTAGATACGCGCGGAGCCGCACGTATCTACTAAAAACCTGGATCGGCGCGCACAAGGCTATGGATTTTGTATAGCCGGCGCGCGCCAAGCCGCGCAGCCTACCTCCTTTCCCTCCAAGGCCGCTCCGAAATCGGAGCGGCCTCGGAGGGAACTTTCCTTTGCCCTCCCCTCACCTTCCCCTCCCTTCCCCTACCTAACCCACCCGCCCGGCCCTGTCTAAACCCCCCCCTTACCTTTGTCGGGGGATTTACGCCTCCCAGAGGGAGGCGTAAATCCCCGCGCGCCAGCGGGCCTCCTGCGTGCCGGGCTGCGACCTGGGGGTGGGTACGGAGGGCGCAGCCACGCCCCCGGACCGCCCCGGGCCGTAGCCACGCCCCCGTACCCGCCCCCCAAACGCTGCCGACACGCCCCCGAAACGCTGCGACGACCGGGCCCGCCCCCCGACACGCCCCCGACACGCCCCCCTCGGAGAACCCCGGGACTTACGCGAGTCCCGGGGCTCTGCGCGCGCTGGGAGGCCTATGTAAAATAGGCTTCCCGGCGCGCAGGGCCCTGCTCGCGTAAATCCGCCCGGTTTTGGGCGGATTTACGCGAGCAGGGCTCTGAAAATCCGCCCCTGTTTGTCATAAGATTAGTGTTTATGTGTCATAGGATTGATGTTTATGTTTGATTGTACATCACTTTGTAGCCCTATAGAAAGACAACATTCATAAATGTAATACATAAATAAATACACAAAATAAAGATAACATTGATGGCCTACCTAATATAACAGATACAAATGACTGTATGCATGTAGGGGCGGATTTTAAAAGGCGCGCGAATAGCCTACTTTTGTTTGCGCTCCAGGCGCAAACAAAAGTACACTGGATTTTAGTAGATACGCGCGGAGCCGCGCGTATCTACTAAAAACCTGGATCGGCGCGCGCAAGGCTATGGATTTTGTATAGCCGGCACGCGCCGAGCCGCGCAGCCTACCCCCGTTCCCTCCAAGGCCGCTCCGAAATCGGAGCGGCCTCGGA
Source organism: Rhinatrema bivittatum (assembly GCF_901001135.1). NCBI lineage: Eukaryota > Metazoa > Chordata > Amphibia > Gymnophiona > Rhinatrematidae > Rhinatrema > Rhinatrema bivittatum. The sequence goes on along the minus strand of NC_042618.1, from coordinate 389,031,706 downwards.
GGGAACTTTCCTTTGCCCTCCCCTCACCTTCCCCTCCCTTCCCCTACCTAACCCACCCGCCCGGCCCTGTCTAAACCCCCCCCTTACCTTTGTCGGGGGATTTACGCCTCCCAGAGGGAGGCGTAAATCCCCGCGTGCCAGCGGGCCTCCTGCGCGCCGGGCTGCGACCTGGGGGCGGGTACGGAGGGCGCAGCCACGCCCCCGGACCACCCCGGGTCGTAGCCACGCCCCGTACCCGCCCCCAAAACGCTGCCGACACGCCCCCGAAACGCCGCGACGGCCGGGCCTGCCCCCGACATGCCCCCGACACGCCCCCCTCGGAGAACCCCGGGACTTACGCGAGTCCCGGGGCTCTGCGCGCGCTGGGAGGCCTATGTAAAATAGGCTTCCCGGCGCGCAGGGCCCTGCTCGCGTAAATCCGCCCGGTTTTGGGCGGATTTACGCGAGCAGGGCTCTGAAAATCCGCCCCTGTTTGTCATAAGATTAGTGTTTATGTGTCATAGGATTGATGTTTATGTTTGATTGTACATCACTTTGTAGCCCTATAGAAAGACAACATTCTTCCCAAGGGAAGAGAACTAAGCTTTTACAGCCTCAACTGCTACACCCTGTGGCTGTCCCTAGTGAGAGAGAATCGTCGGGAATTCAACTTGCCTTGCTCCAAGTGTGCCTGCTGAAGCCTCCCCGAGACCTGGTCCCTCCCCCCAGCGAGACGCCGACCCTCGGGTGACGTCATATTCAAGCGCGGAGTGGATTTAAAACGCTGACCAGGTCGGCGGCATTTGCCCAAGGGAAGAGAACTAAGCTTTTACAGCCTCAACTGCTACACCCTGTGGCTGTCCCTAGTGAGAGAGAATCGTCGGGAATTCAACTTGCCTTGCTCCAAGTGTGCCTGCTGAAGCCTCCCCGAGACCTGGTCCTTCCCCCCAGCGAGACGCCGACCCTCGGGTGACGTCATATTCAAGCGCGGAGTGGATTTAAAACGCTGACCAGGTCGGCGGCATTTGCCCAAGGGAAGAGAACTAAGCTTTTACAGCCTCAACTGCTACACCCTGTGGCTGTCCCTAGTGAGAGAGAATCGTCGGGAATTCAACTTGCCTTGCTCCAAGTGTGCCTGCTGAAGCCTCCCCGAGACCTGGTCCCTCCCCCCAGCGAGACGCCGACCCTCGGGTGACGTCATATTCAAGCGCGGAGTGGATTTATAACGCTGACCACGTCGGCGTCGCGCACCGAGCGTCGCGCGCCGAAGGGGCGCGCCTAAGGGGGTTTCCCCCTTAGTGCTCCCCCTTTGTGTCTCACCTTTGTGGCTCACTGACGACCGAGGGAAATTTGGAACTGTGTCTATTGAATTGTCCCAAGTTGTAAGTAATTATTGACTGCATCATGGAAGTATTTAATATTCCCTGTTTAGTAAATGCCCAGAGGCAACAGACTAAATTTAGGCCTAAAACAAAGATTTTAAAAGATCGTTGTCTTATTCAAATACCAATTATAAATAAGGCCTCGCTTTTAACGTTTACGGTTCTTTCTCTCTCCTTTTTCAACATCCAATCAATAGGGAACAAAATTCCAGTTTTAATTGACCATTTAGAAGAATGTAGTCCTGATCTGTGTGCAATATCAGAAACATGGTTGAAGCCCTCTGATGTAGTAACTGTTAATCAGCTACCTCACACCAACTATGATATCTTTTCTATACCACGTATAGATAAAAGAGGTGGGGGCCTCTTGCTATTAGCAAAAAAAAAATTTCAGCTGATTCAACAAAACGTGAAATTTCCAACTAGATATGAAGTGGCATTCTTTAAGTCTCAAGTGATCCAGATAGTTCTGGTATATACACCTCCTGGTCTTTTAGATCATAATTGTTCTCCTATTATTGAATTTTTGGCTTCTTCTATTGATTTAAATATTCCTAATATTTTGTTAGGTGATTTTAATTTACATGTGGATAAGTTTCCTTTACCATCTAGCTGTGAGACATTCTTAAATTCGGTGGAAGCTTTAGGATTCACTCAGACTATCAAAACTCCGACCCATAAAGCAGGACATATTTTAGATTTGCTGTTTATAAATGACGCTCTTCAGATTGAATGCCAACCTAAGACTGTTCCAGTGCCGTGGTCAGACCATTTTTTAATTACTGCTTCTATCTCTTTCAAAAATCCCTCAGTTAATTCAACAGTATCTAGTAAACTAGAAATTGAATTTATAAAATCGTGTTCTTCAGAGGAACTTATTGATAATCTTCCGGAAGTACTTACAAATCTTGATATTACTGATACACATAAAGCAGTGACATCATGGACCGTTTCTACAGCTGATCTAGCTAACAAAATCTGTCCCAAAATTAAGAAATGGATTACCCCGTCTAATAAACAAAAATCTCCTTGGTTTTCTCAGAATTTAAAAATTCTTAAGACAGGCCTGAGAAAACTGGAAAGAATTTGGAGAAAAAGTCGTAACTCCGATACCTTAACCAATTATAGAAGAGCTCTACATACATACAGGAAAGAAATCAATGTAGCTAAACGCAATTTTTATGCAGAAAAGATTCATAAATATCAATTTAACCCTAAACTATTATTTTCTTATGTTTCTGATCTTATTAAACCAAAGGGAAATAATTATTCTTTTGAGAACCAGAAAGAGAAAGCAAATGAGTTTGCATCTTTCTTTAAGAATAAAGTCCAGCTGGTTTTAAACGATCTAGATAATTTGCCGTTGCAAAATATAATCCTTCCTTGTAATCCCTCAGTCACATGGGATACTTTTGAATCAGTTTCTTCACTGGAAGTCTGTAATCTTATCAAAAAGATTAAACCAGCTTTCCATCCGCTTGATGCTATACCCACAAAACTGCTGAAGTTAGTTCCTGATATTATAGCCAAGCCTTTAGCAGATATTATTAATAAATCTTTGGAAGAGGGACATTTTCCAGATCTACTAAAATGTGCAGTTGTTAAGCCGTTATTGAAGAAAAGTAATCTTGACCCGGAAGTTTTGGCAAACTATCGTCCCCTCTCTATTCTTCCTTTTCTGGCTAAACTTCTAGAGAAAATAGTGAATCGTCAGCTAATGGAGTATCTTGATGATAATCATTTGTTATACCCCTCTCAATTTGGTTTTAGAAAATTTCATAGTACTGAATCTTTACTGATCTCCTTGACGGATACAATACAAAGGGGTTTTGATCAGAATAAATCTTATCTTCTAATTCTATTAGATATTTCAGCGGCTTTTGATACCGTTAAGCATGAAGTACTACTAACAAGGTTACATGAAATAGGATTAAAAGACTCAACTCTGGCATGGTTTAAATCATTTTTAGCTAATAGATCTTTTAAAGTCAGATTAGACATAACAGAATCAGATTCAGTATCAATGTCTACAGGGGTCCCTCAGGGTTCCTCGTTGTCACCTACACTTTTTAATGTCTATATGGCACCACTCTGTAGATTTTTAACTGGCTTGGGATTGGTACATTTTCTTTTTGCGGACGACGTCCAAATTTTGTTACCCATTGATGATTCTCTTCAAGCTACTTTGAAACTTTGGGAACTCTACTTTTCATCTATAACTCAACTATTATCGCATATGTCTCTTTCGCTAAATAGATCCAAAACGGAAATCCTATATTTGAGTAATAAAGTTACTGAGAAAATGGACAGTGAGATAAAATCCCTCTCACCGTCATATAAAATTAACTATGAAGTAAGAGATTTAGGCCCTTTTCTAGATGCTGAGTTAAATATGAAAGCTTATATCAAAGCTATTAATAAAGATGGTCTTTTTAAACTTAACATTTTAAAAAAAACTAAGACCGTTTCTTCATTCTGGGGATTTTCGCACAGTGCTTCAGGCTCTGATTTCTCCAAAGTTGGATTATTGTAATGCGTTATTGTTAGGAGTACCAAATGTCACTCTTCGCCCTTTAGAGCTACTTCAAAATGCGGCAGCCCGCCTTTTGTCTAATAGGAAGAAATTTGATCATATTACACCAGTTCTGATAGAACTCCATTGGTTGCCGATTCATGCAAGAATTCAATACAAATGTCTGACTCTTATTCATAAGACAATATATGGGGATCATTCTGAATGGCTTAATGCCTCTCTCAGGATCCATACTCCGGTTAGAAATTTAAGATCTCTGGGAAAAGCATTGCTTACAGTTCCTTCTCCAAAAGCGGCACATTTGAATTCAGTTAGGGACAGGACTTTGTCTTTGGCTGGTCCTAAAATTTGGAATTCCCTTCCTGTTGATATTAGAACGGAAACTTGTATCCAGAAATTTAAGAAATTGATAAAGACTTGGCTATTTGAACAGACTTTTTTAGAGTCAAGCTGAGTTATTTAACATCTTAGATTCTCCTATTGATTATATAGAATTTTAGTGTTATTGTTTTTTAAGTTTTAAATTAATCTAATTTTAGATTTTTTAGTAATATTTTATGTTTTAAGATGTACTATATGTGTATCAAATAGACTTAGAAATGTTTTTTAGAGAGATTATAAATGTATGATTTATTTTATTATTGATGTTAATTGACAAAAATGTGCGTCCTTATGATCGTATAGATCTGTATTGACGTTTTATTCTGTTAACCGTCTTGATTTCTTATTGAGGAAAGTCGGTATATAAAAATTTGTAAATAAATAAATAAATAAATAAATAAATAAATAATACATAAATAAATACACAAAATAAAGATAACATTGATGGCCTACCTAATATAACAGATGCAAATGACTGTATGCATGTAGGGGCGGATTTTAAAAGGCGCGCGAATAGCCTACTTTTGTTTGCACTCCAGGCGCAAACAAAAGTACACTGGATTTTAGTAGATACGCGCGGAGCCGCGCGTATCTACTAAAAACCTGGATCGGCGCGCGCAAGGCTATGGATTTTGTATAGCCGGCGCGCGCCGAGCCGCGCAGCCTACCCCCGTTCCCTCCAAGGCCGCTCCGAAATCGGAGCGGCCTCGGAGGGAACTTTCCTTTGCCCTCCCCTCACCTTCCCCTCCCTTCCCCTACCTAACCCACCCGCCCGGCCCTGTCTAAACCCCCCCCCTTACCTTTGTCGGGGGATTTACGCCTCCCAGAGGGAGGCGTAAATCCCCGCGTGCCAGCGGGCCTCCTGCGCGCCGGGCTGCGACCTGGGGGCGGGTACGGAGGGCGCAGCCACGCCCCCGGACCACCCCGGGCCGTAGCCACGCCCCCGTACCCGCCCCCAAAACGCTGCCGACACGCACCCGAAACGCTGCGACGACCGGGCCCGCCCCCGACACGCCCCCCTCGGAGAACCCCGGGACTTACGCGAGTCCCGGGGCTCTGCGCGCACCGGGAGGCCTATGTAAAATAGGCTTCCCGGCGCGCAGGGCCCTGCTCGCGTAAATCCGCCCGGTTTTGGGCGGATTTACGCGAGCAGGGCTCTGAAAATCTGCCCCGTAGTGCTCATGCTACATCTTGAAAGGGAAAGGGGAATCCTTTTATTCCTTCAATGTGCAAAGAGCATTGTAATGTGCCCTTGCAAGAACTGAATGTGATGGCCAGATATCCTAGGTCCTGCAATAACTCCTTTATCCTGTGACAAATTTGAGGATGGCCACTAAGTCTATAATCTTCTACAGCTATTTTAGATAACTGTGGCCTGTAAAAGAGCTCTGCAAGAAAGTAGGTTTTTGCTGTGTTTTGGTAATACAGGTAACACTGGTTTATCCCTGTTGTCTTGTGATTGTTGTGATTCTATGGCTACCAATAGCATCTGCACTCAACATTTCTATGAGGTTTTGTTGACAGTGTGAAGTGGATTAGACAGACATGGCATGGGAAGGGCCTGGATTATGGCAGCCTTTTCTCAGATGCCCCTTTTGATGTTCTGATAACCATATTTGATGTTTGATGGTTCTGTGGGTGGCTCCAAAGCTGCTATCTAAAACTATTCTTTGCCAAATATTATCCTTTGCTACCAGAGATTTCTAATGCAGTCTCTCCAAAAGAGTACAATAGAGTTTTCAAGTAACAGTTCCAGGTTCTTCTTCTCTTATTGAATGAAATGTCTATTGGAATGGTCATACCCCGCAGCAGCTCCTTAGCAATTTCCTCCTTCTTGTCCTCCTCCTGCAGTTCCTCTTTCTCCCTCTCTTCCTGTGGCTCCTGAGATATATGACGTATCTTTATTTTGTCTGGTTGTTCTTCTTTATGCTTCTTTCACCTCCTCTCCTAGGGTCCAGAAGCTCTTTTGCTCAGCACTGATAACTAGCACTGTTTACCAGGCTTACTTTTAAAACTTTTGAAGCAAAGAGGACAAAAATACTGCACATGCTCCATTTAGTGAGTACACACTAGTTAATGCAGTGTCCATATGCTATTTAGTGCATAGACACTACTATATTTTGAGTTACTATGGGTGCTAATAGTTTGCACATACTATTGAGCATATTTTTTAGCATATACACTAAAAATGTAGTAAATTTTGTATTAGATGATGCCTAAGGGGTAGATTTTAAAAGGTTGTGCGCACATGTCCATGTGTGCGTGCTACCTGGCGCGCGCACTTGGACCCCTGATTTTATAACATGCGCACGCAGGTGCGCTCATGTTATAAAATTGGGGTCGGTGCGCACAAGGGGATGCACAATTGTGAACCTTGTGCGCACTGACGTCCACGGCCTTCCCCCATTCCCTCGGAGGGAACTTCCTAACCCCCCTAACCTAACTTCCCTTCCCCTTCCCCTAACCCTCCTGCCCCCTAGCCCTATTGCGCCTGCCTCTGGCAGCCTACCGCCACGCGATCCTCTGATACAGCGGCAAATGGCAGCTGTGCCGGAGGTCTCTGGGCCCACCCCTTCTCGTCCCCCCCACCCCTGGACCACCCCACCCCACCCCCTCCCCACCCCTTTTTGAAGCCCCAGGACATACGCGCATCCCGGGGCTTTACGCACGTCGCCGGGCCTTTCTAAAATAGGCCCAGCACGCGTAACCCGATTTACGCACGTAAGCTTTTGAAAATATTCCCCTTAATTAAAATGTTTAGCAGGCATACTAAAAAAATTGTCAGAACAAGTTTTAGTCCATGGGCCCATACATGATAGTATGCAAATTGTACCCTAAAGCAACCTAAAAAATGCAAACATTTATATGGAATAGAAATGAATAACCCATGAGAACACTTAGAAAGCTTTGCAGCATAAAGAAAAATATCCAGGCTTGGATATTTGCTGCGATTCATTAAGAATTTTAGACATTCAAGGTCTATGTATTTGCTTTGTGTTTCCCCTTAAGTACAACTGTTCAAAATAGCAAAGCTATATTTATTTTAACAAGTAACATGAGGTTAAGTAATTGAAGTGGATCCAGAAATAATTTTATTTTCTTAAAAACTGAACTTAAAAATTCTGGCAAAACAGATAACCTATCCAGCTACAGTTATCTGGGATATTCAGTGGGTTAAACTTTCCACTGAATACCCTTAATTAAAGTTAATCTGGCAACTGTAGCTGGATAACTTTAAACCTAATTGGATATTTTTTGAATACTGCTGGTTAGATATAAAGTTATCTTGCTGCTGTTAACTGGCTAACTTTATCTTTAATTGGTTATATTCAAAAGAATATAGTGCCAAGCTGCAGGGGTTTAAAAAGAAAATTGCGGGCCTACGTGCCCTATCACATGCCTCCTCCTTCCTCTCAAAAGTTCAAACTTATTGGGCTGAACCTGTAGCCTCCTCATCTTAACCCCCTTCCATTTCACATTTCTATAAATAAAAGTGCTAGGCATGTGTTAGTCTCTCCTCTGCTCCTAGGTTCTGTCTAATTTTTTAGAAATCCTATCCTCCAGGACCCCCCTCTTCCTCCTCCACACTCCCATCTCAACCATAACTCTCTTGGTACCTTTCAAAAAGATTTTTCTTCAGCTCAGATCATGCTAGCAGCCTATTGTGACCCAGGCCTGACACTTCTTCCAACTCTAGGAAGCTAGTCTGGAAGTGAAAGCTTCTAGCAAAGAGCTTCTAGGGACCTGTGCAGGAAGCAAACACTTCCAGATTATCTCCCTAATGACAGAAGAAGTGTCAGGCCCAGGTCACAGTAGGTTGCTACTGTGATCTGGGCTGAAGAAAATATTTTGGAAGGTACCTAGAAGGTTAGGATTGGGGTGGGGTGGAGGGGGAGGGAAGGGGCTTTGGAGGGTAGGATTTCTAAAGGATTAGATGGGACTCGGGAATGTGAGGGTTTGGTTAGAGGAGAGACAGGCACTGGCTCTGGCCTTTCTATTGGTATGATTACGAGATGGAGGGGACTTGAAGCAGGAGAGGCTGAAGTTTTGGCCAGGCAGGGCTGAACTTTTGGAGTTCAGGTAGAAGGAAGGAGGAGGTTTGTGATAGGGCCTATAGGCCCATGATCTTATTTTCTTATTTAAACCCAACAACTCGGCATGTAACTGGTTATAGTCTTTTGATTAAAGCTAGTTAAATTTATTTGGGATTAAATTCCAGGATAACTTTAGACCTGCTCTCTGGCATGTCTAGATTTACCTGAATTACATATTTGGCTAACTCATCCTTTCCCTGGAATGACCGCAATATGCCCCTTTCTTATTCAGCTAAATCTTAGCTAGACAAGCAGGGGGAATACACAAATCTTGTCATTTACATAGATATCTTGTGAGTTTTCCATCTACATTAGAAGATAAGAACATAAGACATTCCATACTGGGTAAGACAAAGAGTCCATCAAGTCCAGCACCCTGTTACCAACAGTGGCCAATCCAAGTAACAAGGACCTGGCAAGTAACCAAACATTAAATAGATCCCAAGCTACTATTTCTTATTGATTAATAGCAGTTTATGGACTTCTCCTCTAGGAACCTATCCAAACCATTTTTAAGCCCAGTTACACTAACTGTTGCGCTGGAAGTGGACCCTTGGCCTGGTGCAGGTTGGTACAACCCTCCGGTCGGGCCCGGAAAGTGCCTGCCACCAGGAGGCAGAGCACAGGAGGAGACAGAGGCTAGCTGGAGCTTCGCCAATAGCAACCTGGGGATCCCTCAGGTTGAGCCCTTGGTTACCCGGGCCGCCTGGTCTTAGGTGGGCCTCACAGGGTCTCCTAGAGAGGAAGCGCGGGGACATGCCCACCACGAAGAAGGTTGCACGGTCGATGTACAAGTGGGAGAGTCCAGAGGTCACAGGAGGCCAGAAGAGAAAGCCCGAGTGGATAACAAGGAACAAGGGACTAGGGCAGAATATCAGTCCAGAATAGTCAGCTGAGGCAGGGGTCAGTACCTTTAATCAATCCAGGAGTGGTCAGGTCAGGCAGAGATCAAGTTCCAGGTAGCGGTCAGACGATGTCTGTGAACAGGCAGCGGTCAAGTTCCGGGCAGAAGTCGGATGTGGTCAGCGGACAGACGAGCCGTGGAGCAACTAACCCAAGAAGGAAGAGAGAAGTTGCTAAGGCGAGCCCTGAGTGTCAGGAGCCGCCTTATGTAATTCTCCAGGGGTTATGTCATCTGGAGGAGCCGGCAGTCTGGCGTGCCGTGGCCCCTTTAAGAACGGGGGAGGAGCGCGTGCGTGCGGCTAAGGAGCTGTATCGGGGAAATCGGCAGCGTCTCTGCCATGAAGCAAAAGCCTGCAGTGGGAGGGCAGGCCGCAGCACCTCCCCCGCTTTGCTTCACAGCAGGGCTAGCTCCGGGATGGCATGGGAAGGCAGGTAAGAGGGGCCGGTCGTGAGTCCTGCTACCGGCCGTCGCAACACTAACTAACTGCTGTAACCACATCCTTTGGCAAAGTATTCCAGAGCTTAATTATGCATCGAGTGAAAATGAATTTTCTCAGATTTATTTTAAACGAGTTACTTGCTAAATTTAAGGAATGCCTCCAAGACCTTTTATTATCTGAAAGAGTAAATAACTGATTTACTTTTACCTGTTCAAGTCTTTTATGATTTTGTAGAACTCTCAGCCATCTCTTTTCTCAGCCATCTCTTCTCCTCATACAGGAACTGTTCCATGCCCCTTATCATTTTGGTCACCCTTCTCTGCACTTTCTCCAGTGCAACTATATCTTTTTTGAGATGTGGTGACCAGAATTGCACACAGCATTCAAGGTACGGTCTCACCATGAAGTGATACAGAGTCTTATGACATCCACCGTTTTATTTGCCATTCACTTCCTAATAATTTTTAACATTCTGTTTGCTTTTTTGACTGCCACAGCACAGTGAGCCGATGATTTCAATGTATTATCTACTATGATGCCTAGATCTATTTCCTGGGTGGTATCTCCCAATATGGAACTTGACATCATGTAACTATTAGGGATGTGAATCGTTTTTTGATGATTTAAAACAATCGTCAGATATATTTTAAATCGTCAAAAATCATTAGAGCCATGATACAATAGCAATTCCCCCGATTTATCGCCAAAAAATTGTAAATCGGGGGAGGGGGGAGGGCGGGAAAAACGGCACACCAAAACAACCCTAAAACCCACCCCGACCCTTTAAAACAAATCCCCCACCCTCACGAACCCCCCCAAAATGTTTTAAATTACCTGGGGTCCAGTGGGGGGGGGGGGGTCATGTCACGAGTGCAGGAGATCGCTCCCGGACCCCTGCTGGACCCCCAGGGACTTTTGGCCAGCTTGGGGGGGTCATATGGGTTGTATGACATAGTGAGGGCAAAGGTAGCGCCGGCGCCATTTTGAATATTGGCAATACAGCCCGAGTGCAGAAAGTCGCTCCCGGACCCCCACTGGACTTTTGGCAAGTCTTATGGGGGTCCCCTGAGGAAGCCCTGTTGAGGGTGAGACAAGGATCCTTGTAGGGTCACTACATAGGAAAGGTTATTATACAGAAAGGACATTATAACAGGGTTAATATATATTGCAACATATTGTAAAAATCTCCTGAATGATACATAAGAAGGATATTGTACTGTAAAAGGTGATGGTGATGTTTTAAACAATATATGAGTGTATAGGTATGTGTGTGTTTGATGAATAGATGGGTTTTATAATGAGATGTGATGATATGTAATATACAGTATTTTATTATTTGAGGTGCACCTCAGAAAGTTTATACTGATTTTGTATTTTGTTGAATAATAAATGTAATAAATATAATAAACATGATTGTAATAGTTATTTGAACCATTGTTGTGGGAATATATGTAAATTATATATTAGACCTCTGTTTATATATATTATTGCTGTTGATTTCAGAGGGAATCATACTCCTTATAATTATCTGTCTGAACCACACCCAGATTCCAGCATTACTTAAAATAGTCTGTCCCTTTCCTCAATGCTTCAACATCAAATTCCTTTGTACTCCTTGCTCTAGCCACTTCTGTCTTCTGGCCTTCTGTGGTTTTTCCTTGTTTTGCCTTGTGGCCTTTGGGTCTTCTGATCTCTGTTTGCCTTGTCTTGTCCTTTGGCCTTTGGACCTTTTGACTTAGCCTTCCTTGTCTTTGCCTTGTGGCCTCTGGATCTTCAGCTTCTTCCTTGTTTGGGGCTTTCCCTGATCTGTGGGCTTGATGGACCCTTGGTCTAACCCAATATGGCATTTTCTTATGTTCTTATGTGGACTAGCCTGAGGCCTCTCTAGGTCTCTTCCTGACTTTAGGCTTCTTCTCCCTTGCCCCTCGGGACCTTTCTACATTGTTGCCTTCGGGCTTTATGTTCCATGTTCTGTGATATCCTTGTCCTGTTCTATCTTGTCCTGTCTCAGTCTGTCCATGTCCTAACCTTGTTCCAGTACCAGTTCCATGCTTACCCACACTGTGCCCCAGTGTACCTGAGTTTCACAGCACACTGAGCCAGTGATTTCAATGCTAGATCTATATCTTCTGGAAAGAAAATCCATTCAGCCGACTTCTAAGAAAAAACATCTGATGCTCTCATCAATTTGGAAGCCTTTCCTGAACTCTTCGCTGATCGCAGTGGAGGATATATCCGCCAATTGACTACTTTATCATTTGCCCACCCACAGGACAAACATTCCTTCTTTTCTTCTGGATCTTTCTTCTGGATCTTTTGGGGGGTTTTTCACCTTTTTGTAATGCTAACTGCAACTTAAGCTCAAAATCCTGCTATCAACGCACATAGTTAACCATATGGCTGGACCTTTCTAGTATGCTTAAGATGCTGGGGAAGGGTGGGAAGGGTGGGGTGGTTGGGATGGGTGGGTGGGTGGGAGGCTACAATAGGGTGTTATAGGGGTTGATGTTTACCAGGTTGTTCATTATTGTGTCAGATTTCTTTGATTCTATGCCTGGTTGTAGTTGTTTTGTTCTGATGTATGTTGAAATTCAATAAAAAGTATTACAAACAAAAAAAGTTATCCTTTTTGTTCCCGACAAGCACTTTTGACCTTCTGAGTCACTCCTACTGCTGTGACATCAGAGGATAACAGGTAAGGGATGAGAAGAAGAAGATTGGGTAGGGCAGGGAGAAATAAGGATATCTAGGGCTAGAAGAGGAACCAGAGGATCAGAAAAAGGGGAAGAGAAGAAGTAGAAAAGTGGAACTAAAAAAGGGATTGGGAAATGATGAAAGAGAATAAGAGGCAGCTGAAGAGGAAGATAAAGGAGAAGTAGGCAAGATTGGGATGGGGTGGGGTGGGGGAATCTGAAGGCATGAGTATGATAAAAGAGAAACTTAATATAAAGGTGGAAGGGAAAGGAGAGACATTTGAATTAGGGCAAGGGGAAGAGGTGAACTCGAAAGGAGGAAAGACAGGAAGGGACAACTGAAAGCATGGACATGTGGCAAAACAATAGGTGTCACTCTTGAGGAAAAAAAGGAAGGAAGAAAAGAATATGAGGGGATAATAGGGAATGAAATAGTGTAGAGAAGATAGAAAACAAAGAAAAAGTGATAGGGATGTGGAGAAGAGGAAAAAGTGAAAAATAAATCCAAATAAGTACTGGCCATTGGAAGGAAACTAGAGAGGAAGAAGGGGAAAAGGGAAATTGGAAGACCAGAAAGTGAAAACAGTTCTCCATTTATTTCCTCTCTTCTACTACTACTACTACTACTACTACTACTACTACTATTCTTTATTATTTCTATCATGGATTTCGGTTTGATTTTTGATTCCTGTTCTTTAAAATTTTGTTTTTCAATTCATATAGGGGGTAATTTTCAAAGGAGTTACACATGTAAATGTGACATACTATCGTAGCAATTTTCAAAAGCTATTTACTCGAGTAAAGTGCACTTACTTGAGTAAATCCTATGGACAATTCAATGGCATATATTGTAGCAATTTTGAAAAGCCCACTTACTTGAGTAAAGTGTATTTACTCGAGCAAAAACCAGTTTTGCTCGAGTAAATGCTTTTTAAAATCTACCCCATAATGTTTATTTTGGTTTGGTTCATTTGTCAAACCTAAATGAACATTATTTATTTATTTGATTAAATTATCTCTCTACAAAAAAAAATCAAAATGGGGTTTCCTGGGTTCCCCATTACTTCCTCGGGTCCTGGGGCCTCCATGGGCCCCTCTACTCTCCCCCACCTCCGCAATAGTCAAGGGTCAGGGCTGGGACCAGCCTGGGCCCCCTCAGCCACCTATCTTCTATAAATAATCCATGGTTGGGGCCTGCCCCAACACTCACATATCTCTTCCATGTGGGTCTTCATCCACAAAAGGAGTAGGAGTAATCCTCATTCATTTCTGCCCTGTCTTTTTCATCTTAAAAATGGCACTGACCAGCCTTGAGACCAACACCAGGTTTCATATCAACAAAATGGTACCAGTCTCAGAGCTGGCTGGAGCCATTTTATTATACAGCCATATATTTACAATCCTCCTTTTTAACCTTATCTGTACAACATCCCTATCTTCTTGTCCTTTTTCGCTGGAAAAATGAAGGAAAAAAATTTTGCAGTCAAATTGATTCAATTGTGATTGTGAGCGACCTTTGCTGAATATTACTCCAACTAGTTTATATTTGATTGTAAATATATTTGATGGTAAAAAAGAAAAAAAGTTGGATATCAAATGTTTATAAATAAATAAATAGAACAAAGAATAGTGCAGTTTCTGGAATCCAATAGTTTACAATACCAGAGACAACATGGTTTTACCAGAGGTCAGGTAATTCTTATCAATTTGTTTATCTGAGTGACCAGAGACTTGGATTAGGGGAGAGTACTACATGTAGTATACTTGGATTTCAGTAAGGGCTTTCACATGGTTCTGCATAAACAAATTCTAATTAATCTGAGCACTCTTGGTATGGGATTTAAAGTGACTGTATTAAAAACTGGTTGAGTGAGAGGTGACAAACGGTAGCGGGAAATAGAGTTCACTTTGAGGGGAGGGGTGTTATTAGTTGAATACCATGTGGATCAGTCCTTGGACTGGTTCTTTTCAACATTATCATAAGCGATATTGTGGAAGGACTAGCAGGAAAGGTTTGTCTTTTTGTGGATGATACCAAAATTTGTAATAAGGGAGACATACAATAGGGATGTGCAGGCAAAACGTTTTCGTTGCGTACGTGATCCGTATTCGTGGGGGGTCAATTCCGTTTCATGCGGAAGTATGGAGAATTCAATAAGTTGTCGATCTGTAAATACGTTACTACTAAATTAACTACAACCCCCCACCCTCCTGACCCCCCCAAGACTTACCAAAACTCCCTGGTGGTCCAGCAGTGGGGTCCGGGAACTCACTCAGACCCTCTGTGCTAGTTTCATCATGGCGCCGATAGCCTTTGTCACAGGGGCTACCGGTGCCATTGGTCAGCCCCTGTCACATGGCCATCGGCGCCATCTTGTGCTCCTACCATGTGACAGGGGCTGACCAATGGCACCGGTAGCCCCTGTGACATAGTATGGGCAAAGGCTATTGGCGCCATTTTGAGTCCTGGCGTCAGACAGCAGGTCGCTCCGGGACCCCCGTTGGACCCACAGGGACTTTTGGCCAGCTTGGGGGGGCCTCCTGACCCTCCCCAAGACTTGCCAAAAGTCCAGTGGGTGTCCAGGAATGACCTCCTTGCACGCTGGCCGTCCAATCCCAATACTCAAAATGGCGCCGATCGCCTTTGCCCTCACTATGATGGCGATCGGCGCCATTTTGAGACTCAAAGTCACCGTCCTGCCAATACTCAAAATGGCGTCTGAACTTATTTCTGAGAGTTTGGATCTTATAGGATTCTTGCAAGATTCACAATTTGAAGTTGCCTTGGAGACTGATAAAAATTGGACCATGAAAATGTTCTTTCAGGCTAGACAAAATCTTTTCCATGGATGTAAATTTGCTTTGTATCCAGATCTTTCCAGACTGGCAAAATTAATGAACATTTTTTTTTTTTGCTAAGAAGTAAGGAAAACATGCAGAGGCATAACTTCAGGATTACTTTCAAACAGATTTGTAGAATGTATTTGTGGTGTGCTGTAACATTTTGCGATAGCTATTCCATGGCCAGTGCCCCTTTTTTTGGCTGCTGCTCCAGTTCCTGCAGGCCTCAGTCTCCAGCTGCCATGGCAAGGGCTGCTTGTTTCCATAGGCATGCACAAGCGCAATGCCTCCAAATCTAAAGAAATATTAGCGAGAAGCCTACCTGTGGTGCACTGATGATGTCAGCAAACCAGAGTACTTAAGGATTAGACTTGTCGTTGTTTGGGGCCTCAACAATAGGTCTCATGCACTGGTCATTGATCCTGTGTTCCTGCCTTGCTGTTTTCCTCTGTGTCCCCAGCCTGCCTCCCATGTTCCTCTGCGTCTCCTGTCCAGCTTGCCTTGTTCTGCGTTTTCCCTGCCTTCTGGTGCTCCTCAGATCTCTGCCTTGCCTCTTTGTCCCTGCCTTCCATTCCTTGTCTCGCCTTCTCTGTCTTCCTTGTTGCTGACATGGATGGCTTTTTGGACTTTGATTTTGCCTGACCACCACTTCCTCTTACCACTGCCTGGATTCTGCTTCTTCCTGACCACGGCTTTCCCTGACCACTGCCTGGATTCCACTTCTGCCTGACCATCACTTGCCCTGACCACTGCTGATTTCCACTTCTGCCTGACCGCCACCTGCCCTGACCACTGCCTGGACTCCTCCTCTGCTCACAGCCTCCGGTTGTGACTTCTGTTTGGACTTCATCTTGCAGCCCCTTGCTTGTTATGACCCTGGTGGGGCTCTCCAAGTCTTGATGACCCACAGAACCCAAGAGCTCAATGTGCATGGGAGATGGATTCCTACGTCTAGCACTGGATGTGTAAATTATGTATAGTTTATGCTTCCAATGTAGCTTTGACAGAAGCTAAGCTGGAGCATGCCAGGAACAGTTAGGTGCATATCTCATTCCTGGCAGGGATTTCTGAGGTTTGGGAGGGTGGAAGGAGGGACTTGAGGGGGTGTAACACAAGACATGTCCATATCTCAAAGGAGGGGAGAAAATGGGGAGAGTGCTTCAGGGAAGGGGATGGGGATGGGGGGGAGGGGAGGCCCACCCACCTACCAACTACAATTTTATTTCATTTGAAAAGGGGTTGGGGTGAAAGGCCCAAAAGGGAAGTATTACAGATAAAGGAAGAAAGTTCTAAAGTGCCCATAACCCTTTACAACTTTTTTATTCTTACATTCAAAGTGCTACTGTTGTGGATGTGGTCCCTTGTACTGAGGTGGGTTGATGCAACCTGCAGGGAGGAGTCCGTAGGTTTTGATTTGTACGTGTACTTTGATATGTGTGGTGGTAGCTTTGAAAATACCTTTTGGTGCCATCTTTCACCAGTTGCTTCTGTTATTTTTCCCTGTTTTTGTCTGCTTCTGTTGCTAAGGGCAAAGTGCTAGAAGAGCCATGGTGGTGATGGTATGGGGGAGGCTTTTGGAATGCAACATTAGTTAGCATTATAAGAGTTCTAACAGTTTTCCATAGAAATTGGGAATTTTCCTTTAGAAAGTAATGAAGATTTTTTTCAAATGAAAGCAAAGGGGAGTTTTTGAAGGTTTAGTTCTCTGATGATACTGATCCAAAGTTTCTGATTTCTGAACTTGTCCAAGAAATTCACATTTCCTTTCTGCATGCCAAATTTGGTGACTTTCAGTTACTTTCTTTGGAGAATTATTGTGCCTATGGAAAGACAAACAGAAGGACAGACAGACAAACGTCAATCCCATTTATATAATTCTTTCCAACATTCCATATGCTGGATAGCAGAAAAAGAGAAGGAGTGGTTTCCTGGTGATGGTCATTGCTTGTGCATCTGACAGATGGCAGATATTATTTAGCTGGAGCAGTGTAGGCTGGGGCAACCAGACAGAAAGGATGGATCAAATGGTCCTTATTTGCTGACATCTACTATGCTCATATTCAATCATGATACTAATCAGAATGCTTTTAGAGTAATTAGTGTATTTGAAAAGACAAAGAAAAGCAGGATGGTTATTTGAGTCATTAATGATTTCTAGTGACTTTCACTGTAAAGATGACAGTATATTGGCTTACCAGATGTTGAATCCTGCTATGGGCCATTAACAAGAGAGTGTTCATGAACCAATTTCAAAACAATAGCAGCTGGTTTATTTCAGTTTACAGACATAATCACATGCATCTCATATAATATTCAATACTAGGTTGTCAGAGTTCTCATAAATTAAAGTTCTTGAGTGCTAATTACTTTATTTTAAAGGCACAGTCTTGCAGAATACATATCTTAAAACCCTATTGATATGACCTAAAATTTTAATCTGTTGAGGTTTTTTGTAAGCTAATGCTCTTCTGTACAACTATTTATTCAAACATTGTTCACAAGACTGCTAAAATAGAACTGGCAATCGCTAAAGGATTTCTATTCTGTCATAAAAGTTTTCAAAGCAAAAATTAAGAACACTGTTAGTGCTTAATAAATTTCAGAAACCGCAGTAAAATTGCCATGTTCAGGGAAATGGAATAGAAAGAAGAAAAAAATAATTGCTAGACAACAATATCTAATATTCCCAACCATGACAACTCGTTTTTATTGGCAATCTGATTCTCAAAATAATTGTGAAGTAAAAAGTTGCACTTTTCCTACATCTTCCTCTCAAATGTGAAAATCTAGAATAAATGATTTCAAGATCTATCCAGTCAAGAGTCAGGCTCCATATATGAAAAATAATAAAATATGTTTTAATGTAAGTAGAGAATCCAGTGAATGTCTACTAAGAGGAATGTATTATTTATACAGGGAGAACAGCAGTATTGTGGGTTTTAGCTTCCCCATGTGAGAATTTGAGATGGTAAGCTCCTTACCTATATAAACCCCATTACCATCTTAAGTTGTAGAATTTTTATTTGACCCTGTATGGTAAATTTGCAGGAATTCTTACTTGAATTCCATTCTAGCTGATGCAGACAGCTGTCTGAAGATTTGAGACTGTGCATTTAAGCATAGTAATATGGCTGGAACTGCTCAAGGCAAGAGAACCAAAGATGATGTTGCTACTGCATGCTAGGAAATAAACAGTTACCCTTCAGGAGCTAAAGTGTATCATATATAGTAATAAATGCAGTTGTTACCACTAAGAGGACAGTTAGATCATGCAGGTAATGCCTGACTGTTGCTTTGGTTAAGGAAGGTTCATACCTAATTGATAAGAGTATTGAATACTGACAGCTGATTTGTTAATTGCTTATTATCACACAGACCGATACACAGGTTGGACGCATGTTTTCGACGTGCTAGCTTTACCCCTTATTCAGTAACGGGTAATAGCGCGTCCAACCCCCCCCCCAAAAAAAAAAAAACAAAAAAAACTAATGGCGCCCGCAACATGCAAATGCATGTTGATGGCCCTATTAGTTATTCCCGCGCGATTCAGTAAGTAAAATGTGCAGCCAAGCCGCACATTTTACTTTCAGAAATTAGCACCTTCCCAGAGGTAGGCGTTAATTTCTGCCGCACCGGGAAAGTGCACAGAAAAGCAGTAAATGCTGCTTTTCTGTACACCCTCCGACTTAATGGTGATATTGTCGGAGGTCCCAAAAGTTAAAAATAATTTAAAAAGTTAAAAATAAATGATAATAATAATAAAAAAAAATCAGTCCACGGCTCGCGGGTTGAAAACCGGATGCTCAATTTTGCCGGCGTCCGGTTTCCAAACCCGTGGCTGTCAGAGGGTTTGAAAACCGAAGCTGGCAAAATTGAGCGTCGGCTGTCAAACTCGCTGACAGCCGCCGCTCCTGTCAAAAAAGAGGTGCTAGGGCCGTGCTAGTGTCCCTAGCGCCTCTTTTTACCGTGGACCCTAATTTGAATATTTTTTTTTAGTGAATCGTGTGCACAGGAGAGTGGCCTGTGCGCGCAAATTTTACTGTATCGGCCTGACAATCTACAGATCATATATAAGTGTGAATTTAAGCTGTGCCACTCAAAATGCTCCTGTTTTCTGTTGATAACCAGTTTTATCAGTTTGCATGTAATCTGATAACTAAAAAAAGTTTAACTGCTTCTGCCTGTCACTGTTTCTTAGAGGTTTTATTTTTGTATATTTATTTTATTTTATTTATTTAAGGTTTTTATATACCGGCAATCATGAGAACATATCTTGCTGGTTTACATGAAACGGGAGTGCATTAAATACATCAAACTAGAACTGAGGTGACCGAAGGTACAGTTACAATTAACAAGGGTAGCAAAACTTGGTGAAGAGGAAGAAATAGGAAAGAATAAACTGGTTAAACGATATACAAGTCACATTACAAGTTATGTGCAAATGGCATGATTAATGGCTGAATGTTTTAGAGGAGTCCTTGGATTGTGTCCTTGGATTGTGTCATTAAATTGTGTCTGGGAAAGCTTGCTTGAATAACCAAGTCTTAAGTCTTTTCCTAAAAGTTAGGAGACAGGGTTCTAGTCTGAGATCTGTGGGCAAGGAATTCCACAGAAGGGGGCCAGCTGTGGAGGTGGCGCGATCTCTTAGGGTAATGTGTCTAGTCGTTTTCGCAGGGGGAACTTGGAGTGTGCCTCTATAAACATCTCTGGTAGGTCTTGTCGAGTTGTATACTTGGAGAGGGAATTGAAGATCGAGGGAAGTGCATTGATGTATAGTTTTGAAAATGATACATATGGCTTTGTACATGATACGGAAGTATACGGGTAGCCAATGTAGCTCTTTCAGGATGGGTGATATGTGGTCTCTTTTTCTTGTGCCTGTTAGTAGTCGGGCTGCTGAATTTTGCACCATCTGTAATGGTTTGGAATAGGAAGAAGGCAGACCTAGCAATAGGGAATTGCAATAGTCTAATTTTGAAAAAATGACTGCCTGGATGATCGTTCTGAAGTCTTGAGCATGGAAGAGAGGTCTTATCCTTTTCAAAACCTGGAGTTTAAAGAAGCAGTCTTTGGTTGTTTTGTTGATGTGTGCCTTGAAGTTTAGCCGGTTATCCAATAACACTCCTAAGTCTCTAACTTGTGTGGTATGTAGGTTGGTAGGAAGAGCAATGTTAGGTGTATTGTTCTCAGGAGAGATGAGTAGGATTTCTGTCTTGGAGGAATTTAAGATGAGGTGAAGGCTGTTGAGTAGATGTTTGATTTTTTGGTGGCATGATTCCCAGTAGTCAAGAGTTTTAGAGTATGAGTCTTTGATGGGGATGATGATTTGAATATCATCTGCGTATAGGAAGTACTTTAGATTGAGGTCAGTGAGAAGTTGGCAGAGAGGAAGCAGGTAAATATTGAATAGAGTCGGAGATAATGAAGAACCTTGTGGGACTCCTATGGCCGAGTCAAATCTTGAGGATTCCTTGTTTTGGAGTTTAACTTTGTAACCTCTGTTATTGAGAAAGGTTTTGAACCAAGATAGGACAGTGCCACAGATTCCTATGGACGACAACTGGTTTAGGAGGATGGCGTGGTTGACAGTGTCGAACGCTGCGGATAGGTCTAACAAGATCAATAGGAAAGAGTTTCCTTTGTCGAGGCCCAGTAATATATGGTCTGTCAGCGAGGTGAGGAGGGATTCTGTGCCTCGATTTTTTCGGAAGCCGTGTTGTGGTGTGAAGAGAAGATTGTTGTCTTCGATGAAATCTGAGAGTTGGGAGTTCACTAGTTTTTCCATGATCTTGGCGATGAATGGGAGGTTAGCTATGGGGCGGAAATTGTTAGGGTCCTTCGGGTCTAGGTTAGGTTTCTTTAGGAGCGGTGAGATTGAGGCCATTTTGAGATCATCTGGTAAGGTTCCTTGGGCTAGAGAGCAGTTGATGATATTTTTCAATGAGGTGGCTATTGTGTCTGGAACAGATAGAAGTAGTTTGGAGGGGATGTGGTCTGCAGGATGAGACGAAGGTTTCATTCTTCTCAGGATGGTTTGTATTTCCGTGGAAGAGACGGGTTCAAAGGTGTTTAAGCTGACGTTTTTGTGGGCAGGTTGTTGATATGTCTGGAGGTCGGCTGTATTGGGAGGCAGTTGTGTTAGGAGATTGGTGATTTTATCTTGGAAAAACTGAGCGAGTTCTTCCGCTTTGGGTTGTGCCATGTTGCCGGGGATTTCTCGCGGAATGGTTTGAGTGAGGCTGGAGACATAAGCGAAGAGGGCTTTGGCGTCAAAGACCAGGCTGTGAATCTTAGAAGCATAATAGTCTTTTTTTGATTTTGAAGTGAGGGATTTGTACTGGTATAGTGTGGATTTGTATGAAAAGATGGTGATGTCACAAGGGGTTTTGCGCCAAGTCGCTTCTTTTTTTCTTAAACTTTGTTTTAGTTTTCTGAGTTCATTAGTGAACCAAGGTTGTCTGTTGGATGCATTGGTGTGAGATTTTTTTGTAGTTGAAGGACAGAGCTTGTTGGCTATGTTTTCTGTTATGTTGTTCCAGGAGCGAATGGCAGTGTTCGGGTCGGTGAGGTCTAATAGGGGGAGCTGTGAGACCAATTGGTTGTTAAGGTCTTCTGGTGAGCATCGCCTCTTGTAGTGGAATGAAGGAGAGGGGATGTAGGGAGTGTTGGATTTTTTCAGCGTGAATGAAGTAGAGATGAGAGTGTGGTCTGACCATGGAACCTTTTTGTTCTTCAGATTGGATGTAGTCGTAATGCCCTTGTTGACGAAAATCAAGTCCAGAGTGTGACCCGCTTTGTGTGTGGGTTCGTTGACTAGTTGTTGGAATCCCATAGCAGACAGGGCTGTGATGAGTGTTACACAGCTGTTAGATGGTGAGGGATTGTCTATGTGCAGATTGAAATCTCCTAAAATGATTGCTGGAGTATCCAGGTTGATGAGCATGGTGGTGATTTCAAGGATGGGGGAGACATTGGATTCTAGGAGTCCCGGGGGGGCGTAGACAAGAAGGATTTGAAGATGTTGTGAGGTGAAGAAGCCGACTTCCAGTTTAGAGTTAGAGCTGAAAGGATGTTGGGAGAAGTTGAGGCTTTTTTTGGTAGCCAGAAGGATACCACCTCCTCTTTTTTTCAGTCTCGGGAGTGAAAAAAAATCATAGGTTTGTGTAGGTAGTTGGTTTATTAAAGCTGTATCTGAGGGCTTAAGCCATGTTTCGGTAACTGCACAGATATCTGGCTTGGCGTCGGTGAGATAATCATTGAAAATTAGGGATTTCTTCGTTAGAGATTGTGCATTGAAAAGAGAGAGTGAGAAGAGGGAGAGGCCTAGAAGCTGGGTGATTGGTGTAATCAAGATTGGGGTGAGGGTTTTTAAGTTATTGTGAAGGGCTCGTCTGTTAGATGTTCTTTTAGGTAGGAGGCGGTATTGTAGAGTTGGTATTGGAAGAGCAAGAGACATTGTGGATGGTTAGCTGGCTGGCGCAGAGTGTAGGCGGAAGGCAGATGGGAGGATAGGCTGGGATTAGGAGAT
Source organism: Rhinatrema bivittatum (assembly GCF_901001135.1). Lineage (NCBI taxonomy): Eukaryota > Metazoa > Chordata > Amphibia > Gymnophiona > Rhinatrematidae > Rhinatrema > Rhinatrema bivittatum. Next base: position 389,008,932 of record NC_042618.1, on the reverse strand, counting down.
AAATAATTGGTTGGTTAGTGCTCTGGAAGAACGCTGGAAGGTTGCTTGCTGAATGGGCGCAGACTGGTTGGTTGCTGAGTGCTTGCTGAGAGGGCGCAGACTGGATGCTTGCTGAGAGGGCGCAGACTGGATGCTTGCTGAGTGCTTGCTGAGAGGGCGCAGACTGGATGCTTGCTGAGTGCTTGCTGAGAGGGCGCAGACTAAAGGGCGCAGACTGGTTGCTTGCTGAAAGGGTGCAGACTGGTTGCTTGCTGAGTGCTTGCTGAGTGGGCGCAGACTGGATGCTTGCTGAGAGGGCGCAGACTGGATGCTTGCTGAGTGCTTGCTGAGAGGGCGCAGACTAAAGGGCGCAGATTGGTTGCTTGCTGAGTGCTTGCTGATGAGTGCGCAGACTGGTTGCTTGCTGAGTGCTTGCTGATGAGTGCGCAGACTGGATGCTTGCTGGGTGCTTGCTGAGAGGGTGCAGGATGGTTGATTACTTAGAGGGCGCTGTATGGGCGCTGGATGGTTGCTTGGCGGAAGAGAGCTGGAAGGACGTGAGCATGTTGGATGCTGGTTGAGCTCTAGTGCGGTATTGGTGTGAAAACTGCTCGGGGACGCGAGGGTCGAAACGAAGGGGCGAAACAAAGGGGCAGGCCCCTTTGTCGCGCTCCTTCGTGCGCGCGACGCCCGGCGCGCGACGCCAGGGAGAGCGGTGGTTTAAATACCCCGCCGGTCGCACCTGTGACGTCACCGCCGCGACGTTTTTTGTGGGCGGTTCGGGGCGAAGGCTCGCGGCTTGGCTCGGGGCCTACTGGCAGCGTGGGCTCGTGGTCCGGGTCGAGGCCGGCTGGAGGCGAGGGTTCGCGGCTCCGATCAAGGCCGGCTGGAGGCGGAGGATCGCGGCCTTTCAGGTAAGTAAGCCGCTGGAGAGAAGGGCCGGCGATCGGCGAGGGAGCCCGATCGGGGGGAGCGGAACAGGAGGCCTTACCCCGACGGGCTTCAGTGCCGATCGCGCAGGCCAAGTTCACCGCTGGAGCCCCGTGGATCGAAAGGAGGATGAAGAGGAGAGCGGCGGTTTAAATACCCCGCCGGTCGCACCTGTGACGTCACCGCCGCGACGTTTTTTGTGGGCGGTTCGGGGCGAAGGCTCGCGGCTCGGCTCGGGGCCTACTGGCAGCGTGGGCTCGTGGTCCGGGTCGAGGCCGGCTGGAGGCGAGGGTTCGCGGCTCCGATCAAGGCCGGCTGGAGGCGGAGGATCGCGGCCTTTCAGGTAAGTAAGCCGCTGGAGAGAAGGGCCGGCGATCGGCGAGGGAGCCCGATCGGGGGGAGCGGAACAGGAGGCCTTACCCCGACGGGCTTCAGCGCCGATCGCGCAGGCCAAGTTCACCGCTGGAGCCCCGTGGATCGAAAGGAGGATGAAGAGGAGAGCGGCGGTTTAAATACCCCGCCGGTCGCACCTGTGACGTCACCGCCACGACGTTTTTTGTGGGCGGTTCGGGGCGAAGGCTCGCGGCTCGGCTCAGGGCCTACTGGCAGCGTGGGCTCGTGGTCCGGGTCGAGGCCGGCTGGAGGCGAGGGTTCGCGGCTCCGATCAAGGCCGGCTGGAGGCGGAGGATCGCGGCCTTTCAGGTAAGTAAGCCGCTGGAGAGAAGGGCCGGCGATCGGCAAGGGAGCCCGATCGGGGGGAGCGGAACAGGAGGCCTTACCCCGACGGGCTTCAGCGCCGATCGCGCAGGCCAAGTTCACCGTTGGAGCCCCGTGGATCGAAAGGAGGATGAAGAGGAGAGCGGCGGTTTAAATACCCCGCCGGTCGCACCTGTGACGTCACCGCCGCGACGTTTTTTTGTGGGCGGTTCGGGGCGAAGGCTCGCGGCTCGGCTCGGGGCCTACTGGCAGCGTGGGCTCGTGGTCCGGGTCAAGGCCGGCTGGAGGCGAGGGTTCGCGGCTCCGATCAAGGCCGGCTGGAGGCGGAGGAAGAAGGATACAAAGCCAGTTTTTGGGGTCTTCCCTGAGAATCACAAGGGATATTCTACACCTCCTAGAGCAGGGCTTCCCAAACCTGTCCTGGAGACCCCACAGCCAGTCGGGTTTTCAGGATATCCACATTGAATATGCATGAGATACATTTACATACCGTGGAGACTCAGTATATGCAAATTTATCACATGCATATTCATTGTCGATATCCTGAAAACCTGACTGACTGTGGGGTCACCAGGACAGGTTTGGGAAGCTCTGTCCTAGAGGCAGGAAGCATGTTCCTTTATTGCTCCCTTCTGGTTTATTTATTTAACCAGATCTCTAGGATTGAGACATGGGTTAGATGAAGAGGTCAGTTTGATTTTTCTATTTTTGTCATGGTTGTTGGAAATCTTTCTTTTGTGAGGAGGACTTTTTCCAACCTTACTATCTCCTGTTTGGTTTTCCTTTTTTTTTTTTAAGAATTAACTTTTGAGTTTTATCTGAGTAACCAAGGGCCCAAACTCAGCTTTCTACCATCTGGAGGAAGTGATGTCTCTCATAGAGAGAGAAACTCAAGGCTGACTGTGTCCTCATGAATGAATGGATCTGCATTCATTCCCTGAGAGAAGGACTTGGGGGAATGAGTAGAAGAGATCATCAAGGGAGGAGAACAGCATAAAGGTACCATTCAGGTACAAACCAAAAGAAGGAAGAGAACACAGAGTAACTGAAAATTGTTCTTGAAAATATCACAACTAAATTGGACTGAAATCCTATCTACCAGTTATTGGAAGGAAACTTAAAAATGTACTTCAATGATTGGCATGGAGTAGGAATTAAATTATTAAATGAAATATAAGAACATAAGAAATTGCCATACTGGGTCAGACCAAGGGTCCATCAAGCCCAGCATCCTGTTTCCAACAGTTGCCAATAGAGGCTACATGTCCCTGGCAAGTACCCAAACCATAAGTAGATCCCATTTTACTGATGCCAGTAATAGCAGTGACTATTCTCTGACAACTTGATTAATAGCAGTTAATGGACTTCTCCTTCATGAACTTATCCAAACCTTTCTTAAACCCAGCTACACTAACTGCACTAACCACATCTTCTGGCAACAAATTCCAGAGCTTAATTGTGTGTTGAGTGAAAAAAGAATTTTCTCTGATTAATTTTAAATGTACTATATGCTAACTTCATGGAATGCCCCCTAGACCTTCTATTATCCGAAAGAGTAAATAACTGATTCACATTTACCCGTTCTAGACCTCTCAAGATTTTAAAGACCTCTATCACATCCCCCCTCAGGCATCTCTTCTCCAAGCTGAACAGCCCTAACCTCTTTAGCCTTTCTCATAAGGGAGCTGTTATATTCCCTTTATTATTTTGGTCACCCTTCTCTATACCTTCTCCATTGCAACTATATCTTTTTTGAGATGTGGCGACCAGAACTGTACAAAGTACTCAAGGTGCAGTCTCACCATGGAGTGATACAGAGGCATTATGACATTCTCCATTTTATTCACCATTCCCTTCCTAATAATTCCTAACATTCTGTTTGCTTTTTTGACTGCTGCAGCACACTGAGCTGATGATATCAATGTATCATCCACTATGATGCCTAGATCTTTTTCCTGGGTGGTAGCTCCTAATATGGAACCTAACATCATATAACTATAGCATGGATTATTTTTCCCTATATGCATCACCTTGCACTTGTCCACATATGCATGGGATCTGCAGCACAGTGACAGAAGGGAGAATGGCTCATATGCACGCGGTGTGCAGCACAGGGGCAGAAGTGAGAATAGGCAAACACTTAATTATTTTATACTCTGTAGAGCTATGTTTAGTTAATAGCAGTGTACTTTGGAAATGCTGCACAGTACAAAACCACAAAGGACACGTTTTTTCTTTTTATTCAAGTTCATACACCAACTCCAGATCCCCCCCCCCCCCCCTATATATCCTCTCATGAAAGCATCACCACTCATGCATGGAGCTTGTCATACCTAACTGCCTCCTGACTTGTTCCCATCAACTACACGGGTATAATTCATGTTGCTTCCACCTGACATGCACCTATCAACCACACTGGAGCTTGTCACACCCTGCTGCCTCCAGATATATCCCCATCACGAACACTGGGGTCTGACTCAGCTTAAGTCCTGATATCAACAAAACTAGGACCTTTCACATAGTTCTTCTACCTGACATGTTCCTAATCACAACACGGGTTTCAGTCCTCCTGTTTTCTCCTGACATGTCACTATCAATAACACTGGAGCCTGTCACATCATGCTTCTTCCTGACATGTCCCCAACCACAACACTGGGACCTGACACTATAGGGGCCTGACAGCATATCCAGTAGCAGCCTTTCACTTCTGTACCACAACATCATCAGCACAAGTAGCATCAGCCTTACATTGCCATATACCTCATACAACCTCAGCTGTTTGATACATCTTCCTGTTATATTCCAAGTTTTTCACACACTGCAGTGTCATGACTTAATTGATTTCCTCTTCCTGCTTATCCTGAAACACCACCACAGGGCCATAATTCCACAGAATTCATCTGCCTGCTTAGCCCCAAGCATCATGGCAGGGTCATGACTCCACTGAGTTCTTCTGCCTCCTTTTCATCAAATGCCACCACCAAGGCATGATTCCACGGAGTTCCTCTCCTTCCTTTTTGTCAAATGCCACCACTCTGGCTTGACTCCATTGAGTTCCTCTGCCTCCTTTTTGTCAAATGCTACCACCAAGGCATGAATCCATTAAGTTCCTCTGCCTCCTTTTCCCCAAATGCCATCACTGAGGCATGATTTCACTGACCTTCCCTTCCTGCTTTACTCCAAATAGTTGTTGAGGGAAAAAAGTCAGGGCAGGTCAGTGGAATTATGCCTCAATGGTGGTATTAGCCAAACATGACCACTGAGATATGACTCTACTAATTTCCTCTGCATCTATTTCCCTATGTGCCATCACCAATGCTTGGCACTGCTCAGTTCCCCTGCCTCCTTTTCCTCAAATGCCACCACTGAGGCATGATTCCACTGACCTCCCCTACCTGCTTCAATCCAAGCAGTTGTTGAGATGAAACAGTCAGGGGAGATCTGTGGAATCATGACTCACTGGTGGTGTTAGCCACTACTGACTTCCCCTGTCTGCTTTGCCCCAAACAATTGTTAAGGATAAGCAGGCAGGCAAAGACAGCGGATTCACGCTCTTATCCTCTAAAGCCAATTCCCGACTCTGTGCTTTCCACCTGGTTGCACTGTGTGCTTGGAATAGCCTTCCTGAACTGGAGCAGCATGCTCCCTCTCTCGCTATATTTAAATCCAATCTAAAGACCCATCCTTTTGAAGTTGTTTTTAAATATTTGGCTTGATCGTCTGCTTTTAGCCTCATTAACTAGCTTACTTTTTCTTTCCTTTTATAACCATTTATTTGTTTAAAAACATTTTTTGTCCATTTATAATGAAAAACAAATCAAAACAAGCGGATCATATCTTAACATATATCAATAAGATCACAAACAAAAATTAAAACAAATCTAATTAAAATCTGTTAGCAATTAAATGCTTCTTTAAGCAATAATGCTTTGAGCTGTTTCCTAAAATATTTTAAATCAAACACCAACCACAGCTCTATGAACAATTCATTCTGTAGCTTTGGACCGATTATCGAGAAGGCTGGGTTCCTTATTGCCTGCAACCAAGCCTCCCTATATGAGGGATCTCTAAAAGTTTTGATTGGCAGATCATAAGCAGCGAACAGGTTTATAATACTTAAACATTTTTGCAAAATACAGAAACAATCACTTTTTAGAGCTTTGAAAACCATTATCAGCACTTAAAATTTTACCTGAAACACAATAGGCAACCAATGAAGCTGCCACATTTGGGAGTGATGTGATCCGTAATTGGCTTCTCGTAACTAAACATGCTGCTGAATTTTGTAACAGCTGCAAAACATGTAAATGTTTTAGAGGTAGACCCATATACAGAGACAATAATTTACCGTAGACAGGATAAACGCTTGACCTACAATTCTAAAGCCTTCCACATTTAGAATAGAACATAAATGGCGCAGAAGCCAGAGTTTAAAATAACCTGAAGAAAGAATATTATTCAACTGGGGCTTAAAATTCCAATTACTATTAAAAATAATCCCAAGATTCCTCACCTGATGATCAAAGGGGATTACATTCCCATTAATTACAATGGTTGATAACTTTTTTGGTCTAGGCCTTACAGAAATCCATAACGCCTTAGATTTTGCAGAATTCAAAACTAAGCCGTTGGAACACATCCATTCCCCAACTGCCTTCAGATATTGAATAATCTGAGAAAAAAGTCCATTATCACCTGAACTAGAAAAATATAGTTGAACATCATCTGCATAACATCTAAAAAAGATGTCAAAAGAGATCAACAAGGTGCATAATGAAAGCAAATAAATTTTGAAAAGCATGGGCAACAGAATAGACCGGTAGGAAACTTCCACTGAAGATACAAACCACTCTGAGGTATTAGAATTAATCTTCACTTGTTATCTAGTATTGAAAAAGGATTGGAACCATAAAATTATTTTATCTCCTAAACCCAGTTCCTTCAGTTGATGCATTAATATTAAATGATTTACTGAATCAAAAATAGAAGAAATATCCAAATATATAGCAATCACACACTCCCCAAAATTAGTTTTCTGCAGTATATAATCATTAACTGCAAAAGCTGTTTTGTGCTTTGATATTGCCTAAACCTACATTGGTTCTCATGGAAAGCACTATTTGTATACAAAAAAATCCTTTAACTGCTTACAAACTACTCTAACACCTTCCCAAGTGAAATTAAGTTAGAGATAGGCCTATATTCACTACATTGATCTGAGCCACAATTCCCATTTTTTAAAACTGGGCAGATTTGTGATCTCTTCAATCTACTGGGAACTATGTCCTCAGTCAAAGAGAGATTTCTAAATCAACCAAATATCAATAAACTCATCCTTTATTAAAGAGAAAATCCAAGATAGACACGGATCCAAAGAACAGTATGAGTTCTTAAACTCATTACTTTAGCCTCTATTTCTTTTCCTGAGACAGAGCGTTGTGGTAAATTGATATTTTGTGTGAGCTTGGGAAGGTTTTCGGGATTAATTAGCCATGTGTATTGAACATGAGGATTTTTTTATGTGATTGGTTAATATATGGTAGTAATGTGCAATAAAAAGGGAGATTGTGAGCTGACGTATCTAACACATTGGAGTATGTTGGCGAGCCCGTCATTTCCGGTGTGTGAGTAGCGTGATTTGGATAGCATCTGATGAGATATGTGAATTGTTTTCTTTCCTGCTTTCTTGGTTATAATAGAGTTTATTTTCGGGATGTAGTTGTTGCAATTGGATAAACTATGTGAAGAATCTTGTACCGTATTAAATTTATGAAGGAATTGAAATATAATGACCGGCTTTAAGTCTTTTTGATGTGTGAAGAATATGGGAGTTACAGGAAGTAAGCACATGGAGTGGTAAGTTTATAAATTTTGAGTTATAGAAATGGTGTTGATGGTAATTGTTTAATTAGATTGATTGTTACAGTTTTTACTGTGGAATATCGGTGTGAATGAGTCCCTGATGAAGCCCTAAGAAGTTAGGGTGAAACACATCTTTGTTGGATGGCTATAAGGAGTATGGACATAAAGTGCGGATTGAGGACAGCATGAAGATAAGAATGCACATGGCATGGGGACGGATAAGAATGTGAAATGAAGTTGATACTGTTATAGGTTAGGGCTCTGACCGACGGCCTGCAAATGCGCAGTAGAGAGCAGCTCTACCGCGCATGCGCAGGTGAGCACATCAGCCAGAGTTTGCCTGTTGACAAAAATGACGCTGGGAGGGCCCGTAGCAGAGGCGGCGGCGAGGACCCAAAGCGGCGGCGGCGACGAGGACCCGTAGCAGCGGCGGCGCGCGCGTGCCATCCGAAGAGGTTGAGAATTAGCTGGGAGAGGAGGGGAGTGACTGAGGGGAGGGGGAGGAAGGAGAGAGTGAGGTGAGAAGGAGTGGGAAGGAGAATAGAGGTGGGAGGAAGAATGGGGGAGGGGAGGGGAAAGTGGAAGGGAGAGGTGGAAGGGAGAATGAGGGGGAGGGAGAATGAGGGGAAGGGGAGGTGGAAGGGAGAGGAGGGGAAGGGAGAATGAGGTGGAAGGAAGAATGAGGGGAGGGGGAGGGGGAGGTGGGAGGGAGAATGAGGGGGAGGTGGGAGAGGGAGGGGGAGGGAGAATGAGGGGGAAGGAAATGGACCGAAAAAATGTTTTTAATGTAGCCCGTTGTTACAGGCTTAACAGCTAGTTTTGTTATAAGTGAGAGTAGCAGTATATTACATATTAGAAAATATGTGAGAATATTGTATAAAAACTCAGTATTTTGGGATATGAAACATATGACAAGTTATACTGTATGATTATAAAATTGTTGGAATTTTTGTAGCTGTTGACTATGATATATGTTTGTTTTTAATATGACTGGATGTGTGTGGATGTGATAAGTGTGAATGTGTTAGACAGTACTTATTTGTCTAGAAAGGAGTTTTTTATATATATATGAATAAACATTTTGTAAACTGAATATTATATTGTGATGTGCATAGTTCTCTAGAAGTGTAGCCACTATTTGAGTGTAGAGAACACTGTAATTCTATACCCTCTGTATTAGTGTTAGCTAGATATGTAGGCACATTAATCAATTGTCTTAAATTAAATGAAGACATCAATAATTCATATTCCTGAATCCCCATCATAAAAACCATATCTGTTTGGTATGAAATAACCATTAAAAAATCACATAATATAGACAAATCCCCACTTAAAAAACCCAGTGGGCAATATAAAAGGACTAAAACCCAATCATTCTATTTTTCACATTCATTTCCTGCCCCTAGTTCCAGAAAAATTTCCTTCACTGGAAATTGAGTTTTGAAAAATAATATCACCCCCCCCCCCCCTTTCCAACCATCTCTACTTTTATGTACAAACTGATAGCCCCTCAGGCAGATCAACTGTAGCAAAGAAAATCCTGATGCTGCATGCCATTTTTTTGATAGAAAAAACAAATCTGGACTTACATCAGATAAATACTGCTCAACCATTTTTATCTTTGTCTTAATAGAGCAGAAATTAACGTAAGCGATCATTAATACTGCTAACTCCTGGTAAACCAAATTAGTACCCTATATTGAAACTCTGATTGGATAAACCAAAACACTTGACCTAACCCTAAAAGATTCCTATGAAAGATTCTTACATGGATTATGTCACCCACCTCCTCATCACTGTTGAAATAGTTGACATATTAATAACAAAGAAGGCTAAAAACCACACACTAAACATCAGTTCAAACATTGGTACAAGTGAAGGGTCAAGAAAAGTATCAAAGCCCTTTGTTGTGGCCCTTCACGGGTGGCTTGCCGCCAGCAGGCAGCTTCTTTTATCGGTCCAACGATGCTCCAGCGATGACATCAGCATGGGTAGAGCTACTCAACTCTGCTCCAACAGATAGCAGGAAACCACAGCAAACAGTCAAATTATATGAAATGTCCCAAGTCTCTTCTCCTGAACATTGTTCTTAGCATCTAAAATATATTTTATGTACTTTTAACAGATTTTAGATGCAACTATATTTGATAAATGTTTGTATTTCTTTTATGTTACTTAATGTGAACCGTTCTGAAGGCCAGGCCGATGTGACGGTATATAAAAACAATAAACCATAAGCCATAACCATAAACCTGTATGTTTGCCTTATTAGATTGTAAGTTCAATTGAGCAGGGACTGTGTTTTTGGTGTGTTATTTGTACAGCACTGCATAGTATGTCATGTGTTGTTTTTATGGCTTCACTTCTCTATATCATCCTGCTTATCAGCTAGATATTTGTATGATCTTTCAAGTTTCTTGAGTTATTGATAGGTCACGGTAACAGAGTTGGACATTTCATCCACCCTCATCTCAATCTCCTCAACTTGGGTGTTGGTCTCGTTCACACTAGAGATCAACTAAGTACCTTATTTACCACAGTTGCTAATTGGGAATCCAGGCTGGCATATATTTTGGTAGAGAGTTAGTCCAGCATCTCTTTCATTGCTGCAATCATGTCAGAAGGAAGGGTCGAGTTGTTCGATGCAGGTGCACCAACAGCCATTTTATCCTCAGCCAATGCAACCTTGAGCCAAGATTTCCCACTATTTTATTAGGCTTCCCAGCCTGATCTAACCACAGCTCTGGCAGAGAAGCACAATTACAGTCCATATCTGTAACTTTGGACATTCCAGAAAACTTTATGATAAATGTAAGGATTAATGGGAATGCCTGTTGGAGTGAAACAGCTGAGCTCCTTCTCCTACCATAGCATCACATGATCCCATACATTTCTTTCTTTTTTTTTAACTATTTTGGCCACCTCAAGAAGCAGCAGAGAAGGTGGAGCAGGTGTCTCACATGCTGTCAAGAGTTTGAATGCTGCTGGGAGGAGGGGTGGAACTGAGCCACTTGGCCCTTTAAAAGATGGCTTCCCCAGGCTGTGGGGCTATCCGCATGTGCTGAATAGGGGCACTTACTATAGTATCTTTCCCATCAGTATTTACAAGGCTGTCACACTTATAACAACAACCTAGTAAATCCCACAATATTTATCCCAGAAGGAAAAATATTGTGGTTTTGTAAATAGACCCCATTGCCTGAACATCCCACCTCCAGGTCCTCTGACCAGATTGATTTGCCACAATCTCCCTCTGGTAAAAATATGCTTTCTCAGATCTCAAAATACACTAGATTCAAGATGTTTCACTATCCTATTCCTCAACAAGTCTCCATTAATTTTCACACCACTGGTCAGACTAACTAGTTTGTAAAATACATCTTCCTCCATATTACCACTTTTATAAATAGAGATGATATCCACCTTTTCCCAAACATGTAGAACTGCTGTCTCTAGAGATCTATTGAACAGGTCCTTTAGTAAACTTGCCAGATCCTCTTAGACCTCCCTTAATATCATAGGCTGTATCCCATCTGGACTTATGGCTTTGACTACTTTTAGTTTTTCTAGTTTTACATGAATGCTCTTCCATGAATGTTGTGGCATCTACCCCACTATCATAAATACATTTGTCAACAATCAGAGATCTTTGATTAATTCTATCTTCAGAGAAAACCAAACAGAAGAATTTGTTTAGAATATCTGCTTTTTCCTTAGGAAAAATATTGAATATTGGAGACATTAATCTGCTTGACGTAGCCTGGAGAATCCCTTCTGTGGAATCTACCAGAATTAGAGAGTTAGTGGATGCCCTTCAAGGGGCTCTGTTCAAACAAATGATAATAGAACCCACGACGGAGGAAGTTATACTTAACCTAAGGCTCACTAATGGGGATAGTGTCTCTAATGTCCGGGTGGGTGCCCATGTCTCTAATGTCCGGGTGGGCGATCATCACAGTATGGTTTGACATCACAAATAAGATACGGAGAAGTCACATGAAGACCTGAATTTTGAATTTCAAAAATACAGACTTGGTCGAAATGGGGACATACCTAGATGTAGAATTACTAGACTGGGAGAAAATGGGAGAGGTGGAACAACAGTGGGACAAACTAAAAAAAGCAATTACAAAGGCAACAAATATATATGCTCGAAAGTAAATAAAATTAAGAGAAATAAGAAACCAATCTGGTTCTCAAAGGAGATGGCTTAAAAAATAAAAGCAAAAAGAACAGTGTTCAAGAAATATAAAGGATCCCAAAAAGAGGAACACAGGAAAGAATATCTGGAGAAACTGAGGGAGATAAAGTAATCAAGAAAGCAAAAAGTTAGGCAGAAGAAAGGATTGCTAAAGAGGTAAAGCAAGGTAAGAAAATATTTTTCAGATACATCAGAGAAAGGAGAAAGATTTGAAGTGGTATAGTGAAACTGAAAGGTGACAAGGATCAATGTGTGGAGAGTAGGGATGTGAATCGGGCTTCGGACGATTGAAAATATCGGACAACATTTTCAAAATCGTCAGAAATCGGGGGCTCCCCCAAAACGATAGGAAAACCCCACAATATTTATTGTGGGGGTTTTCTTATCATTTTGGGGTAGGGCAGGAAAAACGGCACACAAAAATAACCCCTAAACCCACCCCGACCCTTTAAAACTAATACCTTAGCTTCCCCCACCCTCCCGACCCCCCAAAAAACTTTTTACAGGTACCTGGTGGTCCAGTGGGGGTCCCTGGAGCAATCTCCTGCTCCTGGGCTGTCGGCTGCCACTAATCAAAATTGCGCCGATGGCCCTTTGCCCTTACCATGTGACAGGGTATCCATGCCATTGGCCAGACCCTGTCACATGGTAGGAGCACTGGATGGCCCGCGCCATCTTGTGCTCCTACCATGTGAAAGGGGCTGACCAATGGCACCGGTAGCCCCTGTGACATAGTAAGGGCAAAGGCTAACGGCTCCATTTTGAATACTGGCAGCCGACGGTCAGAGTGCATGAGGTCGCTCCCGGACCCCCGCTGGACTTTTGGCAAGTCTTGTGGAGTCAGGAGGGTCCCCCAAGACTTGCCAAAAACCCCTGGTGGTCCAGCGGGGGTCCGGGAGCAATCTCCTGCACTCGGGCCATCGGCTGCCAGTAATCAAAATGGCGCCGATAGCCTTTGCCCTTACTATGTCACAGGGGCTACCGGTGCCATTGGTCAGCCCCTGTCACATGGTAGGAGCACAAGATGGCGCGGGCCATCCAGTGCTCCTACCATGTGACAGGGTCCAGCCAATGGCACAGATACCCTGTCACATGGTAAGGGCAAAGGGCCATCGGCGCAATTTTGATTAGTGGCAGCCGACGGCCCGGGAGCAGGAGATCGCTCCTGGGACCCCCACTGGACCACCAGGTACCTGTAAAATGTTTTGGGAGAAACAGGAGTGGTGTCGAGTGATTTGAGAAGGTGTGGTGATCCAAAAGAGTAGTATGTGATGGGGTGGGGGGGGGGGGTGTGAAGGGCTATTGTACACAAAGAAAGAGAGAGACCTTGGGGTGATTGTGCCTCATGATCTGAAGATGGTGAAGCAATGTGACAAGGTGATAGCTAAAGCCATAAGAATGCTGGGATGCATAGATATATGAATAATCAGTAAGAAAAAGGAAGTGATAATCCCCTTGTACAGGTCCTTGGTGAGGCCTTACCTGGAGTCTTGTGTTCAGTTTTGGAGACAGTATCTCAAAAGAGACAGAATGGAGGCAATCCAGAGAAGGATGCCAAAAATGGTGGGGGTCTCCATCAAATGACTTACGAAGAGAGACTGAAGGACCTAAATATGTATACCCTGGAGGAAAGGAGATGCAGGGGGATATGATACAGACCTTCAGATACCTGAAAGGTTTTAATGATGCACAATCAACAAACCTTTTCCATTGGAAAGAAATCAGTAGAACTAGGGGTCAAGTAATGAAACTCCAGAGAGGACGACTCAGAATCAACATCAGAAATATTTCTTCATGGAGAGGGTGGTGGATGCCTGGAATGCCCTTCTTCCGGAAGTGAAGACAAAAATGGTGAAAGATTTCAAAGGGAAATGAGATAAACACTGTAGATCCCTAAAAGTTAGAGAATGGAAATGAAGAAAAGAGTACATGGGGGTAACTTGCTGGTGTGGCAGTTACTACCCTTAACCAATAAACATTCATATTTTTTATGCAACTCCATTATTACTTTCTGCTTTAATGATAGGGGGAAAAAAGAAAAAGGGAATTAGATTTAGACAGCAACCAACAAGGACCCTGACTTTGATGGTTAGGGATACTAAGTATGGGGGTAACCTGTATGGTGAGGCAAATGCTACCAAAGCTTGCTGGGCAGACTGGATGGACCTGTTGGTCCTTTTCTGCCATCATTTTCTATGTTTCTATGTTTCTTACCAGAGATGTGAATTGGTACCGGAATCGTTTCCGGTATTGTACTTGTAGAACCACCGCGGGAAATCTTAATTCCCGCGGTTCTGAGCATTTTTTTTTTTCGATTGTCCTGAGCTGAAAAAAAACAACCCACCCCGACCCTTTAAATTTAATTATTTAGAATTCCCCACCCTCATGACCTTCCCAAAACGTTTCTAAAGTACCTGGTGATCCAGCGGGAGTCCCGGGAGCCATCTCCCTCCTCAGGCCGTCGGTTACCAGTAAACAAAATGGAGCCAATGGCCCTTTGCCCTTACCATGTGACAGGGGCTATCGGTGCCATTGGCCGGCCCTTGTCACATGGTAGGAGCAATGGACGACTGGTGCCATCTTAAAAAATGGCGCGGACGATCCATTGCTCCTACCATGTGATAGGGGCCGGCCAATGGCACCGATAGCCCCTGTCACATGGTAAGGGCAAAGGGCCATTGGTGCCATTTTGATTAGTGGCAGCCGATGGCCCGAGAGTGGGAGATCGCTCCCAGGACCCCCGCTGGACCACCAGGTACTTTAGAAAAGTTTTTGGGGGGTCGGGAGCATGGGGGATTCTAAACATTTAAATTTAAAGGGTTGGGGTGGGTTTGGGGGCTTTTTTTTCAGTGTGCCCTTTCTTCTCCACCCCCCCCCCCAAAAAAAAAAACGATAAGAGAACTACACAAAAATGTTGTGGGGTTTTCCTATCACTTTCGGGGACCCCCCCAATACCTGATGGATGAGAAAATATCGTACAATATTTTCATCCATCAGAAAAACGATTCACATCCCTATTTCTTACATGTTTTTCCTTGTTTTAGTTTTACCATCTCGTCTCTGGTCTTCCTCTATTCACTAACTTACCTGAAAAACGTCTTATCAGCTTGCTTTACCTCTTTAGCTATCCTTTCTTCCACTCACTCTTTTCCCATTCTGACTACTTTACCCATCTCTTCCAGCTTTTATCAGATATTCTTCATTGTGCTCCTCTTTCTGAGATGCTTTGAACATTTGGAATACTAATCTTTATTTCTTTATAACAAATTTATTTCACATGTATCTGTTAAATTGCCTTTTATTCTATTAAATTGTTTTAAAAATAACTGCAGAGCACTCATATCATCATAACAGCTTTCTTGTGATATAAGACACATCACAGAGTGGGCAATTTTCCCTTTTCTAATGTCTGATAGTTCTATAACTATTATGTAGCATTTATACCGTGTAATTATTTATCTAGCTTGGAAAATAAGGATCTCTATTTTAAGAATGCCGCATCAGATTTCCCATTATTTTCTTTGGAATTGTCTTCAACTTGTTTCTTTAATCTTCTTCTTCAGTTTGTGAGTTAAAATCTTTGGAAAGAAATGTGTATATTCCTGAATGACGGCATGAAACATATCCGGGCTATGATTTCATTATGCTAAGCATTCCTTGGCTGTTTGTTAATTACAAAGATTTATGTTAAATATTGTTTTGCAATATACACACTACACTCATTATAAGATGTTACTATCCCTTAGAGTCAAACATTTTATATATTAGAGCATGATTGTTGTAAAAAGAGTAATTATTGTTCAGTTCTAAAACAATGTATTCATGTTTTTTTAGAACTGCAACCTCATTCTAATAAATTTCTTTGCACATTTCTGATGTCCATGATATTTTATTCAAAAGTATTAGGCAGAGTTAGGTGTCTAAAAATACAACTGGAATGGTCTAGTTGAGATGGCAGAGGCAAAAACGGTAACAGAATTTTAAAAAGCATGGGATAACCACAGAGGATCCTTAGTTCCAAAGAAGTGAAGGTAAAGCCTGAGATCAACATGGATTTATGGTACTGCTACAAGAATTAAATTGGACAGACTAGATGGTCCTTACAGTCCTTAACATAACATAGTAGAATAGTAAATGGGAGTAGAAAAGACCAACATTCCATCCTGTCTGTTTCACTATTCCTAGGGATGTGCTGTCATTTCAAATGATATAGTAAATGTGAAAGGCATTTTCTATGTTGTTTCATGTCTGAAAGAAAATGAAAGAAATATTTATGAAATTTCATGCATTTTCTGTTTCTTTTCTTTTCAGTTTTAGAGCACTCTTTTGCAAAATGATACACATTAAAACTACAACTCATCCCAGCTTCAACTGCTATTTTTAATTAAAACTTGTGCTCTGATTTAAATAAACTCCCTAGGCTTTCTCTCAAGCTCCCACCCCCAGACCTCCCTGCATCACCTCCTGCTCCCACCCCAGCTTACTTTACAACTGTGACTGTAAATTACTTTTGATCAATGTACGGTAACTGTTAGTTCAAACTTGTTTTGTAGCCTGCCTTGAGGTCACTTGATGAAAAAGGTGGAATATCAAATGTCTTTAAATAAATAAGACTGCCCAAAGAATGGGGCTAGAATGATCCCAGTCACTCCTACTCCACCAGTATGGCAAACCAAAATGGTGCCAGCTGATGCAACACTGATTCTATTGTGATGTGCAGATAATTTTTAATTAACAGTGTAAATTTGGGGCTGAGGAGGTCCTAAACCTTGGCTGATTTCTAAGGGATTCAGAAGGGTCTGAAAGGTCCGAGGAGTACCTGGCTGGGTTTGGATCAGGCCAGCTGGGTAGGCTTAGGCCCCAATATCTTGGTGAAGGGTGGAGGGGTTTGAGGGGCCCAGGGAGGCCCCAGCTAGGCTTGGATTAGCTAAGCAGGGTAGGCCCCAGTCCCATTTAGTGGTGAGTCCATATCTATATTTTTTTGCTCTGGAAATTATTTTATTTGCTAATAATGAGTACTGTTTCCCAAAATGAAAACACATACACATTTTTGGGTAATCCACATCAAAACAAAATTGGACCATTTAGTTCAGATTACCCATTTATTTATTTAGCATTCGTTTATATACCGAGGTATAGCAGACATTGCCTTCACTCCGGTTTACATTATAACATTATAACAAACCAGTTACATTTAAATCCATAACAGTATAACAGAAATTGAATCAGAACAATAACTTAATAATAGTCAATGAATACATTATACATTAGATAAATGACTGTATACAAATCTTGTAGGGGGACAGTTGATACCGTAACAAAAACGAGAAAGGTTTCTGTGAATCGGGGCGGTCGTCGTAGGAGGGGGATTGCTAGCATAAAATGGAACGCGCAGTGGATGTGATCAAAGATTTATGCTCTGCTGTCATTGGGTGAGCAGCCATTGCAAGACTGTGTGAGTAGCCAAGCTTTAAGTTCTTTTTTAAAAGATTTAAAGTTTTCTTGCGAATTGAGGTGATGAGGTAATGAGTTCCATAATTTTGGGCCGACGATGGAGATGGCTCTATTTCTTGTGGAGGATAGTTTGGCTTGTGGTAGTGAAGGAACATCCAGCTGAATTTTATATGTTGACCTTGTTGTACGTGATGATTTATGTAAATGTATAATATTGTCCAGGGCAGTGTAGTCTGCTTTATGAATTGTCTTGTGTAGGATTATGAGGATTTTGTACTCTATTCTTTTTTCAATCGGTAGCCATTGTAAGTTGTAGAGTACTGGGGATAGTTTGGATTAAAAGTATATCAGAGCAGACTGCACTTTAAGATAATCTCACATCAAACGAAAAGTGCAGGGAGAGGGTCAATCCTGACAAAAGACTCCAAATGGATTTCAAAGTTGATAAAGATTTTTATTCATTTATGAGGCAACTCCACTGATTCAAATCCCAAGCAATGCTTTACGGCGTCCCCCGACACGGTCCCGTGTTTCGCCTAGGGCTGCATCGGGAGGGTAACACCAACAGGGTTTCTCAATAGGAAGGCTAAAGCAAATTGAACAAAATGTCAGGATGCTATATAGGACTTACGCCGATTAAAAATACAAACAATAATCATTCACCATAACTCTTACCTGACAGCTTGGTTTTCTGAATTCTGACAGGGAGCGCACTAACCCTAGACGCTGTCAGGTATTTCAAGGATAGCGGTGGCGCCAAAATCACAGGTGAACCAATGACGTGGGAAAATTATCCCCGTTCATTGGTTCCCGTTCCTGTGAGGTGCCCTAGCAGCATAGTATGTGACCAGTGCTTACTGTGAGAGATCTTATGTGAATAGAAACCATTCTATCTCCCGGTTAAGTCCCTTGGGGGTTACTGAATCTAAGATAAATATCCACCGCTGTTCAATGCGTCCTAGCTGTTCTGCATAGCAGCCCCCTCGAGTAGGACGTGGGAACACTTCAATGACACTGAACTTGAGGTCAGCGAGGTTATGAGATTTGTTTACCCAGTGCTCTACCAAGGGTTCGTTCTCTCTTGCGTGCCGAATGTTAGAGCAATGCTCTATAATGCGTGTTTTAACCATTCTCGTGGTTTTGCCTACATATATTAAAGGGCACAGGACACATGATCACGTAAATGACTCCTGAGGTGGTGCAGTCAGAGTAAGAGCGAAGTGGAAAAACTCTGTGAGATGTTGGATGAATGAATGAAGTGGTAGATTGTGTGTATGAACAGACTGTACAATGGCCACAGGGGTGGTGTCCGAATGTGTTGGGTGGATACCGTTGCTGCACTAAGTCTGCGTGAACAAGTTTGTCTCGTAAATTTTTTCCCCGCCGGTACGTGAACCGTAGGGGACCAGGGAATACCAACTGCATGGAAAGTGCACGCCAGTGTTTGCGGATCATAGTTGTGATTTGACGACTAAGTGTTGAGAATGGCAAAATACAGTTTGTGACTGCGGTATCGGAGCTAGAATGTGGGAGAAACAGCAAATCACGGTTAGTAAATAAAGCCCGTTTCATGGCTCGCCTAACTACCCGCTTAGGATATCCACGGGTCAAGAACCGGGCTGACATGATTTCTGCCTGAAGGAGAAATTCTTCACGAGTGGAACATAACCTACGAAGTCTGAAAAATTGACCCGTGGGGATGTTGTTTCTTAAGGGGCTAGGATGACAGCTGTGAAACTCCAGAAGTGTGTTTCTGTCTGTGTCTTTACGATGGATAGTGGTCAAAAATTGGGCATTGTGAACTAAAACTGTAATGTCTGCCTTTTCGTGGCAGAGTTTGAAGACTCCCAGATATATCCATCAGAAGGGTTTCAACATATTGCAACCTGGTTAAGATTCATTGACGACGTGTTTATGGTCTGGCTAGGTACAGAAATACAGTTGTTTCTGTTCATTGATTGGCTTAATGCTCAAGACTCTAATTTGCAATTTAATTTCAGTTGGCATCAATCACAGATAGCCTTTTTAGACATTACAGTTTTAGTTCACAATGCCCAATTTTTGACCACTATCCATCATAAAGACACAGACAGAAACACACTTCTGGAGTTTCACAGCTATCATCCTAGCCCCTTAAGAAACAACATCCCCACGGGTCAATTTTTCAGACTTCGTAGGTTATGTTCCACTCGTGAAGAATTTCTCCTTCAGGCAGAAATCATGTCAGCCCGGTTCTTGACCCGTGGATATCCTAAGCGGGTAGTTAGGCGAGCCATGAAACGGGCTTTATTTACTAACCGTGATTTGCTGTTTCTCCCACATTCTAGCTCCGATACCGCAGTCACAAACTGTATTTTGCCATTCTCAACACTTAGTCGTCAAATCACAACTATGATCCGCAAACACTGGCGTGCACTTTCCATGCAGTTGGTATTCCCTGGCCCCCTACGGTTCACGTACCGGCGGGGAAAAAATTTACGAGACAAACTTGTTCACGCAGACTTAGTGCAGCAACGGTATCCACCCAACACATTCGGACACCACCCCTGTGGCCATTGTACAGTCTGTTCATACACACAATCTACCACTTCATTCATTCATCCAACATCTCACAGAGTTTTTCCACTTCGCTCTTACTCTGACTGCACCACCTCAGGAGTCATTTACGTGATCATGTGTCCGTGCCCTTTAATATATGTAGGCAAAACCACGAGAATGGTTAAAACACGCATTATAGAGCATTGCTCTAACATTCGGCACGCAAGAGAGAACGGACCCTTGGTAGAGCACTGGGTAAACAAATCTCATAACCTCGCTGACCTCAAGTTCAGTGTCATTGAAGTGTTCCCACGTCCTACTCGAGGGGGCTGCTATGCAGAACAGCTAGGACGCATTGAACAGCGGTGGATATTTACCTTAGATTCAGTAACCCCCAAGGGACTTAACCGGGAGATAGAATGGTTTCTATTCACATAAGATCTCTCACAGTAAGCACTGGTCACATACTATGCTGCTAGGGCACCTCACAGGAACGGGAACCAATGAACGGGGATAATTTTCCCACATCATTGGTTCACCTGTGATTTTGGCGCCACCGCTATCCTTGAAATACCTGACAGCGTCTAGGGTTAGTGCGCTCCCTGTCAGAATTCAGAAAACCAAGCTGTCAGGTAAGAGTTATGGTGAATGATTATTGTTTGTATTTTTAATCGGCGTAAGTCCTATATAGCATCCTGACATTTTGTTCAATTTGTTTTAGCCTTCCTATTGAGAAACCCTGTTGGTGTTACCCTCCCGATGCAGCCCTAGGCGAAACACGGGACCGTGTCGGGGGACGCCGTAAAGCATTGCTTGGGATTTGAATCAGTGGAGTTGCCTCATAAATGAATAAAAATCTTTATCAACTTTGAAATCCATTTGGAGTCTTTTGTCAGGATTGACCCTCTCCCTGCACTTTTCGTTTGATGTGATAGTTTGGATTACCCATTCCTTTGAACCAAATGCACATCCCAACTGTTCACATCCCTACTTCATTTGTACCCACAGCTTTACCAGAGAGCATCCCACTACCACTTACCAGCTGCACTGACCCAGCCTGTTCCTGAAGAGTTGTAGCCTGATGGTACTAACCTGGCTAATCCCATATTTTACAGAATCACTAGGCTGTGCTTTTGCTGTGGTTTTTTTTACACTTTTCTACAACTAATGATCCTCTGGGCTTATCCCATTTCTTGTTGAATCCTATTACTGTTTTAGCTTCCACCACTGTTCCAATGAAAATATATTTCCTGTAGGGATGTGCAGAAGGAAAAAAAATGTTTCAATTCGGTATTCGTTTCGCCGGGACCCAAATCCATTGCATTCATTTCAGGGGGGGGGGGGGGGAGGCGGGAAACCCAATTTGTTGATTAGTTTTATTCGTTTTCCGATTTCCCTATTTTTGGCTGCAAAATTGGAGATTTATCAATTCTGATGAAACTTCTGAGGAGCAATCATCAGAACAAGAAAAGAGCTCCAAGTTACTTAGACTGTGGCAAAGTGGCACCAAAGTGGCATGAATAGCCTAAGGTACTTTAAAGGGGCAAAGGGGTACCAGGAGTGGCAAGAGTGCTTTAACAGAGGTGCAAAGCAGCAGCGAGAGTGTCAAAAACACACTACAGCTTCAAAAGAGAGCACCGATAATAGATGCATGCACCTTCGAAGGCAGCATGACAGGCAAAGCGGCAAGACAAGTGGCGTCAACATCCTACAGCACAATGAAGGGGGAACATAGCAAGCACAAGGACTAGCACAACACACTGAGGAACCATGATAGTGGCAAGAACGCCACAAGGATTTGAGTGAGTCATTTGGTATATGGCAGCAAGGCAGAGTGACAGAAAGATGATAGGGGCAAGACAGGCTGGCAGAGTGGAGGTAGTCTGGTCCCTGTGGTTTTGTTAGGGGCAAGACAGTCTGGCAGAGCTGAGGTAGTCAGGTCCCTGTGGTTTTGATAGGGGCAAAACAGGCTGGCCCCGGGGAGAGTTCCCTTTCCTTTGCATAGGTAAGGGCTCCCTAGAATGGGTTCACCCCTAGAGTGGGGTGTTTCCATTGGCATCTAATGAGCTCTCGCTGGTCTTTTAAAATCTGGTAGAGTTAGCAAATATACAAACGAGAATTTTCAAGGCCGAGGCAGAGCAGGGTATCATGTGAACAGCGGTTCAACATGGGTCAACAGGTACTAAGAGATAGGCTGGCCGTCTAACCCAGGGAGAGTTCCCTTTCCTTTGAGCAGGAAAGGGCTCCCTGGAATGGGTTGGCCCCTAGAGTGGAGCGAAAAGAGAAAGGTCCAAAGTGGTATAGCAAAATTGAAAGGTGGTAATGATCAATGTGTGGAGAGTGATGAAGAAATGGCAGAAATATTAAACGAATACTTCAGCTCTGTGTTCACTAAAGAAGACCCTGGAGAAGGACCATCTCTACACAACAAGAAACTGGAGGGAAGTGGAATAGATGAAAATCCTTTCACAGTAGAAAATGTGTGGGAAGAGCTAAAGAACCTGAAAGTGGACAAAGCCATGGGGCCTGATGGTATCCATCCAAGGATATTGAGGGAGCTCAGAGATGTTCTGGCGGCTCCACTGTGTGACCTGTTCAATAGATCCCTAGAAACGGGAGTGGTGCCGAGTGATTGGAGAAGAGCGGTGGTGGTCCCGCTTCACAAGAGTGGCAACAGGGAGGAGGCTGGAAACTACAGACCAGTTAGCCTCACTTCGGTGGTGGGAAAAGTAATGGAGTCACTGCTGAAAGAGAGAATAGTGAACAATCTACAGTCCGGAGAATCGATGGACCAGAGGCAACATGGATTCACCAGGGGAAGATCCTGTCAGACAAATCTGATTGACTTTTTTGACTGGGTAACCAAGGAATTGGATCAAGGAAGAGCACTCGATATCATATACTTGGATTTCAGCAAAGCTTTTGATACGGTTCCGCACAGGAGACTGGTGAATAAAACGAGAAGCTTGGGAGTGAGAGCCAATGTGGTGACCTGGATTGCAAATTGGTTGACGGACAGAAGACAATGTGTGATGGTAAATGGAACCTTCTATGAGGAGAGAGCGGTTATAAGTGGTGTACCGCAAGGATCGGTGTTGGGACCGGTCCTGTTCAATATCTTTGTGAGCGACATTGCGGACGGGATTGAAGGTAAGGTTTGTCTTTTTGCGGATGACACTAAGATCTGCAACAGAGTGGACACGCCGGAAGGAGTGGAGAGAATGAGACAGGATCTAAGGAAACTGGAAGAGTGGTCGAAGACATGGCAGCTGAGATTCAATGCAAAGAAATGCAAAGTCATGCATATGGGGAGTGGAAATCCGAATGAAATGTATTCGATGGGGGGGGGAAGGCTGATGTGCACGGAGCAGGAGAGGGACCTTGGGGTGATAGTATCTAATGATATGAAGTCTGCGAAACAATGCGACAAGGTGATAGCAAAAGCCAGAAGAATGCTGGGCTGCATAGAGAGAGGAATATCGAGTAAGAAAAGGGAAGTGATTATTCCCCTGTACAGGTCCTTGGTGAGGCCTCACCTGGAGTACTGTGTTCAGTTCTGGAGACCGTATCTTCAAAAAGACAAAGACAAGATGGAAGCGGTACAGAGAAGGGCGACCAGGAAGGTGGAGGATCTTCATCGGATGACGTACGAGGAGAGATTGAAGAATCTAAATATGTACACCCTGGAGGAGAGGAGGAGCAGAGGTGATATGATACAGACTTTCAGATACTTGAAAGGTTTTAATGATCCAAAGACAACGACAAACCTTTTCCGTAGGAAGAAAATCAGCAGAACCAGGGGTCACGATTTGAAGCTCCAGGGAGGAAGATTCAGAACCAATGTCAGGAAGTATTTCTTCACGGAGAGGGTGGTGGATGCCTGGAATGCCCTTCCGGAGGAAGTGGTGAAGACCAGAACTGTGAGGGACTTCAAAGGGGCGTGGGATAAACACTGTGGATCCATAAAGTCAAGAGACCGCCAATGTAGAGTGGGTGGCTCACCAGAAAGATGGCTACTGCCCGGAGACAATACCCTTATTAAATAAACATACAGATGCTTACTGTGACTCCAACATCGCTCTAAGCTTCAACGGCAAGAGGAAATGTGGAAAAAAGGATTTGCTATCACAAAGAGGGGAGTAGCTGGCTTGTTACGGCGGTTACTACCCCAAACCAAATAAGCCTAATACTTCACTTTCCAAGCATATACAGCATAGTTCTCTGCTTCAACGGCAGGGGAGAAGAAAAGAGGGTTCGCACTCACAAAGCAGGGAGTAGCTGGCTTGTTACGGCGGTTACTACCCTAAACCAAAAGGGCCTGATACTTCACTTTCAATGCATAACCAGCATGGCTCTCCGCTTCAACGGCAGGAGAGAAGAAAAACAACCAATAGGGGCTGTATGACATAGTCTGGGTAAAGGGAATAAACATGGGTGTAGCTTGCTTATTGCAGCAGTTACTACCCCTACTACCCCTAACTAATCAAGCTAGGTATTTCACTTGGATGCAGCTCCATCACTGCTCTCTACATTAATGGTGGGGGTGGAAGGGAAATAGAACCAAGAGTTAAGAGAAAATGATAAGTATGAGAGAAAAAAATGTGTGAAGCTTGCTGGGCAGACTGGATGGGCCGTTTGGTCTTCTTCTGCCGTCATTTCTATGTTTCTATGTTTCTATGAGCCTTCAAAGTGTGGCGATGTGGAGCAGGGTGCCATGTGAACAGCAGTTCAACATGTATCAACGGGTACTAAGAGATAGGCCGCCTACCCCAGGGAGAGTTCCTTTTCCTTTGAGTAGGAAAGGGCTCCCCAGAATGGGTTGGACCCTAGAGTGGAGCACAAGCCTTCAAAGCGTGGCGATGTGGAGCAGGGTGCCATGTGAACAGCAGTTCAACATGGGACAACAGGTACTAAGAGATAGGCCGTATACCCCAGGGAGAGTTCCCTTTCCTTTGAGCAGGAAAGGGATCCCCGGAATGGGTTGGCCCCTAGAGTGGAACACGAGCCTTCAAAGCATGTTTGTGTTAATTAAGTATCCATGCTGTGAAGGATTAGTATTTTGAATTGCCAGAGACTGAGGGTTCCCTTTGCAATGAGGATTCAGCCGTTAGGAAAAAAAAAAGCGCTGACATAATCTCTCGCCCAAATCTACAATATCAACCTATGTTGACTTTGTAGTTTACACAGTGCCTCTGTAAACAGAGGATGAACTAGAGTGCAACTACCACCAGTTTTCTATAGTACTAGAAACATTACTGTTGGCACCTAAGAAAGATTTCGGCAACATGGCCCATATTATGAAGGTCAGGAAAACTTTTGAGATATGAACTATGCAAGCTCCAAATATCTTAAGTCAGCTGTTTATGTTCTTACATTCAAAATGTGTATGGAGAGGTACAGCATTCAAGGTCAAGCCCTTTTAGGGACATAAGGCCTGGACGGACAGGCTCAGCATTCGAGGTCAACCCTTGTAGAGACATAAATCCTAGACGGACAGGCACAACATTAAAGGTCAAACCCTTGTAGAGACATAAAGCCTAGACGGACAGGCACAACATTAAAGGTCAAGCCCTTTTAGGGACATAAGGCCTGGAAGGACAGGCACAGCATTCGAGGTCAAGCCCTTTTATGGACATAAGGCCTGAACGGACAGGCACAGAATTCGAGGTCAAGCCCTTTTAGGGATATAAGGCCTGTACGGACAGGCACAGCAATAGAGGTCAAGCCCTTTTAGGGACATAAGACCTGGCGGACAGGCACAGCATTCGAGGTCAAACCCTTGTAGAGACGTAAAGCCTGGATGGGCAGGCACATCATTCGAGGACAAGCCCTTTTAGGGACATAAGGCCTAAATGGACAGGCACAGCATTTGAGGTCAATCCCTTTTAGGGACATAAGGCCTGGACAGACAGGCACATCAGAGGTCTTTTATTATTTGTGATAGTTGTGGGTGGATCCTTGGGCCAGTGGCAGATGACCACGCCCACGGGGGAAGATCCCAAGAGGGACCACCGGTCAGGCTCAGGGTTGGGAGACAGACACACACAAGTTCTTTTTTTAAACTGTTTTTGAGAACCACCAGAGGTGGCAGTAGTGAGCTGGAGAAGCCCAGCTGGGCTGTAGTCCCTCAGGCACTGGAACAGTGATCCCAGGAAGGCTGAGCTGTAGAGAAACTGAGATAGTGAGTAGGCAGAATATGCAGAGTTCAGGAACAGAACCTTGATGGTACACTCATACGATATCCTCTTAAAACAGCCCAGGAGCTGGAATGAAGTAGGCCCTCGAGGAGCGAGTACCTGGTTCCAGGGAAAGCTTTGAGAGAGAGATGGTAACTCACTCGTATTGTAGGCAGTGGTGACTTCCTGGCAGAAGTTATATTCGGTAGCAGGTCCAGGAACGTGGGCCCTCAAGGAGTGAGTACCGGTTCCAGATTGCGACCTGAAAAGCAAAAGAGAGAGCGAGGCCCCCGAGGAGCGGGTACCCTTGGTAAAGTCCGAGGAGGCAGAGTAGCAAGGTAAACGGAGAGCAAATCCTATCCGCAGCAATACCTGGAGGTAGCTAGGTAGTAAACCCTTTGCTAACTTGATTAGCTAGCAAAACAAGAGACCTTAAATATCTGGCGATGATGACATCATCTCAAGGGGACGCCCCTGAGGTTCGCGCCACAGCTAGTACTTGAGTCGGGGCAGCGCCGCGCATGCGTCCTTAGCCCTCAGGAGAACATGGCGGAAAGGCAGTGTCGAGCCGGTCCGGGGACACCGGAGAAGGTTGGCAAGATGATGCCGCGGCAGCCAAACATCCATCAAGCAAAGAGGGAGTGGCCAAAGAGGTAAGGTAGGCGCAGTGGAGACATCGGGCAGCAACGGTCGCAACAAGGTCAAGCCCTTTTACAGACATAAGGCCTGGACAGACAGGCAGCAGGCACAGAATGCGAGGATAGAGGTCAAGCCCTCGAAGGGGCATAAAGCCTGGAAAGACAGGCAGCAGGCACAGCATTCGAGGATAGAGATCAAGCCCCCATAGGGGCGTAAAGCCTAGATGGACAGGCAGCAGGCACAGCATTGGAGGATAGAGGTCAAGCCCTCATAGGGACGTAAGGCCTGGATGGACAGACACAGCATTTGAGGTCAAGCCCTTGTAGGGGCGTAAGGCCTGGATAGACAGGCACAGCATTAGAGGATTTACTTTGTGCAGGTATGTTGTCTTTTGATCTGTCACTTCTTCTTGAACTGGTTCACTGCTGGAAGAAAATGGCATCTTTTTCATTTCTGAAAGATAATTCAACAGAGGATGCTTTTAGAGCAATAGAGACTGCCATTTGTGAAGCAAGAACTGATCTGGAGATTATTTGTGAATACCCAGAAGCTATTAACTGTACTTATGCATTTCAGCTGATGACAAAGGAACATGAAGAGCTCTCAAAAATAAGAAAACCGCTACTCAAGTCCAAATCTACAATATCAACCTATGTTGACTTTGTAGTTTACACAGTGCCTCTGTAAACTATGGGAAGACAGAGGATGAACTAGAGTGCAACTACCACCAGTTTTCTATAGTACTAGAAACATTACTGTTGGCACCTAAGAAAGATTTCGGGAACATGGCCCATATTATGAAGGTCAGGAAAACTATTGAGCACATGAACTATGCAACCTCCAAACATCTTAAGTCAGCTTTTTATATTCTTACATTCCAAATATTGCAAAACAGGAAAATAATATTCTGGAAAAAAGTGATGCACAAATACATGAAAATGAAATTAGAAATACTAGAACTAAACTCAGACAGGCACAGCGTTTCAGGTCAGGCCCTTGTAGGGACGTACGGCCTGGACAGTGGATGGACAGGCACAGCGTTTCAGGTCAGGTACATGTGCTGATATTATCTGGAGCACAGGAGGCAGTTGGAGCTGCTGCAAGGCTTTCAATTGCTTTTATTCATCTTGTCATTCACAGGGAAAATTTGGACACCCAAGCAAAGGCATGTTTATTTTCAAAAACACTAGCATTTCCATCAACTCGGGTGCCAGCCTTGAGCGGCGAGGGCTCATCATATCCCCTGTCATTGAAAATACACATTTACTGGGCACACTGGTTGGTGGACATGACAGATATCGCTGAGCCACTTTATATAGGTGTGGCCAGACAGTGAACTTGTGTGCCCAATATGCCAGCGGATTTGTCTGCATGTCTTCTGTGGGATCTGAGAGATACCATGTCACTGACAGTTGTGCTGGTGTCTCCTTTGTTTGTGTGGACTGAGAGTCACTCATGCCAGCTGCTTTCTCTCTAGCCCATAGCACAAAAGATGAATCTTTATGGGCAACATGCTGTTGGCATACTGAGGTGGAGGAGAAGGAGGTACTAGCTGTCGCTGGGCCTGGATGTACACCAAAAGTGGGAATGCTGTAGGTGTGCACACCTCAAGCTTATAAGTACAAAAGAGGCCCACTGGGGATATGGCTTCAGAGAGCACTGCTGTCCCAATATACATGAGTCTGCAAAAGTGCCCCCAGGCCCACAAGGCTGGGCCTGGATGTACATTAAAACTAGGAATGCTGTATGTGTGCACACACCAAGCTTGTAACTACAAAAGAGGGCCACTGGGGATTTGGCTTCAGAGAGCACCCCTGTCCCAATATACGTGAATCTGCAAAAGTGCCCCCAGGCACATGAGGCTGGGCCTGGATGTACACTAAAACTGGGAACGCTGTATGTATGCACACACCAAGCTTGAAACTACAAAAGAGTCCCACTAGGGATTTGGCTTCAGAGAGCACCCCTGTCCCAATATGAGTGCTGCTCATGCTTGGGCTAGCAGAACTCTCTGAAGTGCCCGCTGATGTTTCCTCCTCTGCTTCATGCCTAATCTGTCTCTGCCTATGGCGCTCCTGATCACAGACTTTTGCTAACAGCAGTTCCTTCACAAATGAGAGACAATTGGACTGTAAGGCGAGTTTCCCTTTCACATGGGGATCACAGACTGTGGCGAGCATGTATGTGTGCTCTTCTGTTAAAGGCCCTAAGCTCTCTTGCACCTGCTCCTGCAAAATGTCCAGACAATGCAGCACCTCAGCTGTCATTCCCTCTTCCTGTTTAAAGCCCTCCAAATTTGCCTCCAGAAAATTAACTATAGGGATGATGTCAGCCAAGGTGGCACTTCTGGAACTCAGCTCCTCCGTGACATCTTTGAAGGACTGCATAATTTTTACCAGATGACTCATGACTAAACAATGATGATGCCCTAGCTGATTCTGCACACCTATGTCCATTGAACCAGAAAGTTCATGAAGGGGTTTCTGCAGCTCCACTAACCTCTGCAGCATCATAAAGGTGGAATTCCACCGGGTGGCAATGTCTTAAAAGAGACGCTTGTGAGGCATGTCCAAATCAGCTTTTGTCGGAGAACCTGCCCCGCCTTCACACTTCTGTGGAAGTGAGCTGCTATGTTCCCGCACTTGTATATTAATGTATGCAGGTATTCATTCTCTTGGTGATTGGACTCCAACCCCAAAGCTGACTTCACTACCAGGTGCAGAGTGTCTGCAAAACATTGGATGTTCTGAAAGCGCCTGTCGGTTATTGCCTTAACCATGTTTGCACCATTGTCTGTGACAAAGAACCCTGCCTGAGGATTCCTCTCTTGCTGGTATAGTTGCCAGCCCTCCAGCATCTGTCTGATGCATGCTAGAATGTTGGCTGAGGTATGGGCCTCGTCTGTCAGGTGGGTGTGTAGTAAAGCCCACCTCCACCTTTATACTTGTTCACTAATAGAGCTGCTGCCTGCCCCTGCCTTAGCCAGGTCCCACCAGTGTGCTGTCAGGGAGAGGTAAGAGTGTGCAGCATTCATGGTGGTCCAGATATCGCAGATGAAATGCACACTCCCCTGTGCCTTAGCTAGAAGCGCTTGGATGTGACTGTGACACTTCTTGTACAGGCTGGGGATGACCTTTCTGCTAAATGTGGTTCTGGAGGGGACTTTGTAATTTGGAACTATGACCCTCAGAAAATGCTTGAAACCCACATTCTCCACTATCTGCAAGGGATAGTCATCATGGGCAATCATTTCCCCAATGCTCCTGGTTACAACTTTTGAAGCTGCTTGCCTCCTACCCCAGGATAGCGTTACCGCACACCACTCCATTTCCTCCATGGTGGGTTGTCGCTTCTGCACATGGCAAGGGGCTGCTGGCCTGCCATCTGACTGCTAGAAGGGGCTGAGGGCATGGGGGTGACTGTTGCGTCCATTGCTGCTCGACGCCCTCACTCTGCCCTCTTTACCTCTGTGGTGACTCCCTCTGGGTCTGATGGACGGCTGGCTGCCGCAGCGTCTCCATGCCATCTCTCCGGCATCCCCGGACTGGCTCGATGTTGAAGATCCACCATGTTGCCTGATGACCTAGGGCGCGCGCACGCGCGCGCTCTGATTGAAGTACCAGCAAGGGCGCGAACCTCAGGGGCGTCCCCCTGAGATGACGTTATCCGCTTCCAATATTTAAAGGTCTCTAATTCACTATCAAATGGAGTTAGAAAGGAGAGGATTTGGATACCGATTCGGCTATGTTTCCTCCAAGCTACTCTGCCTCCTCGGACTTACCAGAGGTGCCCACTCCTCGGGGGCCTCGCTCTTTTGTTTACTTTCAGATTACAGATAGGAACCGGTACTCACTCCTCGAGGGCCCATGTTCCTGGACATTCTGAAGATTCTCTACTGCCTGGAAGCTATTGCTGCTATAAACAATTGTGAGTTACCATCGCTCTCTCAGAGCTTACCCTGGAAACAGGTACTCACTCCTCAAGGGCCTAAACCTTTCCAGCTCCTGAGCTTCCTTGAAACCTTATGTGAGTTTTGTCATCTAGTTCTGTTCATGAACCTTGTCTACACTACCTACTCATTTTCTACAGTTTTTCAACAGCTCAGCCATCCTGGATCGCAGTTCCAGTGCCTGAGGGACTACAGCCCTGCCAGGCATATCGGTTCACTACTGCCACCTCTGGTGGTTTCCAAAACCTGTTTAATAAAAGAACTATGTGTGTCTGTCTCCATACTCAAGCCTAGCCGGTGATCCCTCTCAGGATATCCTGCCGGGTGTGTGGTCATCTGCCACCGGCCCAGGGATTCACCATTACTATCTCAGATTCTTAACAGATATAACATATTGCTAAACACCA
This sequence comes from Rhinatrema bivittatum, assembly GCF_901001135.1. Classification (NCBI taxonomy): domain Eukaryota; kingdom Metazoa; phylum Chordata; class Amphibia; order Gymnophiona; family Rhinatrematidae; genus Rhinatrema; species Rhinatrema bivittatum. The sequence continues at coordinate 388,978,080 of NC_042618.1, read as the reverse complement.
GCTCTAACACAGAGCTTTCATAAGAGATTGCTAACTCCACAGTCTAACTATCAGAAGATGTATTACAGATTGCTAACTCCTTAGCAAGACAACATCTGAGATATTACAGATTGCTAACTCCTATCTGATTGCTCCTGCCATCAGAGAGCGGTTTCATAAGTGTGAGTCTGCTCCTTTTCAACCACTTTACGCTGCCTGGAAAAAGGGGTCCCCTGACTGGTACTGCCACCATCCCCAGATGGCAGTACTGTTGTTGGGTGTTGCCTCTTCATATGATGTGTCATGCCAAAATTAGATAGATGTCCCATTTGCTTGCCTTTGCTAATAGCCCTGCCACAGTAATTACACTGAGCAAAACGCGGGTCCTCCATCACTAAAGTGGCCCCAGATCACAGATTTCTTTCGTGATCCCTTTTCTATAGATTTCGGGGTAGATGTTGGCACTGGAGCTGAAGTAGTGGGTACACCCTGAGAAGCAATGCCAGGGGCATCAGTCACACTCTGTGCCTGCACTGACTGCTCTTCTTCATCATCATCAGTTTCATCTCTCTCCTGCTGCACTGAAGTGGAGGCTAAGACAGGACTAACTAATCCTCCCAAACCTTCTTCAGCTATTACTTCTTCCATTTCTGATGATGAGAATCCCACACAAGATGATTCTTCATCGGAATCAGAAGCAAACAGTGCCTGCGCTACATTGTCAATGCTAAGTCAAGTCTGATGTCGCACTGCTGCTTTTGGGTGTCGCCATATTGTCTGGCATGACTCAGCCTCCCCTTCCCTCACCTCCAAACCTACAAGGTCAGAAACAGGTGGTGGAGATGCATCATCTTTAAATTTCATTTTTTTCTGGATGGAACTGCCTGCCCCTCCAGAGATTTTAGATTGGAACAGGTCCCTTTTTAACTTTAATGGGGAACTGGCACTGCCTTTTGAAGTGCCTCCTATGCCATTCCCAATCACTCAACCACATCTAGCTTTCCCTGACATTATGAATTTAATGTCCCTGCCTACTAGGGATTTCAGTTAAAATAATTATTTCCAAAAGACGCCCACTGGGGATTTGGCTTCAGAGAGCACCCCTGTTCCAATATATGTGATTGTGCAAATGTGCGCCCAGGCCCACGAGGCTGGGCCTGGATGTACACTAAAACTGGGACTGGTGTATGCACACACCAAGCTTGTAACTAAAAAAGAGGTCCACTTGGGATTTGGCTTCAGAGAGTGAGTCTGCAAAACTGCCCACATGCCCACTGATGCCCAGTGAGTGCACTGTGTATCTTCTTGGCTTAAAAGAGAACAAAGAGACAGCCTGAATTCAATTTAAAAAACTGCAGATAAATAAAAAGGATGGCTTGCTTGGCACAGCAGCAAAAACGAAGAAATATATTTTTCAATGGAAAATTCTATCAAAGTAGCTAGCAATTTAATATATCTCCCACCCACAGCACCCAAATCATGCTTGCAACCTACCCCGAGGGGTAAAATAAGTAGAAAAATGCCACTGCAAGCAGCTTCTCTCAGTGGCACAGAGAGACCATCTCAGATCAATAAAAAAAAGTGCGGTCAAAAAAAGCATGGCTACGCTAGCTGGCTGGCGGCAGCACTGCAGCCAAATCGAACAAATATGTTTTTCAATAGAAAATTCCATCAAAGTAGCTAGCAATTGAATACAGATTTCAGATACTCAGACTAGCTCTGAGTGCAGCCACCTCCCTGGACCACCTCCCCAGACCATCCCCACCAAGAAAGTGCGTGGCACACAGCATGCTTAACGTATAAATAGTGCTGTGTCATCAGGAATAGCATCACAGAGCACTGAGTGAGAGCGGCGATTGGCCGCATTAGAAAAATGCTTACATTGCTTAGCTCTGATAGGTTGCATTCTGGTCTCCTTGCCAACCTGTCTGACCCACTCTATGACAGGGCTGTGAGGTCACTTCTTACTCACAGGACAGGGCTGGTTTTTGCTATCTCCTATTTGAAATGGCTGCTAAGAAATCACTGCAAGCCAAAAGAATGAAACTAATATGATATGCTGTATTCGTGGGGGATTGCGATGCGTTTTGCGAACCCATGAAAACAACGAATAGGGCCGTATACATTGCGGATTGCCAATACGTTGCAAACAAATGCACATTCCTAATTTCCTGATGTTGTTCCTGAATCTCCTCCTTGGTCTTCAGAACATGACTCCTTCTAGAATTGTTTTCCTCTGAAAAGGTTTGCTTCTTGTATATCCTTTATGCTTTTGAGATATTTGAATGTTTCTCCTCTCTTACCTTTCATTTTGTATGCCATTTTAGTAGCCTTACTCTGGATTATCTCCAATCTATCTACATGTTTTCAAAGATAGGGCCTTCACAATAAGACACAATATTCTAGCTAAGATATCAGCAATGCCTGAGAAAGTTGTTTACTTTTTTTACTTTACTGAGTCCTTGGAAAATAGTGCATGTGGAGAGCATACTACATTATTTCCATTGAGCTCTTCAGCTCAATAAAGCATCATTTGCTTATAATGCTCTCTCATTAACATACCAGAGGGCACTAATTTTAGCACATCACTAAACATCATGAGGGATCATTTTAACATGCATTTTAAGGCTTTACTGCACTATTTTTTTTTTTTTTTTGTAACTTGAATTTTATTGAAACTTTCAGAATACAACACAAAACATGCCCATGGTCATACATGTCAACATCTAGAGTACAAGCAAACAACTGATATATTCCATTGATACATCACTGCATGATAACAGTACATGACTCTAACAGGTACATAAAATAGATTGTGTTGCCTCTTAAACACCCTAAAAGTACCACCCCTCCCCTTCCCATCCCTCCCTCCCCCAACCCCCAACCCGTCCCACCTAGTTCATATGTGTGAGCGAATGCCATTAACCAAGCATGCTATCTCCATACGCGTAGCTTTGAAATAGAAGTATGCGTGCGTAAGTCACAGGTACTGACCTGAATACCTATATCGATTTGGTGTGTAGCGGAGAGCGAACCATACCGACATACCTGTCAGAAAACAGTCCCTCAAACAATGGAAATCCTGTAGATCTACAATAACCCCTCCAGGGATCGAGAGCCTCCTGCTGAGCACCGCCACCCAATCTACTGTCTATCTAACTGAGATTATGCGCAAAGCACCTCATACCAACAGGTGTTTAAGGGGTTTCCATGTTGTTATATGAGCGGTCACCTTGCGGTACCGAAGGGCAGTGAGATACGCCAGCCTATGATGATGTTTTAAGCGACGCAGCAAATCCTCCCTAGTCGGAAGAACCGCGGTCCTCCAGCACTGCGCCACTGCCAATCTTGCCGCGATTAGCCAATAAAGACTTAACCGCTGTTGGAATTTATCTAGATTTTCCATTGGAGCATTAAGAAGCGCGGACAGGGGTGTCAGAGTGACCTGTCTTTGAAATACCTCAGTCATCCACTCACCCAGCGAGGTCCAAAACAATTGTATGTTCGCACAGCCCCACCATATGTGAAAATACGACCCAGTCTGTCCACAGCCCCTCCAACATAAAGGAGATATGGATGGATACATTATATGTAATTTAGCGGGGCAAAGATGCCAACGATAAAGCAACTTATAATTATGCTCCTGCAGTCGAGCTAAGATCAATCCCCGAGTGGCCCGTTGAAAAATTTCAGTTTGTAAGGATGGGGATACTGCACTATTTTTATACATATTAGCTTACAATGAGGATAACTTTCAAATAAATTCATGCGGCTCCATATTCATGCACATATGGCTGTATGGAGATCTACTACATTATTTTATAACCTGCATGTATCACATATGTGCAGATTTCAAAACACATGCATGTCTACTCCAAACATACTCAAGGATATAAGGTGACTACTGAAGTTTGTGGTGCACAGAAAATTTGCTGCTGACATATGACCAAAAAATAGGACTTTTGAGATCCTCCAACAAAATTATATCTAATCCTCTAGCAGGCTTTAAATCTCAGCATTGACCTATTTTATATACTCCAGGCCATAAAATGTTAATTAGATGTTGGTTTCTTTTTCATATAGTTCTTACTTTAAATCTAGTGTTAGATTAAAATGATTTGGGAGATCACGTGATGTGGTGGGCTTGCTAAGACGTGCTCTTGCGAGCTCCGGCTGTCTCCCCGGCGATCCCTCACCATCTTTCGCTTCCCCATTGATTTTTTGAGCTGGACTTGTCTTACTGCTTACTCGCTTTGGCCGGATTCTATCGTGGGCTATAAACATAGCGCTATATGGCTACTAGGACTCTTCGGAAAGAGAAAGACAAACCGAAGATTCCCCCACCCAAGATGGCGGCCGCAGCGCATATGGAACCAGAGGAAGAAGGCGAAACTTTGGAAGAGAAAATTTCTCAAGCGGTAGTGGCGGCGCTTGATATTCGCCTTCATCAGCTGTCAGACCAGATTGCAGATGTCAGGGCATCGCTAACAGAATTTGATGCACGGGCGGAACGACTTGAAGGCCGTGTGGGCCTAGCTGAGGACGATATTGGCGCCTTAGAGAAACGAGTGGAAGAATTGACCAAACAAGCGGCGGTAAGCGCAGAAAAAATTGACGACCTGGAAAACCGTTCCCGTCGGAACAATCTTAGGTTTGTGGGGTTTCCTGAAACCCTCTCGGAAGCTGATCTACCCCGTTTGCTTGAGGCTTGGCTGCTTAGCATTGTTCCGTCCTTGGCGTCCCCCTCCGGGGCCTACTAGAACGCGCACACCGGGTGGGGCGGCGGCCTGAGGGAGAGGCTGCTCGCCGCCCACGAGTGATACTCGCCCGTTTTCTACATTTTGCACACCGGTCGCTTGTGTTGCAGCACTTCCGGAAAGCCCGTGATCTCACATTTGAAACGCATCGTATAATGATATTTCAAGACTTTTCGCCGAGAGTTACCCTGCAACGCAAAGCCTTTAATGAGGTCTGTTCGGAGCTGGTGAATCGGCAGATCAGGTTTGCACTTATGTTTCCAGCTAAATTGAAGATCATGCACCAAGGACAGACAAAAATGTTTGACTCGGCGGGGGAAGCAAAATCTTATGTTCAGACTCTCCCGGGTCCGGAATTGCCGTCTACCTCGTGATTGCTGGCTGACGAAAGCGCTTGCTATACTACACCGGTGTCTAACCAACGCACGCCTGAAGTTTTCTCTTCATGCCTTGGTCATGATTGTTAATGCTAAGTTCTTCTGGTTATGGTTTGCCTTTCTTTTATGTGTGTGGTGCCATAATCTGTTGGAATTGTGATAATTGTATACACTGCGTCACAGTTGGTAATATGTGTGCCCCTGGGGATATATGACTAGGGGATCGAAAGTTTTTCTGTTTAAACTTTAAGCGAGGGGCCCCGGGGAGAGGCCGAACACATGGATATATCTTCGTGCTCTCCTCCCTATTTCCTGGTCTGTTTTAGGAGGATCGGGATTTGGGGATTTTCATGCTGAGTTGCATTATTGGGGAAATGTCGGGGTGGGGGGAGGGTGAAAAACCGGTAGAGAGTCTATATGCTGACATATTGTTCAATGTGTATTATGGGATTATCTTCATCTTTTGGGTTTGTAATATGTACTGTGTGGCACGGATTGAGCTTCAGAAGGGCTGGCTGATTGCCCACAAGTTGCAAACAGACAGGAGTGGGCATGCGCTTCCCAGTGGCCTGATAGTCTCTGCTAATGTCTCTTGAAGTAATAACCTGGAATGTAGCGGGCCTGGGCACCCCAATAAAAAGAGAGAAGGTATTAGCCCGCCTGGGCAGACTTCGAGCTCACATAATATTTCTCCAGGAGACTCACCTATCCCCCCAGGAGGCTCTTAAGCTGCAGAAAAAATGGGTAGCACAAGTGTATTCTGCCTCGGGAACCTCTAAAAGTAGAGGGGTAGCCATTTTATTGCATCAGACAGTCCCCTTCATAAAACAGCAAGTGGTGGCAGACCCCCAGGGTCGATATGTGTTGGTGAAGGGGCTGCTGAGGGGGTCACCGATCCTATTGGCATCGATTTATGCTCCCAATGTATATGACCACACCTTCTATACATCTTTGCTCTCCATTATCACTGGTTTTGGGGACTGCCCCATAATCATAGGGGGAGATTTTAATTTCGCAATAGACCCGGCGCTTGATAGATTGCCTCCTAGGGGTGGACACCAGATTAGTGAGCGAAAGGGACCCAGTTACTTATGCAAACATTTGGATTTGTTGGATCTCTGGCGGGTACTTCACCCAGGGGACAAAGAGTTCACCCATATGGCCAAAGCGCACCCATCACAGTCAAGGATTGACTATTTACTTATATCTGAACCACTCTTTACTAAATTTACTAGATCCTCTATTGAGAACTTAGTGATCTCCGATCACTGCCCGGTGACTGGCACTTTTCAGCCTGGGGGACCGGGTGTAGGGGGTCAATGGCGTCTCCCCACATCTTTAGTCAACGATCCTGCTTTTGCTGTTTTTTTAAGGGATAAGTGGCGGGTCTTTTTGGAATCTAATGCTCAACATGAAGACCAGCCGATTCTTCTGTGGGAAACAGCAAAATGTGTTCTCAGAGGGGACATTATCAGCTACTCTAGCTATAAGAAAAGGAAGCTGGATGGAGAGATAATAGATTTGGAAAAACGTCTTAGGCAGCTTCGACGCCAGGGATTAGGGCCAGGGGATAAAATGTGGAGTGACCAATTTAGGGAAACCCAGACAGCTCTAAATGATCTCCTTCATACTAGGGCGGCCCGCCACCTCAGGTATAAGCAATTTAATTTTTTTAAACATGGCAACAAGGCGGGACGCCTTCTTGCTTGCTTATTAAAAGCACAAGAGGCCTCTAAATTTATAGCGAATCTCAAGTCTGACAAGGGGGAAATTAAATCTACCTCCCGAGAAATAGCAGCAATTTTTTCAGACTATTATAAGTCCCTTTATTCGGCTGATCCGGTTGATGAGGGGAGAATTGCTGAGTTTTTAAAGGGGATTAACCTGCCTGGTTTGACTGAGGGCCAGACCCAGAAATTGCAGTCTCCCATAACTGAGGCGGAGGTGATTGCAGCAATCCAGACTCTTCCTAATCACAAAGCCCCTGGACCCGATGGGTTGACCTTGCTATTTTATAAAACTTTGCAGACAGAGATTAGTCCGGTCTTGCGGTCCCTATATGAGAAAATGGTGAATAATCGGGAAATGCCTCGCACTTTGAGGGCAGCTACTATTGTGGTTCTCCCTAAGGCAGGCAGAGATCCCCTACTACCTTCGTCATACCGCCCGATTTCCCTACTAAATTTAGACATAAAAATTTTTGCGAAAATTCTGGCCACTCGAATACAGCCTTTTCTTCCCTTACTGATTTCCCCAGACCAAGTGGGCTTTGTGGCTGGCAGGCGCTCTACGGTTAACATCCACAAAGTCTTAACTGCTTTGGAGCTCTGCGCGGCTGCTAAGGTTCCAGAACCATTGGTAGTTACGTGCGACGCAGAAAAGGCTTTTGATAGAGTCGCTTGGCCTTTTCTTCAACAAGTTCTTACTAAGATGGGTTTTGTGGGGAGAATTTATGATTATATTATGTTGCTATATTCGAATCCTACAGCCCGTATTTTGGTAAATGGCGACCTGTCGGAAGAGTTTACCTTGCAACGGGGCACGCGGCAGGGATGTCCCCTATCCCCGTTATTATTTATTTTGACTGTCGAGCCTCTGGTTTGTAAATTGAAGGTTACACCTGCCGTCACGGGTGTCACAGTGGGAACCAGCTCTTATCTTACTCTATTATTTGCTGATGACATTCTATTACTGCTTTCCAGGGCCAGACAGGCTCTTCCTGCAGCCTTGGACATTTTTCGGGTCTATCAGTCACTGTCGGGCTTTAAATTAAACCTAGATAAGACAGAGGCTTTGGATGTTGCGGGGAATCTACGTAATACCTGGGACAATTTTCCCGTAAAATGGGCGGAAGATACCATCAAATATTTGGGTATAATTATACATCCGGACCCCAAACGATGGTACGCTCTCAATATACCCCCCACTATCAACAAGATGCTACATAAAATGAAGGGCTGGCATTCACTTCCTATCTCTTTGCAAGGCCGGATTGCATTGGTAAAGATGGTTATTGCTCCCCTCTTATTATATAAGCTTTTAATGTTGCCTTTCCTTATTCTAGGGCGGGATGGCCATAAATTGCAGTCTGCACTGCGTAAATTTTTATGGAAAGATAAAAGAGCCCGACTCTCTTATCAGACTCTCATGGCTCCCCGAGTACAAGGGGGCTATGCTCTTCCCAATTTTTACCTCTACTCTTTAGCGGCTAATCTTAGATTTTTGGGAGACTGGCTTTTTGGCACCTCAGAGTACACGGCTCCCGAACTGATACGCCTGATGTTTATTCCTTACGACCCAAGTTATATTTTACATGCTCAATCACAAAGTTTTCAGAATCTGCATATTAACTTTACACTGGTCACCACTGTTAGAAAGGTGTGGAGGAGGACGCGGACCCTTATGGGATTGTCTCCCACAGTATCCCCTCAGTTCCCTCTGCGGGGGTCCTCCCTAACCTCCCTCTCGATGTTGCCTTCTCACCACCGTTTCTCCTTTGCTCCAAACTGGCCCCTTGGAGCTTTTATAGACCTTTCAACAGGCCAACCTTACTCGTTTGCTCAGTGTCAGACTAATTTGGGCTTTCGGCCCGAGCAATTTTTGCTCTATGGTTATGTCCGAGCGGGAGTGGTCGCTGCTCTGGGAGCTGATGGGGACAAATTGTCTAGCCCAATGTACACAGACTTAATTTCTTGTTTACAAATGCATAAAGGTACATTGTCATGTTTATACTCGTTTTATCTTGTGGTGCAACCGTACCGAATCTTTCAGAGGCTTCTCCCCAAGTGGTCCCGAGATTGTCATGAGGAGCTACAAGTACACATGCTTAAGAACTCTTACCTTTCCATCTTTTCCATTACTATTAATGTGGCTCTCCGGGAACTACAACAACGTATTTTTCACAGGATTATAGTTTCTCCTGCAAGGGCTTTTCATATGGGATCTATTCTATCGGCCAGATGTCTAAAATGCTCTGCTCCTGTTGCTACTTTGATACATTGTCTGTGGGACTGCCCGGCTATCAGAGACTTCTGGGATGCTGTACGTGGAACCCTCTCCACTATCTTCCGGATGGAGGTTCACTGGTCTTGTTCGCTGTGCCTGCTGAACAATGATGTTGGTGATGAGAGCCTGAACGTGGACAATCTGCTGTTTATCGCGAAAGCTTGCCTAATTGCAAAAAAATGTATTCTCCTGAAGTGGTTGGATAAGGATCCACCATCTTTGAGTCTATGGTCTTCCAAACTCACCGAGATGTACCAAATGGAGTATGGTTCTATGTACAAACATTTCTCTCCGCGGAAGAAGCAAGCTTTTCATGACATTTGGGCTTCCTACTATGAGACGTTATCTTTGACAGTTCGACTTTCTGCCCCACTGACCAGTGGTGACCGGCCTACATCAACTGTTACTTGAGACATTATGGGGGTGGGTCCTGCCGGGAAGGCTGATGCTTATGATTAGGTCGGTGGTGTTAGACTTATTTGCCTCAGTACATTGTGTTCTTTTACTTTTCCCATTGGAGATTAAACGGCTCTCTACCGGGGGGAGGGGGGGTGGGGGGGATGATTGTGTTCTGAATTTACATTGTTAGATTCTCTATTGTTACATTGGGATAAAAGGTTTGGGTGAAACAGGCTGGTTATTTGTACCTATGTTTTTTTTTTTTTGGATTGCTGCAATGTTATTACCTGTTTGCCCAATAAAACATATATTACAAAAAAAAAAAAAATGATTTTAGCATTAGAAGAAATCAGGTGCTATAAGCCTTATCTAGATTTGCAGAGTTTAGAACTCCAGTATGGATGTCTATTGCAAGTCTTGGGCCTCTGGGTCTATGAAGGTTCTGCTCCTGTATTAGCATGTTAGTCTAGACAGACTGGACTGAAGATTTCTAGGAAGCTGGCGAAGCTGTGGTCCCATTCATGAGGCACTTTACACAGTTCTCAAGGACAGTAGCTGGTCTGAACAAGGGTGCACACATCCTAAGGATATAATAGCTAGGCAGAAACAAGACACTCTGACAGGCCAATGCAATACCATGCGCTGGCCACAGTGCATGGCTCAGCACTCGATTGGACACATGTTTTGGACGCACGTGTCCATAACCTCAATGCAAAACGGGGGTTAAAGGGTCCAAAATGAGTGTCCAATGGAGTACGTAGATAATAGCGCTCATCACATGTAAATTCATGTAAAATCCGGCTAGACGTCGGAGGTCACGGCATGTGCGCATGCGCCTTTGCTGCCTTGAGCGCCCATATTGGACCTACAGGCGTGCACGTATTCATCTTTGCTGGCGGGGCTGCTGAAGCCACTCTCTCTCGCTGCCCTTCTACTTCTACTGCTGCTGCTGGGGGCTTGCGTGGCCATGGCCAGGGCAGGTGAGCAGGATCTGGGGGAAAGTTTGGGACAGTGAAATTTCGTCTCTCTCTGCTTGGGCTTGGATTGGATTGGGTTGATTTGGTTTGGGACTGGGCGGCTAAGTGCAAGAAGCATTTTTTTTCTGTGGATTGGGTTGGTTTGGAACTGGGCGGCTAAGTGCGAGAAGTATTTTTTTTCTGTGGATTGGGTTGGTTTGGGACTGGGCGGCTAAGTGCGAGAAGCATTTTTTTTTTTCTGTGGATTGGGTTGGTTTGGGACTGGGCGGCTATGTGCGAGAAGCATTTTTTTTCTGTGGATTGGGTTGGTTTGGGACTGGGCGGCTAAGTGCGAGAAGCATTTTTTTTCTGTGAATTGGATTGGTTTGGGACTGGGCGGCTAAGTGTGAGAAGCATTTTTTTCCTGTGGATTGGGTTGGTTTGGGACTGGGCGGCTTTTGGTGGTAGAATCAGATAATTACATTCTTGTGAATACAGACAGTGCAATGGAATGTATGGGATCATGCTGAGCCTTAAATACCAAGTTTAAAGCTTTAAATTGAATATGCTGAGCAACCAGTGAACCACACTAACGCAAGGGTCAGGGTAGGCGGTAAATTAGTAGGTTAAAGACACGGCAAGATAGCAGGCTAAAAAGGCGATAGTCGGGGCGCACTTTACTGTATGGGAGGGAATAGCTAATCGGATCGTTTACATGCTGCAGGCGGAAAGGGATACGCGTCGAGTTAAAGAAGCGGTAAGGATCGGTAAAAACAGATAGTGAATCGCGGGTTAGACTTACGCGGCAAAATTGTGAGTACACAGCAGGTTAGAAACGGGGTAACTGCGGCCGCGCTTTACTGTATCAGCCTGTAAATTTCTTATCCCAACCTCCCCTTCCTCACCTTACTACTGCGATGAAGGATGTTTCCAATATATATCTTCTAGAGTGGGAGATACAAATGTTGCTTCAACAACAAGCAATCCAATTAGTTCCAAAGAACAAAATCAATTCAGGTTATTACTCCCAATACTTCCTCATTCCAAAATGCTCAGGGGGTCTCCACCCCATTCTAGACCTCCAATCCCGAAACAACTACCTTTGGAAAGAGAAAATCAAGATCACATCCCTCAAGTTAGTTCTACCTTTCATACAGGAAAATAATTGGATGGATCTCAAGGATGCATATACTCACATTGCAATACATCCCTCCTGTTGGTGGTTGGTGGTGGTGGTGGTTGGTGTTGGTGGTTCCTGTGCATGCAGGTGAACTCCATACACTACCAGTACAAGGTTGTGTCCTTTGGTCTTTTCTTCGCTCCCAGAGTCTTTATCAAATGCCTGGCTGTGGCAGTAGCCCATCTGAGATGTCAGGGGATTCGACTATTCCCTTACCTGGACGATTGGCTAATAGTTTCTCCTGACCTGAACTAATTGTCTCACCAATTAGAGATTATAATCTCATGTCTAGAGTCTCTGGGTTTCCTTATCAACTACCCGTACTCAAACTGACTCCGATTCTTTGATTCATAGGAGACAGAATAAACACTGTTGAATTTCATGCATTCCTTCCCCAGGAGAGAATTCATCACCTAGGTACAGACTTACTTCTAAAGTCAAAAGTCACTGCCCATCAAATCCTAATTCTGCTGGGTCACTTGGTAGCTGCCATTCATGTAGTTCTACACACTTGCCTACACATGCAATGCCTTCAATGGGGATAAAAAGCACAATGGATCCAACATCTCCAACCAATGTCCACCATAGTGACAGTGTCGGAATCCATAGCAAAAAGACATTCGCTGGTGGTTAAATCTGGAAGCTCTGAAAGTGGGATCTCCTCTTCAGGATTCAGCTCGCAAACTAATCCTCACCACACAATTCTCTACACAAGGTTGGGGAGCACATCTCCTAAATTACAAGACACAAGCTCTATGGTCACAAGTCGAGAGGACGTATCCAATAAACCTCCTGGGACTCAGAGCCATGAAATAAGCTCTATAAGCCTTTACGCATCTATTAAGAACATAAGAACATGCTGTTGTGAACCTGCCCGCTAGGAGCGTGGGCAGGCTCCCTACCTCCCACGGCCAGTTGGGCCGCTGACGTATTTCCCTCCGCGGCAGTTGTGCCGCTGTGTCTGGGCTCTTCCCTGGCTGCCTCCTGCCCTGCGCAGCAGGGCTGAGCCGCTGGGAGCTCTCCCTCATGTCTAGGACCACCGCTGCTGCTCCTGCTCTCCCCGACATGCTGCAGCCACTCCCAGGGTCCTCGGGAGGCAAGGAAGCCGTCCTTGCCATGCTGGGGTCTTCAGCCAGCAGGGAAGCTGTCCCTGCCGGTGCCTGCTCCTGCCCAAGTCCTTGCCCAGCAAGGAAGCCATCCCTTCCAGTGCCTGTAGTCCTCCTACTCTCCCTGCTTGATTTCTTCATGGCTGAAAGCCACTCCTGCAGCCTGCCTTCCTCCAGCTTCTTGGCAGGGCTGCTCCCGCTGCCTGCCTGCTTCTTGGGCCTTCCACGTGGCTGGGAGAATGCCAGCAACGATCCTGCTTCTCTCCTCTAGCTCTTCTTAGGTGCGGGCGCGCGCCTCTCTTCTCCTTTTCAAGGACCAGCCAGGTGTGGCCCTCTCCTAGCTCCTCCCCAGGCATTGACCTCTTCAGCCCTACAAAAGGGCCCAAGTGTTCAGTCCAGCATTGCCTTCGCAAGGAGTTAGATGCTCCTGGATGTTCCTGTCCTTTGCTCCAGGAGTCTCGCTGTTCCATCGCTTCTTCAAGGTCCTGTGTTTCCTGTTCTTCGTTGGAGCTCCTCATCTTGTCCTGATGTCCATGTTCCAGTCCAGATGTCTGCCTGCTGTTCCTGATGTCCATGACCGAGTCCTGAGGTCTGTCTCCTGATCCTGTAATCCGTGTTCCAGTTCAGATGTTCGTCTTCCGCTCCTGATGTCCATGATCCTGTCCTGATGTTCATCTCCAGTTCCTGATGTCCATGTTCCAGTTTAGATGTCCTGAACCCCTGGTTTCTCCTTGCCACCCTTCCTGGCATGCCATGTCATAGTCCACGACCAGTCCCATGGACGGGCTGTGTAGGGCGCCTCGTGGTGCAATGCCTTCTAGAGATGTGAATTGGAACCGGAATCGGTTCCGGTTTTGGATTCATGGACTATCGGGAAATTATTTTTCCCATGGTCCAATTGTTTGTTTTTTTTAATCGGCTGTGCCAAGCCAATAACCCAAAAACACAGCCCGACCCTTTAAAATTAGTTCTTTAGTATCCCCCCACCCTACGGACCCCTCCAACCCCCCAATAAAATGTTTAAGTACCTGGTGGCCCAGTGGGGGTCCCAGGAGCATTCTCCCGCTCTCGGGCCATCGGCTGCCAGTAAACAAAATAGCGCCAATGGCCCTTTATCCTTAGCATGTGACAGGGTATCCGTGCCATTGCGCTGGCCGTCCATTGCTCCTACCCTGTCACATGGTAGGAGCAATGGACGGCCAGCGCCATCTTTAAAAATGCATCACCTTGCACTTATCTACATATTAGGAGGTCACACCCTCATGGTTCACACCAACAATCAAGTTGCCATGTTTTATATAAACAAGCAGGGTGGGACAGGCAAGGAAGCAGTTTGGATCTGGGAAGGGCACTCAGCAATTCAGTACTGTTGAAGGCAACTTATTTGTCAAGGATAGCGAACGTTAGTTGACCGTATCAGCAGAGTATTTCATCCCAATGAATGGTCGCTCAACCAATCAGTGGTGGACCAGATTTTCCTTCGATGGGGTCAACCTTGGATAGACCTTTTTACAAAAGAACAAAATCAAAAGCTTTGTCAATTTTGCTCAGTATACCCAAGCCCCCTCAGGAACAAACAGGACACCTTCCTGATGTCATGGTCTCGAAGCCTACTTTATCTATTTTCCTCCAATTCCTCTAATCTCAAGGCCAGTTCAGAAATTAATTTTGGACAAATCTTGCATGATACTCATAGCACCTGCATGGCTGAGACAACCCTGTTTTGCTTATCTAGTACAGTACTCCAAAACCAAACCCTTAAATCTCAGACAAGACCCAAACCTATTAACTCAGGAGGGTGGCACCCTCCTTCACCATCTTCACTCTTCCCTCCACATGATGGCCTGGATGTTGAACGTGAGATCTTGCAAGGCTTAACTCTTACAGATTATAATAGCAGTGACAAAGCCATAAACGAAAAAGAACTTATCCTTCAAATGGAAGAGATATGCCAAATGGTGTCTAAGTCAAAAAATGTCTCCATTTTCCTCGATACCTACAGAAATCCTCACTTACTCACATCACCTCTTCAAATCAGGCTTAGCTACTTCATCAGTACACCTCAGCACTATAATGGCATATCATGAGAGACCTAATGGCTCCTCACATCCTTTAATATCTTGTTTCATAAAAGGACTCTTTAATCTTCATCCTCCAATCCATAAACCCCCAGTCTCTTGGGATCTAAACCTAGTCTTATCAACCTTAATGAAAGCTCCTTTTGAATCTCTGCAGTCTTTTCATTTGAAATATCTAACTTGGAAAGGTGTTTTTCTAGTAGCAATAACTTCAGCCAGAAGAGTAAGTGAACTTCAAGCCTTAGTTCATTTCTCACCTTACTCAGGGGTTGATGCAATAAATATGCGTAGAAAGTAGGCGCTGAACAGTCAGTACCCACTTTCTTAACGCGCCTCAGGCACCCCCAAGGAGGGCACCATGCAATATTTAAATTAGGGGGTCGAATTAATAAGGAGGCACTGGGGTTGCTTGTGCATCCCTAGCACCTCCTTCTAACAAGAACCCGATCAGTGTCAGTGGTCCAGCAGTTAGGAAAACCAATGGCAAGTTTATCGGCATTGATTTTCCTAAACGGCGCACAGCCAGGGGGTTCAGGAAACGGACGCTTGTTATTCGAGCATCTGTTTTCTGCACCTGACTGCCAGTGTTTTTTTTTTCTATTTTTTAACTTTATTTAATTTTGTTTTTCCTCCTACTTAATATCACAATGATATTAAGAAGGAGGCAGTACAGAAAAGCATTTATTTCTGCTTTTCTGTACTGGTTTAAGGAGTGCTCAGCAATTAATGCCTTCTCCAGGCAGGCATTAATTGCTGAGCACTAAATATGTGTCCTAGATGCACATATTTTTTTTTTTGGCATCTGGAGTGAATGCTAATAGCCTAAATCACATGCATTTGCATGTGATTAGCGCTATTAGATTCACTCTGAATCAGAAGCGCGTTAAATAGGCACTAATCTCCTTATTGCATTAAGGGATTCATTAGCGCCTATTCAACTCGTGTCCGACTGCAGGTTATACAGTGCACTCGGCTGAGTGCACTGTATTGCATCGGCCCCTTAGAATTTTACCACGACAAGGTAGTTCTCCAGATTCATCCTAAGTTCCTTCCCAAGGTGGTTTCAGCTTTTCATATTAATCAAGATATTACACTTTCAATATTCTTTCCCAGGCCTCATGTAAATGAGAGAATTGATACTCCATACGTTAGATTGCAAAAGAGTATTAGCCTACTATAATGTTCCTACAGAACCGTCGAGTTTCCGTCCAATAGCCAACCATCCCATGATAGCAAAAATCATGGAAAAAATAGTCAACAAACAGCTATCAGATTATCTTGAGGAGCATAACATTCTCTCCCCCACGCAACACGGATTTCGTAAAACACGCAGTACTGAAACCCTGCTCATTTCACTAACAGACACTATACTACTAAACTTGGAAAAAGGACAAACATATCTTCTCGCTCTCCTTGATCTGTCCGCTGCCTTTGACACCGTGAACCATAACATCCTGCTGGAACAACTAACATAGGCGTCAAAGGCCCTGCCCATGATTGGTTCAGATCCTTCCTATCCAATAGATACTACAAAGTCAGGATCAACAATAAAGAATCTCCCCATGTTCGCTCCAACCAAGGTATCCCTCAAGGATCTTCCCTTTCTCCAACACTCTTCAACATAAAGCTTATACCACTCTGCCACCTACTCACTAGACTAAAACTTTCCCACTACCTCTACGCGGACAATGTCCAAATCCTCATCCCGATCAATAACTCTCTTCAAAAAACATTGAACCACTGGACCACTTGCCTCCAAGAAATTAACCAACTACTTGCTACACTCAACCTGGTTCTAAATAGTGGCAAAACTGAGATTCTGATCATCTCAAAGGAAATCCTCAACAAACCCCCAACATCACCATCCCCAACTCATTCGGTCAATTCAACGATCAAACCAACTCCTTTCGTCAGAGATCTAGGCGTGATCCTAGATAATCAGTTTAACCTGAAGAACTTCGTGAACACCACAGTGAAAGAGTGTTTCTTCAAATTACAAGTTCTCAGAAATTTAAAACCTCTTCTTCACCTCCAAGATTTTAGACTGGTATTGCAATCCATCATCCTCTCAAAACTGGACTATTGCAACTCCCTCCTGCTCAGACTCCCAGCTAACACCATAAAACCTCTTCAAATGGTTCAAAATTCAGCCGCCAGGATCCTCACCAACACCAAAAAAAGAGATCATATCACCCCCGTTCTTCAGCACCTCCACTGGCTTCCCGTCAAGTTCAGAATCCTCTTCAAAGTCCTCACGATTATCCATAAAGCTAAACACAACCTCACATCCATCAACACCACCATTCAATTCACACCTCACACCTCATCCAGACCCTTTAGAAGCGCCTATAAAGACACCCTGTTTGTCCCACAAGCAAAATCAGCCCTAAGAAAGAGGGCCCTCTTGACAGCAGGACCCCATCAATGGAACACATTGCCACCAGACCTCAGGCAAGAACAATGTCCATCTTCCTTCAAAAAAAGACTTAAAACATGGCTATTCAGCTTAGCCTTCCCGGACTCCTAATGCTATTCTTCTCATAATCCAGATTCCAGGCAAGAACAATGTCCATCTTCCTTCAAGAAAAGACCTAAAACATGGCTATTCAGCTTAGCCTTCCCGGTCTCCTAATGCTATTCTTCTCATAATCCAGATTCCAGCCTTTATAGTCTCTTAGTTCTGGCAACCTCCGACTGTTTATTCCCCCTATCTTCCCACCGTAATTGGCTCACACTTTGTTTCCCACCCACCCTTCCATAGCTTTCCACCGATACATATTTACGAGAAGTTAATTTATACGATATGAAATGTTCTGCCTACTATATATTAAGTTTATACTATATATCATGTTTATATTAAGATATGTTCTGCTTTATATATTAAGTTTAAAATTCTTTTCATATTTGGATGCCACCTTAGTTATGTTGCTCTCTGTTATATGTTATATGTTATTTGTTATATGTAACTCTCCTAAGCGAATTTTGTTGTTATCATGTAAACCGGTGTGATCTGTATTTGTACAGGAACTTCGGTATAGAAAAATTAAAAATAAATAAATAAATAAATATAAGCAAAGAATTTAGCCTCATCGCAAGTGTTCTCAATTATTCATATCATTCAACTCAAACTCACTAAGAGTGGCAGTTTCCAAAAGAACCATATCAAACTGGATCATAAACTGTATTCAGTTCTGGTTTAATTCAACACAAATTCCCTTATCAGGTTCAGTTTCAGCGCATCAACTGTGAGCTAAAGCTTCTTGTATAAATGTATGTGTGAAATGTTCCCATAGAGGACATATGTAAAGCTGCCACTTGGTCCTCAGTTCATACTTTCACTGCATACTACTGCTTAGACCATTTAGCAGCTACTGATAGTGGACTGGGACAGGCAGGATTATCCAGTGTGCTAGACCAGAAAACCATGTCCACTGTGGAGTAAAAAAAAAAATGGTAAGGTATGGTTTACTAGGTAAAAATAAACCAACACCTTTATTTCATACCTTGGGTTTTTCTTAGTATGCTCGGGACTCCCAAATAGCAGGACTAATTCAGCCTGCTTAACATGGAAAAAAGCAAGTTTGCTTACCGTAAACGGTGTTTTCCTTAGATAGCAGGATGAATTAACCATGCTTCCCACCCTCCTTCCTGGACATGTTGTTTTCTGCTTCTATATACTATTCTGCCATCTAGCTTTTTTAGTAACTGGTGACTTTAATATTAGAAAAGCACAATTATAATTACTATGTCTATTTATGTTTAGCTGTCTCTCGAGAGATTTATGACAGCTATATTAAAGTATATTATAGAATGATACAGTAGATTTATTCAGTGTTATTGGAGTGACATTGAGTTTGAGCAATTAATGCATGAATGGGAATATAAGTGTCAATATAAGAGTATTTGAATAAATATCAGATATATTCCAGAAAAATCATTCAACATAAGAGTGAGATATTTAGAACTGTATGTAGCTAAGGAAAGCTAGATATTTAAATATGAAGAAGAGAACAAAATTATATGTTGATAGTACAGAAAGGCATAAATCAAGAAGAAGAAAACACTCTAAAAGCTACCCACCAGTTAAGAAAAAGAAAACTTGCCAAGTTAGAGTAAATTTGATTATCCTTTGTTTTTCCTAGTTAGAATTCAGTTACAATAAGGTGCAACATTAGCACCTAGGTAACACACTGATACAGTATACAGAAGCTACACTGTTAGGAAGATTATATCTCTTTTTTATTTATTAAAGATAGGAAGTAGGTACAAACAGACAAAATAATAATAAGAAGAGGCAAGGCTATTCAATGCACTCAAGTAATGCACACAAATAGAAGAAAAAGAGACTTAAATATATAAGAAGAACTAAAGCTAAGTAAATACATAAACAAGCTTGTTTATAAATACAGTGAAGTAAAGAAAGGTTGCTTACCTGAGTAATAGGGACTGAACTGAATGACTTTTTTAAATACCTAGAAAGAAAGATAAACAAAAAGAAACACAAAGTAACAGTTGCAAAAAGGATTGTATTATATAAGTATAAGAAAAGTCTGATATAAGGTATAATAGAAAGTATTATATAGTATACTGATCTGAAGGTATTTCTTTAAGAGGAGGTTTATGAATGTTTATGATATTGCATACATTCATTGGAGAACTAAGAAGAGAAAAAATAAAATATTTAAGGTAAAGGATAACTATTAACATAGCATTGGCCTTTATTCTGTTTGGTTTTTTTTTTACCTCAGTTTCCTTTCCTAACCAGCAGCTGAACAATAGTTCAGGTGATAAAGGATATTATTACACTTTATCCTTTAAAATTACTTGATAAGGGATAAGGATTTTCACATATACCTCTTTACATTTAACAACAAGGTTCACAAATCCTACACTCAACCTTAAACTTGGAAGATAACCTGTATAAAGATGGTTTGTAATACAAAAACAGGCCCCCTCAGTATATCACTTTTTTTTAATATACAATTATTCAAGATGCAACAACACCACAACAGCCATAATAACAACAATAGAAAACATTTTTAATACACCACCAACTGATTTACCTGGTTTTGCTCCTTCAAGCCTGATTTTCTAGTGGCAGGAGTGTCCAGTTGCTATACTCGAGGCCCATCAGCCTGGGGAGAAAGCTGCGAGAGTCAGGGCTGGCAGCAGGATCAACTAAACCTCAGGGGTGGGTGGAGGACTCAGGGTAGTGGCAGAAGATAATTCCGGAATCAAGAAGGTGATTGCTTCCTGTTCCCTCCTCTCACTGCTTGCTCAGGGAGGGTGAGAGAGTCAGGGCCAGCAGCAAGAAAAATAATCCGGGGAGTGGGGGGGGGGGGGACCGAGGACGTGGTGGAAGCTTTCCAATATTGAGGGAGAAAGTCCCATGGCTGCAGTGCATAGCCACCCACAGAGTTAGGTGACACATGACCAGGATTTGTCCAAGGCAAGTATCCAACAGCAGGCAGCTGTAAGAGCCAGGAACAGGAGGACATAAAAAAATTCAGACTCACGGCTCCTCGATAGAGGATAAGGCTGGGACTCGGCTCAGGACTGGGAGGGCTTACCACACATAAGATACTATGGAGTGGACCACAGTCACACTAGAGAACTAACTCAAGGGAGTTGACAAACTAAAGAGTAGCAAATCATCTGGACTGGATTGTATGTATCCCAGCGTTCTGAAGGAACTCAAAAATGAAATTTCAGATCTAGTAGTTAAAATTTGTAAGCTCTCATTAAAATCATCCATTGTACCTGAGGGTGGCCAATGTACCTGGAGGGTGGCCAATGTAACCTCAACATTTAAAAAGGGCTCCAGGAATGATCCAGGAAACTATAGACCAGCGAGCCTGACTTCAGTGCCAGGAATAAAAGTGGAAACTACTCTAAAGATCAAAATCACACAGCATATAGAAAGACATGGCTTAATGGAACACAGTCAACATGGATTTACCCAAGTGAAGACTTGCCTCACAAATCTGCTTCATTTTTTTGAAGGGGTTAATAAACATGTGGATAAAGTTGAACTGGTAGATGTAGTGTATTTGGATTTTCAGAAGGTGTTTGACAACGCCCCTCATGAGAGTCTTCTAAGAAAACTAAAAAGTCATGGGATAGGAGGCAATGTTCTTTTGTGGATTACAAATTGGTTAAAAGATAGGAAACAGAGAGTAGGATTAAATGTCAATTTTCTCAGTGGAAAAGGATAAACAGTGGAGTGCCTCAGGGATCTGTACTTGGACTGGTGCTTTTCAATATATTTATAAATGATCTGGAAAGGAATATGATGAGTGAGGTTATCAGATTTGCAATAAAACAAAATTATTCAGAGTAGTTAAATCACAAACTGATTGTGCTAAATTGTAGGAGAACCTTGTGAGACTGGAAGATTGGGTATCCAAATGGCAGATGAAATTTAATGTGGACGTGTGAGGTGTTGCATATAGGGAAAAATAACTCATGCAGAAGTTAAACGTTAGGTTCCATATTAGGAGCTGTGACCCAGAAAAAAGATCTAGGCATCCTAGTTGATAATTGATTGAAATTGTTAGCTCAGTGTGCTGCAGCAGTCAAAAAAGCAAACAGAATGTTAGGAATTATTAGGAAAGGAATGGTGAATAACACAGAAAATGTCATAATGCCTCTGTATCACTCCATTGTGAGACCACACCTTGAGTACTGTGTATAGTTCAGGTCACCGCATCTCAAAAAAGATATATGTTGTGCTGGAGTTGGACCCTTGGCCTGGTGCAGGATTGGTATGGCCCTCTGGTCAGACCCAGAGAACGCCTGCCACAAGGAGACGGAGCACACAAGGAGACAGAGGCTAGCTGGAGCTTTGCCAATAGCAATCCAGGGTTTCCGCAGGTTGAGCCCTTGGGTACCCGGACTGCCTAGACAGGTGGGCCTCCGAAGATCTCCCAGAGAGATAGCAGAGAGGTGTTCCCACCACGAGCAAAGGTGCGCGGCTAGTAAAGAATGGATGGGCTAGACCAGGATCAGGATCACCGGAGACCTCTGGAAGGAGACAGGAAGTGAAGGTACTCCAGGCGAGATAGGCAGCACCTACTGATCTAGTCAGATGTAGGCCACAGGCAGTGTCCGAGCAGGCTGGTCTGGTAATCACAGGAGCGAACAGGGTATCCGAATGTAGAGCAAGGGTCAAAGCCAGGGTATCCATCCGAGGGTGGTCAGCAAAAGCAAGGGTCAGTTCCAAGATCAGTTGATACGTAGTCAAGATGAGCAAAGGTCAATTCCAGGCAGCAGTCAAGTGTGGTTAGAAGGCAGGCAGTGATCAGTTCCAGTCAGCGGTCAAACGTGGTCAGAAGGCAGGCAGTGGTCAGTTCCAGGCAGCAGTCAAATGTAGTCAGGCAAGCAGAGGTCAGTACCATGAATCAGTCTGAGAAGGTACGACAAAAGGAGGAACGGAGAGCAGGAATCAGGTGAGACACTGGAACACAGAGAGGACCATGGGAACACAGGAACGCAGGAGCTCTGGAACAAGACAGGAACACAGGAATGCAGGAACACTGGAACAAGACTGGATCAAGAAAGCAGGAGAACACAGGATCGAGGAACAGCAAACTAGCTACACCGAAGTGTCGACCCGAAGCAGTGCACAATGTACATGCTGCCAGACGAGGCGAGGTTCTGGGGACAGAACCTCGCCTTAAGTAGGAGCCTTAGGTGACGTCATCGGGCGGCATCCAAGATGAGCTTCCCACCCTTGGCCCTTTAAATGTTCTAGCGTCAGCCGCGCGTGCACCTAGGGGCGGGACCGAGGAGGTCAAAGACGTGGAGCCCCTACGGGAGCTCCGCTGAGAGGCCTGCAGCGTGGTGGAAGCCGGAAAGGGCCGCGGTGAGCGTCGGGGACGTCGGGATCTGGCAGCAGCGGCAAAGGAGTAGGAACCGGAGCTGGTGGAGGGAAGCACAAGATGAGCAGGCCCGGTCGCAGCAGTAACACGGCCGGGACGCGCAACAAAATAGTTGCACTGAGAGGGTACAGAGAAGGGTGACCAAAATGATATAGGGGATGGAACAGCTCCCCTATGAGAAAAGGCTAAAGGGGTTAGGGCTGTTCAGCTTGGAGAAGAGACAGCTGAGGGGGGATATGATAGAGGTCTTTAAAATCAAGAGAGGTCTAGAACGGGTAGATGTAAATCTGTTATTTACACTTTCGGATAATAGAAGGACTAAGGGGCACTCCATGAAGTTAGCAAGTAGCACATTTAAAACTAATTGGAGAAAATTAATTTTCATTCATTGCACAAAAGCTCTGGAATTTGTTGCCAGAGGATGTGGTTAATAGCTGGATTTAAAAAAGGTTTGGATAAGTTATTGGAGGAGAAGTCCATTAACTGCTATTAATCATGTTGACTTAG
Source organism: Rhinatrema bivittatum (assembly GCF_901001135.1). NCBI lineage: Eukaryota > Metazoa > Chordata > Amphibia > Gymnophiona > Rhinatrematidae > Rhinatrema > Rhinatrema bivittatum. The sequence continues at coordinate 388,954,856 of NC_042618.1, read as the reverse complement.
AGAATGGTCTCTGCTAATACTGGCATCACTAGCATGGGATCTTCTTAGTGTTTGGGTACTTGCCAGGTTCTTGTAGACTTGTTTGGCCACTGTTGGAAACAGGATGTTGGACTTGATGGACCCTTGGTCTGACCCAGTATGGCAATTTCTTATGTTCTTATGAGGCAAACATGCTATGTGAATCTGGCTTGCACATGCAGCGTACACAGTGCTGTAGCCAACCTATCAGCACTTGCCACCTAATATGTGCTGCGGTGGTAACAATTGATTAACTGTTTGGATAAAATAAAATGCATGCTACTGAAGATGAAAATCCAGAGGTGACGGGGAAGCCAAAGTATAGCATCCATTTTGGTGGTGCATGGAACACCTCGTTTCAATGTTGGTGGTGCCTGTGCACCACTGTGCACTATAGAAGAAACTCCCCGAATACACAAATTCATATTTGGTTACACACACATACCTGCAATGCAATGAATGTGTGTACTTTTCCTATCTACTTTATAACACTGGCAATGCAGGGATACAGGACACGGAAGGACACCCAGAGAAGCAGAGCAGGCTGCAGGATACTAAAATGTGTCCACAGAAACCAAGGAACAGGGAGTGCATCAAAAAAAAACAGACAGACAAACAGACAAGACAGAACAAAGCTGAAAAAGAATACAAGGCAAAACAGGGACATGGCAGATGAGACACCAGAAATTCAGTAGGAAGTTAAACAAGAAAAACACAATAAGGACGTGCATTTGGGAAAAATGAAATAGAAAATGAGACAACATTTCCTATTTCATTTCATATCATTTTCAAAATGAAATGATTTAAATTTGGACAAACTTTTGGTCTGTTTTGAAAATCAGGAGAAAAAATAAGTCACCCATCAAAGCCCGAAGCCGGGGCCTTGCATGGGGAATAGATTAAGACCCAAATCAGGGGCTTCAGCTTATACTTGTCACAGGGCCATGGCTTATGCCCAAGTATGATGCCAAAGTCTTAGCCTAGGCCCTGGCCTGATGCCGGGCCTCAGCAGAGACAGAGAAAAGGCCCAGGCACAGGAAATTTCTCCACCTCCACCTACCTTATCCATCAGAAATCTGATGCCACGTCCAGGCCCAGTCCTGATGTCTGGTCTTCAGCTTAGGCCTAGTTCTGATACCAGAGCACAATCCAGAGGCTGGGTCTTGACACCTGAGCATAGACCCAAGCCCAGGCCTGATGCCAGGGCCCGACCAGGAGGCCATGTCCCAAAGTCTGGGCCTCGACATAGATTAGGGCCCGCTGATGCCAGGGCCAGGTCCAGAGAATTAGCTAACTGACATCATGGTCTGGCCCCAAGGCTGGGTCACAACACCAGGCCCTCGGCACAGGGTCAGGCCCTGACCCCAGGCTTTGGCCTAGTTCCAGGCCCAGGCATCAGGACCTGGCCTCCAGGTTAGGCCCCAATGTTTGGCCTGGACTTGAGCTAAGGCCCAGGCATCATGATCTAGCCTCAGGCTCTGGCATTGGGACTGGGCCCAGACCCTGGTCTAGGATGAGGCCCAGGCATTGGAACCAGCCTCCAGAATGGGTCCCTGCATTGGCCTTGACCTGAGCATTGGCTTAGACTTAGGCCCCAAGATTGGAACCAGTTCTCCAAGCCTGGGCCTTGCTTAGGTTCTAGGCCAAAATGGTGGTACCCTGACTGGGTAAGTGGGGGCCAGGGAGGTCCTAGCCCCAGCACTTTTTGGGTGGGCGGGATGGGTGCTGGGGATAGGAGGCCTCAAGAGACCCCATTAATTTTTTGCCCATGTTTGGTTTTTTAATGTTTATTTTGGGTTTTTTTTTAAACTAAATAAATGAAATAAACATTAAATGAAATGGAATTTGTGAGGAAAAGTCCCCCAAAACAAATAAAAAAACAAAATGAAATTTTTACTTCTGTACACCTCTAGAACACAACACACATACAAAGACCAAGAAGGCCAGTAGAAAGGTCACAATTAAACAGAAATAAGCAAGACAGGAGCTAGAAATAGGAATTCATAAAGTAAGAAGATCCTCTAACAGGAAGGGTCAAATCCAAGACTAGAACAACGGCGAGCCAGCACAAGGAACAAGAAGACTCCATGATGAGATGGGAAGCTATGGGTGAGGCATGCTTTTAAGACATGCAGTGTTGACCCATGCGCCTTTAAGGCAAGATTGTGCAGTTCAGACTGCAGACCACTGAGGACATCTACAGGCAGGAGAGTCACACAGTGGCTAAGATTGTTTCAATTTTAAAACATGTATGCAAAATTGAAATTATCAGTTTGCCAATACCTCTACCAGTTAATCTAGTGCTTCTCGTGGTCATCGAGATCTCACTAGTTTTTACCCTGAACCTCCCAGTTCACCTAGACCACCCACCCAAACAATAGCAGACAACAGTTGAGTTTGATATCTATTGTGTGAGATAGTTAGCAGGTGCATCAATAAGTTGCCTAATGCACTTATGTAAGTCTCTTATAAATGTAGGCAGAGACGGTTCTATAATGAGGCAGGGTGAGGTGGCCGCTTCAGGTGGAAGAAATTTGAGATGTCAAAAAATACCTCTTTCAGAACATCGTTGTGGCGTCTGCCTCATACTGCCTGCCCTTACTGTGGCTGAGGGATACTGCGGGCTGCTGCGAGCCTGACAAGAGGGATGCTGCTGAGGGGCCACCACCGCTGGAGAACAGGTCAGCAGCAGCTGAAGATAGGAAGGACGCTGCTGTGGGCTAGCCAGGCCAGCAGCGGCTGAAGAGGGAGGCATGGCAAGAGGAGGGCAGGGGGCGGGGAAAGAGAGGGGCACCATCTCATCCCTTACCTCAGGTGGCAGACTGCCTTGAGCTGACCTGAATGTAGGGATTCTGTTAGCTCCCTACCAGTATTTAGACAGAATGACCCATTGGTGTGGGGATGAGGCAGAGCAATAATGCAGGTGTTTGGTTTACCTAAGTAGAAGAGAGTATTGGTAGGTTCCTCTGGTATAAAAAGCTAGACCACCGTTTTAGTGTGTAGATTCTTTAAGGTTTTTTATTTGTAGAGGCAGCATGCTTTGGCTATCTTCTGATATCCTGTTGTTTGATTTGGTGCCTCAATGGCGATTATTATTTGGATGGGAATTTCTTTCCACCCTCTTTATACTTTTCCTACTATTTTTTTAATAAGCTATTTGAGTTTTGAGTACCCATTAATTAGAGACTCAATTAAGTTAATTTCTTTCCTGCTCTAAAATCAAATGGGAGAGGTTCCCTTCAAGAAAGAAAAGCTTAATATCATCAAGATCTGAGGAAAGCAATAAATTCCAGCCATCCAAAGGACAAGAGAAGGGATGAAAGGAATTGGAATGGACCCCTTATAGGGCCCATGAACATCTACTGGAGATTTGGAGAAGAGGCGTAACAGGAGTTTGTTCTGATACTAAAAGGGAGATGAGGAGAATAATTGGTGCCATTCAGGTACTGGGAGGAAACTAAGGAGTTCAGAGGAGAAAACTGCATGGAGAGGTAGGAGCTAAATGCATAAAAATGGATTTCATCTTTAATACTTCACCAATATTGGGAGGGAAGCATTAACTTGCCCTATGCCATTGCTAATGGGATAGAAGAAACATTAAAAACTAGATGAACTGGCTTCAACATCTTAAACTTAAGACTATGAAAGAACAAAAATGTATTTAGAAGCACTTGTAACCCAAAAATTGACTTAAACAGCTGTAAAGACTCTTTTCAACATTTTACAACATTTCAGTAAAAGTATTGTTGGAAACCATCAGAGCTTCGAGTGACTTTCACTGTCTAGTGACTTTAACACTCATTAATAGGGGTGTGCATTCGGATTGACCGCATTAGTAAAACGCAACTCATATTTTTTTTTTACTTAAAAAATTGATTCGACATAAACGATCGGATTTCCCACATATCGAACATAGATATGTTCGATATGTGGGAAATCGCAATTGTTGAGCCAAAATAAAAATATAAACCCCCTCACCCTCCTTAATCCCCCCCCCGACTTACCACAACTCCCTGGTGATGGAGCGAGGAGTGAGGACGCCATTTCTGCAATCCTTGGCGAGAAGCATGTGACGTCGGCGGCACGTCGAGTGACGCCGGCGTCACGTGATTCCCGGCTCGTTCGCGCCGGACGGCTCGTTCGGCCCAAAAAGAACTTTTGGCCAGCTTGAGGGGGTCAGGAGGCCCCCCCAAGCTGGCCAAAAGTTTACCCCCAACCCCAAAAATTCCCCCAACACTAACAGTATAACCCCCTCCATCCTACACACACCTAACATCCTCACTTCTTTTGAACCCTCCTCAACACTAGAAATAGAAAACATTTTAAAAAAGATGAGACCCTCCTCCCACCCCTCAGACACTATCCCTACTAAACTACTACTCGCTATTCCTAAAACAATAGCCACCTCACTCTCCAAAATCGTGAATTGCTCCCTGGAACACGGCCTGGTACCCAACTCCCTGAAACAAGCTGTGGTCAAACCTATCCTAAAAAAACCCTCCCTTGATCCTTCCAACCTATCCAACCTCCGTCCCATCTCCAATCTCCCTTTCCTCTCCAAAATCATTGAGAAACTAGTTAATTCCCGCCTCTCTGACCACATAGAACAATCCAACATACTCCCACCTACACAACATGGCTTTCGTAAACACCTCAGTACCGAATCCCTACTCCTTTCCCTCACAGACACCATCATCAAAGGAATGGATGCCGGTAAATCCTATCTCATTGCCATGCTAGATATTTCCGCCGCCTTCGATACTGTAAATCATAACATCCTTATCAACACTCTCACCAGTATAGGAATCTCAGGTACTGCCCTCTCCTGGATAAAGTCCTTCCTCCAAAACCGCACCTACACAGTCCTCATTGATAATTTCACATCCCCCCCTGTTAATCTCGACTGTGGCGTCCCCCAAGGATCCTCCCTCTCTTCCACGCTATTCAACATTTACATGCTCCCCCTCACAAACCTCCTTTCTAACCTTGGTATTACACACTTCATCTATGCAGATGATGTGCAAATACTCATTCCTTTCACAGATACTGTACTCACCGCTCTACATAGATGGGACACCATTCTCACTTCCATTAACCAACTCCTCACCGACATGCACTTAGCCCTCAACCCTCAGAAAACTGAACTCCTCCTCATCTCCTCCAAACATGCACCCATACCCTGTCCCTCCACGCTTCAGACTCCTAACTTTATCTCCGACACAAGAAACTTGGGTGTTATACTTGACAACCAACTAACCTTCAAACCATATATCAAATCTATCGTTAGCAGTTGCTATTTCAAACTCCAAACCCTCAAAAAACTCAAACCCCTCCTCTACTTCCATGACTTCCGCACAGTACTCCAGTCACTAATTTTTTCAAAAATCGATTACTGTAACGCACTCTTACTTGGACTCCCTGCCACCCACCTCAGACCTCTCCAACTCCTTCAAAACGCTACTGCACGCATCCTCTCTAATGTCAAGAAGAATGACCACATTACCCCCACCCTCATCAACCTCCATTGGCTGCCCATCCATTCACGCATCCTATACAAGACCCTTACCCTCATCCACAAAAGTATTACTAATGAACACTACAACTGGTTAAGCCCACCCTTCCTCCCTCGTACCTCCACAAGACCTACACGCTCCTCCCTTCGTGGAACTCTTATCCCCCCATCTATAAAATCCACAAGACTCATCTCCACCACCAATAGGGCCCTTTCCCTCGCAGGCCCTTCCCTGTGGAACTCCATGCCACTTGACCTTCGCACCGAAACCTCCACACCCACCTTTAAAAAGAAACTCAAAACCTGGCTCTTCCTCCAAGCATACCCCCAATCACCTTCACCACCTATAAACACCTTAACCCAACCTCCATCTAGTACTAGTACTAACACCCCTACCACAGGACCTACACCCATCCCCTCAAGACAACCACAAACCCCTCACTTATCATCCACACAATAATCTATCTCTTATTAGCACCGTACATATCTTTTACCCCTTTCACTGTTGCCCTTGCGCATTTTCAAATGTTGCACACAACCTATGTACATACCACTTGTTCATTGTTTCCCTGTACATATTTTCTCCTCACGTTTCCGTCTTCACCCCCCCCCTGCCCCCCCCCTTTGTCTCGACCACCCCCTCCCCTCCCTCCCCTATTTATTTAGTTATTGATCTGTTACTATGTTCTAGGTTACACAATGTTCCTTGTAAAGGCTTTGCCTATATATATCCTTGTTTTAAGTTATCTGTAAACCGGCACGATGTGCAAACGGTTGCCGGTATATAAAATTAAATAAATAAATAAATAAATAAAACTTGCCGGGAATCACGTGACGTCGCGTCTGAGTGACGCGGCGCCACGTGATTCCCGGCTCGTTCGCGCCGGACGGCTCGTTCGGCCCAAAAAGAACTTTTGGCCAGCTTGGGGGGGTCAGGAGGCCCCCCCAAGCTGGCCAAAAGTTCTTTTTGGGCCGAACGAGCCGTCCGGCGCGAACGAGCCGGGAATCACGTGACGCCGCGTCACTCGACGTGCCACCGACGTCACATGCTTCTCGCCAAGGATTGCAGAAATGACGTCCTCACTCCTCGCTCGATCACCAGGGAGTTGTGGTAAGTCTGGGGGGGGGATTAAGGAGGGTGAGGGGGTTTAAATTTTTTTTTTGCACATATGTACATATACCCAACTCATTGGATTTTTTTTATGTCCATATTGGCCGCAAGTGGGACCCCCTTTCGGACATAAAAAATATGAACATAAAATTTTGCTCTGCACATCCCTACTCATTAATGCTGTTATCATAAGAACATAAGAACATGCCATACTGGGTCAGACCAAGGGTCCATCAAGCCCAGCATTCTGTTTCCAACAGTGGCCAATCCAGGCCATAAGAACCTGGCAAGTACCCAAAAACTAAGTCTATTCCATGTTACCGTTGCTAGTAATAGCGGTGGTTATTATCTAAGTCAACTTAATTAATAGCAGGTAATGAACTTCTCGTCCAAGAACTTATCCAATCCTTTTTTAAACACAGCTATACTAACTGCACTAACCACATCCTCTGGCAACAAATTCCAGAGTTTAATTGTGTGTTGAGTGAAAAAGAACTTTCTCAGATTAGTTTTAAATGTGCCACATGCTAACTTCATGGAGTGCCCCCTAACCTTTCTATTATCTGAAAGAGTAAAAAACCAATTCACATCTACCCGTTCTAGACCTCTCATGATTTTAAACACCTCTATCATATCCCCCCTCAGCCATCTCTTCTCCAAGCTGAAAAGTCCTAACCTCTTTAGTCTTTCTTCATAGGGGAGCTGTTACATTCCCTTTATCATTTTGGTAGCCCTTCTCTGTACCTTCTCCATTGCAATTAAATCTTTTTTGAGATGTTGCGACCAGAATTGTACACAATATTCAAGGTGTGGTCTCACCATGGAGCGATACAGAGGCATTATGACATTTTCCGTTTTATTCACCATTCCCTTTCTAATAATTCCCAACATTCAGTTTTCTTTTTTGACTGCCGCAGCACACTGAACCGATGATTTCAATGTGTTATCCACTATGATGCCTAGATCTTTTTCTTGGGTATACATTGCTGTATACCATGACTTAAAACTAGGATTAATTGTTGCAGTGCGAAGGACCTTGAATGTAATATTTTCTCCTGCTTAGTGAATTCTGAATTAAGACACTTTAGCATTATGAGGATTTTACCATCTGAAAATTTTCTTTGAGATATAGCCCATTATCTGGGTACAACCATCCCAGCGGTTACATAAAATAGAAACTTACTTATATAGCTCTTAGCCCTGCTCCAGATCACCCTTTCATTGGGGCCAATGCAATACAGTGCGCTCAGCCAAGCGCACTGTTTAACCTGCTGTCGGATGTGGGTTAAATAGGTGCTAATCCACCCCCTAATGCAATAGGGGGATTAGGTCCTATTTAATGTGCATCCAACGCGGAGTGAATGAGTTAGCGCTCATCACATGCAAATGCCCGCCTGGAGCTGAACTGCTCTTCTGTACTTTTTTAAAAGTAAAAAAAAAAAAGAAAAAAAAACCCTCTGCTGGCCACTTTGAAGACCGAAGCCGATATGCTCAGCATCAGTTTTCATAACCAGCCGGCTGCAGTAATGAAAACCTACACCAATAAACTCTGCATCGGTTTTCATAACCAGCTGACTGCAGTTATGAATACCGACCCTGAGTTTATCGGCGTCAGCGTTCATAACTGGCAGACCGCCGGTAACCGTGGGGTCATGTTAGCAAGGAGGCGCTAAGGTTGCACTAGCGACCCTAGTGCCTACTTGCTAGCGTGACCCCCTAATTTGCGTATTGCATGGCACCCCCCTTGCAGGCGTCATGTGTGCATTAAGAAAGCGGGCACTGAAAAGTCAGTGCCCGCTTTCCGCGAATAATATTGCATCGGTCCCATTGTAAGTGTGTGGGCGTGAATCCAAATATATGTACATATTTTTTTATGTTTATAAAATAACATGTAAGTACAAGTATGTATGCATACATATGCTAATTTTACACGTATAACTCCTTTGAAAATTCACCCCTTAATCAATACATCTTTAAAAGGCAGTTATTATTTACCTGATTTTTTTTCTGAAATTTGTTTATTGAGCCAAGACCAAAAAAAACATACAAAAACAATGGTCTAATACATAGCAATGCTAACCGATATGCCATGATTTCTTCCTACATTAGACTCTACATTCCTAGACAATTACCATCCAGTTTCAAATGTATCCTTTTTAGATAAAATTATAAAACACACACTGGCCACTCAACTTGAGTGAACACTTAAAAATAGTATTTTAGACCTCCTACAAGTGGTATTTACTCAAGATCATAGTATAGAATCTGTACTTTTGGCCCTAATGGGTGATCTGTGGTGTGGTCTAGATCAGATAAATTTAGTGCTGGTAATACTGGACTTATCCATAGCATTCAGCACCTTTTACCATGGGAGACTGGCTATTTTACTATATGACATAGGTTTAAAAGAGACTGTTCCAAATTGGTTCACTTCCTTTTTGAAAGGGAACTCCCAAAGCGTTAAGTTTGGCTTTCATTTATCATCTTCTTGGCAGCTAAAATATGGGGTGCTTCAGGCCTCCCTTATTTCACCCAAGCTGTTTAATGTTTATATCCAACTGTTAGCAAAGTTAATTAGAAAATTTGGACTAAAGATTTGAATTTAGGCAGATGGCATCCAGCTGTATGCCACATTGGGGAAAGATTGAGTAGAGATATTAGCTAGGCTTAACAGCTGATTTATAAAGATAGCAAAAAGGATTCAAAACAATTACTTATGCTTAAACCCTGCTAAGACAAAAGTTTTGTGGGTACATAAACTTTCAAAGTCAATAACAGGCCCATTGTTGTTACTAGATGGTACATTACTTCCAATAAGTACATAAGTACATACCTTAGGCAAATTTAAATATATCCTCACAGGTTGCATCAACTTACCTGATTTCTTTTTTGCAGCTTTGAGTGGCAAGCTAATTATAATCCTTCTGTGTAGGGATATGTTTTCATTGAAATGAACTGGGACATTTTAATGAATTTTCCCCATTTCATTTAATTTTTTAAATAAAATAAAAGACAAACAGGCATAGTTTCATTTGTTTTCCTTCATTTTGTTAAAAAAAAAAATGTCCAGTTCCCATAAAAAAAAAAAAAAAAGTAAAATCCTTCTGGACCCTTTCCAAATGTCCCTAGCCATCCCCAGACCCTCCTACCCCATGAAGATTTTCACATCTTTTTAAATCTCCTTCAGGGAGGAGCAATCCTTACTTGCTCATGACCTCCTGCTACCACTGTTTCAAATGGTGTCAGAAGACAGAGGCCAGCACCATTACTACTTTCTCTCATGCAAAATGGCTTGAGCCTGAGTCTGGATGGCGTCATTTTGAATGGTAGAAATTAATAATTTAGCTGTCCTCATTCTGCTGATACCATTTCAAATAGTAGCAGGACAGTTATAATGTTACACAAGTCCTGAAGTGCAGGTGAAAGATAGGGAAGGTTGGAGGCAAATGGTATGGATGAGAACTATTTGTAGATTTATTATTACTATTCTTATCATCTCCAACTATGTGAGTAACGAGCAGATGAATGGGCAGAGGAACAGAGCACAGAGTGGTGACACCTCTGAATTCCATCTACTCTCTGCTTGTTGAGCGCTAAAGGAGAGAGGGAAGGGGGTTGGAAGGTTCTGTGGTTGACATTGGTTAATTTGGAATAGGTTGCACTTGCCAGCATTTTATTGGGTGGGCACCTTCAGCAATCAGCGAGTGTGTGTGTGTGTGTGTGTGGATGAGGGGGGTAATATGGAGAGAAAAGTGATAAACAACCGTTTTGGTCTCCCCAGCCCTTGGACGCAATTGGTGCTTCATGCTAAATTTAATTGTATGGGAAGCTTTGGCATCACTGTGACTGTCCAGCCTGTGAGTTAGGAATACCCTGGAAACCTTAGTTCCACATAGGCATAGTGGGGAGCCATGCCAAAGTGGCATCCCAGCCAATAATATGGTGAGGTCCCAAGCTGCACTTATTGGCTTATAGATTGGTTTGCTTACTGCATGGAGTGTCCTCAGCTAGTAATATTGTGTTACATATAAGCTGGTTATTTTGCCTTGGCTTGGCTTGGCTAGTCTCAGGCTGAGGCTCTTGTTTGTGTGTTTATTAGTGATGGGTTCCTTAATAAAGCTAAGTTCATGACTGTGTTATTGATGATGGGTTTTCAGGGAGGGGTGAGAACGACCATCCCAGCTTCCCCTGTTATTAAACAAAGTGATTTCATTGTCAAGATACAATTTATTAGTTAGTTTAAAATGTTCATTGTGTATAGTATGCGGCAATGAATCCATATGTGAAAATGTGATCATCTTTGACCAATAATGCTGCTTTAACTCTTTTTGATTTTTTTGAAATAATAATTTATGTTGCCAGTTTGTTCTCCAGTTTTAACTTCTAGGGTGAGGCAATAATCTAGGACTGCACTGAAGGAAAGTAGGATAGAAGTGATGAGAAAACCAGAGAACAAGTTGGGTCTCTGATATCATAACAGGAAGGAAATTGGACTACATAGGCCTTATGGTCCTTATCTGCTATCATGGTTTGTGTTTCTGTGTAAATTCAAGTCATACCATCCTGAAATCTGATTCAAATTTATTTCATTTGTATTCTCTAAAGAATTTAATATGAAGTTTATAAAACATCTAGTTCTGAGAGTGGCAGCATTCACATTTCTGAAGTCATAGTTGTCATAGTAGTAGTATGCTGGGATTTTATTTAGATCGATTATTATAGTAAATATTACTAATAATCGGAATTCTGGCTAAGTAAGATCTTAGAAAAGAAACAGCATAGCTGATGTTTACAGTGAAAGAAAAACATGGTGCAAAGTAATTTGTTTTCATAAAATACTGGATATAACAATTGTTTTCAGCATTCCAGTTCCATGTTGCAAGACAATGATCGACTGGCCTAGAACCTAATTCTAAATGAACTCTCAATACAAAATACTGGGTGCAGTTACATGTAAAATTATGTATCCAGGCTTTTGTGGTCCTGTTTTCCTATCTAAATGGAAATAGATACCAAAGTTATAGAATTTTTTTTATTTTTTGGAATATTCACTATACAGAGGCAGAGTCTTAGTGGAATGCAGAGCAAATGCACAAATGACAACAGTAGTATGCTATCCTGCATAGAATGGATGAGACATCATTTGAATTTAATTTCCATCACCTGTTCGATGACCATATGTTACAACTAAATTGAATGCATCCATTTTCTTTATAAAGACATTTTCATTTTACTCAATGTTGCACTGCATGCGGTCTTTAAATTATAATAGACTCGATTCATCCAAAAGCTTTTTGCCCTCTTGAGGGTAAGTAGAACCATAAACTCAAAATAACAACTGTTGTGAAAGCATTCAGGAGATATTTAGGGGGGGGGGGATATAAATTATTTGCCATGGCCTGAAACTGAATATTCAGGAAGAGGACTCACTGCAAATATTTAATGTATACTTTCCACTAAACCCACAGACATGTCTTCAGACAAGTATATATATGCTCTGCTTGAGGCTAGAGTAATTTTGACTCATGCCATAGTTGCAGAGCTCTCATTATTTCTTTTGGAAGCCATTTTCTAAAAAGAAATGTGTCCTTTTGGAAAGCTAGCTACAACCAAATCTCTTCTTTTACCATCTTGCATAGAACCTAAAAAAAATGGTAAGGACTTTTCCTATTTTTAAATGCAAGCTAACATTTTCCATGCAAAAGCTGATTATTTTAGGGACAATACTGCTTTTTGCACAGGATATTGCAGTGCTTGCCTGTTAAAATCCATTTTAACATACCCTTATGACTACATTAACCCATATGACATTTATACTAATTCTCTTATTTCATTATCTTTTCAGTCATTTCCCTCACAAACAACACAGGTATTCTCTGCCTTCAAAAGGCCATGACCTGAAATGCACAACATGAACTGTAGATTACAATTACATCACACTAGTAGATGATAGTTAATGGATCTTTTGATGTTTCATTAGCAAAATCTGGCCAGTTTTCAAACTTAAGGGAATAAATGAATCTAGTACAGAGAACATGTATATTCTAGTACAGATAACATGTATATTCCAGCTGTATATATTCCATATATATATATTTCCATGTATATTTCCGCTGATTATAATCCATGTTTTTTGTATTATTAATTTATTGTTTTATGTTAATTTATAGTTTGTAATTTTGTTAACTTATTGTTCAATTACTTAATTCTGTCCTATCTTCCGACATCCATGTTTTTACTCTCCCTGTTTTAATGTAACTTCTCTTTTCCACTTATACGTTAATTGATTTTTCCCCTTGTTCTAATGTAAACCGGTACGATAAGACCTGGTCTTGAGTGTCGGTATAGTAAAAGAAGTTAAATAAATAAATAAATAAAGAACATTAATCCTACTAACATTCTCAGGTTTGTATGACTGAAGTCTGCAATGGATTCCCATAAAATAAAAATCCAGACATATAAGAATCCTGGTGATTTCCTGCTAGAAATCTAATTGCTCCATGGGTCTCAATAATGTTACGTTTTGCCATAAAACTTGAAAGCTTCATTTATCTTTATTGCTGTCTTTGCCAATGGCCCAAGAGGGAGATTGATCTCTTGTCTCCACTTCAAAATGTTTATGACAAAAATACTGTAATGTGCAGAACACAGGAACCACTGATACACCGTCACAATGTACTATACCATGGGAGAGAAAGAGAAGAACAAGCTCCCTTACGTGGGCTGAGCTTAGTGATGGGATGGAAGGGCTCCCTCACTAAATTATTTTCTGAATAAAAAGGGAGATCCATATTGAGTAAGCTGGGGATCAAGAAAGTTATTTGGGTAAAGTTACCTGGATAACTTTAACTGGACATTTATCTGAACTTACCTGAATAAAGATACTGGAGGGTTTTCAATATAATGCCAATTTTTAAAAGGGATCAAGGGTGATCCAAGAAACTATAGATCAGTGAGTCTGATGTCTGTGCCAGGCAAAATGGTAGAGATTAGGGATGTGCAGAAGGAAACACATTTGTTTCATTTCATCAAGGTACTTAGACTGTGGCAAAGTGGCACCAAAATGGCATGAATAGCCTAAGGCACTGTAAAGGGGCAAAAGGGTACCAGGGGTGGCAAGAGTGCTTTAACAGAGGTGCAAAGCAGCAGCGAGAGTGTCAAAAACATACCACAGCTTCAAAAGAGAGCACCGATAACAGATGCATGAACCCTCGAAGGCAGCACGACAGGCAAAGTGGCAAGACAAGTGGCATCAACATCCTACAGCACAATGAAGGGGGAACATAGCAAGCAGAAAGGGTGTCAGAAAAAACCACAAGGTGCCGATAAAGGGACAAAGCAGCAGAAAGAATAGCATCAACGCACTGAGGAACCATAATAGTGGCAAGAACACCACAAGGAGTAGAATCATCTGGTGTATGGCAGCAAGGCAGAGTGGCAGAAAGTTGATAGGTGCAAGACAGGATGGCAGAGCGGAGGTAATCTGGACCCTGTGGTTTTGATAGGGGCAAGACAGGGGCAAGACAGTTTGGCAGAGCTGAAGTAGTCTACAAACAACCTTCTCAGATAGAACCGAAGAAGAAAGTACACTGTGTGCTATGCTTGCTTAAGGTAGAAATACAGTGGACCCTTGACTTACAAACGCAATTGATTCACAATTGCACAAATCTCATCTTTGGGTGAGTTTCCTGACTCTGAATGTCATCAAATCTTCACAAGAGTGCACTGTTCGGTTCATACATCACACTGCATGTCAAAGTGGCCCCTATCCCCTACACTAATACCTACACCTCACCTCGAGTAACTAGGTGGGCCTCATATAGGGGTATAAATACCTACCTAGTATAAGAGCATTAGAGCTAGGTGCATGCTCTCTCTCTCTCTCTTTTTCTCTCTCTTCCCCCCCCCCTTGCAGATTACATATTTGTTGAAAACAAATGCACATCCCTAGTAGAGATCATCATAAAGAACAAAATTTCTGAACATATAGAAAGAAATAGTTTAATGGACAAAGCCACCATGGATTTTGCAAAGGGAAGTCTTGCCTCTCCAATTTGCTACTTTTTTGGAAGGTGTAAATAAGCATGTGGATAAAGGTGAGCCAGAAAGCATTTGACAAAATCCCTCATGAGCGACATCTTAGAAAATTAAAAAGCCATGGGATAGGGGGCAGTGTCCTATTGTGGTTTGGGAACTGGTTAAAAGATAGAAAACAGAGAGTAGGGCTAAATGGTAAATTTTCCCAATGGAGAAAGATGAATAGTGGACCGCTGCTTTTGAATATGTTTATAAATGACCTGGAAATGGGAACAATGAATGAGGTGATCAAATTTGCTGATTACACAAAGTTATTCAAAGTTGTTAAATCACAAGAGGATTGTGAGAAATTGCAAGAGGACCTTGCAAAACTTGGAGACTGGGCATGCAAATGTAAATGAAATTTAATGTGGACAAGTGCAAAGTGATGCACTTAGGGAAGAGTAACCCAAATTATAGCTACACAATGCAAGGTTCCACATAAGGAGTCATCATTCAGGAAAAGATTTAAGTGACATCATTAACAATACATTGAAATCTTCTGCTCAGTGTACAACAGCAGCCAAGAAAGCAAATAGAATGCTAGGAATTATTAGGAAAGGAATGGAGAATAAAACAGAGAACATCATAATGCTTCTGTATTGCTCCATGGTGTAACCTCATCTTGAGTATTATGTGCAGTTCTGGTCACCACATCTCAAAAAAAAGATGTAGCAGAATTAAAAAAGGTACAGAGAAGGACAACTAAAATGGTAAAGGGAATGGAACAATTACCCTATAAGGAAAGGCTAAAGAGATTAGGAGTTTTTAGCCTGAAGAAGAGACGACTGAAAGGAGATATGATATTGGTCTATAAAATAATGAGTGGAGTTGAATGAGTAAACGTTAATCAGTTGTTTACTTTTTCAGAGTTGAAAGACTAGGGGACACACAATGAAGTTACTAGGTGATACACTTGAAACTATTAAGAGAAAATATTTTATCACAATATACTGTCTCTTGCTACTTAATGAACTACAAATGGTATCAGAAGGCAGCACCATGCATTCATTCATTTGCTAGTTTAAAATTTCTTTCTACTGCTATCCCATATGCAATATTTCCCACTACTATCATATATGCAACACTTATCTAAAAATATATGTCCACCACAGTTCAAAAAGCTGTGCTCAATACAAACCATCATAGGCCCATATTTTGGCATGCAAATGCCTGCATCAGAGAATCAAATTGCCTACAAAATAAAGTCAAAGTTAAGCAAAAACACACCAAACATACAATAATCAACTTAAAAAATATTTTATCAAAAGCGGCTATACATATTCACTACAAGCTTCAAAAGATGGCAGCTAGCTCAATGCCCAACGCTAACGGACATCACTCTTAAGTCCACACTAATTTCATACTGCTCTAAAAAGAGCCCTCCCCACCTAAACCACTATCCATTCACAATCCCACATACATAAACCCTCCTATAAGTGGGGGTACATCCCCATTTGTCAACCACAATAATCAATCAGAATGGCTCCTCAACATCCAACATGCAGCCCACTCTCTCTCCTTATTTAAGCCATTTGGCTGCATGGTGTTAAGATAGTGTATCCAACATTCAGCCCCTCAACAGGTTACTGTTACTGATAAGACAGAAACAACAATTGATACACTATCTTAATATCTTCTGTATCTACAGTGCTTTGGTTTAAGATTAGAAATATTCCTTCTGTTCTAATCCTGTTAGCTGTTAGCTGCTGTCATACTGTGTTAATTTGCACAGGTTTATACGTTTTATTTTTTAAATATCTCACTGCTGTCACTGCCACTGACATAGAGGAAGGTTGGTGTTTTCCATCATTCCCTTCTACCCTGTAGGGGGAAGGCACTGCAGGCCTTTTACAGAGATTTATTAAATTTTAAACCTGTTGCTAACCAGTATAGTGCCAACGCTGTAGCTGAACTCTGCTACAGTATTTCACATAAAGAGGCTGTTTTAACTCTCTTTGTCTGGATCTGTGTCTGCTAGATAGATATGTCAGTGCAGCCACAAGGAGTGCAGTAGGTCTGTGCCAGTTACCACAGGTGCAGCCAGCCATTTTGTGGATTAATTTATTTTGTTGCTGAATTTAAATTACTAGTGCATTCATTTTTAGCTCTGTTTTTCCGGTAATGTGCTCACATACATAGTATAGCAGTATATCGTTCTTTGCTTTTTCTGTATGTGTTATGTGCATCTGCATGTGCCATAGTCAGCAGGGCAACATATTAAAACTGTTTGTTCTACTGTAGTGTAGTCTTGATGTGTGTTGTTCAGTCTTACCCACAGAAGGAGCACTGTAATAGTTAGCCACACTAGTATCATCAGTGAGACTAACTACCACATTTTCAGAAATAAAAATTAATTGACAACCCCTTTTTGTCCAGCACTGCAGAGAAAAAAAAAATCTATCATGTCAGGCAAAGGACATGGGAAGCCAGCAGTTATTGGCAGGGGATTCACTAGCCAGACAACAGTGAGTCCCCCAACTAAGATAAAGAGAGGTTTTTTCAAATCCCAAATCAACAGGAGAGAGAGAGATATGTCAAGATGCAAGAAGCCAAGATTTGGGGAGGATATGGCAATTGTTCCATCAGTGTCTCAGCCAAATCCTGCTGTCTTCTGACTTGTCCCCATCCACAAACTGGGGTCTGAGTCAGATGCTTCCTCCTAACACATTACCATGAAAAACACTGGGACCTGACACTATAGGGGGCTGACAGGACATCCAGTAGCAGACTTTTACTTCCGTAGCCCAACATGAACAACATAGGGATGTAGTAGCAGATCCTGCAGCAGCCTTACACTAAAGTACCCTTACACCAACAGCACAGGAGTAACATGCAGCAGCAGCCTTACACTACCATACATTCCACACCATCCTTGGTATGCCTGCCTTCTTCTAAGTTCCTCTGCGTGCTCAAGATACCTCTGAGGCATGACCCAGCTGAACTTCTCTGCCTCATTTTCCACAAAATCTACCTCCAAGGTATGATTCCATTCAGATCTTTAAGTGACCTCGTTACAATGTAAAATGTTATAAGATACAAATTACCTCATTACAAAGTAATATCCTATATATATTAATATATTTAATGTTATTTTGAATGCTATCTCCTTAATATATCATATTTGTTACAATTTACACCCAGTTATTTAGATCATAGATACGTTACCTTGTTACAATGTAAAATAGGGCAGACCTTGCCCTATTCACTCAGTTTTATGTAAACCGATGTGATATCTCAATCGAATGTCGGTATATAAAAGCAAATAAATAAATAAATAAATAAATAAATAAATAAATCATCTGCCTCTTTTTCCCCAACATACACCTCTAAGGCATGAGTCTGCTGAGAACCTCTGCCTCATTATCCCCAAAATCCACTCCCGAGGTATGACAACACTGAGATCTTCTGCCTCCTTTTCCCCAAATGCAACCAGGTAGACCTGACCATTGGGTTCCTCTTTCTATGTTTCCCAACATCCATCTCTGAGGCATGACTCTGCTGGGTTCCTCTGCCTCCTTTTCCTCAATTCCCCCCTCTAGGCATGACTTCGCTGCGTTTCTCAGTCTGCTTTTTCCCATCCACATATAAGGCATCAGCCCCCTAGTATTCTCTATCTCCTTTTTCTCAACATCCGCCTCTAAGGCATGATTCCACTGAGATCCTCTTCCTCATTATCCCCAAAATCCACCCCTGAGGTATGACAATGTTGAGTTCCTCTGCCTTCTTTTCCCCAAATGCAATTGGGAAGGCCTGACCACTGGTTCCTCTTCCTTCTTTTCCCCAACATCCACCTCTGAGGCATGACTCTGTTCAGTTCCACTGCCTCCTTTTCCCAACATCCATCTCTGAGGCATGACTCCACAGGTTTCCTCTGCCTTCTTATCCCCAACATGCACCTCTAAGGAATGACTCCTCTGAGGTACTCTGCCTCAGTTTTCCCAGATACAACCAGATAGACCTGACCACTGGGTTCCTCTTCCTCCTTTTCTCCAACATTCACCTCTGAGGCATGACTCTGCTGGGTTCCTCTGCCTCCTTTTCCCCAATTCCCCTCAAGGCATGTCTTCTCTGGGTTTCTCAATCTGCTTTTTCCCAACATCCACCTCCAAGGCATGACTCCGCTGAGCTCCTCTGCTTCCTTTTCCCCAAATGTAAATGGCAAGGCGTGACTCTGCAGAGTTCCTCTGCCTCCTTTTCCCCAACATCCAACTCCAAGGCATGAATCTGCTGGGTTTCTCAGCCTCCTTTTACCCAAAATCCACCTTGAAGACCTGACTCCGCTGGGTTCCTCAGCCTCCTTTATCCCAATATCTGCCTCAGAGGCATGACTCCATTGAGGTCTTCTGCCTCATTTTCCCCAAATGCAACAGGAAAGGTATGATTCTGCTGAGTTCCTCTGCCTCCTTTTCCCCAGCATCCATATCTGAGGTATGACTCCACTGAAATCTTCTGCCTCCTTTTAACAAATGCTACCTCAGAGGAATGACTCTGCTGAATTCCTCTGCCTCCTTTTAACAAATGCTACCTCAGAGGCATGACTCTGCTGTGTTCCTCTGTCTCGTTTAAAAAAATGTAATCTCCAAAGCATGACTCCGCTGAGCTCCTCTGACTCCTTTCCCCAGATGTCACCACTGAGGAATAACTCCACTGACTTCCCCTGACTGCTTCAACCCAAACAGCTATTGAGGCAAAGCGGGCAGGGGAGGTCAGAGGAATCAAGCATCAGTGTATTGTTTGACAAACATCACAGTGGCATGACTCCACTGAGATCCTCTGAGTCTTCTACTAAAAACCAATCTTCATCACCCTGGGTTCCTCCAACCCTAACCACTGAGGCCCGATACAGCTTGCCATGTTCCAACCCTTGCCAATGAGGCCTGTACAGCATGCCATGTTCCAAGCATCACCAATGAGGCCTGTCACAGCTATAGGCATGCCATGTTCCAACCAATAAACTGTGGCTTGTCACTTACAGATAGGGCATGTCATGTTCCAAACATTACCACTGAAGCCTTTCACTTACTCATATGGCATGCCTTGTTCCAATTATTACCAATGAGGCCTGTCATTTACAGCCATGGCATGCCATCTTCCAATCATTAACACTGAGGCTTGTCACTTACAGATATGTATGCCATGTTCCAAATATTACCAGTCAGTCCTATCACTTATATCAGCTATTGCAGGCCATGTTCCAACCATTACAAATGGGCCTGTCACTTACAGCAGCTACGGCATGCCATAGTCCAAACATTAACACTAAGGATTCTCACTTTAAGCTATGACATGCCATGTTCCAACCTTTGAGGCCTATCACGTACAGCTGCAGCATGCCCCATTCCAACCATTACCAGTGAGGCCTGTCACGTACATCTAAGGCATGCCATGTCCCAAACATAAACAATGAGAATGCCATTTAGATCTATGGCATGCCATGTTCCAACCATTGAGGCCTATCACGTACAGCTGCATCATGACATTTTTCCAACCATTAACACTGAAGCCTGTCACTTACAGGTATGGCATGCCATGACAACTATTATTGAGGCCTATCACGTACAGCTACAGCATGCCACATTCCAACCATTACCAGTGAGGCCTGTCACTTACATCTAAGGGATGCCATGTCCCAAACATAAACAATGAGAATGTCATTTAGATCTATGGCATGCCATGTTCCAACCATTACCAATGGGGCCTGTCACAGCTACAGCATGCTTTCACCACTCACTGTCACCCCTCCCCCAAATCAGTTTCTCTCTCTTACCAGTCACTGTCACTCCTTCCCTGCAGATCATTCTCTCTCACCAGTCAGCCCTCCCCCACCAGATGTCTCTTACTCTCACCAGTCAGTCACCCCCTCTCCCCAGATCAGCCTCTCTCTCATCAGTCACTGTCTCCCCCTCCCCCCAGATCAGACTCTCTTTCTTCAGTCACTTGTCATCCCCTGCTCCCACACCAGTCTCTCTCTTCTCAGTCATTGTCAGTCCACTTCTTGTCCTATGTTCTTCTCTCTCTCCTCTACAGCTATCCAGAAGCGGCAAGAAGCAGCGAGAAGCTGGAGTGCTGTTTGGTCAAATTCGGATGTTGTCAGGCTTCAGAGGGAGTTTATCTCCAGCTCTTAACAGGGCTGCTACTAAACAGGAGGGCCTGCAGATCAAAGCTGTGCTTATATCAGTTTTCCTGTTGTCAGTGAATGACAGGATATGCTTTTCTCTTATCCTACCTTATTCACATGACCCTCCAACCCTTAGGAAGAAGTTTATTATTTAGAGATGTGAATTCTCCAATAGAGTTATTCAGAGAAATGATCCAGTCTGAATGTATGAAAATAATAATTTCTTTATTCAGATAAAAATTATAATATTTTAAAACATGTGGTTTACTTATGAAGCATTATATTTCTCAAATCTTATCTTAATCAAACAATACAGAGCTATCAGTCAGGCCGATACAGTACAGTGCACTCCGACAGAGCGCACTGTTAACCTGCCATGGTACGCGCGTTTTCCCTTACCCCTTATTCAGTAAGGGGCGGAAAACACGCGTCCAACCCGCCAAACCTAATAGGGCCCTCAACATGCAAATGCATGTTGAGGGCCCTATTAGGTATTCGCACGTGATTCAGAAAGTAAAATGTGCAGCCAAGCCGCACATTTTACTTTCAGATATTAGCGCCTACCCAAAGGTAGGCGCTAATTTCTTCCGGCACCGGGAAAGTGCACAGAAAAGCAGTAAAAACTGCTTTTCTGTGCACCCTCCGACTTAATATCATGGCGATATTAAGTCGGAGGTCCCGAAGAGTAAAAAAAGTTAAAAAAAAATTTAAAAAAAATTGGAAGTTGTCCGGCGGCTGTCGGGTCGAAAACCAGATGCTCAATTTTGCCAGCGTCCGGTTTCCGAGCCTGTGGCTGTCAGCGGGCTCGAGAACCAATGCCGGCAAAATTGAACGTCGGCTGTCAAACCCGCTGACAGCCGCCACTCCTTTTGCCCGTTTCTACCGCTGGGCCTCATTTAAATACTGTATCATGCGCACAGGCGAGTGGCCTGTGCGCGTGCCGGGAGAGCGGGCGTTCGCCCGCTCTCTCGCGGACTTTACTGAATCGGCCTGAGTGTAAGCATAATAATAATTGTGATTGCAACTATAGCAATTAGATAAATATCTACTAAAGATATTTTCTTGTACAATACATTCTTTTGTAATACATGATTAGCTAATACTAGCTAGAATTAACTATACTAGCTAGGAAGGGTTCTCTTATGCAGAAAAAAAGTAAAAGTTTACCAAACCTCATAAAGCAATTAGCCTGTCTTACTGTCTCTCTCTCTCTCCTGCCGTTAATCAAAGATTATCTTGCTTTGCTTTGCTACTGTTTCTCTTCTTAACAGGGGTTTAAATAAACAGAATAGCCAGGTTGGGGGCTAGTCTGCTCCTTCTTATAATAAAAAGTTAACAAATTTGCCCCCCTTCCTAATACAGAGGGGTCTGAAGTTGGAAGGCTTCCCAATTCAAGAAAGTTAACTTTTTTGCCCCCCTTCCTCCCCCCCCCCCCAAAGGTAGTCAGGTGGAGACTCTTATTTTCTAACTCCACAAGAGCAAAGATAAGAAGTAAAGTTTCTTACTCTGTTTTTCTAAGCCTCCAAGGAAACAGGTGTCTGGAGTTGGAAGGAATCTCAAATGAGGCCCTTTTCTAGTACAGGGCATATGAAAATGCAATTCTTTGTTTCAATACTAACTTGGTATAACTGACTACACTGACTATACTGTACATGCATGATTACAAACACATTTTTTCATATTTTTATAACACATTTTCTGACACTGTGGCTGTTCTCTCCCCTCTGGCCATAGCCCTGCCCTGCTCTGCCCCAAACTCCACCCCCTGTGTGCTGCCTGCCTGCCACTGCCTCAGCTCTTCCAACCCTCTGGTTGTATGGCCATGGTCCCACCTCCATCCCTGTGCTTTTCCTTCAGGCCCCTACTGAGCCATGCACTGAGCAACAGAGGGAACTTAACTGGGGAACCACAGTTCAGCTAATCAATGATGACATGCCTATGTTGCTCACCAGCTTTTTAAAAATAATAATGCAACTGTCATTTTAACTAGTTTTTTTACTTACGTCCCACAGGGACAGGCACTAAGGCAGCCCAGCATCAGCACACAGTACAGGCTGCAAACAGCACCAGCACAATTTGAGGAGGACAAGTTGAACTAGCAAGGCAAGGGGACAGCAATCACACGTTTGCTTCCATCCTGCTTCATGCTCAATGAAGCAGTACAGTACGAGGTGGAATAAAGTGGTGTGCTCACATGCCATGGTGACATGGGATGCTCATGCTGCACTTCTGTTTTGAAATATGTGCTGCTCTGGTAAGGTGAGGCACTGAGGCAGTCGCTGCAGGGGAATTTTGTTTTTTAATTTTGGAGGGGAAGCATTTTTTGCCACCTCAAAGTTCTGCCTCCTGAAGCGGCTTCCTCACCCTGCCTCATTATAGAACCACTCCTGGCTCCACCCTATCCAGTCTTACTTCAGCCTGCCTGTACTCACCATGAGTAGATTCTAAAGCTGTTTTGGTTCCTCTGAAATGTGGTGTTGTGTCTGTTCTGGTGCACTGATGAACTTTCTTTGAACATCAGGTTACGCTGAAAAAAAATGCAATAGGTTTCTATTTTTCTGAGCATTTTTCCAATTTCTTGAGCTCAGTGTTTCCAAAAAGTGAAAAGCTTCAGATGAACACTTTTTAATGAAGTATTTGTAATATTTTGTTGCACTTTTTTGATATGTTAATAGATTTCACCTAGGTTTGCATGCTAAAAGGTTTTATTAATACATTTTGAAAAATATAAATTTAAAATTCACTTTTCAAAAATGTATTCTTGGACCAATGATTACTTAGTTTTTTTCAGATAAATTTCTATGAAAAAAGATTAAAAACTGGTATAATGATCCTTGAAAGTCCTTTTTTCTAAATTGTTTTTTAAACGGTTGACTATATATCACTGTATTTCCCGGTAATACATATGATGCTCTGATTTTGTTACACATACATCCAAATTTTCAAATACTGACATGCATAAAATGTGGCAGATACGCGCATTGCCAGGCCTTGTGCACGCCAAGCGCATTTTGGAAACAGCCCAGCCACGTACGTATCTGCTGGTATATGCAGAAGTGCTGGAGATCAAAAAGGAGCAGTAAGTATTAAAACAAAAAAATTGGGAATAGCTAGGTAGGGGTTAGGAGTTAGGGAAGAGAGGAGAGGAGAGGAGAAAAGGCAGGAAGGGTAGTTAGGGGGATAGAGAAGTTCCTTCCCAGTCCGCTTCTTAATTGGAGCTGCCTGGGGGGCTAGACCTACTCGCATTGCCGTGTGTTTTTTAAAATTCTCTCCCCCCCCCCCCCCGCGCAAGCAAGTCACGACCTGCCCGCACATGTATATGCAGATATAAAAATCCTCTATGCACATATTATTACATAACCATGTCCATGTGCATGCACCAGGAACCATGCGCACATGGATGCACATGTACTTGTTTTGAAATCGACCTCATAGAGCACACACACACTTATCTATGTACAAGAAATATTACTTTGAATTCATAACAGGGTCTTCTTTCCATGTTCCGGAATGGAGAACTCTACTCTCGGGCATAGTTTATTGTTGATATCAGTTCTCAGCAATTCTTAATTTGCTAAATTTTTTCTCCATTTGAGCTCTACAGGGCAGAGCAAACTGTTCTGTCATGCACCTCCATGAGTAATAATGTTTAGTTCTTGTTTTTAGTAGATGGATTTGTTCTTACAAAAGATGATCAGATTTTGTGCTTTTCTTCAAAATCAAATGCAGGCAGTTAACCAACACACTAATTGCAGCTTCCTTTTGCAAAGCAAATTACAAATTAAATTGTTTAGAGCAAAAGAAGAGAATGAAAATAGAGGCTGTTAGTTAAACTCAGTCCTATGAAATGTAAACTATCTGTCCTTTCAAATTGTCTTCTCAAGACATTACGAGACAATCAGTTGCTAAGTGTGTGGCAATCGTGTGGTATACAGAAATAAAATTGGTTTAGCACACATCTGTTTAAATCTGTTTGTGATTAATGTGAAAGCACAAGACTCTTGTAGTTTTTAATTTTGCGCTAGTTAATACACAGAATATACTTATATTAATCTATAAGAAATAAAATAGACGATGAAAGAAAAAGACCAATTGACCCATCCAGTCTGCTTTGTAGGGATGTGCAGGCCAAAACATTGGTTTATTTGAGTTTTTATTTTTCATTTCTTAGTTTGTTTATTTCAGTTCAGTTAGTTTCCCAAACCAAATTAAACATTAACTCTTCCAAAACAAAATAAAAACCTGAAATTGAACCTCCCCAGAGCCCTCCAATCTCCTTCTCACATCCCAAGAAACTTGTGGGGTCTGGTCCTACCCAGCTAGGATGAATTAATCCCAGCTGAGACCATTAAGGGCCTCTATAACCCCCCCCTCCAGCCTCCCAAATATAAACCCCTCTTCAATTTATGTCCAGAATATGGGAGCACTACAGTCCCAGGACCAATCTTATCTTCCCAGACCTCTAATTCTTCCTGCTATGTACACGCCATGAGTTGTGCACTGGGACACCAGGGTTCCACCGGCAGGGAGAAGGAAAAGCTTCCAGGGTCCTAGGCACAATGGTACTCAATCCTGTAGATCTCAGAGGCTTTTTCTTGAACTTGGAAAAAGCAGGCGGGACACTTGAAATGGTGTTCAAGAAAACCAGATAAGTCCATCAATGGAGATACCATCTCAGGATGTTCTGCTTGAGTGTTCACATTCATATTGCCAGGGGAGAACAAAATGGCACCGTGAGAGAAAGATGCGGTGAGACGGAGCTCCTGATTTGTTTGGTTTTTCTGCCTTTTTGAAGATAATGCCTCACACAAAAAGAAAAGGGAAGGTGAAAGAAATGGGAACCTCGACCCCTTTAAAGCCTACCTTACAGCAAACAAAGATTCAGGAGTTCAACGCTGCTGCGGGTATAGCTCCGGGAGAGCCGGCTGCAGTGCCAGGAGCAGGTTCTGACGCTGCTCGGCAAAACATCTCTTAGCCTCGGAGCGCCGGCAACTCCTTCACCTCCCACCCATTCCAGCATGTTTAGACTGGCCTTAACCCCTGGATGGATGGCATTTGGAGGGGAAAATGGCTATCGAGGGACGTGCACACATTAAGAAAGGTTGAAAGAAGGCAAAACGATTACCGGCATAGTTAAAAGGGGAGGTGAAAGAAGCTATTTTAGCCAAAAGATCTTCATTCAAAAATTGGAAGAAGGATCCAACAGAAGAAAATAGGATAAAGCATAAACATTGGCAAGTTAAATGTAAGACATTGAAAAGACAGGCTAAGAGAGAATTTGAAAAGAAGTTGGCTGTAGAGGCAAAAACTCACAGTAAAATCTTTTTTAAATATATCCGAAGCAGAAAGCCTGTGAGGGAGTCAGTTGGACCACTAGATGATTGAGGGGTTAAAGGGGCACTTAGAGAAGATAAGGCCATCGTGGAAAGATTAAATGATTTCTTTGCTTCGGTGTTTACTGAAGAGGATGTTGGGGAGGTACCCGTAACAAAGGAGTTTTTCATGGGTAATGATTCAGATGGACTGAATCAAATCACGGTGAACCTAGAAGATGTGGTGGACCTGATTGACAAACTGAAGAGTAGTAAATCACCTGGACCGGATGGTATACTCCCCAGAGTTCTGAAGGAACTAAAAAATGAAATTTCAGACCTATTAGTAAAAATTTGTAATCTATCATTAAAATCATTCATTGTACCTGAAGACTGGAGGATAGCAAATGTAATCCCAATATTTAAAAAGGGCTCCAGGGGTGATCCGGGAAACTACAGACCAGTTAGCTTGACTTCAGTGCCAGGAAAAATAGTGGAAAGTGTTCTAAACATCAAAATCACAGAACATATAGAAAGACATGGTTTAACGGAACAAAGTCAGCATGGCTTTACCCAAGGCAAGAATTGCCTCACAAATGTGCTTCACTTTTTTGAAGGAGTTAATAAACATGTGGATAAAGGTGAACCGGTAGATGTAGAATACTTGAATTTTCAGAAGACGTTTGACAAAGTTCCTCATGAGAGGCTTCTAGGAAAAGTAAAAAGTCATGGGATAGTTGGCGATGTCCTTTCATGGATTGCAAACTGGCTAAAAGACAGGAAACAGAGAGTAGGATTAAATGGACAATTTTCTCAGTGGAAGGGAGTGGACAGTGGAGTGCCTCAGGGATCTGTATTGGGACCCTTACTTTTCAATATATTTATAAATGATCTGGAAAGAAATACGACGAGTGAGATAATCAAATTTGCAGATGACACAAAATTGTTCAGAGTAGTTAAATCACAAGCAGATTGTGATAAATTGCAGGAAGACCTTGTGAGACTGGAAAATTGGGCATCCAAATGGCAGATGAAATTTAATGTGGATAAGTGCAAGGTGATGCATATAGGGAAAAATAACCCATGCTATAATTACACAATGTTGGGTTCCATATTAGGTGCTACAACCCAAGAGAGAGATCTAGGCGTCATAGTGGATAACACATTGAAATTGTCAGTTCAGTGTGCTGCGGCAGTCAAAAAAGGAAACAGAATGTTGGGAATTATTAGAAAGGGAATGGTGAATAAAATGGAAAATATCATAATGCCTCTGTATCGCTCCATGGTGAGACAGCACCTTGAATACTGTGTACAATTCTGGTCGCCGCATCTCAAAAAAGATATAATTGTGATGGAGAAGGTACAGAGAAGGGCTACCAAAATGATAAGGGGAATGGAACAGCTCCCCTATGAGGAAAGACTATAGAAGTTAGGACTTTTCAGCTTGGAGAAGAGATGGCTAAGGGGGGATATGATAGAGATGTTTAAAATCATGAGAGGTCTAGAACGGGTAGATGTGAATTCGTTATTTACTCTTTCGGATAATAGAAAGACTAGGGGGCACTCCATGAAGTTAGCATGTGGCACATTTAAAACTAATCGGAGAAAGTTCTTTTTTGCTCAACGCACAATTAAACTCTGGAATTTGTTGTCAAAGGATGTGGTTAGTGCAGTTAGTATAGCTGTGTTTAAAAAAGGATTGGATAAGTTCTTGGAGGAGAAGTCCATTACCTGCTATTAAGTTCACTTAGAGAATAGCCACTGCCATTAGCAATGGTAACATGGAATAGACTTAGTTTTTGGGTACTTGCCAGGTTCCTATGGCCTGGATTGGCCACTGTTGGAAACAGGATGCTGAGCTTGATGGACCCTTGGTCTGACCCAGTATGGCATTTTCTTATGTTCTTATGAGGGAGGTCTTCTCGCGGGTCTGACGGGGCAGCTTCAGGGCAGAGAAGTTTTAACCATCTTGAATGAGGCAAACATTGGAGTGTTGAGCAGTGCTGGTGTGGATTTGTCAACACTGCCCATACAAGTAAGGAGTCAGACGGAACCCCCTAAGGAACCCAATGAACATCAAGGAATCCAATGAACACCAAGGAACCCAATGAACATCAAGGAACCCAATGAACATCAACACGGAAGACACAGCTAACAAACTCTGCCCCCTAATAACCAAAGAGATCCCGCCTTCCACAAATACTAAGCAACCCTGGTACACCCCTGAACTAAAACAACAAAAACACAATCTTAGAACCCAAGAAAAAATATGGCACAAAGACCCATCCCCCATGCAACTCGGCAAATACAAAACTCTACTACACAACTACAGAACCAACACCCTTAAAGCTAAACGTGACCACTACGCTTCCAAAATCCACGACTTTCAATTCAACCCGAGAGCCCTGTTTTCTCTCATCGCGAACCTCACCAAGACATCCACACCGACTGCACCATGCGAGGACCCCAAAACCAAATGCAACCTACTCGCCCAATATTTCCACAATAAGATTGCCACTATTGCCTCCCGCTTTCCCCCTATTCCCCATCCGACCAATTATACCCCTAAAGTACTTGACGTCAAAATGGACACATTCGAAAACACTTCCCCATCTGAAATCGCTACAATCCTCAAGAAGATGCGCCCCTCCACACACCCCTATGATTTGATTCCATCTAAAATGCTCTTAACCATCACTGAAAGCATCTCACAACCGCTAGCAGATATCTTTAACACCTCCATTTCCACTGGAGATGTTCCGACACAACTTAAACTAGCTATCGTCAAACCCATCCTCAAGAAACTGAAACTGGATCCGTCCGACCTGTCCAACTACCGCCCTATCTCCAACCTTCCTTTTGTCGCTAAAATCCTAGAAAAAACTGTCAACACACAACTCTCAAACTACTTAGACCAACACCAAATACTCTACCCATCACAACATGGCTTCAGAAAGCGCTTAAGCACTGAAACGCTTCTTCTCTCCCTCACCGACTTTGTCATCAAAGGCTTTGACAAAGGTCATACTTTCATCCTAGCACTTTTAGACATCTCAGCAGCCTTCGATACTATCAACCATTCTATTCTACTCCACAGGCTAGCTGACATAGGCATTGCCGGGACCCCACTTCACTGGTTCAAATCCTACATTAGTGATAGACACTTCAAGGTAAAAATCGAAAACCATGAATCCGAACCAATCGACATCACAAGGGGCGTACCACAAGGCTCCTCTCTATCATCCACCCTCTTTAACATATACCTCCTCCCCCTTTGCCAGCTTCTCTCAACACTCAATCTCCCGTACTTCGTCTACGCAGACAATGTACAAGTCCTAATACCCATAACTGATTCCATATCAAATGCCCTAAAAAGGTGGGACATTGCCCTCTCATCCATCGACCAACTCCTTACTCAACTTAACCTAGCCCTGAACCCCAAAAAAACTGAACTTATGATCATCTCACCTCAAGCCATCAACCCCCTACCCATTCTCTCAGCCAACTCACCCCCCACCCCCACTTTCTCTCAAACCGTAAGAGACCTAGGTGTCACACTAGACCCGCAATTCAACCTTCAGAAATTTATCACCTCCACCCTTAAAGACTGTTATTTCAAACTACACACCCTCAAAAAACTTAAACCCTTCCTGCATTACAACGATTTTAGAACCACCCTACAAGCCCTCATACTATCCAAAATAGATTACGCAAACTCTTTACTCCTAGGTCTTCCGAAGCACAGCACTGCCCTCCTTCAGCTACTCCAAAACGCTGCTGCACGCATATTAACTGGCTCCCGTAGAAACGAACACATAACACCAGTTCTTAAACAACTTCACTGGCTCCCCATTACCGCCAGAATTCAGTTTAAAGCCCTCACCCTCATACATAAAGCCATCCACAATCCCGACATGCTATGGTTCTCAGACAGCCTACAGATCTGTCCCTCTTCCAGACCTACTAGAACACCCTACACAGCAAATATTTACACTCCATCGCCCAAACATATTCACCTAACCTCCACCAAGCAACGTGCTCTATCCCTAGCTGGACCCTTACTATGGAACTCCATTCCCACCCAACTACGCCTTGAGACATGCTCCAGAAAATTCAGACAAAATCTCAAGACCTGGCTCTTTACTCGAGCCTACACTAGAACCTCCCTACCTATCTCCCATCACCAACCCACCTATCCTCCACTCCTCTCCCCACTCCTTCTCACCTCCCCCTAAGCACACCCTTGATCCCCCCTCCTCCCCTCGCCCACCAAGTATTTAACCGCTCTACCCACCTCGTAACGCCCCTCCCTGATTATTTCTGTAAATAAGTTCACCTGCATATAATGTTTTCATTGCATGTATCTATCCATTTTATATCGCTTGTTAATTTGTACAGTTTTACCCCTGTTTTCTCCCCCCCCCCCCACCTTCCCTGCTACCCAGTTCGCCTATCAGTTCTTTGTAAAGCCCAATTGGCTACTTTATGTTACATGGAAACCGATGTGATGTTATCCTAACAAATGTCGGTATACAAAAATTGCAAATAAATAAAAATAAATAAATAAGAAAAAGGTAAATATTTCTTCAAATACAATACTTATTAAACCTCCAGTTGTGACTATGGAAGCTCTGTGGAATGCGGTAACATTACTTGAGAATGCGATTGTTTCTTTAACTGATATGATTAAAGAATCACAACACAGCTGAATGCAGTGAATCCAGTGATTTTAGCCCATTCAAATAAAATCCAGGAAATGGACTCGCAAATACATAAGATCCAAACTATTCAAGCAAGTTTAATTCAGTGGGTTTCTAAGATAGAAAAAAGGATGGAAAACTTGGAAAACAGTGCACGATATAACAACTTAAGAGTACTGAATTTTCCTAAATGTAAACTAATTTCTCCCAAGGAACAATTTAAAAAATACTTGCTGGACATTCTGTCTTGGCTTAGTGGAGAATTGCCAACTATCCTAAAAAATTATTTCCTTACAGAAGATAATCAAAGGCCAACCAATACCATTTTTAAAGGATTATGGAGGAGAAGGAGTGAGTGAGCATTGCTCCTGCCATTTCTTTTCTCCAGGATAACATTGAAAGGTTAAATGAGGGCTAGAGAGGTCCCTGGCTCAGGGGTCAAGAGGAGAGTTGGAGTGGCCCGGGAAAGACTTGGCTGGGCTCAGCTTAATCCAGCCCATTAGGTCCTGGTTCCACTGTTTTCCTGGAGTGTAGGAGGGGATTGGAAGGACCCAGGGAAGTTCTAGGAAAGTCCTGAGAGTCAGTGGTGGGAACCTGAGGGGGCCAGGAAAGCAATTTTTTAAATAAATGGGACAAAAATACCCACACATTTATGGATATTTTCATGCAAGGCCATTTTTGGTTTGCTCCATTTAGAATGAACCAAAATTGGCCTTTTTTGTTTATTTAGTTTACAAATTATATATATATATATATATATATATATATATATATATATAACAAAATTATAGGCCTCACATCCCATTTTCTGGGTAGCTTACATGAAAATTATACATTCATAAATATTTAAAAAATTAGCAAAATGAAAAAAAATATGTTTTAAAATTAAAATAAATAAATGTAAAATGGCAAAAAATATTAAATCATAAAAAGACCACTTAAAATACAAGGCAAACACGGACAGTAGCTTTCTAACTGGCACGTGGGTACACATGTGCACGTGTTCATTGAGCCACACCCAGGGACGCAGTTATTTTGCAACTTGCGCACGTATATGCTCATATGATATAAAATAGCCTGGCTACGCAAACATGTACACCAAATTTTAAGTGGGCCCAGGTATATGCGTGCAAATGCTACTTCTACCACACAAATGAGGGGATTTTAAAAGAGGCATGCGTTGATGCTATTGCCAGTTCATCCCCTGTTTGCCCAGTTAAGAGATAGGTCTTCCAAACCCCCCTTGTTAAATAGCCTTCACCCCCCCCCCCCACCGGTAAAGTTACCGGCAGATGGATCACATAAATATGTACATGCGCATCTCACATTCACGCCCCGAAATGCTCATTCCCTGCCCAGACCACACCCATTCCTCATCCCTTTTTGAAAATTTCTGAGATATGTGCACTCTGGGAAATACAAACACATCTTGGCAGCTTTTAAAATCTACTAGGCGCACGCAAGCCAACATATTCATGCATACCCTAATTAATGCATGCGTTGGGCTTTTAAAATTCACCTTTAAGAGTACAAAGCCATACAAAAACAACAACATGAGCTGTTCCTAACTTGAAATAGATCAAACCATATGATTTCATCTTCTGAGCAATTTTTGAAACCATGGAGCTGAACTTCAAAGCAATTAATAAAAAGCCTGTTGAAATAAATACATCTTTAGCTGCTTCTTGAACAACTTGCCCATGCTTGTTTGCATAAATCTACTGGAAACTGGTCCCAAAGCATAGCGCCAGCTACTGAGAATAATTTCTCTCTGGATCCTGTTAAATGAATAATCTTTTGGGAGGGACCTGCCTTTTGTTTAACATGAATGAACATTCTTATTGCTTGCTTTGTATAACACTACATTATTACAGGTTCAGGGTAGTGGGAGCTATCCTTTTGCACTCTGTCTCAGCTATAAACATGAATGCAGTGAGATACAGAATCATATTCATTAACACTGGTGGAAATGATCACTATTATGTGTCATTGTGATCAGCATGAAACTGTAATGTGGAATATTTTTCGGTGATGAATGTAATAAACCACTAGGATGGAACTCTGCACAGTAGAAGTAGTTTATTGCATAGACATTTGTTAGCTTTGCTGGTTTAATCATGCATTTCTACAGACAAGTCAGACTTTACGATAAATGTTTAATTTTACATATACACCATCCATAAGTAAAAAAAATAATATTTCTGTTGAATCTAGCTTCTTTGAGAGAAGAATCAGTTTCCTTGTGGATCAAAATATTTTAAAATCTCACACGGGAAAACATATCTAGAAATGACATTTATCTAGTTGTTGGTAATTTTACATATCCAGAGAGAAATGTAATGTGCCCTATGGACAACTCTGTTTAGTGTCTTTGATTTAATGAGATCAGAGCCTGTGGTGGTATGACTGCTAGGCCATTGTTAGTTGTTCCAACTCACAAGAGTAGCCAAGTTTAATTGGCATGTTTCCCATGTTTAATTTGGTATGGTATTGACGATATTAGGTTTTTCCCTGTTCTATTTATTTCCAATGTTAATTCCCTATAGCTACCAACGTTTTGCTGTTGTATGTCAATCAGTGAAACTGTGCTTTCCTGCTTCATGCAATGCTAATCCCCATACTTTTTTTTACCAGCTTAAATGACAGATTGCTCTTCATTCCACCTTCAGTCATAGGACTATTATGTCAAGATTTCCTACTATTACTATTACTACTACTTAACATTTCTATAACATTTCAATAGAGTTTACAATCTAATAAGACAAACATACAGGACAAGAGACTTGGGCTATTTCATAAAGCAAGATAATGGTTAAAAAGAAAAGAAGGTTAGTTAATAAAACTAAAATCAGACATGAGGTATAAGATTTAAAAGCAGTTTCAATAAAAAAATGTATTAAAAAAGGTGGGTCTTTAGGTGGGATTTAAACATGGCAAGAAAGGGATCATGATGCACCAGTTCAGGGAGACTATTCCAAGCACACAGCGCAGTCAGGTGGAAAGCACAGAGTCTGGAATTGGCAGTAGAGGAGAAGAGCAGAGTTCACGAGGAGGAATGTAGAGAGAGATAAGAGGCAGTGAGGGGCTGCAGAGTGAAAGCATTTGTAGGTAAAAAAGAGGAGCTTGAACTATATGCGGGAGTGGATAGGGAGCCAATGCTGTGACTTCAGAAGACAGGTTATGTGAGCATAGCATCTTTGGAGAAAGATAAGTTGTGCAGCTGAATTTAGGGCAGATTGCAGTGGAGAGAGACAGCTTGCTGGGAGACCTGTGAGGAGCAGGTTGAAATATTCTAAGCGGGAGGAGATGAGAGAGTGGATAAAGGTTCTGGTAGTGTAATCAGAAAAGATAGGATGGATTTTGGCAATGTTATAAAAACAGTAATGGCATGTTTTAGTAGTGTTTTTGTAAGGTCAGGCAGGCCCCATACCTGCCTGGCCACTGTAAAATAGGGTCAGGCTCCACCCTTGCCAGCCGGGGGTTAAGGTGTGCAGGGGGATGGGAGCTGCGGCTACCTGTATCCGGGCCCGTGCAGCAAGATAGGGCAGGGGAGGGGGAAGTCGGAGGTTTGTTTCAAACCTCCTGTTTCTGGGGAACCCATTGGTTCCCCTTCAGCAAGGATAGATGAGAGTTGGAGGAGTTGAGGGAGGGAAATTGCAACTGGCGGGCATTCTGCCACTTGCCTGCTGTTGCGCCTGGTCGCTGCAAACCACCTGCCCATGGGTTTTGGCAGTGTTGCAGCTGCAGGGGGGGGGGGGGGGCGGGTAGCCCAAGCTGATTGGGGGATTATGCAGTGGTTAAAAGTGTCTGACTTGACAGGTGTCAGGTCAGTGGTTCCTAACTGAACAATTGGGTACAATTGTTGATGGTCCGATTCCTTGCTGGGATGGTGGCGAGGGTCGATGTGGTCAGCTCCTTGTGGGGGTCGTGGGGAGTGTGTTCATGATGTGACTACATACAGGCTGGGTTAGCCTCTGAGAACCCATCTTGCTGGTTCATGGCGGATGAGCGGGGGGAGGGGGAATTTGTTGTTACGGTGAACTGGCTCGGGCTCCGGGATGTTGATAATAAAAGCTGCGGTCTGTTTGATCCCAACCTGTGTTATGTGTATTCATTTGTTGTAAAGGGTCGGGCATGGGCAGAAGCGTCAGTCCTGGCTACTACCCATATTAAGATATGTATAGAATAGAAAAGGAGAGAAAGGAGTCAAAGAGGACTCCAAGGTTACGGGCTGATGGGACCACAGAAAGAGAGAAAAAGGGAAGAGGGAAGGTGGGTTTGGGGCCATGTTGAGTTTAAGGTAGTATGAACAAAAGACCCCTAATGTCGTCCTCTAACTTTTTATTATGAGAAGGGAACCAGTGTAACTTATGTGGATAACTCTCAATCCCCACACCTCTTAATGTAAACAATTTATCTTGCGCATTCCTAATAGACCATCATAATAGGCGTCAACCAATGTCAGAAGTCCGAAGTCAGATACCGAAGACAAGCCAGGAATGGAAGCTGAAACCAAAGTCAAGGACGAAGCAGGGTCAGAAGCCAGAAGTCAGAAGTCAGTAGCCAAAGCCAGGGACGGAAACTGAAGCCAGAGTCAGTGAACAAAGCAGGGTCAGAAGTCAGGAGCTGAAGACAACAGGAATTCAAAGCAGCAACTAGCAACTCAAAAGAGTGAACCTCGTTGCAAGGCGAGGTCTAGCTGTGGCTGCAGGGTTTAAATAACCCGGCCGTGTCTGACGTCATCGAGGAGGCTGTCCTCCATATCCCGCGCTGGCCCCTTTAAATTCTGAGCCCCGGCGCGTGCGCACACCTAGGGGGCGGGGCCAGTGGTGGAAGGTTGGCGGCGTCTCCCTCGTAGAGGGAATGCCGCAGCAGGCCGCGTTTTAGGGCTAGAGGGCCAGAGCAGGGTTCCCGTGGCCCGGTCTGGCCACAAGGTGAGTGACAGTCCCGGGGCACGGCCCGGGACCATAACAGTATCCCCCCTCCTACGCCCCCTTCCTGGAGGCCTGGGTTTAGCTGGATGATCCACATGGAACTGGTGGAGAAGGGCTTTGTCCAAGATGTTGGAGGCTGGCTCCCAGGAATTCTCTTCGGGACCATAGCCCTCCCAAGAGAGGAGGTACTCCCAGCATCTGAGGCAGAACCACACATCCAGTACTTCCTTGACTTGATAGACTGAATCCTCGTGTGCCACAGGAGTGGCTGGTGCAGGCATCGTCCTATGAAGAGAGAGAGGACCAGTGGCTTCAGCAGGGAAACGTGGAAGACATTGTGTACCCTGAGCGTATGCGGGAGATGGAGGCGGTAGGAAACTGCCCCTACCCTTTTAATGATGGAGAACAAACCAATGTTCCTTGGGGCCAGGCGCATTGAAGGAAGCCGTAAGTGAAGGTATTTGGTGCTTAGCCACACTTTGTCCCCGTGGAGGAATGACGGGGCTGGACATTGTAGGCGTCTGCAAACCTCTTCGCAATCACTGCAGTGCGCAGAAGTTTCTCCTGGGTGGTTCTCCAGAGCTGGCATAACTGTTGGGCCGTGAGTTGTACGCTGGAGATGGCACTTCCAACGGCAAGGGCAAAGAAGGTCGAAGGTGTCTCCCATACACCGTATAGAAGGGAGAACTGCCGGTGGCGGAGTGTTTGTGGTGGTTGTATGAGAACTCTGCCCACGGGAGTAGGGGCACGTAATCATTCTGAAAATCTCCCACAAAGGACTGAAGGAACGTCTTCAATGTCTGGTTCATACGTTTCACCTGGCCGTTAGCCTGGGGGTGGAAGGCAGTTGTGAAGTCTAGCTGGACCCCAAACCTTTTACAGAGCACCCTCCAATACTTTGCCATGAATTGAGAGCCCCTATCTGAGGCAATGTGTTGGGGAAGTCCATGAAGGCGAAAGATGTGGCGAGTGAACAGGTTCGCAAGTTCAGGTGCTGTGGGCAGCTTAGCGAGGGGGACAAAGTGGGCCATCTTGGAGAACCTGTCAATCGTAACTCAGATCACCATCTTCCCTTCTGAAGCGGGTAGGTCGACAATGAAGTCCATGGACAAGTGGGTCCATGTTACGGTAGGAATAGGCAGTGGCTGAAGAAGACCCCAGGGGCAGCTGGTAAGATTCTTCTGTTGGGCACAGGTCGGGCAGGAACTGACCTAGAGCCACACATCCTTCTTAAACTGGGGCCACCAGTAGAACTCTGAGAGTAATTCCTGGGTTCTAGCTACCCCCAGATGACCTGCCAGCAGGGAGTCATGGGCCCAAGAGAGTACCTTTTTCCGGAGATGGACTGGTACTACCGTCTTTCCCATAAGAACCACGTTGGCTGCCATGAGAAGCACTTTGGCTGGGTCAAGTATGTATTGTGGTGGGGGGCGCTCTTGCACGGAGACCAAGATGGCCGCTTGATCGCTCGGCCCCTGTAATCTATACATGGACGTAATGTTCTGTCCTTTTAGCCCACAAAGAAAATGCCTGTGCCAGCAGGGGTCTTTGATGGTCTTATGAAGCCTTTTTGAAGGTTTTCCTGAATATATTCGGGCATGGCTTTATTTTCTGCCATGGACAGGGGGGTACATCCTACCTTTGGGTGGCTCCATATTAGGCTTCAGATTAATAGCGCAGTCATAAGGTCTGTGAGGCGGAAGTACATCTGCAGCTTCTTTTGAAAAGACATCTTGGAAAGATGCATATTGAAGCGTCAACCCCAGCATTACTGAGGTGGTAGGCATACAGGGTAATGGAGCTACCTCCATCAGGCATTTATTATGGCAGTCTGGACCCCCATCTTGACAGTTCCAGTGTAGCCCAATTGAATTGAGGCATATGCTGCTGCAGCCAAGGAAATCCCAGTACTATAGGGTGCATGGCCTTCTCTAAAACAAAGAAGGAGATGGTCTCCGAATGGAGGGCACCGGTTCATAGACACACTGGTTCGGTGAGTAGTGTTACTTCACCCGGTAAGGGCTCTCCAAGGATAGACGAAAGAAGTAGTGGAGACTTCATAGTGGAAGTGGGGATCTGTAGATACTCCACTAATCGTTGAAGAATGAAATTGTCTCCTGCCTCAGAGTCCACTAGGGCAAGAGTCTGGTACTCTAAGGGACCTCAGACCAAGGATACAGGAAAAGAGAGTGGAGGAGAAGGAGTGGTGAGACCTAAGAAGAGTCCTCCCGCAGGACTTAGGTCTGACAGTTTCCCAGACATATAGGGCAAGTTTGGACAGAATGACCAGCTTGACCACAGTACATACACAGCCCCAATTTCTTCTGCATTTTTCTCTTTTTTTTTATGTCAGATGGTTGCGGCCTAACTGCAAGGGTTCCTCTTCGCTGGCTGCTGGGACCGAAGGAACAGGCCTGGGTGTGGACTTGACTCAAACTTCACTCAAAAAGGGTCTCCTGGGAGTCTTGGTGACTTGAAACTTGTTGCGAAGTCGGCGATCGATCCTTGTTGCCAATTTCACTAGTTCAGCCAAGGTCTCAGGCCTCTCACGAGCGGCGAGTTTGTCTTTCAGATGGGAGTTCAGTCCTTCAAAGAAGAGAGTCTTCAGGCATCTCGGGTCCCAGGATAATTCAGACGCCAGTGTCTTGAATTCAATAGCAAAGTTAGCTAGTGGTTTGTTCCCTTGCTTCAGGTGAACCAAAGAAGATCCTGCCATGGTATACCAGACAGGATCATCGAAAACTGACTTGAACAGTTCGAGAAATCCTTCAAGGTCATGAAGGATCGGATCCTCGCGCTCCCACAGCGAGGAGGCCCAAGACAATGCTCGTCCACGTATATACGACAGGATATAGGTGGTCTTGGCATTGGCTGTGGGAAAGTGGCCAAGTTGTAATGCAAAGAGCATACAGCACTGGTTAATGAAGTCTCTGCATCTCCAAACTTCTCCCGAGAAGCGGGTAGGAGCTGCTAGAGGCACAGTAGTCTTGACTGTCACCTCAGACGGTTTAGCTTCTTTACCTGAGGTGGAAGGCGAGTTCATCTGTGTATGCAGTAGATTAAATGCAGCGGTCAGTCCCTCCAGTGCAGTGTGCTGTTCAGAGATCTGCTGGGCCAGGCCTGGAATGGCCTGCAATGCAGTGAGCTGAGCCGGATCCATGGAGTTAGCAATCTGTCATGGTTACGTGTGGTTTGGTGGATCCTTGAGTGCTGTGGAGATGACCACACCTATGGGGAGGAGTTCCATGAGGAGCCACAGCACTGGGCTAGACTCATACACACAAAACACAAATTAGTTCTTTATTTAGAAAGCTTGAAGAGAGCCAACAGGTGGCAGTAGTGAGCCAGTCCATAGATGCAGTCTCAGGGACCTCGGCAGAGGGAGCCCTTCTCTCCTAGATGATGTCAGGAGATACCGCAGCAGGTCTCCCAGTAGGGAGATACTGTGGATGATATAGACTGAGAGTTAGAGTACTCACTACGCGCGTATCTTATAAAATCCCGCGTACTTTTGTTCGCGCCTGGTGCTTGAACAAAAGTACACACGTGTGTAGATTTGTAAAATCTACCACTAGGTGTTTGTTGTAGCTGTGCAATTCCACCAGGTATGTTGTAGATGGTACAGGCACCGAGGCAGGGAGAGCAGGCCCTCAAGGAGGGAGTACCTGTTCCCTGTAAGGCAACTGAAAGAAAGCAGAGGGCCCCTGAGGAGCAGGTACCCAGGTTAGCAGTTACCCTGAAGGGCAGAGAGAGAGCTTCCAGCGGCAGCACTGAAGGAGCAGAGTAGCGTAGACAAGAACAGATTTGAGTCCTTGCTCGAGCTAGCAAATTAGTGAAGGTACTATACCTGGATGGCGTGACATCAGCATGAGGGAACACCCTCAAGGATCTCGCCAAGGGTGGTAGAAAGACATGGGTTGCGCGTGCGCGCGTATCCTAGTAGGTACTAGGGATATGAATCATGTGCCCGATCGTTTTAACAATCTGGATTGGCTGGGGGAAGAAAAAAATCGGATCGGCATGATTTTTTTTAAAAAAATCATTTTTCTGAATAGTGCCCACTAACGGAAGGTTAGTGTGCACTAACGCGAGTTAGTGTGCACTATCAAAAAATTGTTACTTAATGGTTTAAAAGTAACATTTGAGGAAATGTTCATTAGCTAGAGGTGCACACTAAGCCGCACATGCTTGGTGCTGTCCCCCGTGGCCATTTTGCTACCAGATATAGCACGCACTAGCCAGAAAGAGAAAAAAAGTGCCAGCAGGCTGCAGCAGTGACAGTGCCAGCAGTAGCCACTAGCCAGTAGCCAGTTTAGCCTCAGCCTGCTCTTTAAATTTAACCACTGTAAATATAATAAATTAATAATAAAGTTTTTTGTTTAGTTCTTCTATAGTATGTTAATGTTTTGAAGCTCAGGTTGCAAGTTTCTTTATTAAATGTTTTGTTTCACTAAGGTAGAATATAGAGAAGTACTTAATTTCATGTTATGTAAAGTTTCTTACTTTCTTTAGTTTAATACACAAAGTACTTCATTTTATTTTATTCTACTCTAGTGAAAAAAGTTTAGTTTAACACAGGAACTGCAAACTTGAGCACAGTGAATTGGGGGGGGGGGGGGAGGGATGTGAAGGGGGAGACAGCCCCTGCATTCAGCAGCTCTGATTTTCTGAAGAGATCTGTCCTTCAGAGACTGCTTGGCCCTTCATCTCCCCCTTTCCCTTCCCTTTGTCAAGCTACCAACCGTTTCCATTTCCCATCCCCCATATATTAAACCATCACCTCAGTGGGAACCTTGGTAACATCAATAAATAAGAGGGCAGCCAATAGGAATACATATTCATTCCTAACTGAGTTTAACTGACCTGAAAAGTGTCAAATTGTATCATTTTCTGTTAGTGCGCACTAACAATGGGTAGTGCGCACTAACTCCAGTTAGTGCGGACTAACCCGATTAACGATTTTTTTTACGATAAATCGGGGGAATTTCTATTGTATCGCACTCTTTAACGATTAATGACAATATTAAAAATATTGGACGATAATTTAAATCGTTAAAAAACGATTCACATCCCTAGTAGGTACCTGGGAGCAGCAATAGTGGGAGGCTGCACATAGCCGTTCTGGGAACACCAGAGAGGTCGGCTTGTAGATGCGGCAGTACCATCTTTCTCAGGTAAGCGGGAGGAGCCGTGAATAAGGTGAGGCAAACTGGGCGAAGCCGTCTAGGACCAACGGATGCAACAAGTTTAAGGTCTTTTTTGGCTGCAAGTAGTAGGCCACCGCCTCTTTTTTTGGGCCTTGGAATGGAATAGAGGTCATATGATTGCGAGGGCAGTTGGTTTAAAAGAACAGTGTTTGTATGTTTAAGCCATGTTTCTGTGATGGCACAAATATCCGGTTTGGAATCTAGAAGTAGGTCATTGAGGATGGGAGTTTTTTTCACTAGGGATTATGAATTAGAGTATGATTGAAAGGGCGGTGAGGCCAAGGAACTGAGTAAATGGAAATATCATTATTGGAATCTGGGTTTTGGGATGTGAGAATAGGTTATGGAGATGTGGCTTTAAGTGTTGGTGAGTGAGGTATTTGAGAATGGGAATGGGGTGTCCAATCATGGGTAGCTGTGTAAGGAGTGGTGTTGGAATTGTGGGTGTTGTTAAGGGAGTGTTGTTAAGGGCAGGGGAGGTTATGTAGGAGGTGGGTGCGGTTGGGAGGGGGTGGTGCGGGAAAGCTTGGAGGGGGGGGATGTATATGCATGGAGGGGGGGGGTGAACAGGATTTAGGAGAAGTAGGGAGATTCTCAATGGGAGAGAAATGGGATTATTATTTTGTGAGGGAGTCGGTTGGACCATTAGATGACCAAGGGGTTAAAGGGGCTCTTAGGGAAGATAAGGCCATTGCAGAAAGACTAAATTAATTCTTTGC
Source organism: Rhinatrema bivittatum (assembly GCF_901001135.1). NCBI lineage: Eukaryota > Metazoa > Chordata > Amphibia > Gymnophiona > Rhinatrematidae > Rhinatrema > Rhinatrema bivittatum. Next base: position 388,913,146 of record NC_042618.1, on the reverse strand, counting down.
TTCCATGTTTACTAATGAGGATGTTGGGGAGATACCAGTTCTGGAGATGTTTTTCAGGGATGAGGAGATAGACGAACTGAACGAAATCACTGTGATCCTGGAAGGTGTAGTAGGCCAGATTGAGAAACTAAAGAGTAACAAATCACCTGGACCGGATGGTATGCATCCTAGGGTACTGAAGGAACTCAGAAATGAAATTTCTGATCTATTAGTTACAATTTGTAACCTTTCATTAAAATCATCCATTGTACCTGAAGGCTGGAGGGTGGCCAATGTAACCCCAATATTTAAAAAAAGCTCCTGGGGCGATCCGGGAAACTATACACCAGTGAGCCTGACTTCAGTGCTGGGAAAAATAGTGGAAACTTTTCTCAAGATCAAAATCGTAGAGCATATAGAAAGACATGGTTTAATGGAACAGAGTCAACATGGATTTACCAAAGGGAAATCTTGCCTAACAAATCTGCTTCATTTTTTTGAAGGTGTTAATAAACATGTGGATAAAGGTGAACCAGTAGATGTAGTGTATTTGGATTTTGGGAGCCCGAGCGGACCTTGTGTCCGCTCGGGCAGGATAATGTGGGCCCAGGCCCACTCCTTGGTCGGGCGGCCCCGGTGGGGGGGGGGGGGGGGAGCGAGCGGGTTGCGGTGAGGTCGCGAGGGGGAGGGGGGGAGGAAGGAGTGAGGCAAGGGGAAGCCGAACAGGGCGCGTTGCCATGGCAATGGCAGCCCTGATTGGTGGACGGTCGCGCGAGTGTGTGCGGAGCGTGGGGGCACGGTGGGGGGGGGGGGTGCACGCGCAGGCAAGAGGATTCTTCGGGCAGCGGCGCGGTGGTAGGCAGCAGGCTTTCTCCCTCTCGTGCGGGTCGGCGCTATGGCGAGCCAGGACAGTCCGGATTCAGAGGAGGCGGCGTGGGTGCCTGGAGAGGAGGTCCAGGACGCGGCGGTGGTGGCCGGTGACGACTCGGAGGACGAGAGGAGCGGTCTAGCGATCTTTAGAAGGGGGCAGGCGGTCCTGGAAAGGGTAAGCTGGGGCGCCGTTGAAAGAGGTGGAGGGGGGTTGACAGTGCGGCTGGTGGGGTAGCTGTGTTGGGGATGGGGGCCGAGGGGGGGCGGTGAGCGGGCCGTTCGGTGCGGACGCAGAGGCAGTCATGCAAGGGGGGGCTAGAGGCAGGGGAGCGCGTGCAGCGTGATCCCGGGCTCGGGGGCGGGGTACAGGGGTGGCTGGAGCGGCCGGGGATCGGGAGGTTGCTGTGGGCAGCAGGGCCAGCGTGGGTCAGGCCGGAGGGGCTGGGGGGGGGGAGTGAGTGCTGGAGTCATCCACAGGAGGGAGCAGTTGGGGGAGGGGCGGGGGGCGGGCTTGGGGCCCGAGGTCGCCCTGAGAGAGGGGCCGGACGGAGTGAGTGCCGAGGTCTGCGGCAGCGGGGGAGAGGGGCGGTGCAGGGCTCGCCGGTCTGCGGCAGGGGTGGGGGAGAGGCTGGCCGGAGTGGGGCGGCCCGGTCGCAGGAGGACCGGGAGGGGGAGCCGGGGGGCTATGCACCGGGGGGAGGGGCGGCTTTGGGGCACGCCAGGGGGAGGGGAGTCCGAGGGTGGCCTGGGCTCGCTGCGGCAGGGGGGGGGCAAGGGGGTCTACCAGGGTGGTTTGGCTTAGGGGGAGGGGGCTCGGCGGGTTTGCTCGGGCCGGCGGGGCAGCGGAGTGGGGCCCGCGCAGTGCGGGCGGAGCAGGTGGAATGGGAGCCTCCGGAAGGGGTGCTTGACCGCTGGAATGGGAGCCGCGATGGCTTGAGGGTGCTGGGAGAGGTTTGGCGCACTCTCCGTCGGCTGCTGTGCTGTCCTTGCAGGCGGACGGTGCGGCGGCGGACCTGGAGGAGCCGAGCTCATCCCGATTCGAGGAGTGGTGGAGCGTGGCCCCAGAGGATCCGCGGAGGGGGTGAGCGGAGCCCGGGTAGGAGCCTGAAGAGCCAGGGGGGGCCCTGGGGACGGCAGGTGAGTTCATCATTTTCCCCAGGCCGGCGTCAGGGGGGAAGAAGGGGGGTGGTTTCCGGGGCGACGGGGGAGGGGGAGGCGCGGGAGGTGGACGTGCGGCGGGGTAAAGGCGCGGCAACGGGTGGTGCGAAGGGGGTGAGGGGGAGGCGTGGCAAGTCTACGAAGGCGCGGAAGTGAGTGAGGGACACCTCCTCTGATTCGTCCACGTCCTCTTCTTCAGGGACTTCGTCATCCTCTTCCGTGGAGTCGGTGGGGTCGGCGAAGGACGCAAAGCGGGGGGAGGTCACAGGGCGCGGGGCACCAGCATTGGTGGCCTTAACGGAGCTTTGGGAGGAGGTGCCGAGATCTTTGCGGAAGCGGATTAGGCGGCGGCAGTTTATTGATATTTTTCGGTTGATGGAGGGGCGTCGGGGGAGGAGAAAGGGGAAGAAGAAACGGGACAAGAGGGACCGAGTTGCGGGGGGGGCCACAGCCGGTGGCAAGGAACATCCACAATTGGATGTGGGCGTTCTTGCAATTGGCGAGTGTGGTGGGTCACAGGGATTCGTCGCAGTATGGTCCGTTGTTGGCGAACGCGGACGCGATTCTGGCAGCGAGCAAGGCATATGAGGGTTGGTCGTGGTTGAACTACGACGAGCGTTTCCGGAATCGCATGGAGGAGAGTAAATTCGTGTCCTGGGGTACGCAAGACGTGGGTCTGTGGCTCAAGCAAATGGCGGCGAAGGTGTCGGCGGGTGCCTCGGTGCTGGGGGCGAGTACGGGTGGAGGTTTGGGGCGGCCCTTTCGGAAGGAGGCCCTGGTGGGGGGGTCCTACTAAGGGAGGGGCGGGCCGCAGCGATGTGTGTTGGCGGTTTAACCGCGCCACGTGCCTCTTCCCGGACTGTAAGTTCCGCCACGCTTGCTCCTCATGCGGAGCCGGGCACCCCGCTGTGCGGTGTACCAAGAAGCCGGGAGAGGGAGCCACGGGCGGCGCTTCCGGTAAGGGTCTCAGTAAGTGACTGGTCGCGGAGGGCGGACACGCAGGTCCGCTTAGCGGCCATGCTGCCGTGGCTGGGGGCTTATCCGGTGGGGAGGGCGGCGGGGCTGCTGCGGGAGGGGTTTCTCGAGGGTTTTCGGATTCCGTGCATGGGGGGTGGTGCGGTGGGCGGGGGAGCCAATTGTCCGTCGGTGCGGCGGCTGGTCGCGGTGGTACGAGATAAGCTGGGCTGTTTCAAGACATGGCGGCCGAATTCGGGATCCCCCTTGCTGCGGATAAGTCGGAAGGGCCGTGTACCAGGCTCATTTTTCTGGGGATCGAGCTGGATTCGGAGGCGATGGTCTCGCGGCTTCCGGCGGCCAAGGTGGAGCGGCTGCGGGATTTGGTGCGGGATGCGTTGGCGCGGAGCAAGCTGTCGCTGGTGGAAATGCAGTCGTTGGTGGGCAGCCTCAATTTCGCTTGTAGAGTGATTCCTATGCCTCGGGCTTTCTTGCGGAGGCTGTCGCATTCCACGGCGGGCGTTCGAAGGCGTCATCACCGGATTCGGGTTACCGCACCGATGCGGGCGGATTTGTGGGTGTGGGACGTCTTTTTAGCGCAGTTTAACGGTGCGGCATTTTGGCAATCCAGCCCGGCGTCAAATCACGACCTCGAGCTTTTCAAGGATGCGGCGGGAGCAGTCGGCTTTGGAGCGTACTTCCAGGGTTCGTGGTGTGCAGCGGCATGGCCAGCGGACTGGATGGCGACAGGGATGACGAAGAATATCACGTTCTTGGAACTGTTTCCCATCGTGGTGGCACTGCATGTCTGGGGTGCGTGATTGCGAGACAGGCGGGTTGTCTTTTGGTGCGACAATCGGGGGGTGGTGGAGGTCATTAATAAACGGGCTGCTCGTTGCCTTTTGGTCTCGGAACTGTTGAGGGAATTGATCATGCGCTGCATGCTGCTGAATGTGACGGTCTGGGCTCGGCACGTCCCAGGGGTGGCTAACGGTGTGGCTGACTCTCTTTCTCGTTTCAAGTGGGAGTCATTCCGCGAGCTGGCCCCGAATGCGGATCTATGCGGGGCGGAGGTGCCATCTTCCCTTTGGAGATTCGGTTCCCAGAAGCCTGGAACATGCTGTGGGCGTCATTAGCCCCTTCCACCTGGTCAGGTTACGTGGGGGGCGTGAGGAAAGTGGCGATGTTCCTGTCATCCCTTGGTTGGTCGGGGGGTCCGGTGTCGGATGTCGCTCTGGTGCGTTTTTTGGAAGGAGCCAGGGCGGCGGGGGTGTCGCAGGCTGCCGTAGGGCGGCAATTGGCGGGATTTTCGTTTTTTATGCTGGCCCATGGGTAGGGCTATCCCGCGGGGCGGTTCGTGGTGAGGCGTGTGTTAGCCGGCTGGTTGCGCGTGGTGGGGAGAAGGCCGGACGGGCGTAGGCCAATCACGCATGCGGTCCTGTTGCGTCTGTGGGATGCGTTGCTGGGGATTTGCACGTCTCGGTATGAAACTGCGCTGTTTCAGGTCGCGTTCGTCTTCGCTTTTTTCGGGGCATTCCGGGTGAGCGAGCTGGTGGCCAGGTCGGCCTCCAGTGTGGATTTCCCGGGGTTGTTGGCGTGTCACGTGGTGGTGACAAGTGGGGCAGTGCACTTATGCATTCCATGCTCCAAAACGGACCAGAGTGGACAGGAGTTGACGGTAGTCCTGAAAGCGGTGCGGGGGTTGCGATCTTGCCCAGTGGCGAATGCGGCCCGGTACTGTCAGTGGCGACCTTCGGGGGCGGTGGGGTTTTTGGTCCACGAGGATCTTCGTCCGTTGATGAAGTATTAGTTTGAGGTGGTGTTGCGACGGGCATTGGGAGCTGCGGGCTTTGACGCCCATGGCTTCGGGACGCATTCCTTTCGGATAGGGGCAGCTACCTCCATGGCAGAGGCGGGCTTGTCTGGGGGTGTCATCCAGAGGATCGGGCGGTGGCGGTCCCGGGCGTTTCAGAGTTACGTGCGCTCGGGGCCGATGCTCTGAGGAGTGGAAGCTAATGCTTGTTTTCTTGCAGGTGCTGTCGCCGCAAGGAAGTCCATGTGGATCATTGGACATTCCTACACTTTTTGGGCTCACAGGCATGCCTGCGGACGACCGTATGGGCCAGACCTGGATCTCTCCAGCAGGGGGGTTCGGGTGCATTGGTTGGGGCGTAGGGGGATGGGTTGGGACGAGCTGATTCCCTGTGTTCGACGGGAGCGGGATTGGCGGGAACCGCCGCAGGCGCTGGTAGTCCATTTGGGGGGTAACGACTGGGGATCAATGTCGGGCAAGCACTTCATCAGCATCGTCCGCAAGGACTTGATGTCGGTGTCCCTGTTGTTATCGGACACCATCTTGTGCTGGTCGGACATTGTGGTAAGGCCTGCTGAATGGGAGCGTGTCATTTGGCGGCGGAGCCGCTCTAAGGCCAACCAGCAATTCGGATCTTGGTTGGCCCGGATGGGGGGATGCCATATTCGCCACGAATGGTCTTGGGGGAAGGTCACCGGGTTATTTGGAAAGGATGGGGTCCACCTGTCCTTTTTGGGCATGGACCTGTTTCTAGTTACCATTCAGGAGGCCTTGGAGGAAATATTCCCGCGTTAGGGGAGGCCGCATCTTTGGGGGGTCACGGGGCAGGATCTGCCCGTGTCTTTGGCGGATGGCCCGAGCCATAAAAGTTATGGAATTGTTGATTGTTAAGCGAGGTTTCAGCAAAAGGATGGTGATGACAACTGGGAGGGGCTGTTGTCGAGGAGGAGCTCCTTGCTGACAAGTGGCGGGAGATGGCCGGCCGGACTCCTTGCAGGTTGGCGGCGGGAGTCCACCCGGGTTGGCTCCTTGCAGGCTGGCGGCGGGAGTCTGAACCCGGGGAGGGGCGTGCCGGATTGTCGAGCCGGGTGGCTGGAAGCGACCAGTCCTGCCGGGGGGCGGCGGATGGTCGATGGGGGTGGAAGCTGAAACCGCGTGGTTAATATGGTTAATATGTTATGGCTGGCTCGGGCCTTCAGGTTAATAAAGCTGCGGCCTTAATTACCCAATAGGATGTCTCTTGTAATTATTGGATTGTGAATGAGAGGCGGAGAACGAGTGAGGTCCTGGATGCCCATATTATGGGAGCCCGAGCAGACCTTGTGTCCACTCGGGCAGGATAATGTGGGCCCAGGCCCACTCCGTGGTCGGGTGGCCCCGGGGGGGGGGGGGGGGAGCGAGCGGGTCGTGGCGAGGTCGCGAGGGGGGGGGGGGAGGGGGGGAGGAAGGAGCGAGGCGAGGGGAAGCCGAACAGGGCGCATTGCCATGGCAACAGCAGCCCTGATTGGTGGACGGTCGCGCGAGTGTGTGCGGAGCGTGGGGGCACGGGGGGGTGCGCGCGCAGGCAAGGGGATTCTTCGGGCAGCGGCGCGGTGGTAGGCAGCAGGCTTTCTCCCCGCCCACCTGCCCTTATGTTGTCTGGTAGTACCAAATGTTTGTTGTCGCAGCTGTTTTGGGGGGTGTATGTGTCGGCGGATGGCCCGAGCCATAAAAGTTATGGAATTGTTGATTGTTAAGCGGGGTTTCAGCAAAAGGATGGTGATGACAACTGGGGGGGCTGTTGTCGAGGAGGAGCTCCTTGCTGACAAGTGGCGGGAGATGGCCGGCCGGACTCCTTGCAGGTTGGCGGCGGGAGTCCACCCGGGTTGGCTCCTTGCAGGCTGGCGGCGGGAGTCTGAACCCGGGGAGGAGCGTGCCGGATTGTCAAGCTGGGTGGCTGGAAGCGACCAGTCCTGCCTGGAGGCGGCAGATGGTCGATGGGGGTGGAAGCTGAAACCGCATGGTTAATAGGGTTAATATGTTATGACTGGCTCGGGCCTTCAGGTTAATTAAAGCTGCGGCCTTAATTACCCAATATGATGTCTCTTGTAATTATTGGATTGTGAATGAGTGGCGGAGAACGAGTGAGGTCCTGGATGCCCATATTATCAGAAGGCGTTTGACAAAGTCCCTCATGAGAGGCTTCGATGAAAACTAAAAAGTCATGGGATAGGAGACGATGTCCTTTCGTGGATTACAAACTAGTTAAAAGACAGGAAACAGAGAGTAGGATTAAATGGTCAATTCTCTCAGTGGAAAAGGGTAAACAGTGGAGTGCCTCAGGGATCTGTACTTGGACCGGTGCTTTTCAATATATATATATAAATGATAAAGAAAGGAATACGACGAGTGAGGTTATTAAATTTGCGGATGATACAAAATTATTCAATCACAAGCGGACTGTGATACATTACAGGAGGACCTTGCAAGACTGGAAGATTGGGCATCCAAATGGCAGATGAAATTTAATGTGGACAAGTGCAAGGTATTGCATATTGGGAAAAATAACCCTTGCTGTAGTCACACGATGTTAGGTTCCATATTAGGAGCTACCACCCAGGAAAAAGATCTAGGCATCATAGTAGATAATACATTAAAATTGTCGGCTCAGTGTGCTGCAGCAGTCAAAAAAGCAAACAGAATGTTAGGAATTATTAGGAAGGGAATGGTTAATAAAATGGAAAATGTAATAATGCCTCTATACCGCTCCGTGGTGAGACCGCACCTTGAATACTGTGTACAATTCTGGTCACCACATCTCAAAAAAGATATAGTTGTGATGGAGAAGGTACAGAGAAGGGCAACCAAAATGATAAAGGAGATGGAACAGCTCCCCTATGAGGAAAGGCTGAAGAGATTAGGGCTGTTCAGCTTGGAGAAGAGATGGCTGAGGGGGGATATGATAGAGGTCTTTAAGATCATGAAAGGTTTTGAACAAGTAGATGTGACTTGGTTATTTACACTTTCAAATAATAGAAGGACTAGGGGGCATTTCATGAAGTTAGCAAGTAGCACATTTAAGACTAATTGGAGAAAATTCTTTTTCACTCAACGCATAATAAAGCTCTGGAATTTGTTGCCAGAGGATGTGGTTAGTGCAGTAAGTGTAGCTGGGTTCAAAAAAGGTTTGGATAAGTTCTTGGAGGAGAAGTCCATTAACGGCTATTAATCAAGTTTACTTAGGGAATAGCCATGCTATTAATTGCATCAGTAGCATGGGATCTTCTTAGTGTTTGGGTAATTGCCAGGTTCTTGTGGCCTGGTTTGGCCTCTGTTGGAAACAGGATGCTGGGCTTGATGGACCCTTGGTCTGACCCAGCATGGCAATTTCTTATGTTCTTATGTTCTTATGAGGGTGGGAAATTTAGCAAAGGGACTGCGCTAAGGGGCACGCCAAGGGATAGGCTCCTTGGTTGTGCTCCTTAGATGCGCGATGCCAGGCGCTTGGCGCCTGAGGCCTGTAATCAATTTTAAAGCCTGCTCAGGAGTCTCCGCCCCCTTGGATGATGTTGCGGTCAGGTTCCGGGTTGCGTCAGGTACAGTGAGGCGAGGCCGCGGCTTGGGCCTAGCAGGGCAGGGGCTCTTACCCCAGTAGATAGCGCCGACATGCGCGAGACGTAGCTTCGATGGCCTCGGTCGATGGCTCCGGGAGGTGTCGAGGGGGTCACAGTGGAGTGCCGGGTTAAAGGCTGGATTAAAGGCCGGGATGCATTTAATCTGGTTAATAAGGACTGAAAGACAAGATGCTCACGTGCATAAAAGTACAAAATATCATTAGTTGATTCCTAAGTACAGAACATTGTAGACTTTTTGATAAAAAGGATTACTATAATAAGTATGTAACCTTATTTTACTTGCAGTCTTTTTACTGGAATATTGAAGCTGGTGAAAGGCAGTTTGCAAATACAATAAAGATTATTTTGTCTTAACAGAAAGGCAAAAAAGAACATCCTGTTTTTCTGTGGTCTGTAACTCACAAAATGAATGCATATCTGTCTGTATCATTCCAAATGGCATGCAATGTACTTGTTGAAATTAATAGCTATGCAGAGCTTCAATATTTAAATATTGCTTTGAAGTCAAACAGATTAGCTCCTTTTCAGTATACTATGATAAAAACATTAGCTCCAAGAGTGATATAAAGGTGCCCTATGCATAGGCCACATACTGCTGTAACATGTTTGTATCAACCTATGGCCATAAGCTGTAATTTTCTCTGGATAGCAGCACAAAATAATGATCATACTGTTTTAAAATATTTCTGTAACAAAAAATCCACACCCTCTTAATACTACCTGAAATTGACAAAATTCATAAACATTTTTAATATCTATTTCAAAAAATAAAAATTATGGAAAAGGTTGGTGACTTCATATTAGGTTAATACTGTTACACCAGGTAATCAGGACCATTATACGTCTCTAATCATTAACCGCCAACCTCCTTCCAATACTATACTATTCTTTACAAAAGACATTTTTTGAAAAAAGATTTTTTTAAGCATTTAAAAACCTGTATGCTGCACCAAAAACTGAAATGGATCCATGCGTATAATATCCATAAATATCAGGTCTTTTAAGTGGTACAATCAAAAGTGTTCTTAAATCTTTGGCAACAATGATTACACACAATCTTACTGCCCTCCCAATGAGGCCACATTTCAGATATGTCTTTCATCAGGGGATGTTGCTCCTCTCATCCTGTGCTGGTGAGTAACATGTCTCTACTGCTTCAGCCGATCATACACTGGATAGGCTTTAAATGGTGTCCATTTCTTATATATCACCCATGCGATCTGGAATAAACCAATGGAATTTAAAATAGTTTATAACCCAATCAGAATGAAATGGAATATAAAAAGTCAAATCATGTTAACATGGAGAAAAAAATATAACAATACATTAAAAAATCTGTCAAAAAAGTATGTCAAGAAAACATGTAAAAAACCCCACAGGATTTGGAGCCATCAAAAAAGATTACAGAAATGATGTCCAGCCTATCTCCTCATTCATGCTCAATCGAACCACTGTCTTAAGAGTATAAATCCTAAAAGCTTCGCAATAGTTGAGATGCTATGCTATATCTCCTCCCCATATTGTGACTGGTTCTTGCTCAATAACAGTCCATTTCAAACAGTCAAAAGTCTGCCTAAATTCAACACAATGCTGTACCAAAAGGGCAGTTATCATAGTTGTTTTAAGTGGGATTTATGTATAATCAACTGCAACTTAATGGATAAAGTTGTATGCCCCACATATAATTTCGGGCAGGGGCAATTGTTTTGCAATCTTCTTTTAATTCAATATCCCGATATGGGATCTTCCAACTCCAGCACTTTAGGTATTGTGCCAGAAACTGCACGAACTACATTTAAAGTAGCCACTTTTGATTAAAGAAGGAGAATCTTCTAATAATTGGGAATGTACCACCTTTTCTCTTATATTTGGTCCATGAGATGTAGCTATTAAACGGAGTTCCTGAAATACATCATATAAGGCTAAAATGTGCTAATGTTTTCTAATAGAAGCTGCTATGACAGTCACTGAGGTGGTCTGTTTTATTTATTTATTATTATTATTATTATTATTATTATTTATATACTGACATTTTTTATCTCAATTGAGATATCACATCAGTTTACATTCAGGTACTGTAGGTTTTCTCTATCCCCAGAGGGCTTACAATCTAAGTTTTTTGTACCTGAGGCAATGGAGGGTAAAGTGACTTGCCCAAGGTCACAAGGAGTGATAGCAGGACTTGAACCCTGGTCTCTAACCACTATGCTATTCCTCCTCCCCTCTACCTGCCCTTTTAATATGCAGACTAAATGTGAATGTTCCTTAGTGGGCTTATATTGTAACAGTGACTGTCTATCAGTAAATTTATCCCGTTTATAATCTCGTCTGATTGCCCTGTAGGGATACCCATGTGCATAAAATCTTTCGTATACAGCATATACACATAGGGGCAACCTATCTATTCATATATATGTTTTTTCTACACCATATTCAAAACCATATTCAAAACACCATATTTTTATTAATCTTACCCAATTTGTATGCATATACATGTAATATTACAAAATGTTGCTTCACAATTACAAAATGTTACATCAAAATTACCCTACACATTCAGGCTTAATACTTATGGACATGTTAATAGCACATCCTCCACCTTTACATCATATTAGACATAACAATATTATACCCATATCATATAACCACTACACCCATACACACCCATTCATTCATCATCACACCATCCATACATCATACAAATCTAAGATCATTCCCTAAAATCCCAACCAACTTTCCCACACTTCAATTTTTAATTCCAATTTTCCAACTATCCCAAAATCTTTTGGCCATAATACTGGCTTGACATTCAACTTCCTTGGTCCCCTTTCCTTGTCTTATCTGTCCATCTCTGCCTAATATCTAGTTCATATCCTGACTACTAGTTTGGACTGCTGCCTGCCCTGATGACCACCACCACCAAACCCATTTCTGATTTTTTTTTTAAATCACTTTTTTAATTGCAGGAACCCCCTGAAGAAAACAGGTGGGATAACTATTAATATTCACTTCTGACCCCAAATCCTAAATATGGTCAGGTCACAAGAACCCCTAAACCAGACCAGCTCTGTCAAATAAATATTATTATGCTCCTCACCAAAAATGCCACCACTTTAAACCTTTAAAACTACTGGTTTTAATTTTATTAATTTTTAAAATTTAAATTTTCCTTCAGACACATCCTGACCTCTGGGCCTTCACTGCTAATATGCCAGGGCTTTGCATAGGGCCCGACATTGTCTATCTCTTTCATTTCACAGCAGAGGACTCCCAGCACTGCCTTTGCTCTCTGGGCTGAGCTTGGATCTCAATGCTATCTGATATCTGCCTGCCCCGACCACAGACTGGACTTCAGTATTGCCTGATGTCGGCCTGTTCTGACCTTTGCCTGATCCTTGACACCTCTTGCTTGCTGCCAACCCTGACCTTGGCCTGCTACTCAATTTTGTCTGACTGCTCCTTACAGGACCTTTGCTTAAGCCCTGCCGGCCCCTGGAACCCAAAGACTCAACCTGCAAGGAACAGAACTAGAATAGGTGAAGTCTTAGCCCTAATCCTTGTAAGAATGAGTCCATCTTCTGTCTGTGTGGACCTAGTGGATTCACCTGCTAGGCTGTCAATCACACCACAGCCCAAGGACTCACATCCATGGCAACTTAATTTTTTAGTCTATGAGAAATATATATTTTTTTAAACTTTTCTCTTAATTCTAGAAAATAACTAAAGTTTCATGTGCAATAGCTACTTGTAAATGGCCAGTGTTGATATTCTAGGAAGGGATTGCATTAAAAGACTTTTAAAATGTGCTTTGACTAACCATAATGGCTAATAAGGATGTGCAGCTTTGAAAAATTTGTTTTGGTTCTGTAAATAAGGGTAAAATATAAATTAAATACCTCCCCGGTGGTTGTTGGGTTAATGGAGCCCATGAGAGGTGACCTGATGGCTGGTGCTCAGGCTAGGAAGACCTGTTGGAGAATGCAACAATTTTTTTTTAAATGCGGGCCGTAGAGAGGAGCAGCATGCCCTTGCTGCCAGTGGCTCATGCCAGAATAAAAATGAAAAAGGCTGTCAGCCGTGATGCTGAGAAAGTACTCCACGGGCTTGGAAAGCTCCCTGGGAAGGGTTATGTGTGGCCCGGAGCAGGGGCAGCCTCCTGCTGCCAGTGATGGTCAAGCCGCAAGTGAAAAAGAAAGCAGTAGAGAGCTGCAAACAAGAAGAGGCTGGCCACTCCAGGGAATGCTCCCCCAATGCGGCAGAGCCACAAACAAGAAGAGGCCAGCCTTTCCAGGAAATCCCCCCTCCTCCACTCCTCGACAAGGCAGAGTGCCGAGATTAAAGTAAATGCGACAGTCGGATGTGAAAGCAGGCAGTACTGGGGCCACGGGAGCCTGGGGTGATTCCAGCGGCCCAAAGAGCCCTAAAGTGCCTCAATCATTATTTTTAATTAAAGCAGTGCTGCTTCAGTGTGGCTCGGCCCAGAAAGCAAAGGCAGTGCTGGGAGTCCTCTGCTGTGAAATGAAAGAGATAGACAATGTTGGGCCCTATGCAAAGCCCTGGCATATTAGCAGTGAAGGCCCAGAGGTCAGGATGTGTCTGAAGGAAAATTTAAATTTTACAAATTAATAAAATTAAAACCAGTAGTTTTAAAGGTTTAAAGGGGTGGCATTTTTGGTGAGGAGCATAATAATATTCATTTATTTGACAGAGTTGGTCTGGTTTAGGGGTTCTTGTGACCTGACCATATTTAGGATTTGGGGTCAGAAGTGAATATTAATAGTTATCCCACCTGTTTTCTTGAGGGGGTTCCTGCAATTAAAAAAGTGATTAAAAAAAAACAAACATCAGAAACGGGTTTGGTGGTGGTGGTCATCAGATGGGATTATAAAAATAACAAAAAACAGTTTTGACCCTTGGCATCAAAATGCTAGAAATATAGCATAAATAGTTCCCATGATAAAAAAGGGGGCATGGTTAGGATAATTTCCAAGCTCCCACATCACATAGGTAATTTCCACAATGCATAATACATTTATCACACCCACACTATTTTTCGCATCACATGGTGATTAATCCACCACTGGCGCACAACGCACATAAAAAAGGTGTAGGTGCTGTGAGTTACTCTATTGCATTTGATGTTAGGAGCCGCTCATTACCATTAACTCCACTCAAACTCCACCTACTTGAACAGCAAATGTCACAATTGCATACTAATGTGCATTGTGCTATTTACCATGCGCCTTACAGCGTTATCTTGTGTGTTAGGGCCTTAACACTAGCACTGAGGCCCTAACATGAAATAATAAATGACCCAGTTGGTTTGGGAAATAAATGTTTAAGTCTGAAGTTAAAAATATAATTAGCTTTAAAAGTGTTTACAGTAACTAATATGTTATAAAATACACATGACACTTGTTACATTTATTTGGAACTAACCTGAATATTTGGTGTGGTTTGAAACTGTGTGATTAGAGTTTTTTGTTTGGTTTCATTTAACAAATTGTCCTATTTATTTTAATGGGCAATGTTAAAAGTGGTCAAAAATAAAATCTGTCCAGCACTCAGAGAGGTAAAAAAACCCACCTCCTTAAGCCACCTCATAGACAATGCCATGGCAATGCTATAATAATACTAGATCACCTCAGTGTCTATGCAAAGCAGTTAAGTAATCAGGTCTTTCATAACAATACTAAATTAAGATAAAGCACAGAAAGATTAAAGAAGTAAATTACATAAAAATAATTCTTTGAGCTTACTAAAAAATCTTTTGAATGCTGTTTTCCTTAGCTAAGGGATTTTTAAGTGGTTTCTAGGGGAATAAGTAGGATTCCTGAAGCAGATAATTACTATTTCCTAAAAATGACATCAGAGGAGTAGGGATTTCTAATGACGATTTTCAGAGAGTACGATGTGAAACTGAGAGCAGAACTGAGCAGGAGACTAAAGGGGAGAGACCAGGTCACAGGTTCCAGTCACAGAAGCCTAGACTAAGTGGATTAATACTGAAACACCTTAGGAAACACTAGTTTTGTGAGTGGCAGTATGGGAAAGTGGTGTTTATTGTAATTCTAATCCTATTTGAGTAAGGAATTAGTTGAAATTAAGGTTAGGTTGATTCTCTATAGCTGAACAAACAGTATGTTTCTTTAAGAGCACTCTCTGAAAAAAATCGAGAGGCCTTACTTATTATGAGGTATCACGATCCAAAAATCAGCGATGTTATGATGTTCCCTTTGTATTGACTAGCAACATTACATCATACCTTATACAGTTACTAGTGATTTCCTGTTAGAACAACAGTATTTGCCAGCTTTGATAGTCAGTTGAATGTGAAGAAAGTGGATGATTGATAATCTAATTCTGAGTTGATTTACCTGAAATATAAACTACCTCAGAAAATAAAGCATTTCATAAAGTCCCACAAACTTCAAATTGAATACACTCCACCCATAGATAAAGGTGTTGCAGTGTTGATCACATGACATATTGATAAAAGTACTTCTGTATTGTTTCCTTAGAGGAAAAAATCTTGGAAATATTTGGAATATAGAAATCATATAACTCGTTCCTGTCTTTACTGGCAAATTGAAGTGTTAAATGTGAGAGAGAGAGAGCTATCATTTCATATTTTTCTTAATCTATGTTCTCAAAAAGCCCATATGTTTAGAAAGGGCTGATATAATTATCTTTTGATTTCTTTCAGCAAGAACTCCAGTCTCAATTAGATGTCAAAATACACACTAGCAACATGGTAGACTGCGGAAGATTGGTGGCGTAAGGAAGTCAGTCTTTGTTATTGATTGGATTTGCGTTAATGTAGTAGGTAAACCACTGTATCCTGAGACTTCATGATCAAGACTGGTAGTCCAGGCCCAGCCTGTTCCATCAAGCAGTGTACGCTATTCATCGATAACATGCCACCAAAGCTTCACATCATTCCTGGGTCAGAGTTTTCTAACCAGTGTTCGCAAGCTGTTCTCTCAAAATGTATTACCCAGAAATAAAGATAAGTGTGCACCAATGAACTGTGACACAATTATGGTAAATTATACAAGTACAAACACACATGGACAGACAAGAGGTCATAGTTATGAGTTAAACCAGGTTAAAGAGAAAAACTGTTCATACTTAGCTCAAGGGAAACCTGGAGGATTCCAGAATATCCTAGAGGCTGTAATGATAAAAAGTTGACACAAAAATTTCCTGTATTGATTATGTACTATTTGCTGTCATTACTATTCTTTCTTTAAATGTATGCAATTGTAAAAAAAAAATTATAAATAATAAATGAGAGAAAAAAAATAATTTATTTCTCTTTGGGGCTGGAACCACTCACTGGCCTGCTCTTTCACATTCCCTCTTACTCCCAGGGCTGGATCCTTTGTAGGTGGAGGGGAAGATATATTTCCAGGGCCCAATGTGATAGGGGTGACCTTTTTGCACATTTCCTTTTCCTTTGTTTTCCCTTGAGAGGGGAGACTTGTCCTTATAGTGGGCGCAGTGAGTGCAAAAGAAATACTTCTGGAGTTACTCAGTTAGTGTCCAAATTTAAAGTCTTTACTGTTTAACCACTGATGATGAATAACTCAAACTGCAGCACCACAGAATTATTTTGTTTTCTTTTCTTACAATCTCTTTTCCTCTATCTGTGCAGGACTCACGTATCAGGGGCCAGGGAAACATCCAATCTCTTGCATTAGGAAAAGTGGAGATCCCAGGCGGGCAGGGTTTCTTTAGACTGGACAAAAGCCCCTTCCTATCTGATAAAAATGTTAAAAGAGTCTATGGCACAGAGACCCTATCCCTGGGCGTCCCAGACACAAGGTTCCCCAATCCCTGTGCCCAAGAAAGGTCCAGGTGTCCAGAGATGCTCTTACCACGAAAAAATCTCAAATGCCTGAAAACAACCCAGAGGGATATCCCAACCAGATAGTGAGTAGATTGGAAGAAAAACCTTCCCAATCCTGCTCAGTATTTCCCAGGTTGGGTTAGCTTGTTTCCACTGACTGAGCCTGAAAAAATAATAAAGACAAAAGCTCCTCTGCACCTCCTAACTCTTTGCAAACTTAAAGGAACTGCCTCCTGAGCTCTCTCTGGAGAGCTGCTGTATAGACTGACTCTCAAGGGAATGGCCCTTCCAGAACCCTCAAAAGGAGGGGCTGCATTTGAATGGTACCTCCCCTCATCGACCACACTGAAAGGGTCACCCAGGTCTTACTGGTGACATGATACTACTCTTCTTATGGAGTGCACTTCCAGAGGTAATAACTTGGGAACTGCTTAGATAGGAACTCAGGAAGTTGTGAAGGTTCTCAAAAATATAAATGACATTTTTATATGTAATATAACATTGAGCAAGATATTTCAAAGAAAAATGTGTTTCTAACTTAGCGTACTCAGCGCATAGGCAGAAAGTTATTTCTCTTAGTCTGAGTCAAATATGACTCATCCAGATAAATCCTAACAACATCCCATGAAAATCTTTTTAATATTATGGAAGAATAGACACATTATTAAATTCTTATCAGGCTCCAGGACGAAAGGAACCAAGTCCTCTTGTTAAGAGCTTCTGCCATACATCACAATTCCAATTCCTGCATCACTAACAAAATCTGCTGTGGAGTTGCTGATTTAGAAGAAAGGTAAATTACTTTGGATAAGGGAGGTAAAGCCTCCCTTGTAATCTGTAAGCATTCAACCCTATATTTTTTAAATAATTCCATGCCAGAAATAGACACCAAATGTGGAAAATTTATAACCTTGATATTTTGCAATTGAATATAATTCTGAAGAGATTCAATCCTTCTGGCAGTAGATAAACTTTCCTTGGCAACCATAGATTTAAATAAATCCAGTTCTCCTATTTTCTGTTCTTACTTGCTGACAGAAGTAGTGATTGACATCAATTCAATATCCTGGGTATTAACCTTCTTTTCCAAAAGATCCACTTTATTCCTAAATTGCTTATTCTCAGGTAGTAAATCCTTCCTTAAAGCATATATAGCTTTCCAAACTGTTTCTAAAGTTAGTCTCTGTTTTTTCACAAACCTGTTTGTAGTTTTTCTCTTTCTTGGGTCTTCTGGTAAAAGCTCACATTCTCCCTGAGCTGGTATGCAAGCTACAATATTATACATGCATTGATCTATAACTCTAATTCTACTTGGCTTTGTTCTAATTTACGGATTTATAAACCCACATGACAGCTTAAGTCTCTTTCAAAAAATGTATTAGATATTCCTACGATCAAACTGGCTAAATTGGAAATAACCAGGAAAAGGGCCTTCTCAGTTGCTGGCCCTATTCTTTGGAATAGTCTTCCTGATCCATTTCGTCTCACAGCATCTGCTCCTCAATTCAAAAAAATGTTAAAAACTTATCTTTTTCAGAAAGCTTTCAACACCGTAACTACCTCATAACTCTTCTATAACTCTGTTTTTTACCTAATCAATTGTTTTATTTCATTTACGTTACTGATTGGCTGTACTGTTATAGTTTTTATTTTTTATGTGGTTTTGTTGTAATTATTAATTTTACGATTGTTATCCTGGTGATTAAATTTTATGGTTAATTTTATGTATGTTACACTAAAAACCGTTTTGATTAATTCTTTGAATTGTAAATGCGGTATATAAACGTTATAAAATAAATAAATAAATAAATAAATAAATACAAGCAGCACGTCCTCACTCACTCAAGAGGAGCTCATTACAGTTTACAAACTGCCTCCAAGGCAGGGAGCCTTTGCAGGGTGAGTAACTACTGAGCTAGTACTAGACAGCATTTCTCTTCCTTTCACAGCAGGAGAGAACTGTTTTGGCTGCTCCACTCATCTTCCCCGGTATTTCCATACTCATAGTACTGATGTCTCAGAAACAGTATGGCTTCCTGCAGGCAGGCCCCTAGACATAAATGTATCTATAAGACCAGGTGTAATGTACTTAGTTATTTTTTAACAGACTGAAAAAAAAAATCTACAAAAGATAGAGAAGCAGGGCAATTCCAAACAGAAGATAAGTACTAGCAGCCACAGCCATAAGCCATCTTACCCTGTTTAGACCTTCTTCTTACTAGAACATGCTAATGTTCTAGTAAGAAGAAGGTCAGAAGGAGCCAGTAAGCTCTTGCTTACTGGCTCCTTCTAAAAAGTTATAGACATTGCTAGCATCAGTCAGTCCTTAGATGATGTGTCATTTCCCTTATGGGTGCCAGAGTTGCCTACAATCCCATGTATTAGGAGGAGAAGTGAGATATGTAGAGTTGTTTTAGGAGGGAGTTTAATTTTCCATTTGAATTGCTGCTATTTGACTGTATTCATGTGGATTCGTTCCTCCCAGAGTCCAGAAAGCTATCTACCATTAAAGGGCTGTTTTAGACAGAGGTAGGCAACCTCCAGTCCTTGTGGACAGCAGTCTGCTTGGGTTTTCAAGATATCCCTAATGAATATACATGAGATTAGAGATTTTGTTTTGCTTTGTTTCATTACCTAAATGAAACAAAAGAAGCAAAAAAGAAATTTTCTTACTTTTAGTCTTTCATGTTTTATGCAACCTTTTTCCTCTCTGACTACACCCAACCTTTAAAGCTTAAAAAAAAAAATAATCCCCTCTCCCAAGCTCCTATTGTGTCCCTCTCACTTTCTCATGGCCCCCTCCACTTAGCTTACCCCATTCCAGGGTTCAAATGCTCCTGCCCCATTGGTGCTGTACTTTAAATAGCACAGGCTGATCCGAGGCCGGTCCCATTTTTGGATACAAAATTAAAATTAACCCCTGTACACAAAAGAAAAATTTGCATGCAATTGAAGCAGTGTGAATGCAAATCTATCTGATGCATATTCATTACGGATATCCTGAAAGTCCAAGCAAATTGGTATCTATGGGGACTGGTTTTATAACTTGTTTGCAGAAGAAAAAATCTCATTATAATTTGCTTTTATCCTTTAGATGATATCATGTCATTGAGCATTCTTTCAATGTGTCAGATTTCAGGTAGAATAACATGCTATATTTGTTCTTTTCCCATATGAAAAAATTCAGTGGGGAATATTTAAACTAATTACAACATCCCTTCAGTGTCTTGAATTTGTGAACATATTGAAATGTTTTATTCTATATATGATTAGGTAAAAAGATTACTTGTTTTATTAATACTGCATCACAACCTCTTGGAAAGGAAACCAAGATGTGTATTTAATAAGGCTGCACTACAGAAGAGTACCTTCATAAAGACAGAGAACTTGGAGAGAACAAATTTCAGAGTCATTTATATGCATAAATAGTAATTTCAATATGTAAATAGCTGTGCTTCAATACAGGGCCAGTATATTAAGATAAGTTTCTTTGGTCTTTTTCTTCACAATAGCTAAACAATATCAACATAGCATTTTGAAAGCACAATTCTTTCGAAAAAATGTATCGGGGGACCTATGATTATAACATTTGAAAGGGTGTTGGATCTCTTTTTGAACTTGGCAAAACTAATTTAAATAAGTGAATTAAAAAATCACCCATTATACATATCTATATATGAGGTCTCCGTTACTTTAAAAGAATTTGGTTTCCTACACGTGTGGCTCTGCACATAGTTTTCAATACAGCTAAAAGCACAAACATAGTAGAACACTGTGTGTACTTTTAGCCACATACAGTGAATGAGAGGCATACCTGAGGTTGTATTTTGAGTGGGATCAGAAAACAATGAGGTAGATTTTAAAAGTTATGCATGCGGCATACATTTGTGCACATAACCCGGCGCGCACAAATGTACGCCCGATTTTATAACATGCACGTGCAGCTGTGCGCATTTTATAAAATCAGGGGTTGGCGCGCGCAAGGGGGTGCACAATAGTGCACCTTGCACATGCCGAGCCCTCGGGGAGACCAGCTGGCTTTCCCCGTTCTCCCCCCCCACCTTCCCCTACCCGTCCCCCCCAGCCCAAAATCCCCCCGTACCTTTATTTCACAAGTTTCACCTGCCAGAGGCAGGCGTAACTTGTGTGCGCCGGCCAGTTGCCAGCGCATGATCCCCCGGCCCAGTGGCCTTGCAGAGGCCTCTGGCCATGCCCCCGCCCTGCCCCCGACTGTCCATTTTTTTTAAACCCCGGGACTTACATGCATCCCGGGGCTTTAAGCGCACTGCTGGGCCTTTTGAAAATAGGCCCGGCGCGTGTAACCCCGCCCCCCCCCCCCCCCCCCCACGTGCATAATTCCTCCTGGATTTTCGCGCATAATCCTTTGAAAATCTGCCCCAATGTGCATAAATTGCATTTTCAAGTCTATGCATATTTTATAACAGTCCACCGAAAATGTTCAGGACCGCATGTAGCTTCGCAAGGCATAGACACTCACGTTTACACCTGCTAGACAGCGAGGGTAAATGCTCTCATGAATATTTACCAGCATATTTTTGAAAATCAAAAGTATTCACGTAAATGATTTCTGACTCAACTCCACCCCCAGAAATCTTTCTTTGCAATGCACATGAATGTATACACAAAATTGTTTTGTGTGTACTTTTATGCATACAGTCCCTGGGTAAATTTCAAAAAGCCCTTTTACACATGTAAATGCATTAGAAAATTACTCCCATTATATTTAGTAGAAAATCTATCCACATAAAAAGCAGGAAAGATATCACGGGCACTTTACCTGTTACAGTTTACAGTTTGAAACTGAACATACAAATAATCTTTTTCTTTGAAACTTGATGCAAAATCTGCTGTTATAAGGCACCTGTGGACTTGTCCCAAAGCAAACTATTTGAAATTCTAGAGAATGATTAACAAAAGGAAAAAATGACAGATAACCAAATTAACCAGTAAATGTCAAATATCATGCATGCTTCAGATTTAACTTTTAAACAGGAATTTGGCTACTTCTGAATGCAATAAAGCAATTTTTGAACCTAAATTTCCAATGTAAATATATTTTCTATTTTCAAAAAATATAATTAGCAAATTGAGTTACAAAAATTGTTGTTGGGTATCCAATAAATGTGTACATTTACCTGCCTCTCCCCCTCCCCCCTCCCCCCCTGGCTAAATGGTTATTAGGCTGATTTAACATTTGATTTCTATGTCAAATGTCTCAGACTTCTCAGTGGGTTACAATAAAAATTTATCTTTTATACAAATTGAAACAAAAATATGCATAAGCACAATTTAAAATCACAATTTTCCCCCAAAACATATTGTAACATCACACAAACCTCCTCCACTTTCTTTCATAGATGAAAACACATCCCTGTTTTATAGGCAGTACCTTGCCTCCTACACCTTAATCACATTCCTACCAAGAATACATACTGCTGAGCGTGGCTCTGTATAATTCCTGTTTTTCCACTATGGGGTAGTTTATGAAGACCTGCATGGGATTTATGCATCCCAAATAAGGTTGTACATGTATAAATGTTTCTTTGGGCCAAGTACATTTTTCATAAGGTCAGCAATATGATGGTAACTTTTAAACACACGTGTGCGCGTGTTCTTCGGCCTGCACCCAGGGACATGGCTATTTTACAACAATTGCGTGTATATGCATGCATGTTACAAAAATTGACTGAACACGTGCACGCGTGCGTGCATTTTTAAGTGGATGTGCTCCTGTGCGCACAAATGCCGCTTCTACAGCATAAGTGGGGGGAATTTAAAAGGCATGCACGCTGACGCCATTACCAGTTTTCCCAGTTCATTCCCAGTTTGCCCAAGTAAGGGATAGGACTTCCAACCCTCCTAGTACAATAGCCTCCCTTCTCCCCTGTTAGCTCTGACCCTTAAAACCCTGCTGATCTATCTATTTATCTTTATTTTATAAATTACACAGCCTCCATAGCAGAAGTAAAATTACACAGCAGGGGATGCCAGCCCATGCTTTGGGGGGTAAGCATTTACATGCTAATTTGAAGTTAAAATCCAGGAATGCCCATGCCCTGGCCCTTTTTTGGAACTTTTCATTTGTGTGCACAGTGGGAGATATGTGCATACTCAGCAGCTTTTAAAATCCACCCAGCATGCACTGGCCCAACATATTCATGTATCTGCTGGTTTTGGTGTATGCTGGCCTTTTAAAATTCAGCTGTATGCAAGTACTGCCAATGTCATGCATAAATATATGCTTATAAAAGAAGAACATTTCAAGGCCATAATGAGACAGGGTCTGCAAGTACATGCACATTTAAGAGACGTAGGTGCTTATGTATGCACATTTATGTATTTATAAGTAAAGTATGTATTCATGTTTTATGATATCCATCTGCTAGTTTTATGCTCATTAATATCTATCTGGATAAAACAGCTTATTGGTTATTGATCACCACTGCATTTTGTCTCATACTGTAGATATAATGACCACAGCAGACCATATGCGTGATTACTCCATTACTCCAATAAGGAATCTTCCTAACTAACTATATAACAGAGCCCCATGTACAGTATATTTCTCATGTCCAAAACCCTGATAGTTCTGTCCTTAGTGTTTATCTAGTGATCTTGGGCAGAAATAGCCTGCTTACTGAACTACAGCATTTTGTCTCCTACTGTGAGGCCAATTCAATACAATGCGCTTAGCCTAGCACACAGCTTGACGCACGGTTGGACGTGCTTTTTGAATGTGCTATAACTTCCAATGCAATAATGGCAGTAGTGCATCCAAAACATGCATCCAAACCTGTGCCTAGCTAATAGTGCTCATCACATGTAAATGTTATGTTGATGAGGCTATTAGCTACTATACCCCTGATGTAAAAAATCACTGTGCGGTCGACATGTTTTAACTCTCAAAAATTAATGTCAGCTCTAGGAGCTGACATTACATCTTGAGCCACCCCAAGTTATCAACAGCAAAGCAGAAAATACTGCTTTTCTGTGGTTCCTCTTATTTAATATCATCACAATACTAAGTAGGAGGAACCACAGAAAGCAGCAACATAAAAAAAATTTTGACAGCGGTCAGGTTAGGCAAATGGTCGCTCAATTTAACAGCATCTGTTTTCCTAACCCATGGCTGTGCACACTGCCACCTCTCTTGGGCACCCAATGCCAAGGACACATTAGGGATACATAGTTTCTCCTAGAAAGTCTTTTTTAATGTGGCTTTTCATATTGTATCACACATCCTGGATGGGCACGCGTTAGGAAAACGGGCACCCAGTTTGGATGCCCGTTTTAAGAGCATCCATATTGCATTGTAGTGACCATCTCAGAGGACCTCAGACCAGAGATGGCAAGACTGCAGATGGACAACCAAGCTTGGTAGGGAAAAATAAACTGCCTCCTAACCATTGCTAATAGTTCCCACTTGATGATGCTTTCTGTGAGGGACTTACTATTCACCTACTGCTGCCTTGTTTCCAGTGTGACACCTGTCTTGCAGACTATGGGAACCATTTGAGACCTTGAAGGATACAGAACACATTTTTTTTTTTTATGGAACATTTTATGAAAACAGGTAACAGAAAACCAATAAATAATAATATTACCTAACATAAACTACAAAGAGTAAATAGGCAGAATTAAGTATTTTAAGACAAGCATCTGGCCTACCAACAGTTGGTAAAAACATTAATAGGGAACAAACTACAATCACATATTAAAGACTGTACTGAACAGAAGAAAGAAAAAAAAAGAAAATTACCAACTCACCTCCTATGTGACCCACAAATACCCCCCCCCAAAAAAAATCCTGTCATAAATAGCCATCCCAAGAACAATAAAAAGAGTGATAAAATGAACAAAGAGACCAAAAATGATGAATTGTTGCGGGTAGCTGTGGACCCTTGGGCCGGTCTTGCAGAGTGAGGTGGAACAGTGCTCTGCTGAGAGGAAGAAGACCGGTGGGTGGAGACAGGTGTCACGGAGATCTGGAGTCTTCACCCAGGAAGCCTGCGGACCCCCCGAGAGGAGCTCATGAGGTCCCAGACCGCTGGGACTTAGGAGATCAAGCTTAGAGATGAAGAACAGTCCGAGGTCAAGGCAGACGGCGAAAGAAGAAACCAGAAGCAAGCTGAAGTAGGAGCCAGTAGGAGCTGAAGTAGGAGCCAGGGAGTCCAATCGAGGGTAGCAGGAAGAAGGAACGGAAGGCAGGAGAAGCGGGAGCAGGAGCAAGGTTACCAGGAGCGAAGGCAGGACCGGAAGACGGGAGCAGGATCAGGAGCAAGACGACTGCAGCAGAACCAGGAGTCCAAGGACCAGGAACTGGAACAGGAACAGGAACAGAATGCAGCAGCAGCAAGCAGTCACGAAGGGAACCTCTTTGCAAGGCACAGGAAGGATGCAGACACCAGCTTATACCCTAGCTGGCATCTGACGTCATTAAAGGGGCGGGCCACGGTCCGGCGGGAAAAGCCCTTTAAATTGGGCTTCCCCATGCATGCGCGTACCTAGAGGGGGAGGAGTCAGCTTGGAAGTCTCGGCGGCGTCTCCCTCGTGGAGACGCCGCCGAGAGAAGGCCCGATCTGGGCCTGTTGCCCGCGCGTCCTGCTGCTGGGCCTCCGGGGAGCCCGCACAGCCCCGAGTCTCCCGCAGACGCCGCCGGGCGGCGAAAGGTAAGGGCCCGGTCGCAAGACTTGTGACCGGGACCGCAACATGAATGGCAGAAAAGGATAACCAATTAACAGCAAGAGAGAGATAGCTGTCATCCCTTGAATGGATCCAATACTCCTACCTCAGCAAAACCCACAAATGGTTTCCAAATCTTTGAAACATCCAGGTAAGTGTCTCTTACCAGATGAGTTAGTAATTCCATAGAATAAATATGCTATAACTTTTGAAACCATAAAGTGATAGGACATTTGGTGGTGGAATTCCAATGTAAAGCAGAGACAGCATACTGCCACTAACCTTTTGATGATCAACGTGAGATACTTAGAAAAGTCTAAACTAATAACTTTCAAATTATTTCTGAGGAGCATAATTGTGGATTCCTGGGGGAGTTTCACCTGTTTAATTTTATCAATCCAAGAAATTACTTCAGACTAAAATATTGTGATAACAGGGTAATCCCACCAGACTTGCAAAAAAGTTCCCCTACCCTGATACTGCATCTAACAGAAGGGGGTCTCTTCTAAACATCATTTTATGTAACTGCACAGGTGTGAGATACTGGAGGAGGAAAGTTTTGTATCCAGACTCCTAAATAGAAGCACTAATAGGATTACCCTTAGGGAGCCTAGAAAAAATCTCTTCCAGCTTTTTATCACATAGTCTAATCCCCAAATCCTTTCCCAAACCCTCTTAAGGTCAGCAACAGGATTAGTCAGTCACTATTCACTCAGGGCCAGATTTTTAAACTTATGCACAGGCGTAGATTTGTTCACGCAACCCGTCGCGAACAAATCTATGCCCGATTTTATAACATGCGCACGCAGCCGCGCGCATTTTATAAAATTGCACACACCGAGCCCAAGGGGAGCCCCGATGGCTTTCCCTGTTCCCTCCAAGGCCGCTCCGAAATCGGAGCGGCCTTGGAGGGAACTTTTTTTGCAATTCCCCCCACCTTCCTCTCCCTTCCCCTATCTAGCCCACCCCCCATCCCTAACTAAATCCCCCCTACCTTTTATTTCCAAAGTTACGCCTTCCTGAGGCAGGTGTAACTGTGTGCGCCGGCTCGCTGTGCCAGAGGACTTGAGACCACCCCCGGACCGCCCCCGAACCTCCGCCATGCCTCCGGACCAACCCCTGACCGCCAGACCTCTGCTGGATTTCACTCTTATCAGTTAACTAATCTATTGCATTCATATATTCATCCACATCCACATCCACAATCCAATATTCCTTGGATGGAATGAGAATTGCAGATTAAATGGAAAGCCCCAATGGTATTTAATGCCTTTGTCTCTGAGTAAAGAAGTAAGAGGGCAAAAATTCTTCCCAGAGTTACTGGGAAAGATCCTGAAAGTTTTTAATCTTCACCCCCTGGAGCATCATATTTTATTTACTCCCCATCACAGTAAAAAGAACTTTTTGTCCTCAAAGTAGTGAGCACATGCAAGAAATGTTCTGGTAAATATCCGACCTTCCATCTGCAGCCTCAAATTTCACAAAGCAGTCCATGAAACCTGGTAAGCAAGCTCTAAACAGCTCATTCAGAAGCTTTGCGGTGTCCTCATTCGTGCCACTTTTGGGACCACCAACTACTCTGACATTATGTCTTCACTGATAATTCTCTAGATCATCTTAGCATTCCTTAAGCTCCCTTGTAATTTTTTCAACCTCCTTCATTTTTCTGTAAAAATCCACAATCTGTTTCCTGATATGAACTTCATTCATAGACACACTCTCTTTCAAATCTGTAATCTCTTCTTTGAGATCAGTGATAGCATTATTTACCTCTGTTCTTAAGCATTTGATTTGCTTGACCAGTTTGGAGATCACATAGTCAGCCTCAGTGATATTGGGTCCAGATTTAGGGTTAGACATACCAAAAAGGTTGTTTTGGAGTTCAGAAGGACCCCTTGAAGATCTGAATTTAGCTAAGGAGGCAGCATATAAAAGCTTTGTCTTCATCAAGATGAGAAAGAAAAGGGGCCACTGAAGGTGTAGAGCCAGCAATGTTCACAAAGGGGAAACTTCCAGAAATCTGAAACACAAGAGGAGAGAGAAAAATAAAGGTCAGAGATCTTCCATCTTCACAAAAAAGAAGTCCAAAAAATAAGGAAGCACTCAAGGCAAGATCCCTATTTTCACAACATTGTATACAGTGAAGGGGAGAGTAAACTTGAAATGGCTTTATCTCCAGGCTCCTATTAAATGCAGTAGTGAGCAGTCCTGCTACATGTAAGGAAAGGTAGGTTGAGACACATTTAAGAAATTGAATGCCTCAAGCTCACTGCTGGAAGACATGACTGTGCAGCAATAAAGGATAAACAAATACTTAAGAATATAAATTAAAGCAGCATATATCTGCAGTTCAGAAGTTCATCAGTATTTCCAGCACTCCACCCAAGACTGCCATGTTTGAATTAAGCTCAACCCCTTGGGCTCGACAGAGGAATTCACCCCCTTACTGAGGTCATTGAGCAGGAGTGCAACAGGATAAAGCCATTCTGTACAAGTTCCACGCACCTGGAGGAGACCTTTACCTATCCATATTAGGGATGTGAATCGTGTGCCCTATCGTCTTAACGATAGAAATCGTCTGGCAGGAGAAGAAAATTGTGTTTGGCACGATTTTTTAGTTCAAAAATCATTAAAAATCGTTTTTTTCCGATTAGTGCGCACTAACAGGAGTTAGTGCGCACTAACTCCCGGTTAGTGTACACTAACTCTCGTTAGTGCACACTAACAGAAAATGATACAATTTGACACTTTTCAGGTCAGTTAAGGTCAGTTTAGGAATGAATATGTATTCCTATTGGCTGCCCTCTTATTTATTCACGTTACCAAGGTTCCCACTGACAGTATATGGGGGATGGAAAATGGAAACAGTTGGTAGCTTGACAAAAAAAGTAATGTGATCAGTCAATGTGACTAGAACTTGTGCCCTAACCCTGATACCAGGGGTGTTGTGATCTTCCTGCACAAAGTGCCTTAACCCTGGCACCAGGGGTGTTGTGATCTTCATGTACACAGTGCCCTATCCCTATTAATACCAGGAGTGTTGTGATCTTCCTGCACACAGTGCCCTAACCCTGATACCAGGGGTGTTGTGATCTCTTGCACACAGTGGCCTATCCCTATTAATACCAGGAGTGTTGTGATCTTCCTGCACACAGTGCCCTATCCCTATTAATACCAGGAGTGTTGTGATCTTCCTGCACATAGTGCCCTAACCCTGATACCAGGGGTGTTGTGATCTTTCTGCACACAGTGCCCTAACCCTGACACCAGGGGTGTTGTGATCTTCCTGCACACAGTGCCCTATCCCTATTAATACCAGGAGTGTTGTGATCTTCCTGCACACAGTGCCCTAACCCTGACACCAGGGGTGTTGTGATCTTCCTGCATGCAGTGCCCTATCCCGCCTGCATTACTAGTGAGAGGCTGGCTTCACAGACAGGGGGGAGCTTCCTGACCCTCACTCCTCCTGACCCTCACTCCTCCCCTCCCCCATGTCCCAGCCAGTGAATGGTGTGTGGGTGAGGGGGGGGGGAGGATGGTGATGCTGAAACAGCTCCTTCCCTGCATTACTAGTGAGAGGCTGGCTTCACAGACAGGGGGGAGCTGCCTGACCCTCACTCCTCCCCTCCCCCATGTCCCAGCCAGTCGCACATGCTCAGTGCTGTTCCCCCTCACGAAGCTGGAGTCAATGTGTGCAGGAAAGGAGACCTGCCTTTTCCACAAGCTGGAGTCAATGTGTGGAGTAAAGGAGACCTGCCTTTTCCACATGCTGGAGTCAATGTGTGCAGTAAAGGAGATTTGCCTTTTCCACAGCTGGAGTCAGTGTGTGCAGTAAAGGAGATCTACCTTGTCCCCAAGCTGGAGTCAGTGTGTGCAGTAAAGTAGACCTGCCTTTTCCACAAGCTGGAGTCAATGTGTGCAGTAAAGGAGACCGGCCTTTTCCACAAGCTGGAGTCAATGTGTGCAGGAAAGGAGATCTGCCTTTTCCCCAGCTGGAGTCAGTGTATGCAGTAAAGGAGATCTGCCTTGTCCACAAGCTGGAGTCAATGTGTTCCGGAAAGGAGACCTGCCTTTTCCCCAGCTGGAGTCAGTGTGTGCAGTAAAGGAGATCTGCCTTGTCCACAAGCTGGAGTCAATGTGTGCAGGAAAGGAGACCTGCCTTTTCCCGAAGCTGGAGTCAATATGCTGTAAAGGAGACCTGTCTTATCCCCAGGCTGGAGTCAGTGTGTGCAGAAAAGGTGACCTGCCTTTTCCCCAAGCTGGAATCAATGTGTGCAGTAAAGGATACCTGCCTTTTCCCCAAGCTGGAATAAATGTGTGCAGGAAAGGAGACCTGCCTTTTCCACATGCTGGAGTCAATGTGTGCAGTAAAGGAGATTTGCCTTTTCCACAGCTGGAGTCAGTGTGTGCAGTAAAGGAGACCTGCCTTGTCCCCAAGCTGGAGTCAGTGTGTGCAGTAAAGGAGATCTACCTTGTCTCCAAGCTGGAGTCAGTGTGTGCAGTAAAGTAGGCCTGCCTTTTCCACAAGCTGGAGTCAATGTGTGCAGTAAAGGAGACCTGCCTTTTCCACAAGCTGGAGTCAATGTGTGCAGGAAAGGAGACCTGCCTTTTCCCCAGCTGGAGTCAGTGTGTGCAGTAAAGGAGATCTGCCTTGTCCACAAGCTGGAGTCAATGTGTGCAGGAAAAGAGACCTGCCTTTTCCCCAGCTGGAGTCAGTGTGTGCAGTAAAGGAGATCTGCCTTGTCCACAAGCTGGAGTCAATGTGTGCAGGAAATGAGACTTGCCTTTTCCCCAAGCTGGAGTCAATGTGCTGTAAAGGAGACCTGTGTTATCCCCAGGCTGGAGTCAGTGTGTGCAGAAAAGGTGACCTGCCTTTTCCCCAAGCTGGAATCAATGTGTGCAGTAAAGGATACCTGCCTTTTCCCCAAGCTGGAATCAATGTGTGCAGTAAAGGAGACCTGCCTTTTCCACAAGCTGGAGTCAATGTGTGGAGTAA
Source organism: Rhinatrema bivittatum (assembly GCF_901001135.1). Taxonomy (NCBI): domain Eukaryota; kingdom Metazoa; phylum Chordata; class Amphibia; order Gymnophiona; family Rhinatrematidae; genus Rhinatrema; species Rhinatrema bivittatum. The sequence continues at coordinate 388,883,207 of NC_042618.1, read as the reverse complement.
AGGACACCTGCCTTTTCCACATGTTGGAGTCAATGTGTGCAGTAAAGGAGATTTGCCTTTTCCACAGGTGGAGTCAGTGTGTGCAGTAAAGGAGACCTGCCTTGTCCCCAAGCTGGAGTCAGTGTGTGCAGTAAAGGAGATCTACCTTGTCCCCAAGCTGGAGTCAGTGTGTGCAGTAAAGTAGACCTGCCTTTTCCACAAGCTGGAGTCAATGTGTGCAGTAAAGGAGGCCTGCCTTTTCCACAAGCTGGAGTCAATGTGTGCAGGAAAGGAGACCTGCGTTTTCCCCAGCTGGAGTCAGTGTGTGCAGTAAAGGAGATCTGCCTTGTCCACAAGCTGGAGTCAATGTATTTGAACTGTGTAGTTCCAGCCAGGACCACCTTTCTAAAATGCACAGTGATTGGCAAATTCAACATGCACTAGCATTTCACGTGCCTGCTAACAAAAATAATAAACAAACAAGTTCTAGTCACATGAGTGTTGATCATCACATTACTTTTTTTGTCAAGCTTCCAACTGTTTCCATTTCACATCCCCCCAACCATTACCTCAGTGGGAACCTTGGTAACATCAATAGATAAGAGCACAGCCAGCCAATAGGAATACATATTCATTCCTAATTGACCTTTACTGACCTGGGAAGTGTCAACAATTTGTATCATTTTCTGTTGGTGTTCGTGAGTTTCCAGTTCCATTTCCCATCCCCCCAACCATCACCTCAGTGGGAACCTTGGTAACATCAATAGATAAGAGGGCAGCCAGCCAATAGGAATACACATTCATTCCTAACTGACCTTCACTGACCTGGAAAGTGTCAATTTGTATCATTTTCTGTTAGTGCGCATTAACGGGAGTTAGTGCGCACTAACTGGGAGTTAGTGCACACTAACTCCCGTTAGTGCGCACTAACACGATTTAACGATTTTTAACGATAAATCGTTAGAATTTCTATTGTATTGTGTTCTATAACGATTTAAGACAATATTAAAATTATCGGACAATAATTTTAATCGTTGAAAAACGATTAAAATCCCTAAATATGTTCTGTGAAGTGCAGCACTGGAAGTCAGGCTAATGGCAGCAGTACTGCAGCAATTCCAGTTTGCAATGCAGATTGGAACTGGCAGTGGCAGGCCTCAAAACAACTGCAGAAACATGCGGAAGGGAGGTAAGAAGAGAAGAGAATCAGAGAATATCCATTCCAGTGCTTATGTTGGGACCAGCATTCCCCCAGGAGGACAAACAAAGCACTCTGTATATTAATGCCCCATCAAGATTAAAAAACTGAAGAAAGAAAAAACATTAGAAAGGTCAAGGAGGAACAGAGAAATGGGATTATGCTGCCTTCCTCAACGTGGCCCTCTAGCGCCCCCCCCCCCCCCCCCAGTGAAACAGTTCTGCACTATCTCAGCAATGGATAAGAACTTGTGGGATGGCCTTTATTTGTAACTTTCTGTTTATTGAAAAAAACTTATGATGTCAATAACAAAGATATTGAACAATCATATCTCAATCAATTAAGTGAACAGAACCACAAAAGTCAATTCCAATATATTAACTTGTTCAATTTAATAATAAAGTTCTTAGGTTTGTACAAACACAATTTAGTTATTCAGTATACTGTATAAGCATATTAACCGACTTAGCTAAACTGTTGGTAAACTTTTCTCTGAGATGCTTATATCTAGCAAAGAAAAATCACTACTGTTGCTGTTACTATAGATAATCTTTAAAAGCATCCACAGGCATATTACAGGAAACAGAGAGTCATTAAAGGTCAATGTGCTTTACATGTTTTAAAGTGCACAACAATGTTAGAAAAACAGTTGTCCTTTGCTAATCCAAATATTTCCAGACAAAGGGTTATCTAAATAAATACACATTTAGTTTTGAAGTGATCAAGTATGTGTTGGTATTACTGACCTCCTTGTATCATTCACTCTTTCCAATCTCCCTCTCCTCAGTCTCTCTTGACGTCACAACTCCCATAACTCCTCCTATTGCAACCCCCAATTGAATTGAGCACCGTGAAATCAAATATCTTGTAATAAGTTTGCAAACTTATAACAAAAGAAAAGCCAATTTATATGGGTAAAACGCTTTTTACCTGTGAACAATGTTTTGGAAATTGGCACGTTAATGCATAATTCCATAGAGATCTGCAGACAAGCCAATATCCATTTCTAACTAGAAATCAGTATCCCATTCCATTGAATCCCTTAACATACTACATTGTGCCAATCAAAATACACCTGATAGTTTGATTTTTAAACATATAATGGCCAATGAACTCAAGTTTAACAAGCAAACACAACTTGATGAAATGTACTAAAGCCTTAGCATACACATTAAATTTGGTTGCAATTCATTAGCATCTGCACACTAAAAATATCATGCACATGCAGATGACTAAATGAGATACAAATGATGGTGATAATGAGCAACTTGCTTTAATGTCTCTAAGGGCCTGCTTTAAGACTAATCGGAGGAAATTCTTTTTCACTCAACGCACAATAAAGCTCTGGAATTTGTTGCCAGAGGATGTGGTTAGTGCAGTTAGTGTAGCTGGGTTCCAAAAAGGTTTGGATAAGTTCTTGGAGGAGAAGTCCATTAACGGCTATTAATCAAGTTTACTTAGGGAATAGCCACTGCTATTAATTGCATCAGTAGCATGGGATCTTCTTAGTGTTTGGGTAATTGCCAGGTTCTGTTGGCCTGGTTTGGCCTCTGTTGGAAACAGGATGCTGGGCATGATGGACCCTTGGTCTGACCCAGATTGGCAATTTCTTATGTTCTTTATTAAGGCTTTTCTCTCATTCTGTGTTACCTTAGTAAATCAGTCCCTAACTTGCCCTTTAACTCATTTTGAATTGAAATATTACATTTCTGGCTAGTTTTTAAGTTCTTGTATTTCAATAAAAAAGATCAATGATGAAATTATTTGATGGGTATTGTTTGTGTCTGTGGAGGGTTCTACCTGTCTTCAGCTTCTATGTGTAACAGCAGTGAAACATCCCTCTACTACATTCTTGCACTGGACAATGTATACCCTTGGACCAATATGAAACCCAAGCATTGGGGAAAAGTCTATGGATACATCAGTTTTCAAAGAGAAAACACATGCATACTTTTTTTTTGAAGCTTGACACAGGTACTTTTTGTTTAGAAAATAAGACATATAGAGTTGAAAATGCACATTTTCCTCTCCTGTCCTAAATGTACCCCCATGAACATCTCCCTTAAATACTGCCAAAATTATGCATGTTGTGGGACAATATGTGTTTTGTGCTTCCCGGCCGCGTCCGCTTCACGGCTGGTCCTGCTCACCTCTCCCGTCCATCTACCAGCTCCGGGCTCACTCCCTCTACTGCTGCAGCAAGTTTGCAGCATCCATGGCCCCACCGCTCACCGTCTCCAACGCTGGTCTCACTGCAGAGCTCCCGCAGGGGCTCCGCGTCCTCCTGCTCCTCGGCCCTGCCCCTAGGTGTGCACGCAGCCGACGTCATCGTACTTAAACCCACCAGCGTGGGGAAACTCTAACCCTGCGCCCTCCAATGACATCACAACTCCCTTGCATAAAAGGCCAGGCCCATTCCCTGTTAGTGCATTGTAACACCGAAAAACGAAATTTCTGGGAAATTGCCTTCATTTTTCGGGGTGGTCGAAACAGGACGAATTAGACAATTTAACAACTCCATACCTAGCATGTACATGAACTGACTCAGAGAAGTATCAGTAGTCTCTCAGAAACATCACAAGGGTAAGGATACAGTAACAACTTTTACTGTTGTTACAGTTTAAAATGGCAAGCAGAACATTGTGAGAGAAAGCAGATTTTTACATGGCTACTCTGTAACCAGATCATACAAGAGGTGTTATAAAGTTAAAAAAAAACAAACAAATCCTGGAATACACTAAATTAATTGTGAGAATATGAAACAATGACCATAATTAATGGTATTTGATTTAAAGTGCATGTAATAGGTAAGGGACAGGAAGATGTAGCTTTAGTTAAAAATAAGCTGATCTGTAGATGTTTGTAATCAGTTTAGAGAGGTATGTGACTGCAGGATAGTCTGATAAATGGAATGTTGCTAGTTACACTGATTACTTTCAAAAGAATAAAACCAACCATTCAGTGAAAAGGAAGAATCTATAAAAGAAAACCTCTGTCCAGATAAAGCCTGAAAATGTACTTGACAGCAGAAAATAGTGCCATAATAAGTAAGGAGCACTAGCTGTATTTATTAAAAATAAATGGCCAGTATTGATTCGTTTGCTGAATAATCCCATAAGTAGCCACTCTCAGGAAAATGCTATGTACAAGAGATGTTCTTTCATTGATAATAAAGATTAGGGGAATTTAATTATCTGTTAATTTACATAAATAGCTAGCTAAGACAGTACAACAAGGCAACAAGATATATATTGCAGGAAATATTCCAGCTACCAGAAGAATATCAGGCACAGAGTAGAAGGCAGGTTTTCCTTTTTTTAATTAGAGTAGTAGGAGGAATAATCGAGACTAAAATGAAAGACTGAGCAGGATACAGAGACAGCAAATTCAACAAAGAAGTGTCACACCCTAGCAGCACCAGCCTGCAACCCCCCTCCCCAAGCTTCAAGATATTCATAAACATTCATGTGTGCACTCAAACAGCATGACTAGAACAAACAATTAATAAAAAAGACAAAACACACTAAGAAAAAACACAAGAAAAGGAAAGAGAGAATATGGAGACAACATAAAAGGTGACATTGAGAGAGAGACATAGTTACAAGTAGTTGCCCATTGAAGGAAAACAGGAACTCTGTAAAAGCAAATTATACTACGAAGAATCAAATTCTTTTAGGAAATAGTAATACAGTTCAAACAATTCTAAAATTTGTTAAAGAGTTCAAATTGAAAAAGAAGAAAGGTTACTTTCGGATATAATTACTGCAATATAGAACCAGTTCTAGAAAGAGAAATAAGTTAGAATTTGTATCAATTTCATTGTTATTACAGAATTTGCATATAACATTTTTGCCTCCAGCACTTTTATTTCTCTTACAATGAATTAAAACAAAAAATACAATCAGATCATTGCATCATTAACTAATTTCCCTTTCCTATTACCCCTGCTCTCCTTCCCTATCTCCAAGAGACTTAATTGGATGCACTCTGGGTCTCAATTCACAGGAGAGGATTTTCTGGGAGTGCCCCTGGGAGAACAACGTGAGCTCCTAATTTTCATCTGTACCTTACCACAGGCCTTGATCACTTCAGCAGGAGGGACTCCTCTCATGGGGGTTTACAAATGGAGTGGTGAGTACAGTTTTTGCAAACATTTTATAAAGAACACACTAAAAGGTGAATTTTAATAAATAGTTGCACATGTAAAAATGAGCATATGTGCACACAAGGTTGGTAATTTTCAAATGGGTATGTGCGTCAGCGCACACCCTGAGACACGGCAATTTTATAACATGCGCGCGCATACACACACATTATAAAATAGCTTAGGCGCGTGTATATGTGCGCCTAATTTTACGTTTATGCGCACCCAGCAGTGTAGGTTGGGTTGGAGCCGCATAAATGAGGGAATTTTATAACAGGCATTTTTCATGCCATGATGAGTTTCACCAGTTTGCCCACCAGTCCACCCAGTCTAAAGCTAGGTCCTCCAAACCCCCCTGGCTCTTTAGCCAGCACTCCCCTCAATTAACCCCAACAACGTGTGGACATTTTCTGTGAGACAATGGAGACTCAACTTTGATATGAAATGTGAAGTTTGGGATCACTCATAAAGGTGAATTTTAAAAGCTGGATGCATGCCAAAATCAGGAGATGTAGGTGCATCTAGCACATGCTTGTGTCCCTGACATTAGCATGTGATTACAGACACATGACCAGATATGTTGCAATTTTATTAACTGCATGCACATATGAGCACATGATTATTATTTGTGCTATCTAACCTTGCTTTGTGTCAGATGCATATACTGTATGAAACAAGTCTTACTGCACAAAAAAGTGTTGTATTGAACTCCATGAGATATTTGTACAAGAGGAAATAAAATTTGAGTACATTCTGTTCTATTTTGTTTTACTCCAAAATGAATACACAGTCCCCCTAAATATCTAAAAAATATTTGGACTCGTTCATTTCAGACAATAGTGCATTCAATTTGCAAATATAGAAGATAAATGCAAAGAGTGTACACTATTTTCTGAAATGAATTAAAATACAAAAAAAGCCCACAAAAAGAAAAAAATGAATTAAAAAATTATCTGAAAACAAGCAAAGCAAAAGTTAAAAATTTCTCTGCACATCCCTAATGTTGATGCATAAGCTCACAATCAAGTTGTGTAATCTATTGGCAGAATACTTGATCAATGTGAATAGCATAGCGAGATTTACATGACATTTGGACAACGTTCTGGAGGAATAGTCCATAACACATTAGCCAGGTAGACTATGTCTGGAAGGGAGTAACAGGAATTAGATCTACTTTATGGGATCTGCCAGGTACTTGAGATGTGGATTAGCCACTGTCGGAAACAGGATGCTGGGCTTGATGGTCCTTGGTCTAATCCAGCATGGCAATTCTTATGTTCTTATTTTATGTTCTTATACTGGAAATGAGTGATATACAGATGCTGGTGAGACAGTGAGATGAATAGTCATTTTTAGGATATACATCAATATAAATAGTTCATTATAAGATAGATATCAATATAAATCAACTCAATTTATAATGATTTATAATAATATAAATAGATAATAATAGGCATTGATATATGATACTGATATAACTAGTCTAGGACAGATGTTTATAAATAGAATCAGTTTACAGAGTAGATAGTGGTAAAGTGAGTAGTATATAGGAAATGATATGGATTTTTGGCTGATGTCAATTAAGGAATACATGATAGGTTGTAGATTGAGTGTGTGCAGGTCACAGTCAGTAGTTCTTACCAATGAATGCTGGGCTAAAAAACCAAGTTTTAAACAGCTTTCTGAAAAAGAGGGAGTTTTCAATTTTGTGCAGCATTTCTGGTAGGGCGTTCCACATGACAGGGGCTATGCCTGAGAAGGCCCTATTTTGAGTGTTGGAGTACTTTATTTTCTTTGAAGAAGGGGTAGCTGTGGAAGATCCTTGGGATGACCTTAGTTATGATAGGCTTGTAAAGAGAGAGTTTCCTCTTCAGGCAGTCTGGGTCATTTCCCTTTAAGGCTTTGAAGGTTAGGCATATAGTTTTAAATTTGATCCTGTAAGGCACTAGGAGCCATTGAAGTAATATGTTCTTTCTGCTTGCAGCCTTCCAGTAGGCATGCTAGAGTGTTCTAGATTAATTAAAGTTGGTGAAGGCCTTTTATTGTAAGGTGTCATGAGGCATGGGCCTCAGAGTGAATGCTGGGGTACTGTGAGACTTGACCTGCAAAGTAATAAGGACAGCATGGACCTGCAAGTACCTGGGATAGCATGGACAAGTAGTTAATCATTTACAAGAAAATAATAATGTTGAGTTAGCGATGCTTTACTTAAAGCACACTACTCATGATTCCAACCTAAAATATGGGCTGGTTGTGTTCAAGGCTGATTCTGGAGTCACTTCAATTACTCTTAAGAAAATACCACTCAGCACTTCCAATTCTTCTTCTTTCTTCAGCATTAGCTAGCAGACTTGCCCCTTTAGCCTGCAGTCCTCTTATTCCAACATAGACTGAATATTTGTTTTAATCTCATTTCAACCTCTCTAGGAATTATAAAGATACCTTAGCAATCTAGAATACTTTCCCTAGCTCAATTATCAACTTTGTTTCAGGCTCCAAATGTTTCTTTAAACTCCTTTACTGTGATTTTAATTCTGAGACATTCAACATGGTGGAGATTTCTCTAAAGTAACTTCATTCCCCTTAAACTCTCAATACCAGTGTTTAACTGGCTTCAACATCTGCTCCCAGGTCCCAGAAGTTACCTGGTCTCAGTCCCTCTGATTACAGTCATTCTTTCCATATTTCCTCCTTTTGAAAAGTGACAATACAGCAGGGATTTCAAAAACAGCAGCTTTTTATTAGAAGGTGTTTTGCACATAAACACCTTTTCATTTCAGCAGATTCATATCACTTCTCTCAGACAGGTAGGAACACAGTTCTCAAGACAGAATTCATCATACACTTTACAGTGAAACACTGGTTGTAGTATCCCATCACACTGTAGTAGTTTGGTTCTCTAGGCTTAATCCAAACTAGCTGATATTCAATTAGTGTTGGCTGTAGTTTTTCTGTATCACTTACAGTCCCTTACCCTTAGTTAATCTTCTCCGAAGGCAGCTATAACAAACAGTGCTTGCCCCGACTAGGCTTCTCTCTCTCTCAGCTTTACTTTAGTATTGTTTGAGTCCTTATCTTGACCACTGTTTGATTTTCACTTAAGTTGCAACAGATCCTGCCTCATAGTAAACATATAGCAGTTTACCTCAGCAGTAGTAACTCAACAAAGAAGATCCCTTTCAGGGCTTCTAGAAAGCATTTATTTTACTTATTCCTCACAATAAAACACAGTCCTAAAGCTTAAATATATGTTTTCTTTCAAAAAAAAAAAAAAAAAAGAAAGCTTCATTTAACTTAATATTGTGAGTTGCTTGCTGAATCCTTCTTCTGGAACTGGGTTCTCTGACTCTTCCATCATTTCACCAAGCTGAGCTGCCTCTCTGGTCTTGACGGCTCAATCTCTGTAGTTGTGCTCTCTGGGATGCTGAGATCCTCTCCTCCTCTTTCTTCATTACTGGCAGCACTCGCTTTATACAGGTGCTAGTCTACTACTGCAAGAGTGGTTAGCTACACCTCCTCTACTCAAAATACCGTAGCTAGTGACTCCTTAGTTTGGGATTTGTACTCCTTCCGGCATCCTTCTGAGCAGCACATTTTTTCCAGTTCTACAAAAGACTCCTATTGGAGGAAAGCTAGAGGTTTTCCTGCTTTTTGAAGTGCAGGGATTAAACCAAAACATAGTGAATCATCACATAAGGCCATTGTATAGTGCATTGAAGCAGTCCAGCAGAGCTATTATCATGACATAGATTACTGTGAATTATCATGATGAAAATGACCTGGTAGTGTATATCATTGAAGAAAAAAGGCCCCCTGATCTAGAACAGCCCAGGTACCTCAAGTCCAGGAGCTGAACTAGACCCATTTTACTGGGGCATGGATTCCCAAAGTAGGCAGGAGTGGTGGTTCTAGGAGTACACCGGGACAAGAGTTTGAGGAGGAAGACTTCCAGAAGCCAGAGTTCCAGGAGCAAGGTCCCAGAAACATGTAGAACAATCCAGCAGGAAGTAAGAATTTTCAGGAGTTGTTTGTGTCAGCAAATGCTTCCCTCTCAGTTGGGTTTAAATATTAGCATCAATCAGGGCTCCACTCCTAAACCAGCCAATCTAATCTGAGGGCATAGATGGAACCTTCTTGCTGACAGACAACTTTCTATTGCCGGTTATACCATCCATGTGGTCTTGATAATTCTTTGTCTTTAAGAAGTCAATTTTAAAAAGATTTATCCAGCTAACTTTAGAAGTTCACTTGGTAATTCAAACTGGTTAAATCTGTATATCTGAAATTGCAAGGCACTCAAATTTAGCAGGTCAAAAAGAGGAGGAACCAGAGGCAGAATTTAGATTTGGCCAGTCTGAACTAACCATCCTTTTTGAGTCATATAATTCTGGTCTCATAAATAACTGGCTTAAATTGAACCAGATAAATATTGTCCAACTAGATTTAAGAAAAAAATTCAGGAACAAACCTAGCTAGCAGGCCGATACAGTAAGGACGCGTAAGAAAGAGTGTGGCAGTGCCGGGCGCACCCTCGTTTGCTGCGCGCACAGTTTGGATCAAATACCGCTCGATACAGTATTCAAATGAGACGCAAATGCAAGCCGGGTCCAAAGCGCGTTCATGAAGCGGTAGGCGTGTGCAATCCATTTTACTGTATAGAGCGATATACAGCACCTGTACAGTATCCTGGCTGCGCTGGTACCTGTCATTTCAAATGTCATTTGAAATGTCATTTGAAATGTTATTCCACCAGGAAAGTGGATGGTTCTCCTACAGACCCCGCTGCCTTGAGCGCCGGCAGCAGCAAGCCCCAGCAGCCGGCGATCGGCGGCAGGGAGCGCAACAAAGCACCTGTGCACGCAGCTCCGAATTTCTGCCTCCTTTGGATGGGCAAGAGAGAGACGAAATTTCACAGGCAAACTTTCCCCCAACCCCTGCTTACCTGCCCTGGCCATGGCCACGCAAGCCCCCAGCAGCAGCAACAGAAAGGCGTCCATGGGTGCCGGTCTCCCATGTGGGTGCGCTGACAGCTCCGGAGCAGACCCAGTCTTCTCTTCCCTCCTTCCGAGGCGCGCACCACGGCTCCCCTGCCTCCCAGGGGCAGCTGGTGGCGAGAGCGGCTTCAGCAGCCCAGGGCGGATCGGGCGCTCCCCATGCGAGGCAGCTTCCAGCAGCCCCCACCGGTGAAGGTGCATGAACGCACGCCTGTATGCCCAATTTGGGCGTTCAAGGCAGCAGGCGCATGTATGCACACCGTGACCCTACCCTTACCCCTGCCTCTAACACAGGGGTAAGGGTAGGCGGTAAGTTAGCAGGTTAAACGCGCGGCTAAACTGCAGGTTAAGAAGGCAATAGTCTGGGCGCGCTTTACTGAATGGGGGGGAATAGCTAATCCGGTTTACATCTCATATACATGCCGCGGGCAGAAGGGGTTACTTGTTGATTTAAAGAGGCGGTAAGAATGGGTTAAAGGGGATAGTGGATCGCGGGTTGGGCTAACGCGGCCAAATTGTGAGTAAAAGGCGGGTTAGAAACAGGGTAACCGCGGCCGCACTTTACTGTATTGACCTGATAGTGAGTTTTTGAAAATTGATCCCAAACATCTGTCTTCAAAACTGCAAAATGCCAGTTCTACTACCATATTCCTTTCACATAGTTCCTTCAATTGTATTATGTTGATGTATTGTACTATGATTATTTGGATGCATTTGATATTTTCATTGTATATTCTTTTGTTGTAAATTGCTTTGGGTTGAACTTTTCTTTGAGGAAGCCAATCTATAAGTCTACTATAACATAAAATTCCATAATGTGTGGCAAAAAGGAGCCATTTGTCAGCTGGCAGTGCAGGAGTTACTGGGCATCACTCCTGCCCAATTGGGGACCTCAGCCTCCATCAATAAAGGGCATTCTAGTGGGAAGGGATTATAGACAAAACAGGAACAGTTATTTATATAGGAGTCGATTTAAAAAATCGTGTGCGTGCCTCCATGTGCACTCAATTCCCGGTGCGCACACATTGACGCGCTGATCTTATAACATGCATGCGCCTGCACGCGCATGTTATAAAATCCAATGGCCACATACACATATGCGCCAGATTTTAAAATCCTCATGCGCATGTGCAGGTGGCCCGCGGCTCGCACATGAAGGGGGGGGGGAATTTTCTAATTTTGCGCAGCAACACAATCAGCCTTTTTCCCAATTCCCTCCCAGTCTGCTCCAATTAAGGAGCGGAGAGGGAGGGAACTTCCCTACCCCCCTACCTAACCTTCCTCCCTCTTCCCCTCTCTTCCCCTCTCCTCTCCTCCCCGCCCCTAAACCTAGCCTAACTATTGCCAAATTTTTTATTTTGGCACTTACTGCTCCTCTGGAGCAGAAGTAATCTCTGCGCATCGGCCAGCTGCTGGCGCACGCTTCCCCAAGACAGTGTCCAATGGCGCTGTCCTAGCCCACCCCCCTCTATGCCCCCAGTCTGCCTCTTTGGAGAGGCCCAGCACTTTGGGGCATACTGGGGTTTTCGCGCAAGGCTGGGCCCTTTGTAATATGTGCGTAGTGCGTGCAAAGCCCGGCCATGCGCGTAAACACTGAAATTTATACGTGCAGCCCATTTAAAATGTACTTGATATTGGGTGGGGGCAGCACTTTTATCCAAGGGTCATGTTTGGAGTTGGGTGGGGGAACTACTTTGAGGTTGAAAAACTCATGTGCTGAGGGGATGGAAATATCTGGATTTGGGGGCATTTTTTCAATCTGCAGTGAGGGCGACACCACTCAGGTCTAGCTTCCTCTTTAGGAATTGGAGTGGCCTCAGAGCATCAATAGGCACATTTACCTCTCAATTCTCTTGGTGGAAAGATAACTATACCTCTTGATGTCTTGAGGTCCATAGTTAATTCTAAAAGATGTATGCTGGATTGCAAAACATACTGGGATTCAGATTCCTGCCTTTTATTGTTAATGAGTTACTTTGCATGCAGCTCATCATTATTTTCTTTCATTGGCCAGAATTTTTTAGCATTATCATTAATGTTTGTATGAGCATAATCAATAACTTTCATTAACATGGTTTTAATGTGTTAAATCAAATTATAAACATGCAAAATAAACACTGGTTCAAAAAATTCCCAACAATTTTTGCAAACAATATTAAGTACCTAAATAGTACACTGCACAAAAAATGGAAACAATTCAGATGGTCAACATTAAAGTCCCTAGACTAATTAGTGCCCAAATTAAAGGCTTTCACTGACATCATAGTTTAAAAAATATATACAAAATTTTCAAAATTCCATAAAGAAATTTTCAAACTTTTTTCAACAAAACATCAAACTAGTGAAGTTTTAAAATCCAACATAAAAATGTGCAGGGCTTATCTCAACAAAACACCAGCCAGCATTACATTCATTGTGCAGTACTTATCTCAACAAAATGCCATGGGCCATGTTTCACTTCAGTTCAGTTGCTTCAGGGCCAAATAATCAGGTACTTCAAATTCTTCACTGACAGCAACCTTCTATTCCAGGAAAAATGATACTTAATATTGATTGCAAGAATTGTTGTGAATATTTTGAACCATTTCTTTTGCATGCTTATCTTTTGATTTATCCACTGGGAAATTTGGATTATTTTTTTATTTAAAGTGTTAAAATGTCAAATTTTATAACATGCATTACCATATTAACACTGCTTAATGAATAGGCCCCTAAAATGTATGATCCATACAACTTCCAAATAGTGATCTGCAATTAATTTTGGTTATAGTGACTTATAGATCATGGTTTGAAATTGTGTGTGTGTGTGTGTGTGTGTGTTGATACACAGTACATAGGTAATCTCTGCTAAGGATTTTGTTTTGGATTCATACTCTGAAAAACAGATAATCATGAAACTCTCAGATGCTTGTCCCAGCATAAGCTACATTGACAGAAATGGGGAATGAAACATACACATTGGTGTACTACAGCTTGTTTCCTGAGAAACTATCGTAGCATAAATTCAAATCTCACAAAAAGGATATGTATTCAACAGGCTTCCAATGGAAGTGGTAGAGACAAAACAATATTTGTATTCAGTTAAGCAGTGGTAAGCACATAGGTTTAGTGAGAGAAGTAAAAATTCAACCACATATCAGGTAGTGTCAGTAGTATTATAGCAGAAGGGGAAATGGGCAGACTGGATGGGCCTCATGGTCATTACCTACAATTATAATCTTTGTTTCTGTGTTTAACTGAATGATATGTCATTAATGGTCACTGGATGAGAACAACTAAGTTAAATGAATTTCTCTATCTTCACCTCCACTTCCCAAAGGAAATCCATTCAGTACAATCCACATGTCCAAAGGGTAATGGAAACAATAATTAACCTCCTACCAGCTGGCTCAGTTGATAAAGAATCTGCCTGGAAGTGAGGAAGTCACATCTCAGAGCCTGTCCAGTAAAAGGCTATTAAGTCACAGATAATCTGAGTTGTGTTGATTAGGATGTAAAATTATATCAAAAGCACACTGAATTATAAATATGTTGGATAGGCTTTAGAAAAGTAAACGAGCTAAACAAATAGGAATGTAATGAAAGTGTTAAAAATAACAGCATTATGTACATTATGAGTTGCTTTTATGCAGAAGTGAATGCATGTGAGAATCGTATAAAATTCACAGTTAAAGCATTTAACAGCTATAAAGGAAGCAATTTAATGCATTTAAATGTATAAAAGCTAACTGGTTTTAATGCTTCAGTGAAGTAATCCAAAATAAAGATGTACAGGTGAAGGAAGAAATCATCTTGCCATTTTACATGGGGAAGGCAAGTCATAATGAAAATGACTAGCATTATATAATTTTTACTGTTTTGTTTCATAGATCTTCAAAATATGAGTAAAAGCTCAAAAGGAACACAGAAGCCTATCCTTGCATATAAGTTGTTTTCTTACTATGGAATATCCATATGCCCTGGCTTCGACAATTTTGACAGCTGTAAAAGTATCCAGCAAGCTCACAAATTTTTCTGAATGGAGATTTATTCATTGACAGTGTAGTGAATAAATGAATACCAAATGTAGGTAGGATATTAGTGCTACCAGCACTTAGGAGTGAATTTTCAAAGACTTGCACATATAAAAATTAGTATATAAGTGCATAAGTAGCACATACTTGCCTACCTACTATTTTATAAATCTCAAACATATGCACATATTTTTGCTTTTGCATGCATGCGTGCATAAAAGGGGCCATTCTGGGGCAGGGCTAATGTTTACATATGTAAGATGCTATTTTATGTTTAAACGTTTTTTATTGAATATTTTAAAAGACACTCAAGCACGTAGATTTGCCAACTCATGTAATTTTACTCTAGCTAATTAGCTTGCAGAAATTATCTTGAACATGTTTATTGCATGCTATTGGTGGGGTGGGAGGTCTGGGTGAACTGTGGTGATTGAAAAAGCAGGGGCTTTACGCACACTGAAGCCAGTTGGAACAAGAATCAAAAGGCTGCTGGGAAATGTAGTCTGCAGACTTTGTGCAAAGAAAGCAGTTAAGGTCAAAGCAAGCAGCCAGGCAAACAGATGGGGCTGATTGGGGAAATATAGGTGAGTCTGCTTTTGTAAACAGCATGACTCTTAAGCCCTGCTTGTAATCAGAGAAAGGGAGAAAGAGAGAGACAAAACCAGATGAGGAACTCAGAGGGAAAGAGCTTCCATGGACCCAGGGGCAGAAAAAGCTACAGTTTTTGATTAAGGTTCTGTTGGGAAATTATTGCTAAATGATCCTAGAAAGTAGGACTGGCATAACCCTAACTTATGAGTGGAAACTTAGGAGTGGAGGAGTAGCCTAGTGGTTAGAGCAGTGGGCTATAAACCAGGAGACCAGTGTTCAAGTCCAGTTGTCGCTCTTTGTGACCTTGGGCAAGTCACTTTACCCTCCATTGCCTCAGGTACAAACTTAGAGTGTAATCCCTCTGGGGATAGGGAAATACCTGCAGTACCTGATTGTAATCTGCTGTGAAAAGTGGAATATAAATAAAATGTACTGTTCTGGGGATGATCTGATGTGTCAGGATAGAAAGTAGAATACTTTGAATTCAGGTTAACTTGGAGAGTGTGAAGAAGGACAGGAAAAGGGAAAGAATCCCTGATACAAAGTGAAGTTGAGATACTGGTACCAGTAGTATGGCACTAGAAGGGTTCATAAAGTTGAAGCCATTCAGTGATGAGGCAAAGTTGGAAAAGAAGAAGAAATGGGTAGAAAAAAATGGCCAAAATACTTAACAGCTAGAGAGGAACCTAATGGTGAGAAACCTTAGGGCAAATGGACACCCTACAAGGGATGCTAAACTGAGCAAAAAATAGGTCTGCTGAGGCCTGGAGTTTAGATTGTGAAAGAAAAGGTCAGATCTACAGGAAAGTAGAGTTCCTAAAGAAGATTTATAACCCTAGCAAAGATCACCAAAGAGGGGCTAATAAAACTGCAGGGGTGTCAAGGTCTTTAAACAGGGACCCAGAGGGAAAAGTAGTAGGAAGAAGGGAATCACAGACAACAGCATAAACCCTGAGGTCCATATGCAAAAGCCGTATAGATGGATAACTCTGGTTGGGCCATATCCTAAAGTTAGCTGGTTAGACTGTATTGCTGGATATCTTTATCTGCCTAACTATCTGAGCTGCACAGTGGCTGAAAATGGACCCCATTCCCCACCCCCACCCCTATATCCACTAGTGAAACTGGGAAAGGTAGAGTTTGGTGGATTTTTAAAAGCTCTGAGAAAAGACATACAGGAGGGTCCACAGGATATAGATGGAATAGATACAGAAAAGATAAAAAGTTAATAACTTCGTGACCGCAGATGCACTACGCGCACCGCTGCTCTCCTATACCTTTTGTATCTTACTACAATTTATTCAAACATATGAGACTCAGTCTCCTTGTGGTGTAAAAAGGCTGCAGCTTTATTATTTAATTAACAATAACATAATGATGCACGAGTCGCCCTTCTTATCTGTATATAATCGCCAGTCCAGGGTGCCACCCGCCGAGTCTCCTAGTGAGGCGGTCCCTTCTACCAGCCCCCCGCCGTTCTCCTCCTAGCAAGGGGGCCCCCATCAGGGCCTGCCAACTCAGGACCCGACTCGTGCACCCGCCACCAGCATGAGGTAGTATCACTTGCCTCATGCCTCCCCAAAACTGCGGCCTTTTCAACGAAAAATTCTTCAATGGCTTCCTGAATGGAGTTGTTGAAAAGGTCAATGCCAATATCTGAAAGATGTATGTGGTCTGCCCTGTAAAACTTTCACACATGTCTTCATCCCAGTCGTGTCATATGTGCCGGCCCCCTAAGCTGGTCACCCATCTTCCTACTTGCCGGTTTACCTTCTTTCAACCTCTTTTCCATAACTTACTGTCCTTCCATTTTAGCCACTGTATTATGTCTGATCACATGATACATGAATTAGGCAGGTAAGAAACCAATTCTTTCCAATCATATTTTTTGCGTCTTATTAACTCAATGCATGACGTTGCTCCCAGGTCATTGCCTCCCAGGTGAATGACCAGGGTGTCGGGTTCAGCCAAAGTGTCTTTACTGTGCTTTATTCTGGGTAAAAGTTGTTCCCAGGTCATCCCTCTCAGACCCATTCATATGATTCTCACATTTTTTGGTGTCAGACCCAAGTGAGTCCCGTATGATTGCACCCGCGCCCTCTTTTCTGCCCAGTGAACAAAAGAGTGTCCGATAATCCAGACACTCCTTTCCCATGTCCGTGTTTCTGTAAAAGAGGTTAAATAAATGAGGTTATGTCATATGGCGCTTGGTCTAATATATTTATACACCGCATCCGATTTCCATCTACCGATACTCTGAATAGTGTCTATATTTAATCCTGCTTGCGCAGCGCTGGTGGCCGCGCCTATCCTGAAAGTGAGTACTGAATTCATTGGGGTTGTGTCCTATCTGCTTGATTGTCAATTTGAGGACCATATCTAGTGAGTGGTGTTAGATCTTATGTACTAGCAATTACGTGCCACCTGCTGGGCAGTTAATAGGTACATCTTCAGATGTACCTATTAACTGGCATGTGCAGGTCTGTATCTTCTTTAAATGCAGTTTAGCACCTCTAGCAGCTTGGTCTGTTTTTGATCTATGAATGGTTATCTGCACTACCTGTTCGGTCACCATGATGTTGTTGAATAAGATACCTCCAGCACCAGCTTTGTATTTTGATGCAGCACCATCTCGCTGATTCGTAGTGCTCCGAAAAATGCGAGAGAAAAGGCTGTTCTAAATAACTGGGCCTCGAATTGTGATACACATACAATGGGTAACACCGACCACATCTGTGAAAGCAAGTCATGAGTGATTGGCTTACGCCAATCTATGGCTGGTCCTGCCATTTTGGCTCAACCTGCCATTAATTTCTTAATCAACCTGCAATTAATTTCTTAATCGCCCCATCCTCTTGCCTTTGAGAAAAAGGCGAAGCCGGCTAACTGGCTAGTCACCACTCCTCTAGATACACCCCTCTCTTTTGAATTGACAATGAATTTGACTATTAATTCTTGTGTAACAGGTACTTCATTCCAACCTCTCTCCTTAATGAACTCTGACACTGTGTCATATGCTCTGGTGTACACATTCCATATGGAGGGGGTGATTGATCTCCTTAGAAGGTCCTTTGTGGCATCGTCCCAATGCTCCACAACTTCCTCGTATGCTCCAGGAACCTGTTTATGAAACAAATCCCATTTAGCTCTTGACAATGCATCGGAAACCGTGTTATGCACGCCTGGGACATGTCTTGCCCTTACTATCATGTTCAACGGAATACAAGTTAGTATTACCTCCCTGAGTAACTCTGCCACTCTTTGACATTTTGCCGATTGCTTATTGATAACTTGTACCACTGACATATTGTCGCACCAAAAAACTATGGGCAGGATTTTAAAAGGGTTACGCACTTAAGTTAAGCGTGTAACCCTTAAAAAAAACCCCTGCGTGCGCCAAACCTATTTTGCATAGGCTCGGCGGTGCGCACAAGCCCCGGGATGCATGTAAGTCCTGGGGCTTTGCTAGGGGGCTTGTCAGGGGCGGCGCGACGTTCAGGGCATTCCGGGGGGCGTTCCAGGGGGCATGGTGCTGGCCCGGGGGCATTCCGGGGGCATGACCGAGGCCTCCGGACAAGCCCCCGGGTCGGGTGATGGCGCAGCAGTGGGCCATTGGCGCGCGCGAGTAACGTCTGCTTCGAGCAGGCGTAACTTGTGTGATAAAGGTGGGGGGGTTAGATAGGGCCGGGGGGGTGGGTTAGGTAGGGGAAAAGCGGGGAAGGTGCGGAGGGTGGAAGGAAAGTTCCCTCCGAGGCCGCTCTAATTTTGGAGCGGCCTCGGAGGGAACGGGCAGCGCGCGCAGGGCTCGGCGCGCGCAAGTTGCACAAATGTGCAACCCCTTGCGTGCGCCGACCCCGGATTTTATAAGATACGCACGGCTACGTGCGTATCTTATAAAATCCAGCGTACTTTTGTTCGCGCCTGGTGCGTGAACAAAAGTACGTGCACGTGCTGTTTTTTAAAATGTACCCCTCTATGTTTATTACGCAACTTGCTGCCCCAAATTACTAGTGCTACAAGAATGGGGAACAACTCCAGAAAAGTAATGTTGCGCGTTAAACCATTCTGTACCCACTCCTGCGGCCACTGCTCGGCCACCCTGGAGCCCTGCCAGTATAGACCGAAACCCCATCCTCCAGATGCATCGGAGTAAATTCCTATGTCCTGGTTTGATATTGGGGGGTCTTGCCAAATGGATGTTCCATTAAACCTGTCCAGGAAAGATGACCATAAATGCAAATCATCTTTTATTGGAAGCGTAATTCTGATGCGATGTCTTGGATGTGAAACTCCGATCAGGCTTGTTATTAACCTTCTCAGAAAAGCTCTTCCCAATGATATCACTCGGCATACGAAAATGCCTAATAGTGATTGCACCTCGACCAAAGTCATCTTTTTTGCCGCTGTCACTTACTTCAGCCTTTTACGGATGTCGGCTAGCTTGTCATGCGGGAGCCTGGATTCCATCTTCATGGAGTCGATCTTGATGCCCAAGAATTTGATTGAAGTGGTGGACCCCTCAGTCTTCTCGTGTGCAATAGGGATTCTGAATTTGGTTGCTATTTTATGGAATGTACTTAGTAGTCTTGCACATGCCGTTGAACGATGGGGACCCACAAAAAGGAAATCATCTAGGTAGTGCATGATGTTGTTCATTCCTGCTTGTTGCTTCGTTACCCAATGCAGGAATGAACTGAATGCCTCGAAGGTAGCACATGATACCGCGCACCCCATTGGCATGCATTTGTTGAAATAATACTCTAAGTTGAAACAGAAACCCACTATGGGAAAGCAGCTGGGATGGACAGGGAGGAGCCAGAAAGCCGATTCAATGTCTGTTTTTGCCATTAGTGTCCCCCTTCCGCATCCACGCAATATTTGTATGGCACTATCGAAAGAAGCATACTGTACTGCACATTCTTCTCCCAGTAAATGATCATTTACTGATACGCCCTGTGGGTATGAGAGATTTTGAATCAGTCTATATTTTCCAGGCTCTTTTTTTGGTATGACTGCCAACGGATATATCCTCATTTTGTTGTAAGGTGGAAAGTGGAAAGGTCCTGCTATTCTGCCTTTGGCCAACTCCTCTTGGATTTTGTCTTGTATGAGTGCTTGATGCTTAGTGTTCGATTTTGCATGGTCAGTCTGTGTTTCCTCCAGGCTCCCTTGAAATGGTATTTTGAATCCTTCGCGAAATCCCTCTGTCAACTTAACTGCCTGTTGTTTGTGTAGGTACTTTTATAACCATGGTATCATGGCTTCACTGTTAATAGGGGATGGTGCTTTTTCAAATATGGTATTAGCTCTTCTCTTTGGGATTACTCCCTGGCAAACCCTTCTTGTTACATTTAAAAGCGGAAAGAGTAGCTGAGCAAATTGAGCATATATGCTTGAATTTGTAATCTTGGAAGGAACAGGAAGACTTGCTATATCTCCAGCACGCTCCGTTATTATGGCTGTACACTCCGTTGTTATTGCTGTAGGTTGCTTGACCGCTGTGATTGTTTGATTGTCTTGGTCTGTTGTATGGTCGCATTGTATTTGCTGTATCCTGCATCTTGCTCTTCATATGCCTGAGCCACAGGCTGACATCTTGCGTCCCTCAAGACATGAAGCGGTTCTCTTCCATTTTGTCCCTGAAACGCTCATCATAATTTAACCATGCCCATCCTTCGTACTCTCTGTATGCATCTAAAATAGTGTCTGCATAGCTGAGCCTTGGGGCATATTGTGCTGGATCTTCTTTTCTCATGATGCTTATCATGCGCAAAAATGCTCTTATCCAGTTTATGATGTTTCTGGCAATCGGTTTATCAAATCCATGGACATACTTTCATTTTTGACTCCCTTTTTTCTCACTTGTGTTTCTTCTTCCTTCCATAATTTTAAAAATGTTGATGTATATCCTTTTTATAATTTTTTTTACATAGGTTTTTGGGCACACTCTCCCATAATTGTGTTAGAGCTGTCAATGCAGGTGGAGCATGTGATGACTCTTCGTCCTTTGCGCTCGGCCTTTCATGGTCATCCTCGGATGAAGAGTCCGTGTCAGAGTCTGAAGAGGAGCTCGAAGAAGAGGACTCGGAACCCGATTCAGTTATTACTTGGAACAACAACAAAAGATCCAGAGATTGGAAGAGAATGATAGATTACAAATTAATTGAAATAGGTCTGAAATTTAATTTTTTAGTTATTTCAGAATCCTGGGGTGCATACCATCCAGTCTAGGTGATTTACTGCTCTTCAGATTGTCAGTCAGACCTACCACATCTTCCAGGTTCATCGTGATTTGATTCAGTTGATCTGAATCATCATTCATGACAACCATGTCCAGAATGGGTATATCTCCAAAATCCTTTTCTGTGAACACCATAGCAAAGAAATTGCTTAATCTTTCCACGATGGCCTTATCTTCTCTAAGTGTCCTTTTAACCTCTTAATAATCCAACAGTCCAACTGACTCCCTTGCAGGCTTTCTGCTTCGGATATATTTTTAAAAGTTTTATTGTGAGTTTTTCTCTCTATGGCCATCTTCTTTTCAAATTCTCTCTTAGCCTCTCTTATCAATGTC
Organism: Rhinatrema bivittatum; assembly: GCF_901001135.1. Taxonomy (NCBI): domain Eukaryota; kingdom Metazoa; phylum Chordata; class Amphibia; order Gymnophiona; family Rhinatrematidae; genus Rhinatrema; species Rhinatrema bivittatum. Next base: position 388,861,714 of record NC_042618.1, on the reverse strand, counting down.
TTAAATTTAACTTGCCAGTGCTTATGCTTTATCCTATTTTCTTCTGAGGGATCCTTCTTCCAATTTTTGAAGGAAGATCTTTTGGCTACAATAGCCTCTTTCACTTCACCTTTTAACCATGTCTTCCTTCTACCTTTCTTAATGCGTGGAATATATCTGGACTGTGCTTCTAGGATGGTATTTTTTTTAACAATGCCTATGCCTGTTGCAAAATTTTTACCTTTGTAGCTGATCTTTCAGTTTTTTTCTCATTTTCTCAAAGTTTCCCTTTTGAAAGTTTAGCACTAGAGCCATGGATTTATGTACTGTGACCCCTACAGTCATTAATTCAAATTTGATATTATTATGATCAGTATTACTAAGCGGCCCCAACACGATTTCCTCTTTCACCAAATCCTGCTCTCCTCTGAGAATTATATCTAAAATTGCTCCCTATCTCGTTGGTTTCTGAACCAAATGCTTCATAAAACATTCATTAATTCCATCCAGGAACTTTATCTCTCTATCATGCCCTGATGTTTCACTTGCCCAGTCAATATTGGGGTAATTGAAATCTGAATCAAAAAAGTGCAGATAGATTAATTTTAAGTCCCGATCAAAGGATTTCCAAACTCTTTTTTGCAAGAAATAATTTTTATATTTTATTGCGGCAACTCCACTGCATTATATTTCCAACGAAAGATATATTCAAAAGTCCCCTGACACGGTCCCGTGTTTCGCCGGTGGCTGCATCGGGAGGGACCACAAATTTTAATGAATCTGAAAATTAAAATAATTGAAGATCAGTACATAACAATGGACTTAGGCCAGCAATGAACTCAAATAAAATAGTTACATACCTTGGTGCAACGCAATTCAAAACATGGCAGGGAGTGCATTAACCCTCAGTACAACCAGGTATTTAAAGACAGAGTTTGGGCGCCAAATTACAGGTGAGTTGATCACAATTTGCATGGGAGCCAATCACCGGTTCCCAAGAGTCTGTGCGCCCAGTAGCAGTGCAAGGGCGGACTACCAGAGAGAATTATGGAGATTAAGCAACATGGTTAAGAAAACAGATGCCACTCGATCTCCCGATTTAGACCTTTGGGAGACACAGTATTCAAAGTAAAAATCCAGTTTTGTTCTTGTCTACCCAGATGTTCTGCATAGTTACACCCCCCCCCCCCCCCCGAGCTGACTTAGGAACTACCTCAATGACAAAAAACCGCAAGTCAGCAACACTGTGAGAGAAGCTCATCCAGTGTGAGACAAGAGGTTCTTGGTCACGAGAGGTTCTAATATTCGAGCAGTGCTCGATAATCCGGGTTTTGATTTTGCGGGAGGTTTTTCCAACGTAGAAAAGAGGACATGGGCATTTAATTACATAAACCACTCCTTGTGATGTACAGTCAGAATTAGTTTTTAGATAAAAAGTTTTATTAGTAACAGGGTGTTGAACACATGAAAGAGTCTCCGAATGGTGGCATACTATACAGTGCCCACACGGCCGATGTGTATAAGCTCCAGAAGGGGACGCATCAACCCTGCCTCGATATACATGAACCAGTCTGTCTCTTAAATTACGCCCCCCACGGAAGGTAAACCACAAAGGGCCTTGGAACGTCTGATGTAAAGACAAGGCATGCCAATGTGAGCGAATAATTTTAATGACTTCTCGACTCAGAGTAGAGAATGGGAGAATGCAATTATTAGTAGGCTCCGATGAGGAGGACTGGGGAAGAAAAAGTAAGTCTCGATTTACAAAAAGAGCCCGTTTGAAGGCATTTCGAATCACTTTTGTGGGATAGCCTCTCAGCATAAAGCGGGATGTCATGATTTGTGCTTGTTTTAAAAATTCTTCACGGGTCGAGCAAAGACGCCGTAATCTTAGAAATTGACCTGTTGTGATGTTTTTATGCAGGTTCCGAGGGTGACAGCTGTCAAAGACTAGTAAAGTGTTTCTATCAGTTTCTTTACGATATATAGTGGTGTGAAATTTGTCATTTTTAACAAAAATTAAAATGTCCAGAAATGCTATAGACGATGGATCTATAGAAAAATTAAACTGAAGATGTTGGTTAAGAGAATTAAGCCAATCTAAAAACATCAGGAATTGAACATCAGTACCCCGCCAGATGATAAATATATCGTCTATAAAACGTACCCATAATGCTATCTGATTTGACCAATGAGATGGATAAATCCATGAATCTTCAAATTTAGCCACATACAGGCATGCAAGGCTGGGGGCCATAGTGGCCCCCATCGCTGTGCCTTTAATTTGCTGATAGAAAGTATCTTCAAAACAGAAGTAGTTTTTTGTTAGTGCAATTCAGCAAGTTTCAGTACAAATGACGTAGAGATACGACAGGGGGCAGGGCAGGAATTCAAGATATCTTCTATCACTTCTAAAGCTTCAAGCTGAGGGATGTTGGAATAAAGGGATACTATATCAAGTGTGACAGAAAAATTGATCCTTAGGGGGGGACATGGACTCCAGAATGGAAATGAGATGTGAGGAATCTCGGACATATGATTTGATCATAGGGACAAATGGTTTCAAAAAAAGTCCACAAATTTTGAAAGAGGCTCAAGCAAGGAGCCTATACCTGCAACTATTGGATGCCCAGGTGGATTTTCTAGGCTTTTATGGATCTTTGGGAGTGTGTAGAAGGCAGGAGTAATAGGATGCTCTACTAGTAATTTTTTTTTTTTTTTGAGAATGTTGACGCCCCGTGAAGGTAAATTTTTACTAGTAGAGCATCCTATTACTCCTGCCTTCTACACACTCCCGAAGATCCATAAAAGCCTAGAAAATCCACCTGGGCGTCTAATAGTTGCAGGTATAGGCTCCTTGCTTGAGCCTCTTTCAAAATTTGTGGACCTTTTTTTGAAACCATTTGTCCCTATGATCAAATCATATGTCCGAGATTCCTCACATCTCATTTCCATTCTGGAGTCCATGTCCCCCCCTAAGGATCAATTTTTCTGTCACACTTGATATAGTATCCCTTTATTCCAACATCCCTCAGCTTGAAGCTTTAGAAGTGATAGAAGATATCTTGAATTCCTGCCCTGCCCCCTGTCGTATCTCTACGTCATTTGTACTGAAACTTGCTGAATTGCACTAACAAAAAACTACTTCTGTTTTGAAGATACTTTCTATCAGCAAATTAAAGGCACAGCGATGGGGGCCACTATGGCCCCCAGCCTTGCATGCCTGCATGTGGCTAAATTTGAAGATTTATGGATTTATCCATCTCATTGGTCAAATCAGATAGCATTATGGGAACGTTTTATAGACGATATATTTATCATCTGGCGGGGTACTGATGTTCAATTCCTGATGTTTTTAGATTGGCTTAATTCTCTTAACCAACATCTACAGTTTAATTTTTCTATAGATCCATCGTCTATAGCATTTCTGGACATTTTAATTTTTGTTAAAAATGACAAATTCCACACCACTATATATCGTAAAGAAACTGACAGAAACACTTTACTAGCCTTTGACAGCTGTCACCCTCGGAACCTGCGTAAAAACATCCCAACAGGTCAATTTCTAAGATTACGGTGTCTTTGCTCGACCCGTGAAGAATTTTTAAAACAAGCACAAATCATGACATCCCGCTTTATGCTGAGAGGCTATCCCACAAAAGTGATTCGAAATGCCTTCAAACGGGCTTTTTTTGTAAATCGAGACTTACTTTTTCTTCCCCAGTCCTCCTCATCGGAGCTACTAATAATTGCATTCTCCCATTCTCTACTCTGAGTCGAGAAGTCATTAAAATTATTCGCTCACATTGGCATGCCTTGTCTTTACATCAGACGTTCCAAGGCCCTTTGCGGTTTACCTTCCGTAGGGGGCGTAATTTAAGAGACAGACTGGTTCATGCATATCGAGGCAGGGTTGATGCGTCCCCTTCTGGAGCTTATACACATCGGCCGTGTAGGCACTGTATAGTATGCCACCTTTCGGAGACTCTTTCATGTGTTCAACACCCTGTTACTAATAAAACTTTTTATCTAAAAACTAATTCTGACTGTACATCACAAGGAGTGGTTTATGTAATTAAATGCCCATGTCCTTTTTTCTACGTTGGAAAAACCTCCCGTAAAATCAAAACCCGGATTATCGAGCACTGCTCGAATATTTGAACCTCTCGTGACCAAGAACCTCTTGTCTCACACTGGATGAGCTTCTCTCACAGTATTGCTGACTTGCGGTTTTTTGTCATTGAGGTAGTTCCTAAGTCAGCTCGGGGGGGTAACTATGCAGAACATCTGGGTAGACAAGAACAAAAATTGATTTTTACTTTGAATACTGTGTCTCCCAAAGGTCTAAATCGGGAGATCGAGTGGCATCTGTTTTCTTAACCATGTTGCTTAATCTCCATAATTCTCTCTGGTAGTCCGTCCTTGCACTGCTACGGGGCGCACAGACTCTTGGGAACCGGTGATTGGCTCACATGCAAATTGTGATCAACTCACCTGTAATTTGGCGCCCAGACTCTGTCTTTAAATACCTGGTTGTACTTAGGGTTAATGCACTCCCTGCCATGTTTTGAATTGCGTTGCACCAAGGTATGTAACTATTTTATTTGAGTTCATTGCCAGCCTAAGTCCATTGTTATGTCCTGATCTTCAATTATTTTAATTTTCAGATTCATTAAAATTTGTGGTCCCTCCCGATGCAGCCACCGGCGAAACACGGGACCGTGTCGGGTGACTTTGGAATATATCTTTCATTGGAAATATAATGCAGTGGACTTGCTGCAATAAAATATAAAAATTATTTCTTGCAAAAAAGAGTTTGGAAATCCTTTGATCGGGACTTAAAATTAATCTATCTGCACTTTTTTGATTCGGATTATCTTGTAGTGCAGGATTCTGCTTGTGTCTCTCTGGTAATTGAAATCTCCCATTATTACTGCACTACCAGTTTGGTTAGCTTCCCTAATTTCTCTTAGCATTTCACTGTCCGTCTCACTATTTTGGCCAGGTAGTCGGGATTTCTACCCATAAAGATTGTATTGTGCCTTTAGTCTCATGCAGAATCTTTATCCTATTGGACTCTATGCAATCCTGGACATAAAGCGCCACCCTGCCACCAAGATGCTCTTCTCTGTCATTGTGATATAATTTGTACCCTGGTATAATACTATCCCTTTGGTTAAACTCTTTTCCACCATGTCTCAGAGATGCCAGTTAAGTCTATGTCATCATTCACTGTTATACACTCTAATTCTCCCACCTTACTTCTTAGACGTTTGGCATTAGCATACAAACATTTCAGACTGTGTTTTTTGTTTGTATTTACATTCTGCTTTTCAGTTGACAGGGATGAATTGGAATCTTTTAGCTCAGGTGAGTTTTTAGCTCAGGTGAGTTTTTAATTATAGGCACTTAGACTACTTTTCTTAGTATTGGAACCTCTCTATTGGGATGCCCTAATTCTAATGCTTCATTAGTATCCTTTGAAGATACTTCCCTCCGAACTATGCGCTGCTGAGCAACTGTTGGCTTTCCCCTTTATTCTAGTTTAAAGCTGCTCTGTCTCCTTTTTAAAGGTTAGTGCCAGCAGCCTGGTTCCACCCTGGTTAGACACACTGTTGGATAGGGTACAGGAATGGGAATGCCAGAGACAGAGGAACTGTGGGGATGCAGCTCAGGAAAGAGAGGCATTCCATACAGTACTGTCAGCATAAGAAGCACCCTGTCAGCTACCACTTCCTTCCCTACCTTTACCTGCTACCCACCCCCATGTCCACCGCAGAATCAGCTCTTCTGTCGTGGGCCATACCTCTAGCTGTTGTAAGCAGAGGAAATTAACCCCAATTGCAAAGGAGACCCCCAGCACAAATGTAAGTCATATGTTCTCAAAGAGTTCATTGATGACATGACCACAGATCCATTGGCATATTGGGCACACAAGGAAATGATCTGGCCCAACTTGGCTAAGGTAGCCCACATTTCCATTTCTATCCACCAACCAGTGTGCCCAGTGAAAGGATATTCTCAATATAAGGAGACACTATGAAACCATGTTGTTCACTCCTGGTACTAGAGTTGGTGAAACAGTTGGTCTTCATTAAATAAACCTCGCTTTATTGGATGTTTCTGAATTTCTATGTGAGTGGCAGGAAGACAGGTGGCACAGCTACAGTAAACCAATGCTTACAGTTTTTTCCCTGAGCACTTTGACTTCTTGTTATAAGTTGCCATTTCTGCAACTCCTATCCAGTCTACTCCTCAAGCCCTGCCTCTCTCCTCATTCAATTCCTTGATGTGCTGCTGGACCACTTTTGAGTCCCATCTCTTCCGTTTGTCATGCCTCTTACTGGGGTGCTTTGACCCTAAAATAAAAAATATGAAAAAAGAAAATAAAATCAAAACTGAATCCTTCCTTCCCTTCTCTGGATGTCTTGGGATCCTAGAGTATTGCTTCTGCTGCTTCCTGGCCTATTCCTCCGCACATGCCAGCCCTTAGTCCCTGCCTCTCTTAGTTTAGCAATTTGCTGATTTGTTGTACCATGTTTGAGGCCTGCTTTGTTCATCTCTAGGTTCAGTACCTTGCTGATTTTTGTACTACCCTTATATTCCCTTTCCATTGATAAATCAAAGAAATTTGCATCAAATTTGAAAATTAGCATTGTGTTATAAACATGACACAAAACAAAATACAATAAAATAGACAAAACAAAGATGAAATACTCCATAGAACAATACAATCACAACTATGTAATCATCTTTAAAACAAATCCAATAAAATACCTTGTTAATCATAACAATAACATTGTAAATAGTTCACTTGCCAAAATACATGTTGAAAATACATGAATTATAACTAAGGGGATGACCTTGCGCAAGATGACTGTTGTATAACTCATATTCTCCATGGTATCCTTGAAAGGCTTCAAAACTTATATCAGCTGCACCAGGTGTAGCCAATCAGGATTCCCCGGGGAGTCTCATACCTTACTTTCCAAAGATGTGATTAAGGGTTACCATTGCTTCACTAAATTCTAGAGGAATAGATAGGTGGAATTCCACCTGTTGCCTACATCCTGAATAAGCATGTGCAGATTCACCCCCCCCCCCCCCCCACATACACACATATACTACTTCCTGCTTTTCACAGAGCTGCTGTCCACCCTGTATGCTCTAGTGAAAATGCCACATTATTTTTTAGCATGTCCATCAGTTCCTTCAGATACTAAGCTGCTGTATTCCTCCTTGGCCCTCTGGGCATCCTTTATTGTCAGATACAGCAAATGTGCAAAGCAATGGATCCCCTCATAGCCTCTATCTTCTGCTACCTTTTTGATGTAGGCACCACTATCTTTAGCAAAAAACAAAACAAAACAGGAACAACACCAGCTCTAGCTACCAGTCCTCTATCATTTCTAGAGATGTAATTCGGCCAAACCTTTTGGTTTGGCCTTCATTATTGGTCCACCACGGGAAATTTTGTTTTCCCGCAGTTTGGGCCAATTTTGTTTCGGCCCCCTCCTGAAACGAAACTTGAAACCCACCCCAACCCTTCAAATTTAATTAATTGCAACCCCACCACCATCCCGACCCCCACCCCCCCAAAACTTCCAAAATTCCCTGGTGGTCCAGCGGGGGTCCCGGAAGCAATCTCTTGCTCTCGGGCCATCGGCTGCCAGTAATTAAAATGGCACCGATGGCCCTTTGCCCTTACCGTGTGACAGGGGCTATCGGTGCCATTGGCCAGCTTCTGTCACATGATAGGAGCAATGGATGGCCGGTGCCATCTTAAAAAATGGTGCAGGCCATAAACAGTGTAGCCAATACGGTCTGCCCCATGCAATCCCGAGAATTCAACCCTGCGAATATAAAAAAGAAACCCTGGTACACCCCGGAACTTAAAACCATGAAATACCATCTTAGGAAACAAGAAAAAAGATGGCGTAAAGAACAATCCCCAGACCTACAATTCATGTCCCACCTCCACACCTACCAGGTAACCATCGACAAGACTAAAAGAGATTTCTACGTCCAAAAGATCCACCAACTTCAGTTCAATGCCCGAGCCCTCTTTGAATTCATTGCTACTTTAACTAAAACTACTCCTACCCCCTCCCCTGACATAGATCACAAAACCAAATGCGAAGAGCTTGCCCTATATTTTCACAAGAAAATAGAAAACATCATGGCACACTTCCCCCCCTCTCCCTCATGCACTAATTCCCCCACTACTAACCCCACTGCCACCACACCCACTCCCACCACATCCCAGGCAGTAAACACCCCTGCAGTACTCGAGTCATTCGAGACCACCACACACATTGAGATTGAATCCATCCTTAAGAAAATCAATCCTGCAGTGCATCCCTTAGACACCATGCCCACCAAAACCCTCCTCTCTATCCCTAACATTATCTCTAAGCCTATCGCTAAAATCATCAACTGCTCTATATCATCCGGCACTGTACCAATCCAACTTAAAAAAGTTATAATAAAACCTATCCTTAAAAAACCTGCCCTAGACCCAAAGGACCCGGCCAACTATCGTCCAATTTCCAACCTCCCATTCATTTCAAAAATCCTAGAAAAAATAATCAATAGGCAACTAACCAACTACCTAGATGATCACCACATCCTCTTCCCCTCCCAATATGGTTTCCACAGACACCACAGCACCGAAACCCTCCTCATCTCCCTTTCTGACTATATTCTGAAAGCCCTTGACAAAGGCCAATCTTACATCCTGGCCCTCCTGGACATATCCTCCGCATTTGACACAGTCAACCACAACATCCTAATAGAGCACCTAAGAGAAATTGGCATATCCGGCTCCGCACTCTGCTGGTTTCTATCATACCTCACCAACAGACAATTCAGAGTAAAATGTGGACTCTGTGAATCAAAACCCATTAACTTGTTGCAAGGTGTTCCCCAAGGTTCCTCACTGTCCTCCACCCTCTTCAACATATACCTCCTTCCTCTCTGCCATCTCCTATCCGGGCTTGGTCTCCCGCACTTCATATATACGGACGACGTTCAGGTCTTCATACCCATTACCGATACCCTGCTTAATGCCATGAAGACCTGGGAATCTGCCCTTGTAGCCATCAGCTCCCTGCTCTCTGACAACTACCTTGCCCTCAATACCTCCAAAACGGAGCTCCTATACATCTCACCCCACTATAACAATCCCAACCCTCCCCATACCGAACAGACCTCACCCCACCACCTCCTTCTCCCAACACGTTCGCAGCCTTGGCCTTCACCTTGGACAATCACTACAACCTAAAAAAATTCATCAATTCTACCCTGAAAGATGGCTTCTTCAAGTTTCATATGCTAAAAAACCTGAAACCTCTGCTTTATCTTAATGACTTTCACACAATCCTCCAAGCCACCATTTTATCCAAACTTGATTATTGCAATGCCATCCTCCTAGGCCTCCCCAAAAATGCCCTCCAGCCCCTTCAGATGCTCCAGAACTCTGCTGCACAGCTCCTCACCAGCGCCCACTGATATGATCACATCACCCCTGTCCTCAAACACCTACATTGGTTGCCAATTACCTCACGGATTATGTACAAATCCCTCACCATCATTCATAAATCTATTTGCAACCATGACATGCCCTGGTTCAAAGAACACCTTTGATTTTGTACCCTTGACAGACCTTCCCGAACATATCACCGTGCAACGCTGCATACACCCTCGCCTAAATTGATAAAACTTAAGTCTACTAGAGAACGTGCCCTCTCCATTGCCGGGCTTGCCCTTTGGAACAAAATGCCCCCTAGTCTCTGCCAGGAACTGTGCCCAAAAAAATTCAAACAGAACCTCAAGACCTGGCTCTTTAAACAGGCCTACACCTGAACACCTTCTCCTCGCCTCTCTGTAAATACCCTCCCAGTACCTCTATCTCGAATACCCTTAATGTCTTCCCTCTGCTTGTACATCCCCCCCTCAGGTCACAGTGAATTCCCTGAACATGTTTCCTCCTGTACATATCCTCATTATACCCCTTCTACATAGTTAATCTTCCCCTGTTTTTTACTTGACTTTTATTCTGTTGCCTCATTCTGTTACTTGTTCATTGTAAAGCCTCTTGCTGCCTTAAGTTACCTGTAAACCGAGGTGATGTTCCCAGCCTAACTCGGTATATAAAAATGCCTAAATAAATAAATAAATGACCTGTTTAATTTTGATTTACCAATTCATTTCAAACAAATGCACATCCCTATCTGGTTTTGTCTCCTTCTCTCTCACTCTCTATACATATTTAGTGTCCAGCTCAAACTTCTGTGCATGGCTAGTATCTGTTGTAAAGAAAGGAGACTTACAGTATAAAAACTGAATCAACCATTCAGATTGCTTACATACTGTTTTCTAGCTCTTACCTCTTTTCTTTCTATCTTTCTGTGTAAGACACCCACTCCACCTGAGAAAGTGTGAATTGAAACCCTCCCTCCCTTACACACACACACACACACACATAACAGAACTTAGGCAATTTTTAAATATATAACAAATTGCACAGGTTGATCCTGCACAAACCACATACAGTTCTTGGGAACCCTACTCAGAGCTAGCCACTTGCAGTAAAAACAATTTTATTCAATGCATCAGTGTTCACCTTTTGCTCATAGCTTTCAGTTTCTGTCCTGAGACTCCAGGACCAACCTAGTGAGATATGGTAATTCCATATAGGCCAGCCCATTTCCCCAGGGCTATGTATAATTTACTTCCCAACCATACTCTTACATTCAAAAATCCCTAACCAACTGTGCTTCTAGGTGTGGGTGAACCCTCTCTTGGCTCCTCACCTGGTTCTCTTTCTCTATCTCTGAAAGGCAATGCATTATCCTTTAAGAAACCTATCCTCTGCAATAATTCTGCAAATAGCCTCAGTTATATCTCCCAATGAGTAGTATAGCTGTCTGTGGCTGCTGCTTTTATTCTAATTGGCTCTCTGCCTAGGGTCTCTAAACTACATTTCCCAGCAGCCCTGTGTTTTTTGTTCCTTCTGTCTTTACAGCTCCCTAACCAACTCTTGTTCACTTTTTCTTTCTGACTTAAGTCAGTATTTCCCTTGCAGTTCCCATTAGAGCTCCCTCTGTCTTCTGGATAATATAACTGTCCTGTCTCTTTAGGCTGTGTCTGTCTTTGTGAAACTCCTGTTTCATGACACATGATATAGAGCAAAATAAGTCAAAATTGTAAAATATTATAATTCCATAGTAAACTCAGAATTTCACTACAGAGTTTCAGGAAAGAGTAGTTTCTCCACAAAGCTGTGCCGGAAATATGAGACAGAAATAACTTTTACAAGCTTCATGGAGCAAGGATTATATACAGACATTTCTATTGCTTCTGTGTCACTTTAAGATGTAATTGTGATTTATGCTGTTTTTGCATGTGCTTAGACTGAGGTAGACAAAAATACTTGGCAATCTTGGCCATCCAGTGATTTTTCTCTATAACTGGCTTTCTGTTCTCTATAACGGAAATTCTACTCAGTCAAAATAATTGGAAGAAAACAGGTGTAAGTTGTAGATCTCTAAAGATATGACAAATCTATTTGTTTTTAAAAGATAAATGTTATCTGCATTTTTGTTAAGTGCACCTGTACAAGCAGTTGCAGTTGGTGAAGTGATGTTGCACAGGAAGTACTGAGAGAATAATAGCAGAAAAACAGATATTTCAGATCTGTTTAGACCTGAACTGAATTCTAAAATTATATTTCTCAAATGGGATGTACTAATAATCATTCAAATGGCAACACAACAAAATTTGCACAGACCAGATCACTACAAATGCATCAGCTTTAAAAGATAATAATACAAAGATAGTACATTATCATAAAGAAAAGTTCAATAGTTTCTTTTATAAAAGAAAAATATCCCTGATAAATACTGAATCCAAATCATTTGAAGCCTGCTTATTCTTTGGGCTCTTTTAGCTTTAACTGAAAAGGAAGTCTTGGATCACCTTTTGAAAATATTTGCTTTTTTCAGTACCTGGGACAATCAAGCTTGTGTACAAGTCCAGTGTTACCATTTATACCCTGATGGCCTTGGTTATAATATTGATTTCTATGTTGTATTGGTGTCTGATGCCACTATCTTGCTTATGAATGCTCATTGACAAACTATATTCTACCACTCACTTTTGCTGTTTTCTCTAAATAGACATTCATAGGATGTAAGGTAAGCATTAAGGTGGTGGAAGAAGGAAGGTCAAAGGATTTAAGTTCATCAGGACTAATTACATTTTTTTTGTGTAGGCTGGTTGGTGTCCCAGCTTCTCCAAAGGAATTCCTCTGTTCATTTGATTTTGGAATATAAATATCTCCTGGATCTAATCAAGCACTGGATCCCCACTGAACCCACTTCAATCTATGACTAAAAAGAAGAAGCAATCCCCTGCCCCCTACCCTCTCCCTTCTCCCCCCATTCCTTCTCATCCTTGGAGTCCTGGAGAGCTACAACTGGCAGCTGCCTCTCCCTGCTCCCTGGAAGTTGTCTTGCTGAGTCACCTCTTATGTCTTGCTGGGTCACCTCTTATGACCACTGCCCCACCTTTTAGGGGATGGACCTACCTATCACTTCTAAATTACCACTAATCTCTTAGATCCTTCCATTTGTGGAATATTCCCGTATTATAACATATTGCGGGGACTAGTCAGCCATACACTTAGAGGAAAATTTGTGCTGCCAGCTGGACATTTGGCTACATGAGTTGTTATCAGTGAAATCTTTAAATAAGTAATCTTTCTGCCCAATTAATTGTTCACTTCTCCCCCAGCACACATTTATCTCAAGCAAAGTTGCATTGGCAAGTTCAAAACAAATGGTTTGATTAGCTGTCTGTGTTAACTTGAAGTCCAGTAGTTCCTACCGCTTGCACGGATTTCTTGCAAAGGGTTCAGTTTGCAGGCGATCTGAATTTAGCCAGAAGAGAATGTGAAATGTTGCTGACTTGATGGCTGAGGATATCATGCAACCCAGGTTCAGAAACACCAAACTTGCTTTTACTTCTGGTTGCAGGGTCTGAGGCTCTCACTGAAATGCTATTTTCTCACAGAGAAAGGCTGCTGTTTGTGCTTCTTTCTGTGGCAGTGGCTCAGCTTTATCAATGGAGGGTACTGCTGACTACTCCAGCAGCAGGTTCAGCACAGCAGTTGCAAATGCTGGGAGGGGAAGATAGCATTAAATTATTGTAGAAAAAAAGGCGAATGAAAACCAGAAGTCTTTACGAATCACAAGGTAACAAACTTACATTTCTGCCAAGCTGCTACTGCACAGCTTGGTTCTTATTTCCCCCGAGATACAAATCCTCCGTGTTACAAAGCTTCACAATAGAGCACGTAATCCACCCTTGCTATGCATTCATAAAAGGCCTTTCGATCTAAGCACACTAAGTCCAAAACTAGCTCTGAGATTTCCAAAATGACTTTTTTTATACATGCAGGTAGAAAGGGCAGAGTACAGATTGGAAAGATTCAGAGGTTCTTATACAGAAAGTTTTACAGGAGTTTGGCTTCTTATAGACCGATTTTTAGAATCAACCTTAAAGCTGCAGTACTTGCTAGATTGCAGAAAGAATTAACATGCCTGTTTCTTGGATTCCTCATTATGATATTTTCCCTAGATCTCCTTACTTTTATAACATAGTATAGGTTATAATGTTTGTCTATACAATTATATTTTAATGGACATGATAGACTTATTTTGGCCAGACCTCCAGTTTAAAATTCACTTCCCTATATTTAGTTGTTTTTTTCAGCCTACTTTCCAAAGAAAAAGAAGGCTTATGAGATCACTGTGTGCATTTGTGTGTGTGTGTGTGTGTGTGTGAGAGAGAGAGAGTGTGTGTGTGTGTGTGTGTGAGAGAGAGAGAGAGTGTGTCATTAACACATTTCTTGTTTGATGTCCTATCCTCACTACATTTTCAAGACATGTCAGGAGTAGATGAAGACACTAATAGGGTGTTTATTTTTATCCTCACATATGTGTGGACTGCAGACATATGCACATTTGTTTCCTAGAAAGTAGGCTTCTTTAGTTCTGATAGGACTTCTAATTTTTTTCTATAATATATTTTGCATGCATGATTGGTGCTAGAATAGGGTGTTCAGATGACAGCCAGCAAGACCGCTTCCTGACAGTGCTAACAGCATTAGCTAGTTTATTTCCAGAGCAACACAAAAAGCTATTTACAGTTACACCAAATGTTTACGTCAGAAAGGATGCACATGTCGGTCTAGCTTAGTAGGCTGAAAGGCATGGTAATTTTCAATTATCTAACTGCAAATTTTGGGTACCTTTACAGATAAGACTCAAAAGGTGCATTGAACAGTCTTTAGCTCTAATACTAAAATTCTATCTTATTTAAGAAGTATGGGATTACTCTTTGTCAAGTCCCCATTTCTAGACAAAGAAATGCTGTTTAAAGACTAAACTTGTACCTGAGAGAGGAGACTGTTATCCCTGTCCAAAACGTTACACTGTACAAAAATCCAGGGCTAATCACCCTCTGAATTTTCTCGTCACCTTCCCTATACCAATCCATTCCAGAAAGTGACATAGGGAGGACAATTTTCAAAGGGACTTCTGTGGGCAAAGTAGTGCCATACTCTAGTACTGTAGTATAATGCTGTACTGTAAGTACTTTTATACTCATAAATGATAAGTGCTTTAGGGGTGGAGTCTGGGCAAGGATGGAACATATGCAAATATTTTTTTAAGTGGTAAGTATATAAATTCTCTTGGCAAAACTATGCACACCAAAAAGCAGGTATAAATTGGATGTGCATAATTATACCAAAATAATTTTCAAAGCACACTGAAGCATGTAAGGCCACTTTGAAAACTGGTGTAATTCATGCGCATATTTGCTGGCTAACTTATGCAGTTAGAAAAGTTACTCCCATAGGGGTAGATTTTCAAAGGGTTAAGCGCATAATATACATGTGTAACCCCCGAAAACCTACCCCTGCGCGCGCCGAGCCTATTTTGCATAGGCTTGGCAGTGCGCGCAAGCCCCGAGACGTGCATATGTCCCGGGGCTTCGAAAAAGGGGCGGTCCGGGGCGGGGCTGTGGGCATGGCGGCAGTCAAGGGCATGCCCGAGTCCTCTGGCACAGCGGCTGTTCCGGGGGATGGTGCACTGGCGCGCGCAAGTTATGCCTGCCAG
The DNA here is from genome assembly GCF_901001135.1 of Rhinatrema bivittatum. Taxonomy (NCBI): domain Eukaryota; kingdom Metazoa; phylum Chordata; class Amphibia; order Gymnophiona; family Rhinatrematidae; genus Rhinatrema; species Rhinatrema bivittatum. The sequence goes on along the minus strand of NC_042618.1, from coordinate 388,846,550 downwards.
AGATAGGCGTAACTCCATCAAATAAGGTAGGGGGGGGGGATTTAGGTAGGGCCGGGGGGTGGGTTAGATAGGGGAAAGGACGGAAGGTGGGGGGGGGGGCGAAAAAAAAGTTCCCTCCAAGGCCCTTCGATTTCAGAGCGGCCTGGAGGGAACGGGAAAGCCATTGGGGCTCCCTTTGGGCTCGGCGCGTGCAAGGTGCACAAGTGTGCACCCCCTGGCATGCGCTGACCCTGGATTTTATAACATGCACACGGCAGCGTGTGCATGTTATAAAATTGGATGTACATTTGTGCGCGCCGGGTGGTGCGCAGAAATGTACCCCGTGCGTGCTCCTTTAAAAATCTGGCCCATAGTGTTCTTTCTTTACAAAAATGAGCTGGGACTCAACTTTTTTTTTCTTACAAATGTTGAGTTATAGCAAATTTTGACAGGTGTTCTTATTAATATACAATTTATAATTTACTTTAGGAAATGACTATTTTTCTACAATCTGTTTTCAGGGCGGGAGTTTGATACAGGGATTATTGCAACGTTCTGAGTAATATGACTTGGTGGTATTCCACAGAGGACCTGTGAACTTCTTACAGCTGATTGTAGATATTGTGCTATGGGCAAATTGATTTTAGTGGACATACTTATGGGTTACCCAGCCAGCCATGACAGACTTACACCTTGATTTCAGATCACTGCCACTTTATAGCAGACAGCACAGGATATACATTCAAAAGGGTGTTATTGATGAGAAGATATACTCTGGGAAGGGGTGCTTATGGACATTCAAGAGAGTATAATATACACTACATTGAGTAGTGTGAATATGTGATTTGATATTTTATAATGGATGTTTTGTGTGAATGTGGGATGGGGGCGATGTCCTTTCATGGATTACAAACTGGTTAAAAGACAGGAAACAGAGAGTAGGATTAAATGGTCAATTTTCTCAGTGGAAAAGGGTAAACAGTGGAATGCCTTAGGGATCTGTACTTGGACCGGTGCTTTCAATATATATATATAAATGATCTGGAAAGGAATACGATGAGTGAGGTTATCAAATTTGCGGATGACACAAAATTATTCAGAGTAGTTAAATCACAAGCGGATTGTGGTACATTACAGGAGGACCTTGCAAGACTGGAAGATTGGGCATCCAAATGGCAGATGAAATTTAATGTGGACAAGTGCAAGGTGTTGCATATAGGGAAAAATAACCCTTGCTGTAGTTACACGATGTTAGGTTCCATATTAGGAGCTACCACCCAGGAAAAAGATCTAGGCATCATAGTGGATAATACTTTAAAATCGTCGGCTCAGTGTGCTGCAGCAGTCAAAAAAGCAAACAGAATGTTAGGAATTATTAGGAAGGGAATGGTTAATAAAACAGAAAATGTCATAATGCCTCTATATCACTCCATGGTGAGACCGCACCTCGAATACTGTGTACAATTCTGGTCGCCGCATCTCAAAAAAGATATAGTTGCGATGGAGAAGGTACAGAGAAGGGCAACCAAAATGATAAAGGGGATGGAACAGCTCCCCTATGAGGAAAGGCTGAAGAGGTTAGGACTGTTCAGCTTGGAGAAGAGAAGGCTGAGGGGGGATATGATAGAGGTCTTTAAGATCATGAGAGGTCTTGAACGAGTAGATTTGAATCGGTTATTTACACTTTCGAATAATAGAAGGACTAGGGGACACTCCAGGAAGTTAGCATGTGGCACATTTAAAACTAATCAGAGAAAGTTCTTTTTTACTCAACGCACAATTAAACTCTGGAATTTGTTGCCAGAGAATGTGGTTAGTGCAGTTAGTATAGCTGTGTTTAAAAAAGGATTGGATACATTCTTGGAGGAGAAGTCCATTACCTGCTATTAATTAGGTTGAATTAGAAAATAGCCACTGCTATTACTAGCAACGGTAACATGGAATAACCTCTGTTGGAAACAGGATGCTGGGCTTGATGGACCCAGCATGGCAATTTCTTATGTTCTTATGTTCTTATATGGCTAGTATGTTTGTTATAGGAGATATTTTTAAATTTTGGTTATATGAGAATGATGTATTATTATTGCTGTATTAAAATGTTAAATATTGTGAATATGTATTTAGTGTTATTTATGATTATTGCACATGCATTAAAATATGCTATTTTTAGGAGTATGATTAAATAGTTATACATAACCGATAGATGCCTCAATTTTGTATTGTATTTCTGTTTATGAGGATCTAATATATTCCTTCATTAGTTTATTTTGCTTGAAGGGGGTGCTATTTCTGTTTCCAGAGAAGTGTCCTCCCACTCCTCTCTCACTTCCCTTCCTCCTCCCCGCACCTACCTTACTGACTCCTTTCCCCTCTGCCCTCTCTGTCTATCCCTTGCCTGTGTTCTTCACCCCACCAGACTCACCTGCCTAGGCCCTTCTCCCTCCCACCTCCTTTTATCCCTTGCCCTTTCCCTATCTCTTCTCCTGTCCCTGTCCTTACTCCTGCTACTTCTCCTCCTTCCCCTAGCACTCCTGCCCACATCCTCCCACCTACTCTTCTCTCTCCTCTCCTCCTCTTCTCACACCTCTTCTCTCCCGCTGCCTCTCACACTCCATTCTCTCTACTCAACACCACCACCACCACACCTCACCACTACTCCTCCTCCTCATGACCATGCCTAACCACTAGGGATGTGCAGAGCAAAAGTTTATGTCCATATGTCCATATGTTCCAAAGGGGGTCCCCATTTGCGGTCAATATGGACAATAAACAGTATTCAATGAGTTGGGTATATGTCCATATGTGCAAATAAAACTTTAAAAAACCCCTCACCCTCCTTAATCCCCCCCCCCCCCAGACTTACCACAACTCCCTGGTGGTCCCAGCGGGGTCAGGACGGCCATTTCTGACCAACTTTGCAAGGAGCACGTGACGTCGGCGTCACGTCGGAGTGACTCGGCGTCACGTGATTCCCGCGGTGGGCGGTCGCTTCCGGGATCCTCGTTCGGCCCAAAAGGAACTTTTGGCCAGCTTGGGGGGGCCTCCTGACCCCCCCAAGCTGGCCAAAGTTCCTTTTGGGCCGAACGGGCTGTTCCGGCGCGACCCCGCGGGGAATCACGTGACGCCGCGTCACTCGACGTGGCGCCGACATCACGTGATTCCCCGCGGGGTCGCGCCGGAACAGCCCGTTCGGCCCAAAGGAACTTTTGGCCAGCTTGGGGGGGCCTCCTGACCCCCCAAGCTGGCCAAAAGTTCCTTTTGGGCCGAACGAGGATCCCGGAAGCGACCCCGCGGGGAATCACGTAACGTCGGCGCCACGTCGAGTGACGCGGCGTCACGTGATTCCCCGCGGGGGTCGCGCCGGAACAGCCCGTTCGGCCCAAAAGGAACTTTTGGCCAGCTTGGGGGGGCCTCCTGACCCCCCCAAGCTGGCCAAAAGTTCCTTTTGGGCCGAATGAGGATCCCGGAAGCGACCCCGCGGGGAATCACGTGACGCCGCGTCACTCGACGTGGCGCCGACATCACGTGCTCCTCGCAGAGGATTGCAGAAATGGCGTCCTCACTCCTCGCTAGTTCACCAGGGAGTTGGGGTAAGTCTTTGGGGGGGATTAAGGAAGGTGAGGGGTTTAACTTTTAATTTTGGATCAAGAATCGCGATTTCCAACATATCCAACATAGCTATTTTGGATATGTTGGAAATCCGATCGTTTATGTCTCATCACTTTTTTAAGTAAAAAAAAAAATATGTGTAGCGTTTTTCATATGCGGTCAATACGAATGCACACCCCTACTAACCACTCCTCCTCACCACTCCTCCTCACTACTATGCCTCACCATAATGCCTTACCCCTCCTCCTCCTCCCCATGGCCACTCCTAACCACTTCTCCCCATCACACCTCCTCTTCCTCACCACCACGTCTCACCACCACGCTTCACCACTTCTCCTACACTTCACCACCATGCCTCACCACTCCTCTTCCACCTCATCATCACTCCTCCTCCTGACACAAACACAGACAGACAAACAAATAAATTGACAAAAACCTTCACTCACACAAAGAAGGCAAAGGCCAAGGTAAATGGAAACAGATTAGAATAGAAAAGACTATGCACTCAGAAAATCAAAATTTATAAGCTCCTACACCCACTAATCCACTCAACTCTCCTCTCTTCAATGCCTGACACACCTCAAAGAGGTAGCTGCAGGAAGCCAGTATATATAAACCCCCCAAAAAATGTTCCATGCACAAATCAGCATGCATCGCATAAAATGATGCACAATGCGCTAGGCGCTGATGCAGCGTGTGACATGCTAATGCAACGTGTGACATGATATCTCCTCTGTAATGCGATACACAGGAAATTATCCTAATTACACACATTTTTTATTGTGGGTGGGCGTGAGCTCACATATGCTGGAATTTTAAATCGTCCATGCAACTGCGCATATGTGCTCCTCCTCCTTTAAAGGTGAATTTTAAAAGCTTATGGCTGGATTTTGAACTCCCCATGCGTAAAAAACAGGGGTTATGCGCGTGGACAGACTTTGCACGTGCTGCTCACATTTTAGAAGAGGTCCGGCTGTGCACGTAACCCCATTACGCACAAGAGCCAGGCCCCTCTGTGAAGGGGTGATCCTGGGGGGGGCGGAGCAGGGTGGGCTGGGAAAGCACCATTCCTTGCTTTCCTGGCGCACCAAATTACTTCAGGTTGGGCCCTGAAGTAACTTGCGAAAGAAAAGATTAAAAAAACCAAAAAAAAAACGGGTTTTAGAGGGTGGGGAGAAGAGGGGAAGGGGAAGGAAGGTTAAGGTAGGGGGTAGGAAAGCTCCCTCCCAGTCCACTCCTTAATTGGAGCGGACTGGGAGGGAACTGGGGAAGGCCTATATGTGTCACTGCGCAAAAGTCACCAAATTCAACCCCCCGCCTTGTGTGCACCGCCCCTGATTTTATAATAGGCATGCACCAGTGTGCGCATGTTATAAAGTCGCGCGTCCATGTGCGCGCCGGGTATCGCTCGCACATTGACACGCGTGTATCTTTTTAAAAATCTACCTCTTGGTGTGCACATTAAATAGGGGATGTGTGACTAAGTTGGGCTCATGTGTACTGAACAGATTTTAAAAGCCACCCAGATATTCAAGTATCTCCCTCAGCTTCAAAGTTTTTAAAAAAGGGCAGGGCCTGGGCATTTTGGGGCATGAACCAGAGTTGTGCGTGTTAATACTTATGCTCCCCAGTGCATGCTAAGGTCCCTTGCCATGTAACTTTACTTCTGCTATGGATGACTTGTAAATTAAAATATAAAAGGATCAAGTCAATACTGAGGGGTTTAAAGATTCTTGGTTAACTGGGGGGAGTGTAGGCAATCAAACCGATGGATGTTGGAGAACTTATCTGTTAACTGGATAAAATGGTGGATGAACTGGTAATCTAGGAATGGCGTGGGCACATGCCCCTTTTAAAATCCCCCGATTTATGCGGTAGAAGTAGGATTTGCATGCCAATGCACATGCCCACTTAAAATTTGGTGCCCATTAGCCCGCAGCCAGGCTATTTTATAACATGCACACATATGCGTGAGTATATTATAAAATGTCCGTGGCATGGGCCAACGTATGTGTGCAAACGTACACCCATGCGCTGGTTTGAAACTTACTGTCTATTTGCTTATTTTTCCTTAGGACTTTTCTGCTTTTATACATGCAAATGAGTACATTTGAATACATGCATGCATTTTATTTATTTACAAAACTTATGTGCCATGCAATCCTGAGTTCAAGGAGGCTTGCAAAAATAAACATTCATAAAATTATAAATTTCTAAAAATAAGTGCAAATAAATTAAAACAAAACACAGAAACATTGATAAAACATACATGGGGTTAAAAAAGATAAAAGTAAAAAGACATAAAATGAGAGCTTTGACTGAGTCTCCAGTTTGTGTAAATACCTCTGCTATCAAAGTATTTTAGTAAAATGCCAACTGAAATAAATGTGTTTTCAATTGTTTTTTGAACATTTTTCTATATTGCTATTTTCGTAGACAATAGATAAATTATTTCAGAGTATGGGAACTGCCACTGATAATAGTCTCTCCCTTGAGTCAATGAGACAAATAGACTTAAGGCTGGGAACATCTAATAGGCACCTGCCTTCTGATCCTAGGTTTCTTGTTGAACAGTAGATTTTTTAGCAACGGATTTAGCATGAAGGAAATAACGAGTTTCACACTTAGTCCACCAGTTTGCCCAATCTATCTCTAGGTCATCAAGACGCCTCTGGTTCTTCCACCTGCACTCCCTCCAGTTTATCCTGAACCCTCACCCAGTCAGATTTTGTCTATAATGAATTTTATTCTGACTTATACCTGAAAAGGAACAGAAGTAAACATGTGCAGGTAACAGTCCAATGTGTACTGGCTGGGTAAGCAAGCGTGGGAGTAGCTTGCTTATTGCAGCGGTTACTACCCCTAACCAATTAAGCTAGATACTTCACTTAGATGCAGCTCCAGAACTGCCCTCTACATCAATGGCGGGGGTGGAAGGTAACTAGAACCAAAAAGTTACTAATAAGGGCCAAGAGTAACAGATAAGTATGAGAAAAAATAAGTGTGAAAGCTTGCTGGGCAGACTGGATGGGCCGTTTGGTCTTCTGCCGTCATTTCTATGTTTCTATGTTTCATTCACTGGTTTTAAAATCAGGATTTACACGTGTAAATGTTGGCCCTGCCCCAGAATGCTCCTGACCTGCCCCAGATTGCCCCTTTTTTTTGCATGTTCTGTGCTCGTGCATACGCATGCACATATACACATGTAATATTCCGGTTTTAAAATAAGAGTTGCTAACAATTACCACTTATACTTGCATATTTGGCCTTTTAACACAAGCATCTCTTTTAAATTTCACCCCATGAGTACATACATACTGTCACAATGAGTGCACTTCTAACTGTGTTACACAGGAGAGTCCCAAAGGCATTTCAGAAGAATGATTGAAAAGGATGCACAGACATGTAATTAAAAAAATGTATGTAAAGGGGCTCTTTGGGCACCTAATATATTACAATCCTTTCTTCAGGGATAATATTGGTTTGGTCCATGACTCATGCACCCCTGTCAGATGTCCATAATGGAATGATATCCCAGAAAAATGTTACTCAAAAAATGTGGTCAGTAGAAAAATAAATTCCCAAGAAAATTGTTTAACAACCATAATAAACATACAGAAGAACTGTATTAATAAACTTAATGACTGATGTCTCAACAAGCATGTCATTGGAAGTAGAAGATATCTTTAAACTTGCAGTCTTATAATCAAATGTAGATGATACCACTACAGAAATTGTTTAAGTTTTTTTTTTAAATGCACATAAAAATGCCTTAATAGATGGCTTAAAGCACTTATCAACTAGCTTTGATGGTAAGTGATCTGACTAATGAGAAGTGTCCTGTAACATTATGAAATCCGATTGTCCGTATGATTGCATAAAACTGGATTTTAACCTTTAATTTAAACTGTAACTCACCTTGATGACATATCAAAAAGGTGAGATATAAAATAAAGAAATAGAAATTGTGGGGATCAATTAGGTGAGTGTAATTGCTTGGAAAGTAATCAAGGTGTATAGCAAGGTGAAACCACCAGAGAAAGACTTCCAAAATCAACATAGCAAGCTTAAAATGTTTTCCATGTGGACCTAGTAGATAGACTTGGCTGATCTGGATTAGCAATATAAGATGAAATGTTTGAAGCCACAGTAGCATTTTGAGGAGGTGGTGACTTAGGACGGCTTCCTGTACACTGAGCAGCTTGTGCAGATTTGCACCTGTGAGCAAAACAATTTGGCAAGTTCCTTAGTATTAATCCAGCAGACAATGTGCCCAGGACTGTGATAGGCACCTGCCCCATCTTCAGAAGCAAGAGCCAGAGGGAAAGAGTACCATGTTTTCCCTACCCTTTTACTTTCTTTATTATCTCTTGCCGGACCTTCTTCAATATATGGTTCTCTTATGGTTGTGGAATAGCAAATCTTAACCTCTCATTAACACAGTCGTATTCCTGATTCATACTATGGCATGACCTCGAGACTCTTGCTTTCCCTTAAAGGTGCATTTTAAAAGCCAAAATCGGGAGATGTGTGCACATGATCAAAATGCACATGTCCACTTGATTTTACAAGCTGCCTATATGTGATACGTGAATATCTCACTTTGAATGAAAAAGGGGCATGGTGTGGCTGGGGCATGGACATTCTGGGGTAGGGTGAACTACGCAAGTGCACCCTCAGGTCCAGTGCCAGGTAACTTTACTTCTGCTATGGAGGCAGTGTAAGTATAAAAAAATAAAAATCCAGCCATTCCTGAGGAGTTTTAAGAGTCTGGGGGCAGTGAAGGCTATTAAACCGGGGAGGATCTAGCTCTACACTGGGCAAACTGGTGGACAAAATGGTGAAACTGGTCATAGGATAGAACATAAGAACATAAGAAATTGCCATGCTGGGTCAGACCAAGGGTCCATCAAGCCCAGCATCCTGTTTCCAACAGAGGCCAAAACCAGGCCACAAGAACCTGGCAATTACCCAAACACTAAGAAGATCCCATGCTACTGAATCAATTAATAGCAGTGGCTATTCCCTAACTAAACTTGATAAATAGCTGTAAATGGACTTCTCCTTCAAGAACTTATCCAAACCTTTTTTGAACCCAGCTACACTAACTGCACTAACCACATCCTCTGGCAACAAATTCCAGAGCTTTATTGTACGTTGAGTGAAAAAGAATTTTCTCCGATTAGTCTTAAATGTGCTACTTGCTAACTTCATGGAGTGCCCCCTAGTCCTTCTATTATTCGAAAGTGTAAATAACCGATTCACATCTACTCGTTCAAGACCTCTCATGATCTTAAAGACCTCTATCATATCCCCCCTCAGCCGTCTCTTCTCCAAGCTGAACAGCCCTAACCTCTTCAGCCTCTTCACCGGTTATAAAATTCTCCTACTTGTGCGGCTCATAGCCATATGTATGCAGCTGTGTACGCTGAGTTGCAAAACAGGGCACACACATAGGTGAACCCAGGCTATTTTATACCATACATGCCTATGTGTGCATATGTTATAAAATAGCCATGTCCCTGGGCATGCGCCAATGCACACACACGTCAATGTATGCCCGCGTGCCCCTTTGAAAGTTACCGCCTTAGGGCTAGATTTTTAATAAACGTACATGTGTCCATGTGTGCACAGTTCCTGGCATATGCACATGGACGTACTGATTTTATACATGCACATGCTGGTGCATGCATGTTATAAAATCCAATGGCCACAACACATGTGCGGGCGGGTCGGGACTCACACACGCAGGGTTATGGATTTTGTAACCTAAGCGCAGCGACACAATCGGGCCTTTGCCCAGTTCCCTCCCAGTCCATTCCAATTAAGGAGTGGACTTGGAGAAAACTTTCCTTTACCCCTATCTACTCTTCCTCCCTTTTCCCCCTCTCCTCCCTGACCCCTTAAACTAACCATAACTTTCTTTTTTTTTTTTTGTTTTTTAACTTACCTGCTCCTTCGTAGCACAAGTAAGTTATGCTCGCTGGCTGGCTGCTGGTGCACACTTCCTCAGGGCAGCATCTATTGGTGCTGTCCAAGCCCCCCCCCCACCCTGCACCTCCCCGCCCAGACTCCACCCACCACAGCCCGCCCCTTTTCCGTTGCCCGGCACTTTGGCGCATACCGGGGGTTATGTGCATGGCATTGGCCAGGCCCTTTCTAAAATGGGGGCAAGGCTTAATCACACGCATAACCCCCTGTTTTAACGTGTGCCGAGCTTTTAAAATTTGGGCATTAGTGTTGGATTGTTCCCAGGGAAGGTGTGTTTCTTAATGTGGGTTTCCAATTATAATCCAAGAATACTACCTAAACAAAATTAATTTTATTTTCTTCTTCCATACAAGGCTTTTTCAAATTATTGTTCTTTTCACTCAGCAAGAAACACTCTTATCAAACCAATAATTGCACTTCATTTGGTTAGCTTTCATTCCAAAAAAGAAAATAAAACTCACACAATTTCCCATATAGCTTTTCAGTTCTTTGGGGTCTAGATGCTGATGGCTTCAATTAGATAGGCTTAAAAGCAAGTTCTGAAATTCCCAGTCCTAAATTAGCAGACTTCCCTACTTTGGTAGTAATTTTTTTTCTTTGCCCCAGGGAGGAAAAGAAAGAATGGTGCCAGTAACTAAGACCTGATAACTTCACTATTAAGTATACAGTTAATGTTCATCATTTTTCATAGCCAATTTGCTTTTGATGGGGAGATTCCTTTTTCATGGATTCAGGGAACAACAGTGATTTGCGCCCCACCCGTGGCCATCCCGCACATGGGACTGCTCACCTGCATAGTTCCTCAGCGTGTCCCGGGACGACCTCCCTCGCGGTAGTTGCTAGCCCAGCCAGGCTCTGGCGTCCTGTGGCGGCGGTCGCCGGGCCTTCCACTGTGTGCCAGGCCTCACGCCGAGATTCGGCATCTTCCTCCATGCTAGCCATGCCCATACGCACGTGCGCGCGGACTGCCCTGACACTTGTAGGGCCGAGGGCGGATATGGGTTCCACGGCGCGCCCTGATTGATCTACAATATAAGGAAGTTCCTGACTTCACTTCCTTGCCTTGGCAATCGGGTCGGCTTGTATAGTAGATTGTCTCTGTGCTTGTTCCTGCTTGTTCCTAGTCTCATTCCAGGATCCTTCTGTTCCGTTCCTGACTTGTTCCTGCATCCTCGTTCCTGAGTCCTGCCTGTTCCTGTGTTCGTCTGTCTGTCTACCCAGGAAGTACCTTCGGACTGACTTTCTGGTACTGACCTCAGCTTGCTCCTGACCTGCCTGCCTCCCTGCCATCTGTCTACGACCTCAGCTAGTTCCTGACTCGCCTGTCTGTTTGCCGCCTGCCTCAAGACCTCAGCCTGCTTCTGACCTACCTGCCTGTCTGCCGCCTGCCTCAAAGACCTCAGCCTGCTCCAGACCTGCTCGCCTGACTGCCGCCTGCTTCTAGACCTCTGCTTGCCTCTGACTACGTCTGACCTCTGGTATCTGACCCTTGCTTTGTTGACCACTCCTCAGACTGACCTATGGACATTGACCTTTCGCCTGTCTGACCTCGCCTCCAGATTCTGGCTCTGTTCCTCGCCTTGTCATCACCAACTATATTCTGGTTCTCCCTGCTCCAGCTCGAACCCAACCGTGCTCCTTCTGTGTCTGTGGGCACGCCGGACTTCCATTCTCCCAGGAGATCCTGTGAGGCCCACCTAAGTCCAAGTGGCCCAGGTCCCTATGGGCTCCTCCCAGGGGGACCTTGGGCTTCCAGTGGTGAAGTTCTACCTATCCTCTGTCTCCTTCAGTGCTCCGCCCCCTGGGGCCAGTTACCTCCTATTCCCTTTCAGGAGCCATTCCATCCTTGCCCCAGGACAAGGGTTCACCCCCGAGCCCAGCAAGTAGCACCCCTGTGTCAGTAATTGAGCTCTTTCATAACTATTAAGTCCAGTCCCTAAACCCAACTGCCACTTTGATTTTTATATCTAGTCAAGTAAAACCTTTAAACCTAGCTGAACTGCTTCTGGTGCAGTTTCAGTATTTAAAAAAAAAAACCAAACAAAAAAACATTAGGTAAAACAAACATTCAGGAGATTGCCATATCTCTCCTGTGTGCCCATATCAGAGCAGTAATTAGAACAAGGTAATGCTGCCCAGACGTAGCCGTAAAGTTTCAGAAAACAAAAAAGTACAGCTTTACTTTCCAATTCCTTGGCAACTCAGTCAAACAGGTTACTGTTTCACTTATCAGTCTTCAAGAAGCCTGCTTCTAGGTAGCCCAAGATTCTTTACTAGCGGAGAAAGACACTTTCTTTGCAATCTTTAAAGTACATAGTAATGACGGCAGAAAAGGACCAAATGGTCCATCCTGTCTTCCCAGCAAATAGGTGTTGCCATTCCCCACAGCTTCAAGCGGCACTCTGATTTACTTTTGGTGGTGCTCAAGTATGGGAACTAGAAGGCATGTGTGGAAACCACTGACATTTCCTGGGTAAATATTCCCCTCTTGGTCTTCTGGCACTTCCTTGTCAACTGCCCCTCTTACTGGCTGGTCTTTTTAGCCTCTTCACTGGGATATTCTCCCTCCCAGCATGAGTTTCGTTATCTAGGTCCTCTAGAATGTCTTTGCCCTCTAACACTGACAGCTCCTATCTGCCTCTAAATATAGTACATAATAAACTAAGAAGATAAGTTTCAAACAACTCTGCGTGGCAGCATACATGCACTTATATGGCTTTACATAGATCTCTCATAGCATTTTATAACCTGTGCATATCATATATGCACATGTTATAAAATATGTATGTACTAGCCGTTAAGCCCATAACAACGGGCAGCATTTAAAAAAATGTTTTCGGTCCATTTCCTTCCCACTCCCACTCCCACCCCCTCACCTCCCCCCTCTAGTCTCCCTCCCCTCCCCTCACTCTCCTCCCTCCCTCTATTCTCCCTCCCTCTCACCTTCCCCCCTCCGCTCACCCTCTCCTCCCTCCCCCCTCTGCTCACCCTCTCCTCTCCTTCCCCTCTCCTCACTCTCTCCTCCCTCCCCCCTCCCCTCTCCTCACTCTCTCCTCCCTCCTCCCTCCCCTCACCCTCTTCTCACCCTCTCCTCCCTCCCCTCACCCCCTCCTCACTCTCTCCTCCCTCCCCCTGTCCTCACTCTCTCCCCCTCCCCCTCCCCTCACTCTCTCCTCCCTCCCCTCACTCTCTCCTCCCTCCTCCCCTCCCCTCAGCTCAGCTCAGCTCACTCTCTCCTCCCTCCCCTCACTCACTCCCCCTCTCTCAATCCCCTCCCCTTTCAGCTCATCCATAACCATCAGATGTGGGGTGTCCCTCCCACGCACATTGCTGCCGCTCCTGCTTGTCGCCCCCACCACTGGTACTTCTCCTCCCGCTCCTGCTCCTTGCCGCCGCCGCTCCTGCTCGTCGTCGCCGCCGCTGCTCCTGCTCCTAGCCGCCACCGCCGCCGCTCCTGCTCTTTGACCCAGTGCCATTTTTTTTTTCTGGCACGCTCCGCTCTGACCAACGTGCTCGCCCACGCATGCGCGGTAGAGTTGCTCTCTACTGCGCATTTGCGGCACGTTGGTCAGGGCTCCCTTATCCAGTAGATGCTTTTGTGTGAATACATGCAATGTATTGAAAGCAAGCATTTCAATGCATTTCAATACTTTTCCTACTTATTTTAAATATATATGTACATATAGGGCTGAGTTTTAAAACATATGCGCGCGGTCTACATGTGCGCGTGCATGTTATAAAATCTGGGGTCGACGTGTGCAAGGTGGTGTGCACCTTGCACACGCCGAGCCCTATCCGAGCCCTGCTGCCTTCCCCTGTTCCCTCCCAGGCCGCTCCAAAATCGAAATTGGAGTGGCCTTGGAGGGAACTTCCCTACCCCCACCCCACCTTCCCTTCCCTTCCCCTACCTCCCCCACCCTTTCCCTCCTTCCTTTGTTGATTTCTTTTTTTTTGTTTTAAAACGTACTTCAGCTCTAGGGCCGAAGTAAGTTTCATGTGCCGGCCAACTGCCGGTGCGCAATCCCCAGCCCAGCGGCCATGCAGAGGCCTTTGGCCATGCCCCCGGACCACCACCGGACCCCGTGCCCCACCCCTTTTGTAAAGCCTGGGACTTACACACGTCCTGGGGCTTTATGCACGCCACCGGGCCTTTTGAAAATAGGCCCGGCGCAAAAGATTTTGAAAATCCGGCCCATATTTTATGCACAAAAATAAAATAGGACTTACGTGAAACCCAATTTATACATGTAATTCAGTATATTTTAAAATGTGTGAGCATAATTGAAATTAGCAGTTTATCAATTACTCCACTAGTTTGCCATGTCTTTCTCTAGGTCATCAAGGTCATCCTAGTTCTTCAGGCTCAACTCCCCCCAGTTTACCCAGACCCACCCAGCCAATAAAACACAATAAGCAAGTCTGATTTAAATTACACAAGATAATTATTAGGTGTAAAATTATGCAAGTTGCCAAATGTATGCACAATACATAAGTATCTTTTAAAATGGCAACATGCATATAACTATTCACCCCAGAATGCCCCTAGATTACGTTTTTTTTATGTGTGTTTATGAGTGTGTGAAATGTAAAGTACATGCATTCTTTTCTAAAATATGGATTGTGTGAGTGTAAGCTACTTATGCGCATATGGGGGAATTTTAAAAGACTGGCACACACAAATCACAGGTGATACACTCGTGGCTGGGCCATGCACATGCTGAGCACATTTTCAGATCAACCCGGCTACATGCTTCCTGGATCAAACACCAGTAGCCGGCTGGCACGCGGAACTTACTTCTGCTCAGAAGAGCAGGTAAGTTCAAAAACAAAAAAAAAATATGGGAGGTAGGTCGGGTTTAGGGGTTGGAGAGGAGAGGAGAGGAGAGGGGAAAGGGAGGAAAGCTAGGTAGGAGGTCAGGGAACTGGGTCTGGCCAATCGTGTCACCTTGCACTGTTAAAGAAAATACTCCCATTTGTGTGCGTGAGTGGGCACCCATGCACATGTGCATACACCAATAAAAAATCAGGTTTGCAAGTGCGCATGGGTATCAGATTCTATAACATGCACACATCTACACATGCATGTTATAAAATTAGCAAGTCCATGTGCAAATATTTGCTAATTTTTACATGCATAACTCTGAAAATTACCTCCTAAGTTTACAAATTAACAAATCAGCACACTTACATTGGAGGTCTGTTCATTTCAGTTTCTCGGGTTCTTCTCATGCCCTCCTGACGTTCTTTACATATACCTCCCTCCACCCCCCAGTATATCCTCCTTTCTTCTTATTGGCTGTCTGTCCCTGTCATGCACCATGGAGCAAGAGGACAGGCTACAGGAGCTGGCAGCTCTAGTCTGTGCATGCAGCATTAGCAGCAGCAGGATGCAGGGGAGAGGTAGAGGAGCAAAATGGTAGCAGCAGTGGCTGCTAAATGGCAGGAGAGCAAACACTTTGCCCAGGTTTACAATATCATCATAAAAACAGAGAATATATTGGTAAGTATAGAATCCTTATGAATAAAAATTCCATATGTGATGGGGAAGAGAATAGCATGGTTTCTATTAAAAAAATGCATGTAAACAAAATTGTACCCCAGCTCTGGACTTTGGAATGCTTTTTTGTTTAAAAAGTATGTGCAAAATCAAGTTACTGTATACTTTTGTGCATAGAATCCAATCCACAAGCAATTGTATAACATCCCATTTACATGCATAAACCCATGTTTTATGCTTGCAAATAGCGTTGAAAATTATGCCCAAAGAGTTGTTAGAATTAAAATTTAATGAATGTATAGTAAAAGAAAATAAGACTGTCACTTTGCAGTAAAGAACAATTTGTATTAGTCCCAAACAAACCTTTCTTTATATCAGCACTTTTAATATCATTCTAAAATGCTGACAATTGTTATGCTAATGTCATTGTGAAAGAAAAAAAACATATTAGCTAACTTTTTTTTTCTCCTTGAACTGATGAAGTGCATGGACAGACAAAAATCTTCTTGGAATACACATCAGTCAGATCTGATCACCCAAGTAAATGCTATTAAGAATGTTCTATAATGTTTCTAGGTGAAACTACTTAGGGTTAGCTATGTCAAACCTTTATTAAATTATGTATCCTAATACAAAAAAATAGATCACACTTATTGATATAACAAAAATTATTTTAAATTCCCAGTGCTAATAGGAGAACCAGTATATTGTGACAGACTTTTATAGCATGATATGTATTTTTTTTAAATTATAGTCATATTGTATTGGTAACCATCAAGTGGAAACAAAAGAAGGAAGAGTGCTGGGAATTTTCACCACCATGTGGTTCAAATAGCAGAGGCCCACTATGGGCCTCCCTTTTTTCAACATCTGGATAAAAAATACAAAAAAGACAGTTCAGTTCATAATAGCCAGTCTAATGTGAAATGACCATGGTTTAAAGTATTATGTTGAAAAATTAATAGCATGGTACAAAGTTTCTATGCCTGATTTTGGTTCTCTTAAATGCCCTGCTGGCAGATAAACTTTTGCAAGACCAGTTGTATCCACAGTCCTGGAATAAATAACATTGTTCTCTTTCTTTTCTGTTCTAATTGAACTCATTTTAATTTTTTGTAAAAATTATTCACTGTGAAAATAAGCAGCTCCATAATATTATAAGGATTTATTACCCACCTTTTAAAATAGGAAAGTTATCCATGGTGGAGTACAGCATTTTAAAAAACAATTTAAACAAACTATAGGTGTAGTAGCATACCAAAAGTCTAATAAACAGGATGGTTCATAAAATAGATGTAGTTGCATAACAAAGTCTAAATCTAAATATCTTTCTTATTCACTTGACCATTATAATCAGAGCCATCAATTTCATGTGACATCTAGGGATCTACAGAGGCAAAGGTTTTGTTTCATTTCATCCATTTGATTGGTAGGTCACCTCCCTTTGATTTATAATAAATGAAAAAAAAAAGAATTCTGATTATTCGTTCTATGTGTTTTTCATATTCTATTAAGTCAATGGAGGAAGCAATCCCCAGGCCCTAATAACTTCAATGAAAAAGAAAAATGAGCCAGGGCATGGCACCAGCCAAAATCTCAGTCCTGACACCAAGACTTAGGACTGGCACTGTAGTCCCTCCTGAGGTCTGACACCTAGTGCAGAAAACTGGCCCAAGGCCTGGTCCAAACACCAAGGCCCCTTCTAAGGCCTGGTCCCAGGGCTGAGGCCAGAGCTCTCCTTATTTCTGGCCCTGGTGCCGACATCTAGGCCATACAAAAAATGGTGCTGTCCACTCAGGTGAGGGTTAGGTATTGGTGTAGGGGGTTAGGGGCTACTTTGACATTCAATGTGAAATGTACGAACAGAACAGTGGTCTCTTGTGAAGATCTGAGGACCGGTGGAGAGAGGAAACCCACTCCAAGATGAGATTTGGCCAATGTTCTCTCAACCTAGCTTGATGGACTCTCTACCTGGGTAACATCAAGCTAGGTGGAGAGAACATTACCCAAATCTCATCTTGGAGTGGGTTTCCTCTCTCCGCCGGTCCTCAGATCTTCACAAGAGACCACTGTTCTGTTCGTACGTCTCACATTGAATGTCAAAGTGGCCCCTAACCCCCTACACCAATACCTAACCCTCATCTCGAGTTACTAGGTGGGCCTACCATAGGGAAATACCTATCTAGGGAGAGGGTACTCTGGTTAGTCTCCCCCTCCCCCTCCCTCTCCCTCTCCCTCTCCCTCTCCCTCTCCCTCTCCCTCCCTCCCTTCCTTACATCTACTCAAACAGGCCTTTCAGGAGACATCACCTTACTGCCTGGAAACGCATGCTATCACACAGCTTAATGCTATTCAAAAAGGTGTAGTTAAGTCTGCGTGATAGCATTTCGCATTCTGGCATGCCCACTCCCTAACTCCTCCTCTTTTTCAAATTTGGATCGCACCATACGATATGGTGCAATCGCATGCGATAAGCCCTTAACGCTTGCGAAAATGCCTTAGCACATTTTGATAAATGACCCCCTTAGCCGGATAAGCAGCGCTTTTAAGATTTATCTAAGTAACAGCAAAACTGCCATTTAGCTGGACAAGTTGGAACTTATCCAGCTAACATGAATATCTATTTGTGCATATCTTTTACATGCATAGGAATGTTGGAGGGTAGATTTACGTGTATTTTATAAGCCATACATATATGAATTGCACTGCTTATAAAAAGCTAGGGTAGATCTGCATACAGCCATATATATGAATATATGGTTGTGTATACAGGTCTTTTAAAGTTATCCTCAAAATGTATGTGAAGAAAAAGTAGACTCAGTGGAGTCACTCTGGGGCTGGGGCTAACTTTAGCTAGTAAGTGCACATGTTCATCACCGATTGGCTAAAAGTTTGTGTGTAAGTTTGGTAGGGAAATCTGTCTTAAAATTATCTGGGTGAAGTTATGTACATAATCTTTCACATGGATATTTGGCAGGAGACGTATACACATAAATCATGCTGAATATCAATGAAAAGCTACATGCATAATTTTTGTTGGATAAATTTGCCTGCTCTCTGGCTTATTGAATATTGACCACTTATTGAATAAAGCAGGAAATTATTTTGTAGAAAGTATATATTCTTCCATTTAGTTCATTAAGGCCAATGAAATACGGTGCGCTCAGCCGAGTGCACTGTTTAACCTATGGCTGGATGTGGGTTTTGTATGAGCATCCATAAACCCTTATTCTACAGGGTGGCCCATGGAAAAGTAGCCTGCCTCTAATATGAGTGCCACCCTGTATAAGGGGATTAGTGTATCCAAAATGTGCGTCAAACCCCCACAACATTAATAATGTTCACTTCATGCAAACGTATGTTGATGAGGCTATTAGCTATTCTCCCCAGATCCCCTGAAAAAATGTGTGCCCGACTCATACATTTTTATGCTCAGAAATTATTGCCTGCCCAGAGCAGCCCAAAAAAGTCTATTTCTGCAAAGCAGAAAATACTGCTTTTCTGTACTTCCCCTGATTTAATAGCGTGGCAATATTAAGTCAGAGAACCAAAAGAACCAACAGGTTAAAATTTGGTTTTTTATAAAGTGTGCCAGAGGTAAGGTTAGGAAAAGGGACACTCAATTAAAAAGCGTTCATTTTCCTAACCCATGGCTGTGCACAGGTTAGGAAAATGGATGCTTGTAAAAGTAAGCATCCATTTTCCTATCCTGCTGACAGCCATCTCTCCTGGGTTCCTGTTGCCAAGGAGGTACTAGGGGTGCACATTTGTTCAAAGCACCTCCTTGGCAGCACAACTCCTCATTTAGATATTCGATCACATGCCTAGGAGAGGTAGCTGGGCGCGCATTAGGAAAGCAGGCGCTCAACACTGAGCGCCTGTTTTCTGCATAGATTTATTGCATCTGCCCCATTGTCTCTCATGGTGTTTGCTTGAGCTAGCTACTGCTTATTTCTGGCATTATTAGCATGGGATTTATTTAATATTTGGGTAGTTAACAAGTACATTTATCCTGGATTGGCCTCTGCTGGAAATAGGATACTGGGTTTGATGGACCTCGGTCTGACCCAGTATGGCAACTTCTTGTTTATATTCTTAGAATAATCTACTATGTATTATAAATAATATATCAATTATAAAGTATCTTAATATTTGTCATGGAGTCTGTGTGAGTACTTGGCTGTAGTGTGGTTGATGCAGCCTTGCAGGCGAACCCACTAGTCCCACACTGACAGCTGGTGGACATGCTCTATGTAGGACAAGAACTAGGCTTCACCTATCCAAGGCCCGTTCCCCACAAGTTGAGTCCTTGGGTTCCAGGGGCTGCCAGGGCTTAGGTGAAGGTCCCATATGGACCAGACAGGTGAAGTCTGGTGGCAGGCCAAGGTGAGGGAAGGCAGTGGATAGGCAGCATTGAGATCCAGGCAGAGGTCGGGGCAGGTGGAGATCAGGCAGCATCAAATTCCAGGCAGAGGTAAGGGTAGGCGAGGATCAGGAATCATCAAGATGATGGCAGAGATCAGGGCAGGCATAGATCAGGCAGCATCAGAATCTAGACAGAATTCAGAATCGGAAAGCAATCAGACAGACACGAGAGTGATAGACAATGGCAGGACAGGAACTAGGTAGGACACAAGGAAAGGAACACAGCAGGGAACAAGGCAGAGACTAGAGCTCAGCAGGAATAAGACAAGCAAGGCAAGGAACAGGGCCAACATAACATAATGTAACATAACATAACATAACATAACAGGTACGAGCACAAGCACGGCAGGAACACAAGTAACACACACTACAGGGATTGCAGGAGAACCTGTTGCTGAGGCTACGGATGTTTGTGGAAGTGAGGTTTAAATGGCCCCAAGGTCTGATGTCATCAATTGGGGACATAGCAAAGTTTTCCACCACAGAGCCCATAAAGCCTGGGATCGTGCCTGCGCGCTCACACCTAGGTGATGGCGCAGTGTAGCCAAGAGAGGGTTTGATGGCGGCGTTTGTGCTGCAAAGACAGTTCAGTAGTGTCAGGGTGAGTACAGGCCTGCTTCAGTGAGGGAACATCAGTTGGCCCACCGTTACCATAATTGAGATTTTTACATTCATTGTATAACCTCCCTTCAGATGCTTTAGCTGTAAGTTAAGGGATCATGATAAAATGAAAACTACTCCATAGTTCCCATTATATAGTGCTCAAAATGGGTTCTTACCAAAGAGAAGTATTTCATCAAAGTACATTAAACAGGTACAATAAAAACTGCCCAGCTCCTGCCAAGATTCCCTCTGTCTTATCTGCTTCGCATTCTTCAGCACTGTAAGCAGCATTCCAACACTCAAAGGTATAAAAAAAAACAAAAAAAAAACTTAGAACAATATAAAAGAAGATAACAGATAAAGCCATACCAATTGCTGTGACAAATATGTAGAAATAAGAGAAGGAAGCAGTAAATAAACTAGTATCAAGAAAAAGAGGGTGGGAATGAGATAAATTAATACTTTCAGTTTTGTAGCCCACGGATAAGTGTTTTTCAGTATAAACTTCAGTACAGATAAATAAAGGAAAAGCTGAAAAAAATGGAAGCAATTTGCTTCTGAAGAAAACACTGCAGGATGGCAGTTGCTTTCAATTTTTGCCTCAGATCTTCCAGAATATCTACAATAATTGCTGCAAGTACTGACTCTCTCAGTTGGATTTCAGCTTTGTATTATTGACTGTACACAGTTTTGAATGGTTTTTGGAGAACAGTATAAAAGCATTTTTAAATAAATATATTAACTATTTAAGAGGAGGTCACAGTTTCCTTTTCTCCTGGACTGGTAGTACTGACTCTCCCTCCTAATCTTCAGTGGCCAGTGAATGGCAAGGAAAACCTTGCAGTTCACCTCATTTTCTGCTCCATCTTTCTCCTCCCTTTCTTTTGACCTCTCTGCACA
Organism: Rhinatrema bivittatum; assembly: GCF_901001135.1. Taxonomy (NCBI): domain Eukaryota; kingdom Metazoa; phylum Chordata; class Amphibia; order Gymnophiona; family Rhinatrematidae; genus Rhinatrema; species Rhinatrema bivittatum. Next base: position 388,825,546 of record NC_042618.1, on the reverse strand, counting down.
GAATCTCAGCCAATTTCTCTATGTCCCCTTCTGACTGCTTCTTCTTGCCAGTCAGATTCTAATGCTACTCACTGTACAGAGTCCTTTTGCATTTGTTTGCAGGTAAATTAACCCTATAAATGCAATTCTACTGTGTCCTCACCAGGCATATTCTGTATGGGTATAAAGCAAAATGGTGCTGTGCCTAGGGACCTGGGGTGGTGCCTTTTTGTTGTACAGCTGTATGTTTTACAACCTATAGCAAAATGGCACCAGCCATTTTCAAACTGGGACCTGGTAAGAGAGCAGCTAAAAGGAATCAATACTTTTCACACCCTAGTAAAGGGATAGGCGAACTTTGGGGAATAGTGGGGGTTGAAAAGGCTTATGGGAAAGGTCATGGGGGAAGGTTATCAGCTGCTTTTTTGTTGACTTTCTGAAACAAGTGAAACAAAAAATTTTTTTTGGAGGGTTGGTAGGTTTATTTGTTCGTTTTAAAATGAAACAAAACAAAATGCAGTTGTTTTGTTGTATTTTTTTCATTACATTTAAAAACAAAAACACATCTCTAAAATATCACACCAAAAGTATTTCCAGCCCTGAACCCCACTCAACTTCTTCTTTTATGCCCGGCATTTTAGTATTTTGTATGGCCCATTAAATGTAATGCAGGAGTTTCGGGATTTACGTTAGGGTCCCGGGGCTCCTACATTACATTTAACGTTTCCTAGGGAGGTGTTTTTATTTTATAGTGGTTGACCACTTTCTCGTTCAGCCATGATAAAGGATTAACATAGAATTACCTAGTGATGAGCCGCTTTGCATGGATTTACAAGATTCATGCATGCAAAGCAGCTCATTGTAATAGAGGGAAGGGCTCTTCGTAGGCCATACAAAATGTCATGTATATGATGCGATATCACCATAATAGGGTTCTATCACATGATATATGCTGTTTAACCCGTGTTAGAGCCCTATTGCAGCTTGATACATCTCCCAGTTAACTGGCTAAATTATAGCTGGCTATCATATTAACCAGATAGAATTTAACCGAATAAATGCCCAAATATTCATTCAGCTGGCTAACTTCTGAGTTATTGAGGTAGGTGGAACAAAGATTTATTTTTAATTGGCGTACATCGATTCCAAATGGACTGAATGGTCCCATAGAGTGCACTGCGTTTATCGGATGAGGTTAACTTTTGAAGGAGATTTCATATTGAGTTGGCACTTTCTTTTGAGGTTGCATAGGGATAGTATTGTTGTGATCAGTACGTGTGATGGAATGCTGTGGTAAATTGATGTTTTGTGTGAGTTAGGGAAGGTTTTTGGGATTAATCAATTTAGGGGTACATTTTATAAAAAAGCGCAAGCGCGTACTTTTGTTCGCACACCAGGCACAAACAAAAGTACACCGGATTTTATAAGATACGCACGTAGCAACGCGTATCTTATAAAATTCGGGGTTGGCGTGCGCAAGGGGGTGCACATTTGTGCACCTTGCATGCGCCGAGCCCTGTGCACGCTGCCCATTCCCTCCGAGGCCGCTCCGAAATCGGAGCGGCCTCGGAGGAAACTTTCCTTCTGCCTCCCCCCACCTTCCCCACCCCCCATCCCTATCTACCCCTCCACCTTTATTCCCAAAGTTACGCCTTACCAAGGGCCGGCTGCCGGTGTGCCAGGTTCCAGTCCGAGGGCTGGTCTGGTGGCCGCAGCCACGCCCCCGGAATGCCCCTGGCCGGAACCATGCCCGCGGCCACGCCCCCGGAACGCCCCCGTATGACGCGCCGCTGTGACACGCCCCCGACATGCCCCCAACACGCCCCCCCCCCCCAGGAAAGCCCAGGGACTTACATGCGTCCCGGGGCGCGCGCAGGGGGGGGTTGGGGTAGGTTTTTGGGGGTTACTTGCATACGTTACACTTTCCAAAATCGGTGTTCCGGGGGCAGGGTTGGGGGTGTGGCAGCGGTCTGGGGATGGTGTGGGGCGGTCCGGAGTGCTCCGGCACAGCGGCCTGTGCCAGGGCATGGTGTGCCGGCAGCCGGCCGGTGCGCACAAGTTACGCCTGCCTCAGGCAGGGGTAACTTTGACAACACATTACTATCGTGTTAGCGCGCGCATGTTATAAAATTGGGCATAGATTTGTTTGCGCCAGGTAGCGCGCACAAATCTACGCCTGCGCGCAGGTTTTAAGATCTGCCCCTCTATGGGGACGGACAAGATAGTGAATTCAAGTTGATATTGCTATTAGTTAGAGTAGCAGTGTATCATTTTGGTATAGGAAAGTGTAGTAGTATATTACATATTAAAAATACGTGATGAGAATATTGTATGAATAACCATCTTTTTTGGATATGATTAGTTATACTGATTGATTATAAAATTGAGAGAATTTTTGTAATTGTTGATTATGATATATGTTTGCTTTTAACATGATGGATGTGTGTGGATGTGATAGGTATGAATGTGATAGGCAGTATTTATTTGTCTAGATAGGAGTTTATTTTGGGGCGGATTTTAAGAGCCCTACTCGCCTAAATCCGCCTAAATCCAGGCGGATTTAGGCGAGCAGGGCCCTGCGCGCCGGTGCACCTATTTTACATAGGCCTACCGGCGCGCGCAGAGCCCCGGGACTCGCGTAAGTCCCGGGGTTTTCAGAGGGGGGAGTGTCGGGGCGTGTCGGAGGGCGGGCCCGATCCGCACAGCGTTTTCGGGGCGTGTCGGGAGCGTTTCGGGGGCGGGCCCGGGGGCGTGGTTACGGCCCGGGGCGGACCGGGGGCGTGGTCGCGCCCTCCGGACCCGCCCCCAGGTCGCATCCCGGCACGCTAGCGGCCCGCTGGCACGCGGGGATTTACGTCTCCCTCCGGGAGGCGTAAATCCCCCGACAAAGGTAAGGGGGGGGTTTAGACAGGGCCGGGCAGGTGGGTTAGGTAGGGGAAGGGAGGGGAAGGTGAGGGGAGGGCAAAAGAAAGTTCCCTCCGAGGCCGCTCCGATTTCGGAGCGGCCTCGGAGGGAATGGAGGTAGGCTGCGCGGCTTGGTGCACGCCGGCTATACGGAATCGATAGCCTTGCGCGCGCCAATCCCGGATTTTAGCGGATACGCGCGGCTATGCGCATATCTACTAAAATCCAGCGTACTTTTGTTTGCGCCTGATGCGCCAACAAAAGTACGCCAAATCGCGCTATTTGAAAATCTACCCCTTTATGTACATGAATAAACATTTTTGTAGCTTGAATATTATATTGTGATGTGTATAGTTCTCTAGACGTGTAGTCATTTAACTTCTGAGTTAGCCAGCTAAATGCTTTTGAATATGGACCTCTACATACATTGTGTAGTAAATCAGTGCTAATTTCTATATTAAAATAGGTTATAAATGTGTATTAAGGTCTGATTTGAATACAGTTTAGTATATATATCTCTGGTAGGGTCATTCATCAAAATGAGTTATGGCCCTAATGCATGTTAAATGGGATCTATAGTGCATAGCGTGCATGATAAATATCGCAACGCAAAAAAATACGAACTTAGGGTAGGGAAATAGTTTTTTAAGGCTCATGTTAAGATAGAGGTTAGATTCTACTGTCTTATAGCATGCTGTGGCTTGCCAGCCATATCTAAAAGTCACAGTGGTGTGAATACTGCAGCTTTTCTGTCTTTGCTGCAGGAGATTCAGGATACAGTTGCAGGACCTGGCTATTCTCACCCCTGTTGATATTCCTAACACACTGGTGGAGATGAGGTACCATAAGGCCTTATGTTTTACTTGTTTTGTTATAGAATCTACCTTAAGAGTTCTTACAAGTAAAGTTCACTGTTTGGACAAAACAGGGGAAGCTTTAATGTATGCCCCACCCAGAGTAGCAGAGATAGTGCTGCTCTGCTATGTATTCCATAATCTCGCTCTACACCATGGGATACCAATAGAAATACTTCCTTATCTACCCCAGGATCTCCCATATGTACCCACAGAAGCTGAGGACACCATGCTGAATTGCAGCCAGCTTCGGCAAAGCCTCATACAATGCTACTTTGCCTGTTAGGAAAAATCTACTCCTTCCTCTTCCATGGAAAGGAGCCCAGTAGAGTAGGCATGTGAATCATTTTTCTAACGAATCGAAATATCGTACGATATTTCTAAATTTGTTAAAAATTGGTTAAAAGAAGGAAACGATTAATTTTACCCCCGATCTTTCGTAAAAATTGATTTTCAGGTTAGTGCACACTAACTCATGTTAGTGCGCACTAACAAAAACCCGTTTATTTTTGTTACTTTTTGTTATTTTTTGCTATTTTTGTTAGTGCGCACTAACATGAGTTGGTGCACACTAACGGGGAGTTAGCACGCACTCGCAAAGCCCCAGGACGCGAGTAAGTCCTGGAGCTTTGCTTGGGGGGCATGTTGGGGGCGTGCCGGGGGACATGCCGGGGGACGTGCCGGGGGCTGCGCGGCATTCGGGGGCATTCCGGGGTGGAGCCGAGGCCTCCAAACCAGCTCCTGGGCCGGGGAATGGTGCGCCAGCAGCCCGGCAGTCTGGGAGCCCGGCAGCCTCGGGCAGGCGCAACTTTCTTAACAAAGGTGGGGGGGGATTTAGTTAGGGCTGGGGGTGGGTTAGGTAGGGGAAGGGAGGGGAAGGTGGGGGTGTCCAGAAAAAAGTTCCCTCTGAGGTCGCTCCGATTTTGGAGCAGCCTCGGAGGGAACGAGGCAGGCTGCTCGGCTCGGTGTGTGCAGGTTACACAATTGTGCACCCCCCTGTGCACGCCGACCCTGGATTTTATAACATGCATGCAGCAGCGCGCGCATGTTATAAAATTGGGCGTAGATTTGTTCGCGCAACCCAGCGCGAACAAATCTACGCCCGCATATAACTTTAAAAATCTATCCCAATGTGCATAGCTTGGCCTTGCTGTCAGAGTTTTGCTTTGCGGGACTACCCCTTGGACCCTGTCCTAGTCTTCACATGTGGGTGAGATAGTGCCATAGGTCTTATGAAACTCCAGCAGGTCCTTGAACATGGAGACCAATTGCTCTACAAATCCCATAAATCACAAGTAGTTCTGAAGCTTAAAGGCACATCCTAAAGCTACAGGTTGACAGTTAAAAGTATCAATTACAGCCTCATCCCATAGCAGACATATATGTGCATCTGAATGATTGGTCCTGTACATGGGATGCTTGTGTCACATGGGCCTGCAAAGACACTGTTGACAGCACTGACTCAGCTGTTTCAGAGCCTGTGCTGAAATCAGAGTGCTCACCTAGCAGGCCTTCAGTTACAGGCTTTAGTAAAGCACCTGTCAAAGATTGTGGCATTCCCACAATGCTCACAGGTTATTGCAAGCTAGCATACCTCAGCTTCCCGGAGAGACTAGACAAGGATGCTGGTCAGACTGTGTGAAAGCAGGATTGGGAATCAGATAATGTCATGCCTTCACTTGTATTTGAAAGTCACCTATGAAATATCAAAGTCAGAGTCTACTTTCTAATGACTCTAATAGCACCCACATGTCTCCTAAGAAAAGGTTCACCTAACTGAACCCAATGCAAAGATGAGATGGTAGCTATTTGCCTTGCCTAACATGTCACAGGTACCCTTTATCAAATATGAAGAAGTCACATTGCTGTAAGGCCCTTGGGAAGTGCAGCTTAGGGCTATTCATGTTGTGCTGCTTATGTATATACCAAGAAAATATGCAGAGTAGTTTGTTTGTTATGATAGCTACTATCAATTAGGGATGTGAATTGTTTTTTGACGATTTAAAACAATCGTCAGATATATTTTAAATCATCAAAAATCGTTAGAGCCGCGATACAATAACAATTCCCCCGATTTATCGTCAAAAAATCGTAAATCGGGGGAGGGGGTGGGCGGGAAAACCGGCACCCTAAAACCCACCCGACCCTTTAAAATAAATCCCCCACCCTCCCAAAGCCCCCCAAAATGTTTTAAATTACCTGGGGTCCAGTGGGGGGGTCCCGGCGCGATCTCCCGCTCTCGGACCACGGCTGCGTTAAAAGAAATGGCGCCGGTGGCCCTTTGCCCTTACCATATGACAGGGCAAAGGTAGCGCCGGCGCCATTTTGGTTCCTGGCTCCCGACGTAACGAGTGCAGGAGATCGCTCCTGGACCCCCGCTGGACCCCCAGGGACTTTTGGCCAGCTTGGGGGGGGGCTCCTGACCCCCACAAGACTTGCCAAAAGTCCAGTGGGGGTCCGGGAGCGACCTCCTGCACGCGGGCCATATTGCCAATATTTGAAATGGCGCCGGCGCTACTTTTGCCCTTACTATGCCGACATAGTGAGGGCAAAATGGCGCCGGCACCATTTTTGCCCTCACTATGTCGACATAGTGAGGGCAAAAGTAGCGCCGGCCGTATTGCCAATATTCAAAATAGCGCCGGCGCTAAGTTTGCCCTTACTATGTCGACATAGTGAGGGCAAAATGGCGCCGGCACCATTTTTGCCCTCACTATGTCGACATAGTGAGGGCAAAAGTAGCGCCGGCGCCATTTTGAATATTGGCAATATGGCCCGCGTGCAGGAGGTCGCTCCCGGACCCTCGCTGGACTTTTGGCAAGTCTTGTGGGGGTCAGGAGGCCCCCCCAAGCTGGCCAAAAGTCCCTGGGGGTCCAGCGGGGGTCCGGGAGTGATCTCCTGCACTCGTGATGTCGGGAGCCAGGAACCAAAATGGCGCCGGCGCTACCTTTGCCCTGTCATATGGTAAGGGCAAAGGGCCACCGGCGCCATTTCTTTTAACGCAGCTGTGGCCCGAGAGCGGGAGATCGCGCCGGGACCCCCCCACTGGACCCCAGGTAATTTAAAACATTTTGGGGGGCTTTGGGAGGGTGGGGGATTTATTTTAAAGAGTCGGGGTGGGTTTTAGGGTGCCGGTTTTCCCGCCCTCCCCCGATTTACGATTTTTTACGATTTAAAAAAAAAAAACAAAAAACCATGACGATCCGATTTCCCTCCCCCCCCAGCCAAAATCGATCATTAAGACGATCGATCACCCGATTCACATCCCTACTATCAATTACACTCATTATGCTATCTGTGGCCACCCTTAAAGAACTTAGGCTGAGAACTCCTGTGGTGAACAGCTTGCAGAATGGTCAGTTTTCAAGGTGAGTCACTGGAGTCACTGCGTTTCTGGTGTTTTATGGTTGGAGGCCCTTGCTGGTTCACATGACTGCCATGACTTGTGGACAGGATGGAAGAGTTGCTGTCCTATAGGCTGTGGCTCATGTGGTGTTTGACAGTTTTACAGTTTGTGGTCAGCTGAGAGACTATCAATCATCAGTTCCATGTATAGCATAAAGTGTACAGAAGATGTTGTCAACTGATTACCTCAGGAGCCTGCACCCTACCTCATTCTGAAACCTGCCACTGTGCTGAATATTTAGGCCGCTCCTAGAGGTCTCTTGTGGTTGGCATGATGGAGTATGTACTTTCTGTGTTGGTCTCTTGCAAGACAAGCTTTTAGTGTTACCTGAAGGCTTGAGGGGCCCATTTGAGTACCTCTGACAAACTATTTATCATATATGCTTCTCATAGATGTGTGTCATACTGGGAGGTGTAGATAATCTTCTTTGCTTAGTTTTGACTCTTATTCCCTCATTAGCAGTTAGGGACCAGGCTGCCACAGACATCAATGATGTTTGATTAGGAACAGGGTAGGAACACACACATTGGCCATATGTTTTATGTGCATACATAGAAGTGGTGGCACATTTCTGCTGTTGATTTTAGGGGACAGAAAGCTACAAACGTTTGCCGCATAACTTGACAACTGCACAACCTTTGCATTAGGTACTTCTGTCTACTTGCAGGCTGCGCTAACACTGAGCCAGCAGCTGTATGACAACTGAGGAGGTGTGAGGAAGTTGTTTAGGTTAGGGTATCCCCACAGCCCAAGAGTAGACAGCTATACCTTCTGTTGTTTGGGACCAGGCAGACTTCCACAGACTGGCTGCCACCCCTGTACTGAAACATAGAAACATAGAAACATAGAAATGACGGCAGAAGAAGACCAAATGGCCCATCCAGTCTGCCCAGCAAGCTTCCCTCATTTCTTCTCCCATACTTATCTGTTTCTCTTAGCTCTTGGTTCTAATTCCCTTCCACCCCCGCCATTAATGTAGAGAGCGGTGGAGGAGCTGCCTGGCATGTGGATCTATTTAATATCTATTTGCCCAGATTCCTGGGTGAGACCTGTGGAAACAAAGAAGAAGACATAACTACAAAGCCAAGAAATACAATTGTACCATTTGGCATGAGATGCATACTTTGTATCTCAATTAATGTGAGCATCCTATGCCAAATGATGTGGACATCTGTAGCAGCCTTGCTATTTACAGGTAAGGTGAACTTACTGGCTCCAGCGTGTCCAGCCACTCAGCATTACCCTCCAATACATTTGGTCCCAGCCATTGGACAAGGCAATCCTCCATTAGTGTCAGCACCATCGGACAAGGGGCTCCAATTCCAGTCTGCCATATTTATTTGTTCCTGTTTGACACCTTCATTTTCAATTGGACGCTTATGTAATGGTATCTGTGGACCACCTGCTCTCCATTCTGCTTCACATCGCTCTGCCTGGATAAGCCTGGGCCAGATCTAGCCCCTGGATACCCTCAATGACTTGGCCGCATGGTTACCAATGAGCATTGCGTAATGTTTGAGGACTTCTGTGGTGATCATTTCATTGTCCTCCAAGCTGAACTTCAAAGCTCTCAGATGAGTGTGCGCGCTGTAGCCAGGGTGCCACTTCTGCTCCCAGAGAGGTGTTTTCCATTTCCTCACTCTTGCTCCTATTCCCATCTCCTCTCCCTCCCTTCCTCCCCCTACCCCTGCCCTCCAAACTCCCTTCCCCTCTGCCCTCTCTATCTATCCTTAGCCTGCTTTCCTTCTCCCTCTATACTTGCCTGCCCATCCCCTTACCCCACCTCCTCCTATCCAATTTCTCCTGCCTATCTCTATTTCTGTCCCTATCCCTACTCTTAATCCTCCACCTAGCACTCCTTCCCTCGTCCTCCCTCCCCCTCTCTTCCCTCTTCTCCTCCTTCTGATGCCTGTCCTCTCCTTTTTCCCTACTCACTTACTCTCCTCTCATTAAATACCTGACTCAAAGAGGCAAATTCAGGAAGCCAGTATATATAAACCAGAAAAATAACATACCACTCATAAATCAATGCGTGCTGTGTAAAATGACATGCGATGTGCAATGCAGTAACGTATCACGCTTCATGAAAATTGCCTTTGCGATGAAATAGATAGAAAATTAGCCTAACCACACTCTTTTTTTTTTCATCACAGGTGCTATTTCTGCTATATTTATAGCAATTTGAATAATCTAGGCCTAGGTTTGCTGTTCTAAACAGCAAGTCAATGTGGAGTACTGAACAGTAGTCAAAAATTGTAAGATCAATGCAAGCTCATTTTCTATGTTATTAGGAATCTTATTTTCTGTAACATATTTTGACAGTGTAACAGCTGTTAAAGTTCCATAGATACTCAGCATTTCATTTTGTCTAATTCAACTTAAGTAATTGTAAATAATAATAATCAACAAACCAGTAAATATAAAAAATCAAGCCAGATAGTCTATTTCATTAATTCTAAAACTATCTAATTTCAGGCTTCTATAGTTTTTCATAGACAGGAACAGAAAACCTACATGCACCTTGATTTCAAGAAATAGAATCACAGTTGGCAGTGCATTATGCATGAGGATTTCAGTGGTCGACACTCTACCTACCATTTCTTAAGTAACTATGACCTCTACAAATTTGCATTAAATAATAAGCATCAACATACCAAAATGCATGTTATTTACCTCAGACCCCATTATTTTCAGTGGAACCTGATCATTTATAACATGCATTTTTGGCACATTAACACTTAATGCACCTTCATGCATAGGGGCTTATAGGCATTTATTATGTTAACATTCAAGATTTTTATAGCTTGGTTATAGGTTAAAATGTCAAAACATGGGTATCCTGGACTTTCTGGAAGTCGTCACTCACTTATCCTCTGTTGCATAGTTTCTAACAGCAAGTCATATTGTAAAGAAATAAAAAATATATAATTTGGATTCCAAGAGTCACAATTTTCTTAACAATCCACATGATGACAATCTGAACAGCCAAATACAAGGAAACCAAGCTAGATGGGCCACCTTCAATCCAGCCAGAGCTTTTTCTATCCAGTAGTGTGTTGCCACAATCTGGGGCCCAAGACATATCCCAGATAGGTCCTTTCTCAGTTCTCATAACCCCAGTCATACCCTCACTGCTATCATTCAGTTAGACACCCACCATATTTCCTCAATAGCTTAGCAGAATAGCTGTCAATCAAGCAAAATATCTCCACTCAATCCTAAACACTGAAATTGTACTCATATCCAGCACTGATGTATTCAGGAGAGGTTTTGATGGTAGACAAGGTTTTGTTTTGGCCCTTTGGATGTCTCTGCAGAATACTCTTGACCATCACATTTTATTATACAGGTTGCGTGAATGTAGGATCTCTGGCAATATGCTAAGTTGGATTAACTCCTATCTTTCAGATAGGTTCCACAGAGTATCTATTAGGCCTAATCATTCACAATGGTGCCCTATAACAGCAGCGGTCCTTCAGGGCTCAATCTTGTCCGCCATGCTTTTCAAACTTTATTTGGCCTATTATGTAAGTTACTGGCTAGGCTCTGTGTATCATACTGCATTTAAGCAGATGATATCCAGTTTTGTATCACTATTATCTCCTCCTGGTCCTCTACTTTTGGCTCATTGTCTATTTGTATCTTTGCCATCAGGCAATGTTGCTTTGAATGTACAAAAAACTGAAGTCATGGTGCTGCAGAGGCATACCAGGTCCCAATGCATAACTTCCCAAATTCGATCCAGTTCCAAGTTTGAAAATATTAATATTCCAGTGGTTGCCCAAGTCAAGAGTCTTGGGGTTATTTTAGACAGGGATCTGTCTATTTTAGTGCAGATTGCTGTCATTATTAAATCCATATACTTTAACTTTGTCATTTAAGATCATTAAAAAAATTACTGATCAAAGAGGACATTCAATCAGTAGTACAAGCATTGATCCTCTGCACTTTAGATTATTGCAATGCATTTTTTTCATTAATACTTTGTTGAGGGCCAAAAGCATCGACATCCTCTGTAACACCAACAAACACATCAGAGCCTTATAATTCATCCTAACACATAAAATATATATGTACTGAGCTCAATTTATATACAGCCCAGAATCCTTCTTTTTCAGATTTACCCCATCCTATCCCCTCCCAACCCCCTCCCCTGGGTTAGGTCTTCCAAGTCTCATAAGGTTTCCAGATAGCCAAAAGATGATCATTTTATTTTTCTAATTGCAGTAAGTTGCTTGATTCTATATATTGTCTCCAGCCTTTTATACACGTAAGCTACTGTTGGAGCAGCCACTTTTTTCCCGTTAGTTGCAATGTTGCATCTAGCAGCATTAACACCTTGGGAAATCAATGTATTCTTTTCATGCAGAGCATCATCAGATTCCTCCAAAGGGTCTCATTTTAAACCCCACCCTGTCAAAAACTGTATATACTCCTGGACTACTTTCCAAAAAGGAAAATTACCACACATCCCCACCATATATGGCTCATTGTGCTTTCTCCTCTACTACCTCTCCAGCACTCAGTAGACACTTTTCAGGAGTAAGATACGATCTATAGTAGAACTTCAATGTTCTCTATGTGAAGTGTACAGAGAGGGATGCTTGTATACTTTCCTACATCTCCTTGCCCAAATCTGCATGCAAATCTTTTTCCCATGCTACTTCATGTTTTAACCTTGCCTTAGGTTTACCTAAAAGTATTTGATACAAAAAAGACATCAGACCTTTAAGGCTAGTATTTTTTAGTAAATCAATTCCATTTCTGTTGCTTTTTTCCCCAGCCCAAGCTGACCAATAGTTTTGACTAATATAGTGCTGTGCTGCTTAGAGGAAAGCATACAAATTCATATTGGATACGTGGAACTTATCTTTTAATTGAGCAAAACTTATCACAGGCCTATCCAAGATCAATTGCCCTAGCACAGTTAAGTCTAGCCTTTCCCATTTTTTAACCCCACCCCTTTGTATTCCTAGCATAAAACCCCTATTATAGGTGTGATAGGAGAGAGTTTTCCCTAGGAAACCATTTGCAAAGAGTATCTATCCCATACCTTCAAAGTATGTCTGACATACTTATAAATCTTTACAGGAGACTGATATTTTTCCTCCAACCAAGAGTATATTTAGTAGCAAAATAGGCATATATAAACCACAACATGTCCTATCCTTCCCTTCTTTGGGCAACATCATGATACCTGCCTCTTTCATGGAAGGGGAAATCTCATCAGACCCCCAATAGTGCATTAAAAATATCCTTTGGTCTACCAAAATATTCCCAAATTTCTTATAAAAGCTGTTCATAAAGCCATCCATTCCCAGAGTCTTATCAATTTTCAATGTTTTAATAGCCTGTAAAATTTCTGCTGTAGAAATTTCCCCATCCAACCTCTACTGTTGAATAGAGTCCAGAGCTATACCTCTGACAGGTAGTTTACAATATCCTCCTCTCTTATATTATTATCTGCTGTGTAAAGCTCCTGATAACATTGTCTAAACCTCTCCCATATCTTCCCTGGGGTAAATACTAACTGCCCCTGCCCATCCTGGATCTGAGTAATCTGTGATTGAGCCATTTTCTTTTTTAGCTTCCTCACCAATAATTTTGAGGCCTTACTGCTAAAGTAAAGAATTCTTGTTTCAACAGCATAAGATTATAAGCTATAGAATCCACTTGACAATTCTGCAATTCCCCTCTCACTTAATCCAATTACTGCCACATTTTTTGGAACCCAGTTTTCCTATGCTGTGCCTCTAACTACCTTATATGGGTAAATAGTACCGCAACCTTTTTCCCTGTTCCTTATTTTCCCAGGCAGACCAAGAATCAACCTGCCATCAAGTACTCCCTTCAACCCATCCTATCCCATGATGGGGCGAGCTTCCCCCATTTTTCTTAATTTCCAGAGTTTCTCATAATGCATCCTCAACCTTCTTAGCTATGGTCCCATTCTGTAATAATGCATCATTGAGCTTCCAAAGAGTCTTTTTATCCTGCAAGGATACTCCCCTCACACACACTTTTATCCTTACCAGGGCATGGTCCACCCAAGAAGAGGCCTCAATCCCTACTCCCCACAACTGATTCATTATGGTGTGTTCTACCAAAAAATAATCAATATGGAAATATGTCCCATGTGGATGTGAGTAAAACATATGATCTCTGGAAGTACTGTTCTGTGCCCACCATACAGCCATAGTATTCTATCAATGATTTTATCATAAGCAAAAATTTACTTCTCTACTTTTTTGACACTATCCCTGAAAAGATGAAATATCCAGGTCTGGTTTTATTGCCAGATTAAAGTTTACCCCTATTAGTAAAGGACCTTTAGCATATAAAAAAATTTGCCCAGTCAACTCCTCAAAAAATTGTCCTTGCTCTGTATTTGCAGCATACAAGTTGATAATTGTAATCACAGCGCCCGCCACTTTTACATTGAGAATCAAATATCTATCAGTCTCGTCTTTATATATGTCATATACCTCCCCTTTTAATACCTGCCGCACAATGCTTTTTTCTGCCTACACAATGTCATTACCACTTGATAATAATTCTTATGTTTGAAAACTCTTTCATCCCGTTGGCTGAGGTGTGTTTCTTGGAGCAGAACTATATCCACTTGTAGTCAGGATACTTCCTTAAACAAATAATTGCCTTTTTATATATGAATTCAACCCCTTTACATTAAAAGAGATTATTTAATACTCCCCATGAAATAATCCAAAACTACTATCAATAGACCCAACATCCCTCTAGAAACTCCCCCTGCTTCTACTTCTCCCTCCCCTCCCCCATAAGCCTTCCCTCTTCTCCCCCTCCCTCCACCCCTACCTTGGAACCCTCCATCTCTTTGTTCCTTCCACCCCAGCAAAGATTTTGTAGAAGGAAGAGTTCACTGACCAGACATCCCCCATCACTATACACCCTTTATAATAACAACCGAGCTCATGTAATTACCATACAAAATATACCACAGTCTGCAAATATTGAAACAATTCCCCTCTATTTTACTACCCCCCTACAAAGACTGTTCCTTCAAACAACCTAGTCTCTGCCACATAGGGGGCTAGTATATCCAATCTCCCATCTTCAAACAAACCCCAAAGGCCCACTCAACCAGGTAGCCACATCTGCTGTTCAATCAGCTCTGTCTGCACGTCTGCCATTCCTTTTTAAAGTCGGAACTCTTTGCCACTTAGAAAAATCCTTGTGACTCCATTTTGGTGGTCCCTCTCCTAACTGAACTCCATCTTGCATCTGCTGATCAACCCAGTACTGCAACAATACCACCCTTTGCATAGTGACTCATGCTCAGTTTTGACAGTATAGGCACCTCCTTGGCAGAGGCTCAGATGAGGTTACCCTTGTAGACAATCAGAGCTGCCTATGAAAGAGTGACGTACGCCAATCAAGACTTACTTTTCTAATACTATGATTCCACTAGTGATACACATCTCAAATATGTACTGAGGCATTCAAATAGAGCCAATGCAATAATTACTATCATTAACAAATATTGGCATGTTTTACAGTGGCACGAGGAATTTAATGAACAACCATGCTTTGCATTCACCCAAGGAAGAAACATCAAAGAGAATATTCCTAAGGCAGCCCTTTCAAATATTATCATAGAACAGTTAACACTTGGTGGACACTCTAGCTGCAGCAGTTGTTCACATTGCGATCAAACTATCTGGGGTGAAAAATGCAACCGTGTAATAGAAATTTATCTATCAAATTACACACACAAAGAAATTGCACGTCACAATGGGTAATCTATGCAATCACTTATCCAAGAGATCTTAGGATGTACTAAGAGACTGAACAAAATTCATCTTAATGAATATAAGAGCCATTTGGATAAAGGCAAAATTAAAACTCCCATAGTGCAACATTGCACAAAACATAAGCACAAGTTCAAGGATCTGAGATGGCTTGTCATAGAACAAATTTTTCAGCCTATCAGAGGAGGGAACTGTTGTTATATGCAAGCACTGTTCTATCTGTGAAGCCATTTAAGGATCTCCCTGAGGCAGGAAGATTCTGAAACACAGCTCATGTTGGGGATATTTTCAACAAGATAAATGACTCTTTATTAATCTCAATTTTGATGGTTCCAACATCCTCAGCGAGATTTTCATGTGATGATATTTTTCAGCATGTAACAGTTTTACTGGTTAAATGCACATAAGTTTTCAACGTTGTTCACTTATCATGCAGGTTGTTTTAATTGCAAAATCTAGAAAACAAAAAATGACAAGGATGTATACTGCAGGACAGATGATTAAATTTGAGGGCTAGTAACCATGTGTTACCTTGAGAGATTTTACCAATGAGATTAGCCCATCCTTATGAAGGTCCCATATTCAATCACTAAATTTGGCTATGATGTATGATTGATCATTAGATTTCTACATAAATTACAATCTTAGGTATTATAGTTGTGGGGGTATATAGTACAGTGGAATTATTTTTATTTTTGAAATATTACTACCCTTAACATAAGGTTTGTGGTAACTTGCAGAGAGCAGCAGTTACTACTTGTAACAGAAACATGGGGGTAACCTGCACAGAGCAGCAGTTTCTATGTTATGAAGGGCAGCCGAGAGGGGGTGTTGTAGATACCACCTCCCGGAGTGGGGCAGGATGTCAGGACTGCAACTGGGAGTGGACGGACCAGTGCAACTGGAGCAAAAGTAAGTGCAGGCTGGGTTGGAGCTCAGAAATGGAGTAGAGGCTGCAGTGGAAGTCTGGGCTGGAGGGCAGACTGAGCTGGAGTCCTGGAAGGCTGTCAACCCAAAACAGACTGGATTTGAGTGCAGGTAAGGGTGGAATATAACAGCTGGAACAGACTCAATCTGAGTGCAGGTAAGGGTGAACTGCAACAGCTGGAAAAACTGGATCTGAGTGCAGGTAAGGAATCAGGATAAACTGGAATACACTGGAGCTGTATGGAGGTAAGAGTGAACTGGAACACATTGGAGCCGAACAGAGATATGAGTGAACTGGAACACTCTGGAGCTGAGTGGAGGTAGAAGTGAAACTATAATATACTGGAGCTGAATGGAGGTAAAAGTGAACTGGAATATACTGGAGTTGAGTGGAGGTAGGCGTGAACAGGAACTCAGGGAGAGATGAACACAGGGGTTAGACAGGTCAGAATTGGAGGGGACACACACAGAACATAAAACAAAGAGCCAGAAGGCTACAATACAGGAAAGCCCCAAGGGGGATAGGCAGAGAGAGGCCCAACGGCAGGGAAGAGACCTAGGAAGTCTCATGGTAGGCCAGAAACCAGGAAACAGAGAGGCCTAGTAACATAGAAGAGACCTGGGAGTCTCAGGGCTAGGCCAGGAGCCAGGAAACAGAGAGGTCTAGTAACATAGAAGAGACCAGGAAGTCTCAGAGCTAGGCCAGAGGCCAGGAAGCAGAGAGGCCTAGGGTAGACCATGACAAGGAAAGGTCAGAAGGCCCACAGACAAGGAGGACAAGGAGGACTCAATGCCAAAGCATTGAGGCATGGGAAAAACAGAGTTCAGTATGGCTGGTGTTGCATAGGCAGGAGAGAAGGGCCTGGCCAGTAGAGCTGCTGGTGTGGAGGCTGTAGAACTGGCTGAGGACAGGAACCAGAGACATGCTAGAAAATGTAGTTTGGAGTCGAGCTCACTGGCGTTCTCTGGTGGAGGAGAGGCTGTGCAGCAGCTGGAAACGCACCATACTACCATTAACATAAGGCTTGGGGGTAGCTGCATGGTGCAGCAGTTACTACTATTAACAGAAACATGGGGGATAACCTTCATGGAATGACAGTTACTATCATAAGAAACTTTCTGGGCAGACTGAATGAACCAGATAGTCTTTTTCTGCTGTCACTACCATGTCACTATATTATTGTTACAATATTACAAAAAAAAGTCTTAAAGGGCAATACGATATTATAACCAACATACAGAATTAAACGTATTTGCCAAATTTCAATTTATATAATTTTGTGATTTATGGGACCATCACATAAACCCCTTAGTTGTTATCTTTCAGAGCCTTGCATTATGCTCCATCAATAAATAAGAGGGGCACTCTTTTAATCATAGGTCCATCTTTAGATACTTTTAAGCATTTTTTTCAAGCATTTTTCAAAAATTGTGAGCATTAAAAAGTGCACAACTTCCCCATTTTTTGAAGTTACTTCAGGCCCAACACTGTACCATGTTTCGCAAACTGCTGCTTCAAGGGCTGGAATCAACGTGTATTCAATCAAGAAATTCTCTTTTCAGTCCTGTTTTATTTCTCTGCAAAACGGCATGTGTAAACTTAAATGTCTCATTAATAAGTAAAAGCTTTTTCAATGGGAAATGGACTTACTTAGTCGAATAGACAGCTTTCTCTTCTCATAGCATCTCGGCTCACCGGGCACTCAGCATTTTAAGATCTGTAGCACCAAGCCTAGCTTTTTAAATTTTCATGTGATGACGTATTATCACAGACGTGATGGCTTCCTTCAAAGAACTTTAAAGGGCTTTGGGATTTTACCTTAAAGTGAACTCACTATATTCTGAATGCTGTAGGCAAACACTCATGTAATCAGACCCTTGAATGGAAACATGATTGAATACTTCAGCAAAATGCCATCCATTCTATTTCTTTATTAAGTCCATGGGGAACACGGTGTGAAGCTTGAAGATCAATTTCTGCTCCTGTTGACGTAAGCGGGTTACTCTATCTCCATCCCACCAATGAGGAAGGACTTTCTCCAAAATTGTCCATCTACATTCATGGATTTGATGATTGTGTTGCAAAAAATGATCAACTAAAGGTGCATCTTCTTTTTGTATTTTCAAACATGATTTATGTTCCGTAATCCGGGTTCGGAACATCTGCTGTGTCATTCCTACATACAGTAATTTACACGGACATACTATGCAGTATACCACATGGGTGGTCTTATATGTAAATTTTGAAGAAGATACAATTTTACAACCTTGAAACAAATGATTTTCTGTGTCAGGAAGCTTTTGTTGACATAGACGATAAAATTATATAAATTGAAATTTGGCGAATACGTTTAATTCTGTGTGTTGACTATATTATTGTTGGCATAAATTTTGTAGTTCATGTCAAGACAAGCAAGTAAGGTACAAAGTGGAGCAATGTTCAAATTAAACAAGGTTGCCAATAAGGGAGAACCTTGAGGGACTCCAGTGGTCACTGTAATGTTTCTATGTTTCTATGTAATCAAGTCTGACACTGCATCTCCAATATGAATCTGTTGGACACAATTGGATAAATAAGAACAAAACCAGTCTTTCATACTACCAGGTAGCCCATGTGATTTTAATAGATCAGGAAGAATTTAATGGTCAAGAAATCAAATGCAAGCACTGGGGGTGGAGTCAAGATGGCGGCAAGTGAGCAGTGTCTCTCGCACTGCCCGACTACAGCTTCAGCGTTTGTGGTGTTTTTGCAGTCGCTATGCCTCCAAAATGAAAGGATACAGTGCAGGTGTTTCCCTCGGCACCCACCTCTCTCTGGGTCAGTGTACCATCACAGAGCTTGCTACTCTCTACTCCTTGCCGGGGGATGGGGTCTATGCTGACGGATTTGAAAGAGGTGCCTCCATCATCTGGGGAAATATCTTTAAGTCCCCCAGAACTAAGGCCACGTCTGGCACATTCCTCCCTTTCTCCTCCAGACTTGGCACTCACAGCCATGGGAGCAGAACACCCGAGTGCTGTGGTAGAGGGCATTGCCTTGGAGGCTGTGGTTGGAACAATGGTATTGACGGCAGGGAATGTGAGTTGTTCTGACAACTCTGCTATCCCTCAGGCAGCCCTCCCTAGCAGAGGTGAGTCTATTTTGACTTCTACTTTATCTACACAATCTTTAATGATTGCACCTTTGCTATCTGCGCATTTACCTCTACTGTCCCTCCCCTAGCCGGCCGTGGTGACATTGTACCCTCTGTGGGAATTGGTGGCTCAGCTGGGCCCTGCTTTTCAACAATGTTCCTTACAAATTAATCAGATTTCTTCAAAATTGGACACTCTAACCCTGGGTCACAACTCCCAACTAACGGACCATACTAACAGGATTCAAACTCTAGAGGATCAAGTGCAATCAGTTCAGAATATGCAAGGAACATTAGTCCAGAAACATCTGATTCTGAACAGGAAAGTCAAGTTTGTTGAAAATTGTCTAAGATGTTTAAATTTAAGGTTTTTGAACTTTCCAAGGCTAGTTGGTGAATAGCCACATGTTACTCTCCGGAAGTATATGACTGAGATATTACGTATTTTTTCAGAAAACATTCCTTTATTTAATAAAGTATATTTTCTACCTTTTTCACGAGCAAGAGAGAATGAGGTATAACACCTTTTGGATTTAGGGAAATTAACTGAACTCTTAGAATCTTCTACTACTGAGATTATTGAAAGAGCAACGTTGCTGGTATCATTTATGAGCAGGCTTGGTCAGGCATAATTATTTCCAGTATATGGGAATTAATTTCAAGAGTCAGTTTGTTCAAATTTTTCCTGACCTGGCCAAAGCTACCCAAGAGAGGAGAAAAGGTTTCCTGTCTTTACATCAGGAGACCCAATCTCTTGGAGCATCTTTTTAACTAAGATATCCTTATAAATGTATTATAAATTGTAAAGCTTAGCAATGATTGTTACATATTTTTTGTTCCCGAACAACTTAAATTGTTTCTTGATTCTCATAAAAGGCTGCTTCCATCCTTTTCCCCTAATGAGAGCCCTATACCTTAGGATAGAAATAGGGTAGATTATACATGTTATAGCTATTTTCTTTATATTGTTTCTTATTTTGCGCTCCTCTTATGGACTTCCCCCACACCTCAATTTGATTCATGGTCTGTATATTAATAATGTGTTTCTTTCAAGAATATTAATGCTATATTTTTGTTTCCTGTTTTTTTCTGTGCAAAGATATTAATGCTTTGTAATTATGTTAAATTACCAAGTTTATCTTCTACTTCTGGCTTCTTCATCTCCCTAGTTTCCTTGCCCCTGTTTTATTGTAACTTTGTTTCTTCTTCTATGTTAATGTTATAACCCCTTGTTCCATGTAAACCAATATGATATGATCTGTATCATGAATGTCGGTATAAAAAAGATTCAAATAAAATAAACAAAATAAATTAATAAAAATTAAATTAAAAAAAAGAATATCAAACACAGCAGATATATTGAAAAGAACTATAGCAACCTCAACATTACTGCTCTGTTATCCATTGTTACCCCGATTCAAGCCTAATCTCCTGCTAGTCTTCCATTGTTCAGTTGGTTTCCCCAACTGCATTAATTGCAGTCATGCCATTTAGCCAACGTTTCTTAAATTTTATGCTTACGATCTAATGTTAAGGTTTACGCTTATGTTTATTGTTAACGCTCTAATGTTTTTAGGCTCTAATGTTTATAGGGTCTCCCTCACGTTCCCCTCGAATTGCTTATATGTTTAATATGTTTATTTTCTCTTAGACACAATGTTTCATTGTAACGCCTTACCTGCGACTGTTCTGTTGTACTGTAAACCGGTGTTATTTGTATATTATACAGGAATATCGGTATATAAGAATTCAAAATAAATAAATAAATAAATTACTATTAAACCCTCTAATGATGGAATCAAAATTTGAGATTAAGAGAAACTCGGTGCTGTAATGTTATCTAAAACCAAACTGATGTTATTGAGACTAGCATTGTCAGCAATGTAATCAGTAAGTTGAGTTAATGCTGTCACTTCAATAATCTTAGCAAGAGATGGTAAGGAAGATATTGACCTGTAATTGGCCAAGATAAGCAGATCCACAGTAGGTATATTTGATAATGTCTACACTGATAACTGTTCAAGGAATCTAAAACAATATCAGAGGACAGCAAAAAATTAATAATTTCCACAACATACATGGCAAACATCATGTCATAGCTTTTAACAATGTAGCTGGACATGGTTTTAATGGAAAAGAGGCAGATTTCATCCTGGCCAAATTCCAACAAATGTCCTCAGATGACTCCTAGAAAGCATGTTCTCTAACATCAGGAGTAATCATCTTAACTGGATCCGATGTAACGTTTTTACAAATTATACCAATCTTAAGGCCTGGATTCATCATTCTTCGCAGAATGATGAATCCTGCGAAAATGGGGGGGCGGGGGGCGAAGGGGGTGCGGGCCAGTGAAATTCTGCAGCCTTTGCACCATGGCGGTACGAATTTGGCGGCTGAGGTGTGCCGGCTGCCAGCTTCCGCACCGAATAGCGCCACTGAGAAAGGTCACGCTATTTGGCGCGCTACTGCCGACGATAACATTAGTAACGTTATCGCCGGCAGCGAAGCCACCACTGACTCCGACCCCTCCCTGGCACAACTCCGCCCCAATCTAATTTGCATGCTATCGCACGTGAAAAGGGCCTTTTTGTATGCGATAGAGACTTATCGCACGCGATACGGCCGTTTCGCGTGCAATAAGCCTTTGGAAAATAACCCCCTTAGTTGTAAAATACAAAGAGATTTCATTACAGAGGGCAACATCAGGGGGCGGATTTTTAAAGCCCTGCTCGCGTAAATCCGCCCGGATTTATGCGAGCAGGGCCTTGCACGCCAGCACGCCTATTTTCCATAGGCCTGCCGGCGCGCGCAGAGCCCCGGGACTCACATAAGTCCAGGGGTTTTCCGAGGAGGGCGTGTCGGGGGCGGGGCCGATCGGCGTGGCGTTTTGGGGGCGGGACGTGGCGTTTCGGGGGCGGGCCCAGGGGCGTGGTTTCAGGACGGGGCGGTCCGGGGGCGTGGCCGCGTCCTCCGGAACCGCCCCCGGGTCGCGTCTCCGCGCGCCAGCAGCCCGCTGGCGCACGTGGATTTACGTCTCCCTCCGGGAGGCGTAAATCCAGGGATAAAGGTAGGGGGGGGGTTTAGATAGGGCCGGGGGGGTGGGTTAGGTAGAGGAAGGGAGGGGAAGGTGAGGGGAGTGCGAAAGGGAGTTCCCTCCGAGGCCGCTCCGATTTCGCAGCGGCCTCGGAGGGAACAGAGACAGGCTGCGCGGCTCGGCGCATGCCGGCTGCCCAAAATCGGCAGCCTTGCGCGCGCCGATCCAGGATTTTAGCAGATACGCGCGGCTACACGCGTATCTACTAAAATCCAGCGTACTTTTGTTTGTGCCTGGTGCGCCAACAAAAGTACGCGAAGACGCACTTTTTTAAAATCTACCCCTAGAAGTATAAATGAATGAATGGGAAATGACCCAGGCAATTCATCCCATCTATCTGCTCATAAGAAATCCTAAGGAAAAACAGAAAAATGTCACAACTCTGTTATCTTTATCTGGATATTCAGTGGCATTTATCCGACTAACTTCCTGATTAACTAAGAGTTTTCTCCTATTCTGTGTCTATGGGAAAATACCCATATGAATCAAGCCCTAAAAGTGCTGCTGAATATCTGACTAAATAAACCCCCATAAATTATGTGTGAGTAGATTTAGGGCAAGTATTTGTGCAGACTGAGTTGTCTTCACAGATTTAGCCGGGTACTGCTGAATAAGTGAATATTGCAATAGTCGGATAATTTTGAAAAGCCCATCCCATGAAAGCCCAGCCCCTTTCTTTCCCAGCTAACAGGGTCATTCTTTATTCTGCAATGGGCCATTATCACACACGATAACGGTCGCATCGTGGTGAAGCCATGCTAATTAGGGGAAGGGGAGTTATGTAGGTAGGATTTGGGCGGGGTTATGGCTCACATTATAACCAGCAGCACCGCGGAAAATAACACCACCTTTTCCCGTGGCACTATGGGGGTGAAGGTGTGCGGTGCGGCCACACCACAGGCGGCTGGCTGCCCACTATTGTCCCTGCCCCTTTTTTTTCACGACTCATCATTCTGCTATATAAATAAAATAGAATGATGAATCTAGGGGTAAGTTTGTTCAGATAGCAAATTTACTTGTACAAATGTAACCAGGTAAAGAGGGGTCGGGAATTTTGAATGGGTAAGAATGATCAGGCTAAAACCCACTCAGGTAAATCCTTTGAATATTGGCCTCATGTTGTAAATAGGTTACAAAAAAAAACCTTAAAATATTTGGAGGCAATAAAAGCCTCATACTGGCATAATAGGTTGTCTGTATTTGGGATACATCACAGGACACAGGAGTAGCGTGGTGTCACAAAAGATTTCAGGTCTGTGACAATCCTGAAAGGAAATCTGAAAAAGATTGCATGAAAGAATTTGTAAGTGTTTCATTTTTAATCATGCTCTAAAATAAAAATGAAGACAGAAGCATAGATTAGTTTTTAGCTCATTAACAAAATCAAACCAATAAAATTTTGTAGATGCAAAGCCAAACTTAACCATGATAGTTTTGACCTAGCACCGATAGATAAACAACGCAAACTATTTTTTATAGCAGGAAAAGTTTGCGGTATTACTAAAATGTTCCTCAAAATATTAAAAATAAACTTGCCCTAAATTTTGTGAAATGGCTGATATGCATCAATTATTCACATTGGTGAAAAAATAAACTTCATGCTAATGATTTCTACTACTCAGCCATTCTCTCCTCCACCAAGTTCTATTTTTTAAATGTAAACCCTAGTAATCTACCCATTATATGTAATTCAGTATTATAATGGAGGTTTTTTGAAATGCTGCTTCTTCCTATTGAACTAGAGGCCAACAGGATTTTGGCCTGTATATCAAACATAGCTAGCATATGTACAATGATAACATGAAGGTTGTTTAGACTATATTAGCAACCAAAGCAAATTTCCTGATGAATTAAACACTGTGGTAAATTGTGGAGGTGTCTAACTGTATTTTGAGCAATCATACAAGCAAGTGATATACCATGTGTTCTTAAGCTGCATCTGGTAAGAGGCAATACTTATCGCTAGAATTCTACATTCTACTCATAACTATGTCAATGATTGAATCTGAAGTGGTATTATTATCTTTCCAGCAAGATTAATTTTTAGCCATGTGATACTATGCATATTTATTAATTCATGATCAAAGGTTAAATTTTGTCATGCTCACATTAGAATATGAAGCGAGCCCTAATTTTGCTTTTCAACATTTGCATATTTGTAGTGATATGTTTATATTAAAGCTATGCTGGAAATATGAAAATAAATATTAAAACAACAACACTAACATAGACTTGCAGAAGACAGGCAGATTTTTAAATGGCATTAAGATCTCTTAAAGCTTAGCTGACCTTTTTGTTGTTACTTAAATTTTTAAAACATTCATTTCATTTCAAAGCTGGAATATTAGCCCATTTATATGTAAATTGCCTTTAATTCATGCCCTTGATTTAAAAGACTAATCCACAAGATCCTTTTACCATCAGTGACCTTTTCAACTCTGTACTTCTGGGAAAGCAGTAAAGTACTTCCTTCTACTCTCACATCCACCTGTAATATAATATATACCTACTTTACTCTGTACAAATCACTCAAAATTGTACAGTTTTCAAATCATGTTAAATTACTGCTGATGTGATAGTCTTGATTGCTATGATTGTTGCTGCAGTTCTGCTGAAATAGAAGGCTTTGCAACGCCGGAGCTTTAGACTTATTTTGTCCTCAAACAAAAGCAAAATAAATCTTTTATTGATGAGTACAAATATATTATCTAAGAAACATGTAAGTCTGATTTTCATACACAGTACATTGACTATGAGGGCTGTACATCCTAAGGCTAAAGAGGAATTCAAATCAAATACATTATTAAATTAAAAAAAAAATCTGATTTGAATTCATAATTTATCTAGAGAAGCAAAATTTCAGGGCACTTTACCTATGGGTCATTTTGCCCCAAGCAAATGAGGATTTAGTGATGGAATTCAAAAGGGCATGGGATAAATATAGAGGAGCTGTACAAAGTAGGGGATGGAAATGAAGAAATGGGGTAACCCAGATTAACTTTAGATGTAACATTTCTGCATGATGTAACATACAGGGAGCAGCAGGTACTACCCTTAACAGAAGGCATGGGGGTAACCTGCACAGGGTTGCAACTTGCTAAGCAGACTGCATGGACCATTTGTGTTTTTAATCTGCCACTCACATTTGCCAAAAGATTGCATTCCTTTATACTCATTAGTGATGTGAATCGGGCTTCGGATAATTAAAAATATTGGACGATATTTTCAAAATCTTCAGAAATCGGGGGCTCCCCAAAACGATAGGAAAACCCCACAATATTGATCGTGGGGGTTCTCTTATCATTTTGGGAGAGGGCAGGAAAAATAGCACACAAAAATAAACCCTAAACCCACCCCGACCCTTTAAAACTAATCCCTTAGCTTCCCCCACCCTCCCGACCCCCCCCCCCCCCAAACCTTTTACAGGTACCTGGTGGTCCAGTGGGGGTCCCTGGAGCGATCTCCCGCTCCCGGGCTGTCGGCTGCCACTAATCAAAATGGCGCCGATGGCCCTTTGCCCTTACCGTGTGACAGGGTATTCGTGCCATTGGCCAGACCCTGTCACATGGTAGGAGCACTGGATGGCCGGCGCCATCTTGTGCTCCTACCATGTGACAGGGGCTGACCAATGGCACCGGTAGCCCCTGTGACATAGTAAGGGCAAAGGCTATCGGCGCCATTTGGATTACTGGCAGCCGATGGCCCGAGTGCAGGAGATCGCTCCTGGACCCCCGCTGGACCACCAGGGGATTTTGGCAAGTCTTGGGGGACCCTCCTGACCCCCACAAGACTTGCCAAAGGTCCAACGGGGCTCCGGGAGTGACCTCCTGCACTCGGACCGTCAGCTGCCAGTATTCAAAATGGCGCTGATAGCCTTTGCCCTTACTATGTCACAGGGGCTACCGGTGCCATTGGTCAGCCCCTGTCACATGGTAGGAGCACAAGATGGCACCGGCCATCCAGTGCTCCTACCATGTGACAGGGTCTGGCCAATGGCACGAATACCCTGTCACACGGTAAGGCCAAAGGGCCATCAGCACCATTGTGATTAGTGGCAGCCGATGGCCCGGGAGCGGAAGATCACTCCAGGGACCCCCACTGGACCACCAGGTACCTGTAAAAAGGTTTTTGGGGGGTTGAGAGGGTGGGGGATGCTAAGGTACTAGTTTTAAAGGGTCAGGGTTTTGTTTATCGGCTTAGGCGCAGCCGATAAACAAAACCGCGATCGGGCCCGATGAAAAAAAAAACACATGTAAATCGGAACCGGAATCCGAACCGATTCCGGTTCCGATTCACATCTCTAATACCCATGCAGTTGGAACATGGATTTTTATTATTTTTAAAGCAAGATATCATCAGAAAACATTTATGTAGCATAGGAACTATATTCATACTCAGACTGCTAAAAATTCTCTTCAGTCATAAAAATAAATTATAATTCAATCATATTTAAATATAATCAACAAGGTTAATTTGATTTCGTTAAGATAGACTACATTATAATATAGAGAAGCACCTTTCTGTTATACACATGTTATCATTAAAAAATCTCTCTCTTATTTATTATATGATCCATTGCTATAAAACCAGTATCAGCTGAATGTAGGGACTGAATGTTTTTGAAATCTGAGCTGTCATCAATAATTTGAAATCTCGATAATGTCATAATTGCTCAAACATGTGCTAATTGAATTATATGTTGTTTTATAACATGTGGCTTTCTCTGCATTAATTAAACACAACATGCTTATTACTGAAAAGCCATACTTTCATTGGGTCAGATCAAGCTACATTATAAAAATTAATATTCAATATATTATCATAGGAATCGATTGCTCTAAGTTAAAAAAATATAACAACTCTATAGTCAGAATCTGCTCATATCTCATCATCTAAATAGGAATGAACGTAATCAAAGGGACACTTCTATTTTATTATAATGATTGATATTATTTTCTCAGTAGGAGTTATTCTTTCCTCCTAATAACTATTGAAGAAAATACCTTTAAAGTTTGGCCTACAACAAGCCGTTAAAGTCTTGTCTGCAGTAAATTAACAAAGTTTACTTCAAACCATCAGGGTCATTTATCAAATCGTGTTAGGTCCTTATGCCCACAATAACTCCTTAATACCCACGATAAATAACGCATTGAGAGATGCATATGCAAATTTAAAATGTTTTCCCAAATGGGAGGAGTATGGGTGGAGTAAATTAAAATGAGGGTTGTTTAGCATTGTGTGCGATAGCATAACGCATGTTATCATGGGTTTTAAAGCTGGAAATAACTAAGCCTTTTGTCCTGGCATTATGCTGTGTGATATGCCCAAAATGGGATTTGCGCTACATACATAGAAACATAGAAACATAGAAATGATGGCAGAAGAAGACCAAATGGCCCATCCAGTCTGCCCAGCAAGCTTTCATATTTATTTTTCTCATACTTATCTGTTACTCTGACCGCTGAGGTCAGGGCCCTTTATGGTAACCTTTTGGTTCTAATTTCCTTCCACCCCACCAATTGATGTAGAGAGCAGTGCTGGAGCTGCATCAATGTGAAATATCAAGCCTAATTGGTTAGGGGTAGTAACCGCCGCAATAAGCAAGCTACTCCCAAGCTTATTTGTTTGCCCAGCCTGTGCAATTTAGTCCTTGTTGGTTGTTGTCTGAATATAAATCATCTTTTCTTCATTCCTCCCTGCCATTGAAGCAGTGAACTGCACTGTATATGTATTCAAAGTGAAGTATCAGGCTTGATTGGTTCAGGGTAGCTAAAAATCACAAATCCCATTTTGGGCAGGAGGGAGAGGGAGAGAGAGAGAACACCTCTGTGGAAGCACACATATTAGTCAACTTTGTATACACTGTAAGAGGGGCAACTAGTAACTCGGGGTGAAGTTTTAGGGGCAGTTTTACATGCACAGTCAGAGGTATGAATAGCACAGACCATATCAGTGAAGATTTCATGTGATTTGGAGTGATGAAGGGTACACAAAGATACAAAGATGAAATTTGTATTTCATGCTAGGTCGAGAGTACAATGTACAAATCTCATCTTTGTGCACCTTTCATCACTCCAAATCACATCAAATCTTCACTGATGTGTACTGTGCTGGTTGTACTTCTGATTGTACATGTAAAAGTACCCCCAAAACCTAGGCCACCATCAAAACTTCATCCCAAGTTACTAGTTGCCCCTACTACAGTGGTATAAATAGTTTACTTATATGAGAGCTTTAGTCTCTCTCTCTCTCAGCAGTCACCCAAAAAGTTGTAAAACCTGTCTGAGCACATCTCAGCTTTCAATGTGAAAATATCACAAGTGTGGTAAAATAGAACATGTGGTATCTCAAAAATCATGGGTGCTATTCTTGCAAAATTTATAGCAAAATGATAAATCTAGGTCTATAATAGAGAAAATTCATAATGACACAATTCAATAACACATAAGACATTAGTAAGGTGTTTGACACTGTTCCGGTAAAGAAACTAGGCAGTATGAGAGAATGTAGGGCAGATCACAGGAGTGAAAGTTAAACAGCAGAACTCAGATTTATGATAAAGGGAGTCCACTCTTGTGAAGTTATTGTGACCAATTTAATGACTTAGAGCTCAGTGCTAGGGCCAGTTTTGCATTTTATCATCAACATTGTTGAGGCATCTGAGAGAAAATATTTGCCTCTGTTGTTAGGCACTCTGGTCACGGCCACCCGCGGCCAGCCCCCTTACCTCCTTCTCTGACGCCGGCACCTCTTCCGGGACCCATGCAGCTGCGGGGAGATGCCCCCACCCCACGCCCCTGGTCCCATCCGCTCGCACGGCTCCCACCACCAAACTTGCGCCACCCTCCGCAGCAGGAGGGATGACCCAAGATGTCTCTTCATGGCCCCAGACCGCAAGCCAATGCCACCAGCAGCCTCCTCCAGGCCGGGCCCTTCTTAGGCATGCAACCACGCCCCCTGCTGATTCTAAAGGGCCAGCCACGATGAACTGCAGCCCAGCCCCCTGGATGACATCAGGGGCCTGGGACTATTTCTGGGAACTTCCTCTTCCTGTCCTTTGACTTGGCAATGAGTCTGCTTTGCTTCAGTGGAGTCGTCTGTGCTTCAGTGGTGCCCTGGTTCCTGTTCCTGCCTTCTGAGTCCTGTTCCTGCCTTCCGAGTCCTGTTCTTGCCTTCCGAGTCCTGTTCCTGCTCCTGCTCCCATCCTTGGTTCCTGCGGATGGATCTTCTGGTTTCTGACCTCGAACTGGCTTTTGGTGTCTGTTCTGGCTTCAACCATGGATTGGCTTTTGGTGATTCTCTGGCTTTTGACCCTGGACTGGCTATCGGTGATCCTCCGGCTTTTGACCTTGGACTGGCTATCAGCGATTCTCCCTGCTATTGTCCAACCATCTTCACAGGGGCCCACCTAAGACCAGCCAGCCCCGGCACCCAATGGCTCAAGCTGCAGGGAACAGGGTTGGTATTGGCGAAGCTCCAGCCGACCCCTGCACCAGCTCAACCTCACCTCCCGATGGTGGGGACCTGAGGGGGTTAACCCTCTCGGGTTGTGCCAACTCCCCCTCGGGCAAGGGGTCCATACTCTCATCTGTCAACTCAACATCTGTAACAGAGTAGATTCCTTGGAAGGAGTGGGAAAAATGAGAGGGGTATAAAAAATGAAAGAGGACTTGAGAAACTCAAAATGTATATGCTAGAAGAAAAAATGAAAAGGGGATATGAAAGATACTTTCATTTAGGAAGCTTCAATTTCATGCAAAAAAAAAATTAAGGTCATGATATGAAGCTGGAAATACTTTTTATACAGAGAAGTTATTAGAAGCCACCAGCAGAAACTGTGGAAACTAAAACTGTCAAAACCAAAAACGATGGGGCAGTGAAATCTCAGATTTTCCAGTGTCTTTATCTTTAAGAGATATTTACTTATAGTTGCACAGATGGATGCAAATACATCGCTTAAAAATGTGAAAAAGAAAAATTGCTTTTGTGACATTCGGTCCCCACATTTTCTACTGAGCTGCTCTTCTATTTAGCTTTATATATTTTTAAAGCTGGGATTGTTGGTCCCTCCTGATGCAGTTGTTGTGCAAAACACGGTCTGTGCCGGGGGACAGTGTAAATTTATAATAAACCTTCAATACCCTCAACACATTTGTTCAAGTATAAATAAATATCTCTTAAAGATAGACACTGGACAATCTGAGATTTCACTGCCCCGTTGTTTGTTGCTTTTGATTATTATAAGGTTGGGGCAATCACCTTTTTCTTTGTGCCAAAACTAAAACTGTTACAGAATTTAAGCACACTTGGGACAGATTGAGGGCAGTGGTAAGAAACGGGTTGTGTAAAACAAAAGGTTAAAAAGTTGTTAAAGAAAAAAGAGTTGGATGTTGATTTGGTTTGGAAGAAATTGTAGAAGAACAAAAGAAGGGAAGACAAAAATGACAAGTGCTAGCAATTTCCTGTTGAAGGTGAAACATGTATAGCTGACTGCTGAGTCAAGATGCCATTATCTAGAGCAGTGTAGAGTGGAACAAATGATCAGATTAGGTGAATCATATCTGATATCTATTGCACTATCCTATATTGTGATACGTTAATTTGAGTCTCATTTCATGACCTCTACTTTCTTGGACTTGGTTTCCTCCCCACTTTTTGCCATCTGTAACAGTAATTTATTCTGTCAGATTGAATCTAGTTACAGAGGTCCTAAGATATTCAAGTTTAACTTAGTAAAGCCAAGGTCATAAGAGATGAATCAAAAATATTTTCAAAGGCATTTACTTAGCAGCAAATGAGAGGTGAAACTACAGCCTGGAGGTCATCCTCCTTAGTTGGTTTGGTTGTTCAAAAGACCAAACTATATAAAGAAAATAGTAGTGGCTAACTAAGATATCTTGAGACTTTTATGTTAGATAATAAGCTATTTATTCCCCAATTGGTAAGAATGTCTGTAGAAACAGGCTAATTAGGATGTTTCAACAATATGATACCAGAAATACTCAAATAAATAAAAACAAAACATATATAAATGTGGTTTCTGTGACTAACAAGTGAATTATCTTTTCTGTATTATTTGTTCTTGTACTGTTCCTTTTTTTTATGCAGTGTTTTTCACCTTAACTGACAAATGATTTTATATTGTGCAACATTTCACTCTTGATTTCCCTTCTAGTCACATTTGTATTCTAGGAACCTTGGAAAAGGAAGGAGGTAAACATTTCTACACTATTCAGGATGTCTGTAGTTGAATGGTACATTCATTGCAACACCCAAAAAACAAATCTTGTCATAGACCTCATAAAAGTTGTTTATGAGAAGTGAGAATAATGCCTATTTCTGTGTGTTCCTTCTGCTTATCATAGCAAATGGCTATGCTGTTTACTTATGATCATATGCAGTAGCAGAAAGGTTCATCTATTTTAGATCAGTCTGCTATATCTCATTTATATAATCCTGACTGGCCATTCTGCCATGACTCTGCTACCCTTGCAAATGTTAGCATTTATTTATATTTATTTACCTAATTTATATATTTATCTGATTTATATTTTGCCTTTCAGATATTTCAAAGCAGATTATGTTCAGGCATTCAGATTTGATCACCCATTGCACATCATAGAACCCCTCAAAGCAGGGAACAATAATTTGTTGCCAGAGGATGTGGTTAGTGCAGTTAGTATAGCTGTGTTTAAAAAAGGATTGGAGGAGATCACGTGATGTGGTGGGCTTAGTGGCAGCGTGCTAGCTGAGCTCCGGCCAACCACCCAACCATCCAGCTTTTAACTTGTCTTTACGCTGACTATAACTTTTCATCTTGCAACCTACCACAGCCCACACTAAAGTGTTGCCACGCGATATCGATTCAGCGACTTTATGGCAACAAGGGCCGTGAAAAAAGATAAAGAGAAATTGCGGGCCCAAGAAGCCAAGATGGCGGCCGATCCCTCCTTGGAGAGAGAGAAGGAGGAGGAATCCTTAGAAGATAAAATCTCTCACGCTGTAGTCTCAGCTCTCGATGTTCGCTTGCACCAACTATCGGAACAAATAGCGGAGGTACGAATCTCTTTTGCTGAAATTGACTCCCGTGTGGATAGGGTCGAAGGACGCGTATCTCTCACGGAGGACGACATCGGTGCACTGGAGCGCCGTGTGGACGAGCTAGAAAAATCTGCTAAACTCCGGGACGAAAAGCTTGATGACCTGGACAACCGGTCACGCCGGAATAATCTCCGGTTTGTCGGGTTCCCTGAATCGCTGATAGAAATGGATATCCCGCGATCGCTAGAGGCCTGGCTGCTCAGTGTGGTTCCATCTTTGGCGTCGCCTTCTGGAGGGTTACTCAAGAGAGCGCATAGAATCGGCCGCAGAGAGGAGGGAGGGAGGTCGACCGCAAGTGATCATAGCGAGATTTCTACACTTTGCCCATAAATCGTTGGTGCTTCAACATTTCAAGAAAGTCAGGGATCTATCGTACGAAAACCATCGGATCCTGATTTTCCAGGACTTCTCTCCTAGGGTCACTCTTCTACGGAAGGAGTTCTCAGGAGTCTGCACGGAGCTCTACAAAAAGAACATTCGTTTTGCCTTGATGTTTCCAGCTCGCCTCCGAATTACTTACCAGGGCACTGCAAAATTCTTTACTGCACCGAGCGAAGCCCAAAGTTACGTGCGCACTCTGCCGAGTGTAGAAACTGCAAGTTCGACCTGAAGTTATTTTTCTTCTTTCGTCGGCTCCTTTGCTTAATTCTGCCGCAGTATTTTCAACGGAGGATGTCAGTTGATTTTCCATTTTGTGACTGTAGTTTGCTGGGCGCCTTATGCATTGGATAAAAATAAGGCCTGTCCTGGTTTTAAAATGGCGGCCCTCCTACTATATCTCTGATTCCTGCTGTCCCATGGCCATTATAGGGTCCTGTTCGCGTGGTTCTGAACACTGCTCTATGGGTGGTGATCTGGGTTCTAGTTATGTTTATTGTTCTTTCACCTTTTGTGTTGTGTCAGCATTACTAATATTCATTGGGTGGGGGGCTGAGCACATTATTTCATCTCATGCTCTTGTTCCCGTGGGAACCCCACACATTGTTCAGGGGTTATAGCTGTGCTTTTTGTATGGTTTGTACACCATGAACGTTAATAATGTGTGGGATGTTTATCCTGGTATGCTTGGGGGAGGGGGGGATGCGGGGGGAGGGACGGGACATGTATATTTCTACTTGATTTTATTAAGTGTGAGCACTTCTCTATGAGTTTCCTAGTAGCTGCAATTGGGTACGGGGTGGCACTTTTTGCCTTGGACTGTGGTACTGAGCTGATCTACCAGGACGTCCTTTTCTCTTTTTTGTAAAATGACACACCAAATTGTAACTTGGAACGTGGCTGGTATGGGTACGCCGATCAAACGGGAGAAAATCCTGGCTAGGCTTAATAGATTACATACCAAAATCGCCTTTCTGCAGGAGACCCACCTTCTACAGACGGAGATTGTTAAATTGAAGAAAAAATGGGTAGGCCAGCTTTATTATGCCACGGGGTCGTCCAAGAGCCGAGGCGTGGCTATTCTTTTCCATAAAACCTTGCCTTTCACATGCCAAGAGCAGGTGGTGGATCCGGATGGCCGCTTTATCATTTTAAGGGGAACACTCATGGGATCACCTATCACTCTGGCCGCCGTCTATGCCCCAAATGCTTATGACCACAGCTTTTATGTGCGTCTGCTGACCTCTCTTTCAGCCATGGGGGACTCTCCGATTATTGTTGGGGGAGATTTCAACTTTGTAATTGACTATTCTTTGGACAGGCATCCACCGAGGAGTGGCCATCAAATTAGTGAAAATAAAGGCCCAAATTTTTTATGCAAAAACCTTTCCCTGGTTGATCTGTGGAGGGTACTACACCCGAGCGAACGCGAGTTCACGCATGTCGCTCGTGCCCCATCTGACCTGCTCCCGCATAGACTATCTCCTAGTATCAGAGACCCTGTTTCCCAGTTTCTCTGCAGCGGTTATAGAAACGCTTGTTATTTCAGATCACAGCCCGGTAGTGGGCACCTGGGGGCAGCGGGGTCCGTTTTCTCCCAGTCAGTGGAGATTACCCTTCCATTTATCACAGGATCCTGAATTTCCTAAATATCTGCAACGGCGATGGGCGGATTTCCTAGATTTTAATCAACAGCATTTGGATAATCCGTTTCTTTTCTGGGAAACTGCGAAGACTGTTCTTCGTGGAGATATAATCAGCTATGCTAGTTTCAAAAAGAAACAACTGGATAGGGAGATCTTATCTTTGGACAAGCAGATACGTTCTCTGAAGCGCCAGGTTATTACTTCAGGCACTGATACATTACTTCCCCAACTTAAGACGCTTCAGACAGCCTTAAGTGATTTATTGCACAACAGGGCAGCCAAAGCACTCCGGTCCCGTCAATTTAATTTTTTTCATTATGGCAATAAGTCAGGCCGTCTTTTGGCCCGCCTAATAAAAGCCCAAGAAGCATCAAAATTAGTAACTAACATGAGAAATGCACAGGGCAACATTGAGACAACCACTCAAGGAATTGCACAGATTTTTTCTCAATATTATCATACACTGTACTCGGCGGACCCGGTCGAGGAAACTGAGATAGATCGCTTCCTTGAGTCGTTGTCCCTTCCCCAACTGACTAGGGAGCAATTTGGCGTGTCTTCAGAAGAATATTGATCTAGGGGAAGTGATGGATGCTATAAAAAAATCTTCCAGATCGGAAAGCACAAGGACCGGATGGCCTGACTTCTCTGTTTTATAAATCTCTTTCCTCTGAGTTGACCCCGATACTTCAACAGGTGTTTGAACGGATGGCTGATGAGCAAGTAATGCCGGCCAGTATGCGGGTTGCTACCATTGTTGTGCTCCCTAAAGCTGGCAGAGATCCCACAGTACCCTCCTCTTATCGACCCATTTCGTTACTGAACTTAGATATTAAATTATATGCTAAGATATTGGCCACAAGATTACAATCTATTATGCCATCATTAATTTCTAAAGACCAAGTAGGTTTTGTTGCTGGGAGGAGGTCCACAGTCAATATACACAAAGTTTTCACGGCGATCGAATCTTGTCATTTTTTGCGTGTGCCAGACCCCTTATTGGTCACATGCGACGCTGAGAAGGCTTTTGACAGGGTGGCCTGGCCCTTTTTGAGAAAGGTCCTTGCGAAATTTGGCTTTACAGGGCGGATATTTGATTACATCACTGTTT
This sequence comes from Rhinatrema bivittatum, assembly GCF_901001135.1. Classification (NCBI taxonomy): domain Eukaryota; kingdom Metazoa; phylum Chordata; class Amphibia; order Gymnophiona; family Rhinatrematidae; genus Rhinatrema; species Rhinatrema bivittatum. The sequence goes on along the minus strand of NC_042618.1, from coordinate 388,790,225 downwards.
TGTACTCTAATCCCACAGCACGAATCTTAGTGAATGGAGCCCTTTCCGAGGAATTTTGTCTTGCTCGAGGTACTAGGCAAGGGTGCCCCCTTTCGCCCCTTTTGTTTATTTTGACTGTGGAACCACTGGTGTGCAAGTTAAATAACACTATGGCAATACAGGGAGTAACCGTGGGGTCTCAGAAATATCTTACTCTGCTGTTTGCTGATGATATTCTCCTGCTCCTCTCACATGCCCGTACTTCACTCCCAAGGGAGCTACAGATTTTTGCGTGTTACCAGACACTGTCTGGCTTTAAATTAAATTTGGATAAGACAGAGGCCTTGGACATTAGAGGCTCCCTTAAGGACACATGGGTGAGTTTCCCGGTGAAGTGGGCTGACACAACTATTAAGTATTTGGGCATTGTTATCCATGCTAATCCACACCGCTGGTATGCCCTCAATATTCCTCCCACGATTAAAAAAGATATTGCGAAAATGTAGGGATGGCACTCCCTTCCGCTTTCCATCTCCGGGAGGATAGCGCTTGTAAAGATGGTACTAGCCCCACAACTTTTATACAAGCTTTTGATGTTACCGGTTATAGTTCTCTCTAAAGATCTACGTATATTGCAGAAAGCAATGCACCACTTTTTATGGAAAGGGAAAAAAGCTCGCCTTTCCCTTACGACTTTAATGGCACCGAAATGTCAGGGTGGTTATGGTACCCCAGATCTTTTGACGTATTCATGGGCGGCAAACCTACGATTTCTAGGCGACTGGCTCTTTGGCACTGCTGAATACACTGACCCTCAATTGATTCATGCTATCTGTGCTCCTTGGGACCCTAGTTATATTTTACATATGACCCCGATGGAGTTTCAACAAGTGTCTGTGAAATATCAATTGGTGCGCACTGTCAGAAAGATTTGGGGGATCACGAGGAACTTACTAAAGTTATCGGTCACAGTGTCCTTACAGTATCCTATGCGTAGTACTGCCCTTTCTCTCCCTGCTTACTTACCAGCTACGCATGCATTTCGGACCACTTCTCAGTGGCCTCTTAATGATCTTTTAGATCAGACCACGGGCGTAATATATATACCTTTGCTCAATGCCAAGAGCGATTGGGGTTCCGAGATGAGCATTTTTTGTTATATGCTCAGTTACGGGCTAAGACACGGGTTATCTTACAAGACACCGGGGGTGTTATTGATAATGCCTGTTATGCTGACTTACTTACCTGTTTTAAAGAAAAAAAGGGCAATTTATCATTTTTGTATTCGTTTTACTGTGCAAACCGTCATTATGGCATTTATGATACCTTGTGGGTGAAATGGTCTAAGGACTGTGGTGAAGATCTGTCTATCTCTATGTTAAAATATTCTTATGCTGCTTTGTATCAGGTGACCGGTAACATATCCTTGCGTGAACTTCAACAAAGAGTGTTTCATCGAATGGTTTTTTCCCCGGCTAGGGCTTACAGGATGGGATGTGCTACTTCGCCGGATTGTCTTAAATGCTCCCAAACTCCTGCTTCGCTAATCCATTGTCTATGGGATTGTCCCTGTATACGAGACTTTTGGGAGAAGATACGATCTACTCTTTCAAAACTTTTTAACGTTGACATTATATGGTCCTGTTCCTTTTGCCTTCTGAACAATGACTGCGGGGATCAAAGTTCAAATATTGACAATGTGCTTTTTCTATTTAAGGCATGTCTTATGGCAAAAAAATGTATTTTGTTACACTGGCTGAAACAAGAAGCGCCTACGGTATCGATGTGGACTGGCCTAATGACTGAGCTATACCAATTGGAATATGGGTCAAAATATAGGCGTTTTTCCCATAAGAAAAAAGGTTTTTTAGGGAGATTTGGGGTACATATTATTCTTCCTTACCTTTACATATTCAGGTGTTGGCTCCCCTTAAGATGGAGAACCTTTAGTGGGGGGTTCCTGGTAAGTGCCCTACACTTCTCATACTGGGCCATGTTTGCTTGATCACCCTGCAGTCCAGGGTCACGTTTTGCTTCTCTTCTTTAGAAATCAGAAGCGCTACCCAAGAAATGCAGTTCAGTAATAAGTGATATTGCTCGATGTTTGAGTGCTGTCATAGGAATATACTTTTATTTTTTCCAATTCTTTGTGCCACACTTCCGATTCCTGGTGGAGTATATCTGTCTCGGGGGATATGGGTGGGGTATTTGGGGTGAACAGTTATAAAAATTAGGATTGAATCCTGCTGTTCTATGTTATTGTTAAGCAATTGCCTTTTTGTCTTGGTACATCCTTGAATAAAGATAATTTACAAAAAAAAAAAAAAGGATTGGATAAGTTCTTGGACGAGAAGTCCATTACCTGGTATTAATTAAGTTGACTTATACAATAACCACCACTATTATTAGCAACGGTAACTTGGAATAGACTTAGTTTTTGGGTACTTGCCAGGTTCTTATAGCCTGGATTGGCCACTGTTGGAAACAGGATGCTGGGCTTAATGGACCCTTGTCTGACCCAGTATGGCATATTCTTATGTTCTTAACCAACCTTGAACAAAAGAGCAAACATGACACATTACAGTCTTCAAAAACAAAACCTTAAGAACGCACATACACACACACACACACACACACCACTCCCCTTCTTCCTCCGATTCTCAACCTAACTTCCAACCCTTTTCCTGAATGTTGTGCCTTTCTTGTCTAGGAAATGGGATGTAATCGAAGGAGAAGGAGATGTTGTGGCGGATTTTATAAGGGTTATGCGCGTAACACTTAAACCCCCCCCCCCCCTGCACGCGCCGAGCCTATTTTGCATAGGCTCGGCGGTGCACGCAAGCCCTGGGATGCACGTATATCTCGGGGCTTGCAAAACGGGATGGGGCGTAGGTGGTCTGGGGTGGTCTGGGGTGGGGCGGGGCCTGAGCCCCCGGACTGCCATTTGCCGCTGTGCCCGGGATCGCGGACCAGCTGTTGGCCAGCGCACGTAACTTCTTCAACAAAGGTAAGGGAGGGTTCTAGGTAGGGCTGGGGGGGCGGGTTAGGGAAGGGAATGGAGGGGAAGGTGCGAGGGGCGGAGGGAACGGAGGCAGGTTGCGCGGCTTGGTGTGCGCAAGTTGCACAATTGTGCACCCCCTTGTGCCGCAGACCCTGGATTTTATAACATGTGCGCGGCTGCGCACACATGTTAAAAAATCGAGCGTAGATTTGTTCACTCTGGGTTGCGCGAACAAATCTGTGCCCGCGCACAGGTTTTAAAATCTGCCCCACTATGTATATTTTTTTCACATCTTTAGTGCAACAACATTTGACTGCAGGTAGAGAAGGGAAAGCTCAAGTGATTTAATAAAACATGTCCATATGAAAATTGTGTGCTTGTCTTAGTATGAATACTGAATTCCCCGTGCTTTATTTCTTGTTTGTGTTGGCATGGTGAATGGAAGGAAGGGGAGGAGACAGATTTAGATCAAGAGATGACAGTGTGAGAAAAGTAGGATGCTGATGTAGATTCTAATTCATCTAGGGAAATAAATATTAATAAAGGCAAAAGTTTAAAATAGTGTATGAGTGGCAAAGGGTGGATAATTAGGGGTCAATTGCAGGGGCAGATATGGTGAATGATGGAACTAGGGACTATAAATCAAATAAATAAATAGGGAAAGATTGAGCGCATAAAGGGAATATGGAAGAATGTGAGGGCTTGTAAGGAAATAGTGGATTGAAAAGAGTATATACAGGACAAGGGTAAGTGAAGGGTAACTAATGAAAATAGAAAAGGAACCAACTTTATTGTTTTCACTGATTGATGGTTAGCATTTTCGCATCTGAATATGATCTTTTGACTTCTGCTTGTTCTTTTTGTTGCTAAAAGGTTCAATATTGGCTGCATTGCTTGATTCACAGAGAAAAGAAGGCAGAGGGGAGAAATAGGAGATTAACAAAGAGAATCCATGATGGCCAGAAAATAGATAAGGAGAGCTGGGAAAGTCAGACAGAATGCAGATTTTTATGGCTGAATTTAAAACAACAAAGTAAGGAAGGAAACAAAAAAAACCAACACATTTTGTGTTAGACAGTAAGGAAACTAGGAGACCTGTGTTTTTCTGCAGTCAGAGGTACACTCATGCATACGAACTAGAATATGAGGAAAATATATTATAGGCTTGCTGTACCAGGAACAAACAGTCAAATTGGTTAGATACAGTTAATGTATCTCCAAGTATAAGCAATATATTTTTCTAAGACTATCAACTTGCCCTAGTCTTTTTTAGGTTAGACAGTATTTCATTTCTCATTTGGCTCAGCAGTATCAAAATTTATATTCATCCATTTTCAGATATTATTTTCCTCCATGATGCTAAACCACTTTTAGCTACAAATTTGTTTCTTCTCTCCAGTCCCAGAATCCTCCATATCTGCTAACATTACACACTCATTATCCTCTTCTCATGCTTGTTTGGGTACAGTTTATGGCAATACCCAGGTAGAAAGGAGGAAGGAGAGCAGGCAATACACTGAAAATTAAGACTTTTGAAAGAAGAATTTTCTCTCCAAAAGTTATCAAAAACTGGATTAGAAATATTTTTGGTAGGAGATAGTTAAGATTATTAGACCACAAACTGGAGCCAAATAGGCTCCAACAAACAGAAAAAATATACATATTTCTTGTCTTTTATGTGGCATGCAGTACAGATATCCAAGTAAAAGAAAACAATGGGAGGGGAAATTTCCACATGGAGAAATGACATATGTACTTAATTTTAGCCACATGTCCTTTTTAAAAGGAAATTTATGTGTGTAAAATAATGTTTTATCTACAGAAGTCTCTATGAAAAATTACCCTCCCTATGTTAAACATCTTGGAACGCATGTTAAAAAAATTAACCCAACTTGACCATATTTTGAGAAAAATGCCTTCTTCTAGGGATTGCTCCAATATAATTTAAATATGTGACCCTCAGAGAGCCACGAGTAAAAGGAATTTCTGTATAAAAACAGCACTAACTGCCAGCACTCAAACAGCAACAAGAACAACAAGAAAGAAAATACATATGGTGGTAAACCTATGTATGGGCTAAACACAGGAATGAGATCGATATAATAAGTAGCAGTGGGAACATAATTCTCCATCAGGTCCACACAATAGAAGTAGCAAGTACACACCGAGGAAGGAAGTTCTCCATCAGGTCCGATGGGTGAAAATTCCCCGATCGGGGGAATTAGACAGTTTCACATTAAAATTTGTAAAGGTATTTATATCAAGATAGAGTAGCAAAAGGGAATAGGAGTAGTGAGAAATAAATAATAAAGAGAAAAGATCAAAGAGAAAGAAAAACAAATCAACCTCGAGTGACGTCATTACATCACATGATCGAGGGCACCCTAGGGTGCTAGTACCCTAGCCTCCACAAAGACAAATGTGATTGGTCTAAGAATGGGGAAAGTGGGCTATAAAAGCATGGGAATAGGGAGAGACACCAGATTTACACATGAAGGTGCCGCTCACATGAAGAAGTGATATACACGTAGAAAAAGTAAGTACTATATACCTGGGCAGTGGGTTATAGATAAACTGGGAAAAGTGATTTTAAAAATGTTTTGTAATTACTCATGAGTTTTATTGATGGTGAACCCACATTTAGATATAACAGCAGACATTTCCCAGAGGCCCCTGAAGCAGGCAGAGTGCTGCCGAAACATGGTCATTGCCGGGCGGGCGGTTCTGAACTCATCAGCAGCGGCAGCAATTAGCTTTTAAGAGATAAGTACCTAATTTGAGATTTATACAATTGAAGGGTGGTGGTTCAGACCGCATATATCGGGAAATATAAGCACAATGAATTAAGTATCGCCAAGTGGGCAACATATCAATGAAATACGGAAGTTTTTGAAATTTATGAGAAATAAAACAATGAAATATGGGAACTATTGAAATAGGCCAGCCACAGAGTGGTTGGTCTACCAATAGTTACCGCACAAAAAAAAGACCACAAACCAAGGGGTTTCCTTGTTATTTGGCGGTTGAAGATTGAGCACTCAAACAGCAACAACCCTGCCTATTTATTTATTTATTTATTTATTTTTAATTTTTATATACCGGAATTCCTGTATACAATACAAATCAGTCCGGTTTACATTAAACAATAAGATACCCTGGATGGGATGTTCCACCCTGGGCTTATTACAAGAAACATAGAACCATAATAGTTAACAATTGATATTAAACAGAGCGTGTTAAGTTAATACTACAAATATTATACCAGGCATAAAATAGTAATACACTCCCTATTACGAAAACAGAACAAGCCAAACTACATAGAAACTACACACTAACAGAATAACTCACTTTAGGCACACATGCAAAATACAGATAGACCCTCAAATATAGAATAAAGAGACCATATAGTGTAGATGGAAATGTACATACAAAAACTGAACTGGAAATTGCAACAAGCCAAATTCTAAATGCACTGCAACAATGTAAAAAACAGAAACATTAACATTCCACATAAAACAAAATTAGTAAAACCAATAAAAGGAATAATTCAAAATAATCAGGGGTCGGTTTTAAGACCTGTGTGCATGTGTCCATGTGCGCGAGGTTCTCGGTGCGCGCACATGGACGTGCCAGTTTTATAACATGCACACAGTGATGCGCACATGATATAAAATACCATATCCATGAGCATATGCATGCCTTCTTTCAACATCTGTGCGCGCATGTGCAGGCAGCCCGTGACTCGCGTGCGCAGGAGGGTGGATTTTATGCACGGTAATGCGAGTAGGGCTTCCCCAGTTCCAGCCTAGTCCTCTCCAAATAAGGAGCGGACTGGGAGAGAACTTCCCTATGTCCCTATCTAACCATCCTACCCGACCCCTACCCACTACCTAACTATTAGAATTTTTTTTTACATTGTATCTTACTGCTCCTTCGGAGCAGCAGTAGACTCCGTATGCCAGCCAGTTGCCAGCGTGCACTTACCTGGGACAGTAGCTAATGGCGCTGGCCTGGCCCACCCTCTGCCCCGTCCCTCCCTGCCCAGACCATGCTCCCCTGGCCCGCCCCTTTCTTTCGGCCTAGCACTTCAGCCCATTATGGGGGTTACATGTGTGGCCGGGCCCTTTGTAAAATGCACGTGGTATGCTCCAGGCCTGGCCATGTGCATAACCCCCATTTTTTACATGCAGAGGCCTTTAAAAATCAGGCCATATATGAATAGAATAACATTCAATAACTAAAAATTGATATACAAATCTTTACAACATCAATAAAATATTTAAAAACAGACACATCAAATAACACCCAACAATTAAAATATGGATTTTAAAAAATTTTCCTTATCCATATCTTGGAACTTTTGTTTTCCAGATGCCCTGAAATTTTCATGGATTAGCAGGCAGAGAGTAACTGGGATAGTTGTGCACACACATGTGCCCTCTCATACACACACAAGCTCTCTGTTACTCCCCTACATATATACACACACATGCTCTCTCTCACTCTACCACACACAAGTAATCATGCCATCTCTCTCTCACACACACAAGCATACATGCTCTCACTCTCCCACATACTTGCTCTCACTCTCCCACACATGCACACATGCTCTCTCACTTTATCACACACAAGCATAGATGCTCTTTCACTCTCTCACACACAAGCACACATGCTCTCTTTTACTCTCCCACACACAAGCACACATGTTCAAATTCATTCTCTCGCACACATGCTCTCTCTCTCATTCTCTTCCTCCTTGATGGAGCAGGCAGTGGAAATCTCCTTTTATAGCCCCTGTAGCCAAGGGAAAGATTTCCAGCCATGGGGCCATGTCAGCTCTAGAATTGGATTACTTCCATCAGGGGCATCCTCCTCCTCCGAAGCAGTGCAGCCCCGCAGAAATTGATGACGTGATAAGTGTGGCTTTAGTAAATGGAAAAGCAGCACGGCCCCACCAGAATCAGCAGCATTGCCAGTGGGGCCACTCTGCTTTTCCACTTACTAAAGCCGTGCCGACCACACTGTCAATTTTGACAGGGCTGTGCTGCTTTTCTTCTGCCGAGGACCCGTCGGTGGCTAGCCATACTGCTCTTATTGGCATATGACATCTTTTGATAGTGGCACCTGTCGCCATGGCCATATTGACTATAGGCACGCTATGGTTCTGGAGTCAGGAATAGATTCACCAGAGGTAGGTTTGAGCAGGAATTGGTGTTCCAGTCCAGAGACTCAAGAAAATGTTCACATGAAAGCAGGCTGTAGTAGAAAGTTGAACTTCAGACCAGGAACTGGAGTGAGGAATAAATTCACAAAGAAGCAAGCTTAGGAAAGCAGCTGAACTTACAGACTAGGAACTGAGTCAATAATAAGTTCATGTGGAAGCAAGGTTAGGGAAGAAGCTGGATTTGCAAACCAAGAACTGGAATCAGGAACAAGTTGCACTCTTGGAAGTAGTAGATTGTGTTTCAGTCTTCAGATTGCTGTGAACAGGTTCCTGCATCCTAGCAACCACTTTTATCCAAGCCCCAGCCAATCCCTGATGCCCAAGGGTATTGGCTGAAAGGTTTCCTGAACTAGTCTTCTTTCCCATTGTTTCTATTTGGTTTAGGTTCTTGGGTGGACTATAGCTTAGGATTCCTGTCCTAAACTCCAGGGCTGACACTGGTCCAAGCTCCTGTTGGGGTCTTGTCCTGACAACTAATTTGCAATAATGCTAATGCAAAGTATATAGTAATGAGTTACAAAATAGTTTATTAGTGATGCAAATATACATACAATGTATCCCTTGTGGAGATATAGCATTTTTGCATTACTAGGTAGTATATATGTATATAATTTACCATCTATGGTAACACATGTGTAACCTGCCACTACACTGCCTCTCAAAATCAGCAGGATTTCTCAAGGGGCTAGGCTATGGATGTGCCTTCCTTCCAGGTCCCTCTGCCTTCCATGCCCTCATGTGACTCCAAAATAAAATCACGATTCACTGCATTTGAATCCAACTATCTCATTTATTTTCTTGCACAAATTTGGCACAGCAAACAAAGGTCCCGGTTCAGAGGTAGTTGCTAAAGTTCAATAAAATACCCCAAACTGCCAATACATCAACAGATGCTATTGCTGTCTGATGCAATTTGATTTCCCGCATTAGGGAATTCTGCTCATATTTTTGAGTTTTCACTAACTGTAACTCCATGGTACTCACACCAGGATGATACTCACACCAGGATGATTTGCCCCATGCCTCAGCCAAAGGAATCCCAATAAATCAGTTAATATTTCCCTCTCTGGAGCTCACAAATGCTGAACAGGGAGCTGGGTTCTTTAGGGCAGTATGCTGAAGAAGAAGATGTTGCCTGTTCCAGTTCTTTCTCAAGAGTGGCTCTACCAAAACTGGAATATACTCAGATAAAACAACAAAATAACATTAGAAATTCCACAAGGAGCACTTGAATACCATTTTAGCTGGTAACTATTCCTCATTTGTATCTTATTAGCATCAGCTAATATGCATGAGAAATGCTGCATTTATAATGGCTCCTGTTAATGCAATATAGTAAATGGGCCTCTAAATAAACTAAATACATCAATATGGTGCAAGTGCTCTCTTTTTCACTGGCAAAGTAATTAATAGCAAAACCATAGTTGCAGAAATGGTGTTCTCCTGCTTGTATTGAAAGGATTTGACAAATTGCACTATCACAAATCCACTCATATATCATCATAAAAGATTGGAAGTGACTCTAAAACAAAAGCAATGGCATAGTTCTTGGGGGTCTTCAAATCAAAGCAGTACTGATGGCCCTAGGTCCCTGCTTAGAATGTTTGCATCTGTGAGCCTTCCATTCCTTTCTGCCCCTTCCAACCTGTAAGGCTCGGATTGGACACGTATTTAGTCCAGCCATTTTAGTATCATGTATGGTCAGTTTTAGAAAACCTCTTAACAGTGAGGATGTCTTTTTTCAGCTCTCATTTGCCTTAAATTTGAAGAGATTTTATCATGCATTTCCTGCCAGAAGGTCCCTCTTCCATTACAGATAGATTTTTGAGCTGGATTCCCTGTTGCATTCTCAGTCCAGTGGACAAGACCCGTGAGCTCCACTCTATTCCCTAGTCCCTAGGTGGGTAAGATTTGTTATAGCACTTTCTGAAAGAGATTTTGATGACTAAAGATGTATCCAGTTTCCTTAAAGAAAGTATTTTAGACAATTGCTTTAAGGGGAGTTTTTTTCTGACTCACCCTTCCCCAATGGGTTCCAAAGATGAGATAGCCTGGTCCCCTCTTTCTGACTTTTCCTGCAAGAGAAATCCCCAACAACAGAACTGAGGAGAATGATCAAGACTGGGAGACCCCAATCGGACACCCAGCATGTCCTGGACCCCATGGGACCAGGACATGCTGGGTGTCCAAGAATGGGATAGATTCAGGTAGGACTGATTTTCTGAGTTTGAGGGACCCTTCCAATATGATTCCTGTTTAGTCACTGGGAGAGCTTTGTGCACTTAACACCACCATGGGAAGCTTCACCCAGATGCCTGAAATTAGGGATATCTACCTAAAGAGAAACTGACATCTCTACCATCAGTCAACTGTAACTTCTGTATTATGGATGAATTGGACTTTAATTTAATGGTTGCAAAATCAGTAAACTTTATTTTCACACCCAGAGCGTGGTCCTGCCTGGTTTGTTCTGGCATCTCACTCCTTGGGGTTCAGCTATTTACAATACATGGAGAATAACACATTACTGTCTGGGCTATAAGCGAGCGTTTCTCTCCACAGAAAGAATCCACTCAAGGATACAGAGTTAAGCTCTTGGGACTTAAACCTCCCCAGTAGGGTTACATATAGGTAGGGATGTGCAGACCAAAAGTTTAAGTTCATAAGTCCATAAGTCGAAAGGGGGGGGGGGTCAATTTCGGTCAATATGGACATATGTACAATTCCATAAGTTGAGTCTATGTCCATACGTGCACCGATTCCCTAAATAAAAATTTAAACCCCTCACCCTCCTTAATCTCCCCCCCCCCCAAGACTTACCAAAACTCCCCAAGCTGGCCAAAAGTTCCGTGAGGGTCCGGGAGCGGACGCGCGGGGAATCACGTGACGTCGCGTCACTCCAATGTGACGATGACGTCATGTGGTCCACCGCGGTTCCGCTCCCGGACCCCTCGTTGGACCCAAACGGCACTTTTGGCCAGCTTAGGGGGGCCTCCTGACCAAGCTGGCCAAAAGTGTCGTTTGGGTCCAACGAGGGGTCCGGGAGCGGAACCGCGGTGGACCACGTGACGTCGGCGTCACGTCGGAGTGACGCAACGTCACGTGATTCCCTGTGCATCCGCTCCCGGACCCTCACGGAACTTTTGGCCAGCTTGGAGAGTTTTGGTAAGTCTTGGGGGGGGGGGGGATTAAGGAGGGTGAGGGGTTTAAATTTTTATTTAGGATCAACAATCGCGATTTCCAACGTATTCAACATAGCTATGTTGAATAAGTTGGAAATCCGATCGTTTTCGCCTCATCACTTTTTTAAGTTAAAAAAAAAATTACGTTGCGTTTTACATATGTGTTGAAAACGAATGCACACCCCTACATATAGGCAAGAGACACTTTCACATTAAAAATCAATCAAGCTTTTATCTAAAACACAGGATTTCCTCAACACCCTATCAAGAATTTGACTCCCCTTGCAGGTCACTAACAAATTAATAGTGATTACACCAATAAACTTAATTGGCTCTAATTTACACATTCCTACTTCTTTAGCAACCTAAACTTAACTCAACAAAATTAAGGTGAAGGCAGCAATCCAGCAGCAAGAGGGGGGAGGGGGTCTTCCATTCTTTTGCATTGAGTACCACATGTATGAATTTTTACCCACCAGTGAGAGGTTGTACATATACACCTGGTGCAAAGAGCTCCTGGCTGTCAGAGAATGAGTCCAATATCTGGAGATTAGAGTGACAGACCTGGAGGAGCTGAGGCAGACAGAAAGGTATACAAAGGAAATCTTCAGGTTCATAGTAGCCAAGTCCCAACTCCAGTCTGACAGCCTTGGAGGAAGATGTTCTCCTGGTTGGGGAGTATCACCCAGGTACAGCAGGATATGAACCTATAACAAGGACCTGATGCAGAGGATGCATTGTACTCTTGCACTGAAGACAAGTCTCCGGGGGCTACTTCCCAGGAGAGAAGGGTTAGGCCAACTGTCATAATTTGTGATTTGATTATTAGGAATGCAGCTAGCTGGGTGGCTCGTGGATGTGAAGATCATATGGTAACTTGCCTGTCTGATGTGAGGGTGGTGGAACTCATGCATCATAGGGATGTGAATCGTTTTAGGACGATTAAAATTATCGTCCGATAATTTTAATATCGTCTTAAACCGTTATGGAACACAATACAATAGAGATTCTAACGATTTATCGTTATAAATCGTTAGAATCGTGAGCCGGCACACTAAAACCCCCTAAAAACCACCCCCGACCCTTTAAATTAAATCCCCCACCCTCCCGAACCCCCCCCAAATGACTTAAATAACCTGCGGGTCCAGCGGCGGTCCGGAACGGCAGCGGTCCGGAACGGGCTCCTGCTCCTGAATCTTGTTGTCTTCAGCCGGCGCCATTTTCCAAAATGGCGCCGAAAAATGGCGGCGGCCATAGACGAACACGATTGGACGGCAGGAGGTCCTTCCGGACCCCCGCTGGACTTTTGGCAAGTCTCGTGGGGGTCAGGAGGCCCCCCACAAGCTGGCCAAAAGTTCCTGGAGGTCCAGCGGGGGTCAGGGAGCGATTTCCCGCCGCGAATCGTTTTCGTATGGAAAATGGCGCCGGCCATACGCGTATGGCCGGCGCCATTTTCCGTACGGAAAATGGCGCCGGCAGGAGATCGACTGCAGGAGGTTGTTCAGCGAGGCGCCGGAACCCTCGCTGAATGACCTCCTGCAGTCGATCTCCTGCCGGCGCCATTTTCCGTACGAAAACGATTCGCGGCGGGAAATCGCTCCCTGACCCCCGCTGGACCTCCAGGAACTTCTGGCCAGCTTGTGGGGGGCCTCCTGACCCCCACGAGACTTGCCAAAAGTCCAGCGGGGGTCCGGAAGGACCTCCTGCCGTCCAATCGTGTTCGTCTATGGCCGCTGCCATTTTTCGGCGCCATTTTGGAAAATGGCGCCGGCTGAAGACAACAAGATTCAGGAGCAGGAGCCCGTTCCGGACCGCTGCCGTTCCGGACCGCCGCTGGACCCGCAGGTTATTTAAGTCATTTGGGGGGGGTTCGGGAGGGTGGGGGATTTAATTTAAAGGGTCGGGGGTGGGTTTTAGGGGGTTTTAATGTGCCGGTTTTGCGATTTTTTGATTTTTTGATTTTTCACGATTTTTCACGATATTTTACCCCCCCAAACGGCAACAATACGATTCCCTACCCCTCCCAGCCGAAATCGATCGTTAAGACGATCGAGGACACGATTCACATTCCTAATGCATCACCTAGATAGGATTTTAGACAGTGCTGAGGACCTGGCTATCATGGTACATGTGGGCACCAATGACATAGGAAAATGTGGAAGTGAGGTTTGGGAAGCCAAATTTAGGATTTTAGGTAGAAAGCAGAAATTTAGAACATTCAGGGTAGCATTCTCTGAAATGCTTCCTATTCCGCATGCAGATCCACAGAGGCAGGCAATCTCCAGAGCCTCAATGTGTAGATGAGATGATGGTTCAGGGAAGAGTGATTCAATTTTGTTAAGAATTGAGCAACCCTTTGAGGAAAGGGGAATCTTTTCCAAAAGGACAGACTCCACCTTAACCAAGATGGAACTAGGCTGCTGGCACTAACTTTTAAAAAAGAGATAGAGAAGCTTTTAAATGAGAACAAGGGGGAGAACCAACAGTCACTCAGGAGCACATGGTTCAAAAGGAGGAATCTATGAGGGATATTAATGAAATAGTACAGTTAGGGCATCCCAACAAAGAGGTTTCAATAAAAGCAAAAGTATTCCATGTGCCTATAAGTGAAGAATCATCTGAGCTAAAAGATTCTAAATTATACTTGTCAACTGAAAAACAGGTTGCTAAAATAAACTAAAAACATACTTTGAAATGTCTGTATGCCAAGTCTAAGAAGTAAGATATGAGAGTTAGAGTGACAGCAGTGAATGATGAAATAGACATAATTGGCATAATTGGCATCTCAGAGACCTGGTGGAAGGAGGATAATCAATTGCACTGTGTAATATCAGGATACAAATTATATTGCAATGATAGGGAATATCAACTTGGTGGAGGGATAGCACTTTATGTTCAGGATGACATAGAGCCCAACACGATAAAGATCCTGCAAAAGACTAAGGGGCAGATTTTGAAAGGGTTATGAGTATAGGCTCGGCGGTGCGCACAAGCCCTGGGACGAGCGTATATCCCGGGGCTTGTGCCCAGGATTGCGGGCCCACCGTCGGCCGGCTCATGTAAGCTACGCCTGCCAGGAGGCAGGCGCAACTTACCCGACAAAGGTAAGGGGGGGTTCTAGGTAGGGCTGGGGGTGGGTTAGGTAGGGGAAGGGAGGAGAAGGTGGGGGGAGGCGGAAGGAAAGTTCCCTCTGAGCCGCTCCGATTTCGTAGCGGCCTTGGAGGGAACGGAGGAAGGCTGCATGGCTCGGCGTGCACAAGTTGCACAATTGTGCACCCCCTTGCGCACGCCGACCCTGGATTTTATAACATGTGCGTGGCATTTAAAAATGGCGCGGGCCATCCAGTGCACCTACCATGTGACAGGGGCCGACCAATAGCACCGATAGCCCCTGTCACATGGTAAGAGCAAAGGGCCATCGGCGCCATTTTGATTAGTGGCAGCCGACAGTCCGAGCATGGGAGAATGCTCCCGGGACCCCCGCTGGACCACCAGGTATTTAAACATTTTTTGGGGGGGGTCCGGAGGGTGGGGGGATACTAACAATCTCATTTTAAAGGGTCAGGTTGGGTTTTTAGGTTGTGTTCTTTCTTCCTGCCCCCCCCCCATAACGATAAGAAAACCCACTAAATTAATTGTGGGGTTTCCTATCGCTATCGGGGACCCCCCGATATCTGACGATATTGAAAATTTCAGACGATATTTTCAATCGTCAGATAAACGATTCACATCCCTAGTTAAGAGTGTACAACAAGCAAGGGCATTGCTTAAAAATACCATCTTTGAAGCACAGTCCAGATGAATGCCACACCTTAAGAAATGTAGAAGGAAGGCCAAACAATTGCCTGTATGGTTAAAATGCAAGGTAAAAGAGGCTACTTTAGCCAAAAGAACTTCCTTAAAAAATTGGAGGAAGTATCCATCTGAAGAAAACAGGAAAAAGCATAAGCATTGGCAAGTTAAGTATAAAGCATTGTGAAGACAGGCTAAGAGAGAATTTGAAAAGAATTTGGATGTAGAGGCAAAAACTCATAATAAAATTAAAATATATATGAAGCAGGAAGCCTGTGAGGGAGTCAAGAGGCTACAGGGGTACTTAGGGAAGATAATGCCATTGCAGAAAGATTAAATTAATTCTTTGCTTCAGTGTTTACTAATGAGGATTTTGGGGAGATACCCATTCCAGAGATGGCTTTCAGGAAGTACAATTCAGATGAACTGAACCAAATCATGGTGAATCTGGAAAATGTAGTAGGCCAGAGTGTAAACTGAAGAGTAGCAAGTCACTTGGATGGGATGATATACAGAAAAGTGTTCTGAAAGAACTATGAAATTTCAGACCTATTACTAGTAATTTGTAACCTATCATTAAAATAATCCACTGTACCTGAGGACTGGAGGGTAGCCAATGTAACTCTGATATTTAAAAAGGGCTCCTGGAGTGATCTGGGAAACTATCAATGAGCCTGACTTCAAGTCCAGGAACAATCATGGAAACTATTCTAAAAATCAGTATCACAGGACATGTAGACAGATATGGTTTAAAGGGACACATCCATATTGGATTTACCCAAGGGAAGTCTGCAAGGGGTTAATAAACATGTGGATAAAGATGAACCAATAGATATAGTTTATTTGGATTTTCAGAAGGCATTTAACAAATTCATTCATGAAAGGCTTTAAAGAAAACTAAAAAATCATGGGATAGGAGGCATTTTCTTTCTGTGGATTATAAACTGATTAAAAGAATGGAAACAGAGAGTAGGATTAAATGGTCAGTTTTCTCAGTGGAAAAACGTAAACAGTGGCGAGCCTCAAGGATATGTATTTGGACCAATGCTTTTTAATAAATTTTTAAATGATCTGGAAAGAGGAAAACAAGTGAGGTGATCAATTTTTCAGATGACACAAAATTATTCAGAATAGTTAAATCACAAGCGGATTGTGATAAATTGCAGGAGGACCTTGCGCGACTGGAAGATTGGGCATCTAAATGGCAGATTAAATTTAATGTGGACAAGTGCAAGGTAATGCATGTAGGGAAAAATAACTCATGATATAGTTACACAATGTTAGATTCCATATTAAGAGCTAGTAACCAGGAAAAAGTTCTAGGTATCTTAGTGGACAATAGGGATGTGAATCGTGTCCCCTATCGTCTTAACGATTGAAATCGTCTGGCAGGAGAAGAAAATCGTGTTTGGCACGATTTTTTAGTTAAAAAATCGTTAAAAATCGTTTTTTCTGATTAGTGCGCACTAACCATTGTTAGTGCGCACTAACAGAAAATGATACAACTTGACACTTTTCAGGTCAGTTAAGGTCAGTTTAGGAATAAATATGTATTCCTATTGGCTGCCCTCTTATTTATTCATGTTACCAAGGTTCCCACTGACAATATATGGGGGATGGGAAATGGAAACAGTTGGTAGCTTGACAAAAAAAGTAATGTGATCAGTCAATGTGACTAGAACTTGTGCCCTAACCCTGATACCAGGGGTGTTGTGATCTTCCTGCACACAGTGCCCTAACCCTGACACCAGGGGTGTTGTGATCTTCCTGTACCCAGTGCCCTATCCCTATTAATACCAGGAGTGTTGTGATCTTCCTGCACACAGTGCCCTAACCCTGATACCAGGGGTGTTGTGATCTTCCTGCACACAGTGCCCTATCCCTATTAATACCAGGAGTGTTGTGATCTTCCTGCACACAGTGCCCTAACCCTGACACCAGGGGTGTTGTGATCTTCCTGCATGCAGTGCCCTATCCCGCCTGCATTACTAGTGAGAGGCTGGCTTCACAGACAGGGGGGAGCTTCCTGACCCTCACTCCTCCCCTCCCCCATGTCCCAGCCAGTGAATGGTGTGTGGGTGAGTGGGGGGGGGAGGATGGTGAAGGCGGAGACAGCTCCCTCCCTGCATTACTAGTGAGAGGCTGGCTTCACAGACAGGGGGGAGCTGCCTGACCCTCACTCCTCCGGGGTGTTGTGATCTTCCTGCACACAGTGCCCTATCCCTGATACCAGGGGTGTTGTGATCTTCCTGCACACAGTGCCCTACTCCTGATACCGGGGGTGTTGTGATCTTCCTGCACTCAGTGCCCTATCCCTGATACCGGGGGTGTTGTGATCTTCCTGCATACAGTGCCCTATCCCTAATACCAGGGGTGTTGTGATCTTCTTGCACACATCCCCGGTATCAGGGATAGGGCACTGCGTGCAGGAAGATCACAACACCCCTAGTATTAGGGATAGAGCACTGTGTGCAGGAAGATCACAACACTCCCGGTATTAGGGATAGAGCACTGTGTGCAGGAATATCACAACACTCCTGGTATTAATAGAGATAGGGCACTGCATGCAGGAAGATCTCAACACCCCTGGTATCAGGGATAGGGCACTGTGTGCAGGAAGATCACAACACCCCTGGTATCAGGGATAAGGCACTGTGTGCAGGAAGATCACAACACCCCAGAGGAGTGAGGGTCAGGCAGCTCCCCCCTGTCTGTGAAGCCAGCCTCTCACTAGTAATGCAGGCGGGATAGGGCACTGCATGGAGGAAGATCACAACACCCCTGGTATCAGGGTTAGGGCACTGTGTGCAGGAAGATCACAACACCCCTGGTATCAGGGATTGGGCACTGTGTGCAGGAAGATCACAACACCCCAGAGGAGTGAGGGTCAGGCAGCTCCCCTCTGTCTGTGAAGCCAGCCTCTCACTAGTAATGCAGGGAGGGAGCTGTCTCAGCCTTCACCATCCTCCCCCCCCTCACCCACACACCATTCACTGGCTGGGACATGGGGGAAGTCAGGAGTGAGGGTCAGGCAGCTCCCCCCTGTCTGTGAAGCCAGCCTCTCACTAGTAATGCAGGCGGGATAGGGCACTGCATGCAGGAAGATCACAACACCCCTGGTATCAGGGTTAGGGCACTGTGTGCAGGAAGATCACAACACCCCTGGTATCAGGGTTAGGGCACTGTATGCAGGAAGATCACAACACTCCTGGTATTAATAGGGATAGGGCACTGTGTGCAGGAAGATCACAACACCCCTGGTGTCAGGATTAGGGCACTGTGTGCAGGAAGATCACAACACCCCTGGTATCAGGAATAGGGCACAAGTTCTAGTCATATTGACTGATCACATTACTTTTTTTGTCAACTACCAACAGTTTCCATTTCCCATCCCCCCAACCATCACCTCAGTTGGAACCTTGGTAACATCAATAGATAAGAGGGCAGCCAGCCAATAGGAATACATATTCATTCCTAACTGACCTGGAAAGTGTCAATAATTTGTATCATTTTCTGTTAGTGTTCCTGAGTTTCCATTTCCATTTCCCATCCCCCCAACCATCACCTCAGTGGGAACCTTGGTAACATCAATAGATAAGAGGGCAGCCAGCCAATAGGAATACATATTCATTCCTAACTGACCTTTACTGACCTGGAAAGTGTCAATTTGTATCATTTTCTGTTAGTGCGCACTAAGCACTAACACGATTTAACGATTTTTAACGATAAATCGTTAGAATTTCTATTGTATTGTGTTCTATAACGATTTAAGACGATATTAAAATTATCGGATGATAATTTTAATCGTTGAAAAACGATTCACATCCCTAGTGGACAATACATTGAAATCTTTGGTGCAGTTTTTTGCAGCAATTAAAAAAGCAAACAGAATGTTAGGAATAATTTGGAAGGGAATGGTAATAAAACAGAGAATGTCATAATGCCTATGTGTCACTCCATGGTGAGACCGCACCTTGAATACTGTGTGCAGTTCTGGTTGCCACATCCAAAAATGATATAGTTGCACTGGAGAAGGTATAAACAAAGGTGACCGAAATGATAAAGCGCATGAAATGGCTTCCCTATGAAGAAAGGCTAAAGAGGTTAGGGTTGTTCAGCTTGAAGAAGAGACGGCAAAGGGGGGGATATGATGAAGGTCTACAAAATCATGAGAGGACTATAACAGGTAGATGTGAATCGGTTATTTACTCTTTCAGATAATACAAGGACTATGGGGCACTCCATGAAGTTAGCAAGTACACATTTAAAACAAATTGGAGAATTTTTTTTTTCACTCAATGCACAGTTAAGTTCTGGAATTAATTGGCAGAGGATGTTGTTAGGGGAGTCACTGTATCTGGGTTTGAAAAAGGTTTGGATAAATTCCTGGGGGAGAAGACCATAAAATGCTATTATTCAAGTTGACTTAGGGGTCAATTTTAAGACCCGCGTGCGCATGTCCATGTGCGCAGTTCCCGGCATGCGCACATGGATGTGGTTATTTTATAACACGTCGGCGCATGCATGTTATAAAATACAATATCTATTTGCATGTGTGGTAGTTTTTAACATTCATGCACGCATGTGCATGCAGATGGCCTCCACCGCGCGCAGGCGGGGAAATTTTAAAAGGACACGCGCAGCGATGGGAGTAGGGCTGCCACAGTTTCCACCCAGTCTGCTCCAAGGAGACTGGGAAGGAACTTCCCTATACCCCTACCTATCCTTCCTACTCTTTCTCCTCTTCTCCCCGACCCCTAACCCTACCTAGCTACCCTGCCCCTCAGCCCGCCCTTTATGAGATGTCCAGCACTTTGGCACATAACGGGGGTTATGCACATGGCCAGGCCCAAAAATGCAAGCAGGACTCACAAGGCCCGGCCACACACGTAACCCCCCATTTTTATGTGCGCAGGCTTCTGAAAATTAGCCCATTAGGGAATAGCCACTGCTTATTACTGGCATCAGTAGCATGAGATCTACTTAATGTTTGGGTACTTGCCAGGTTCTTGTAACCTGGATTGACCACTGTTGGAAAACGGATGATGGGTTTGTTGGACCTTTGGTCTGACCCAGTAAGGCAACTTATGTTTTTCTGTTCTAGAGGATTCATTTCCCAGCATCCTGGTACTCTTGGAGAATGGGACTCCATTCAGTCACTCTTCCTTTCAAAGTATATTAACTACTTTATATACTTGCTATTACAGATTGTAACATGTTTACTGTGCCAGTATTATAATCCAGAAATTGCTTAGAAGTAAAATAAAGACGGTCAATAAGTGAAAAGAATCTAGTAGATGGTAGAATAACATGGACAGCTTTGAATGTCTGGCCTTCTGTCATATTCACCTCCAACTCTTTCACAGTGTTTTTACCCTAACAGACTCACATAGATTTTGGAGAAATCAAGGATTGCAAATTTATTAACGTACCGCATACATATGACAACACCCAAGCGTCAAAACAAAACAAAACAAAACTTAATTGCGCTGGAAACCCATTTGCCTAACCCAGCTAACTGTGCTATCCCTGACTGTACCATCCCAACCTTTTAGCATTAGTCAGGTCAGAAACTGCCATTCAGTTGCCCCACCACATCCCAACATAGTTGCCTTTTTCAGATGTGACTGCACCCAATTACACTAATAGCTCCCCAGGGTATCCTAATATTGCCAACCCAGTCATCCCAGCGAATCAGCTAACATTGTCTGGTACAAATTAGCTTTATTATTCTACCACCTCCCTTCCAAAGCTGTGGCAAAAACAAGGAAAGTTTTGTGTCTTGATCTCTGTTACCCTTTAAAAGGAATACTGTATGGCTGAGTTGTCAGATCTCCATAAATCTTTGAGTTACCCCCTGATGCAGAATTCAAAGCTTCATAACATTGGACAAATGTTGGATTCAGTTGTTTCTTGAATTATCCTGGGGATCTTCTACACACAAGCTAAGTGTTCTTTTAAGTACATTTCACAAAAAATATTTATGAAAACAGTTCATACTGCATACCAGTGATTGATGATTGTAATTGATTGATGGAATTTGTCCGCCATTTTGTGAATACTAAGACATAATTGTTAAAATAAATTGAGTCATATATCATGATCGCTAATTGCTGTGAGTATGCCTTGTAGATAAGAGGGGATTTTTACATTTGTGGCCTATATTTTACCCTGCTCTTGGGTTTCTATTGCAGTATATAAAGAAGAAGGAATAACACTTACATTTGAGAGAGTATAGTGTAAGGGGTTTTGCCAGCTGCTGTCAGACCAAATTGATAGGGAAGTCCATGTCCCACTCCTGTTATCCCATGCCTCATCCTTCCCAGTTTTCCCTTGTCCACATTTCCAGTCACATGATTCAACACCATGAGAGGCCTGTTGAAGGATTGGTTCCACATTACTCAAAGAAGCATTGGAGGAAGTGGAAATCTAAGGTCAAGTGTATGGCCCTGTTATACTCGAGAGCCCCTCCTGCTATCCTGTTCCACATGTTCATTCAATGATGATCTCCAACATGAACATTATTTTTTTTATTCAGATCACACTGTAGTCAAGTTTACTGGAATTTAAACTTTCTTTTCTGATCTTATTGAGGTTTTTTATATTTAGTCAAACTCTGGGGCTTTTGAACTTCCTCCTGAAGATTATTTAACTGAAGACCTATGAATCTACTTTTCCTTCAAGTGCATTTTTGAAGAAATATGATGGTTATGTTCTTCATTCTTTTAAGATTTGATGGACAGAGACCCTTCCTGTTTCCAAAGACTTGACTACAGAGTTGGTGTTTGACAACTTTGAAATCCTCAAACCATATAGTTATCCTTTCTTGGTATAGTTAGCAAAGTTAGCTGTAGAAATGAGAAGCTCACCACAAAAGAATTGCTTGGAAATATATACAAGTCTGTCATGTTTTTTTTTTTTCACTGATAGTTCTTTCAGGTCTTACCAGCACCCTGTGGAGAAGCCCCACATCAGAAATACCTCTTAGCCTTTTCACCTCTTCCCTGATGCTTTTTGATGTCTCTGCTGTTGAGATTTTCATCCCTCTATCAGACTCTAAAACATTTTATTTAGATCACAAACTGTGAAGCTATCGTCATACCATTGACTTTGCAAGAAAAAAGTCGACATTCTTGGTTTTTTAATCTTTGTCCAACTGAAAGTATAAAATGGATTGAGTTCAAAGGCAAAGAATGGACTAAGTTCAAATCTTTCTCTCAATCACAAATACAATAGTTTTTTCTTAGACACTACTGTTTATCTATATAATGCTACTGTTTTTTTTATTTACCTCACAATACAATATTTTTGTTAACTTCTTTTTTAAGGCAAAAAAACTAGCTGGCCTCAAATCAACAGCTTGTTGGGCAAGAGAATGGTACTCTGCCTTCAAGGCATGGACTGGTTCTAAGTAATTAAGTAATCCAGAAAGGCTTGCTTGCAGCCCAACCCTGAGAATTGGATTAGTCCTCAGGGCTTCTAAAGGGGTACTGGGATCCCGGGAAGAAATTCCCAGAAACTTGGGGACCAAGCTGTGAGAACCCGGAGGAGACCCATGATGTCTTAAACCTTTGAGAGTATGGACCTGATTTTCAAAAATATTTACACATGTAAAAATGAGTTTTACATGCGTGAATACACTTTACCTGTACGTGGGCTTTTAAAAATTGCTACAATATATGCCATTGAATTGTTCTTAGGATTTACTTGCATAAGTGCACTTTACTAGGGTAAATGACTTTTGAAAATTGCTACATTTACACGTATAAGTCCTTTTTGAAATCAGGCCCTCAGTGTATTTGTGCCTGCAAGGGTGAATTATTGAATTATTATGTGACTGGATACTAAGAACCTGAACCAGACTTAATTGTGAGTATGTTAATTGGATCTACTTAAATTGTTTGAACCTAAAATGCCATTTTGTTCTTGTAGGGAGGGAACCTGTGCTTCCTGTTTAACTCCTGCAATGTTTAAGGTAGGAACTAGTATTTATATTTCTGTTAATTTCCTACTTCAATAGAGTTCAGCTTGGAATTTCTGAAGAATGTGGCTTATAATTACAGGGATCCCCAAACTGACACCTCTTTACTAATATGTAAATGAAATGCAATGCATCTACATCCTATATAAGAAATTTCAACCTCATCTGTAGTATGTTGCCTTAAGAAAGGATCCTAACAATCCTGAAAGTAACAGTGGTAGTTTTCTTTTAAAACATGTTTTTCTGTGTAGCTTCATGTTTAAATTACCTAACAATTCTTTAAGAATTCATATTTGAAAATCAGCAATCTTTTGCTAAGGCTTACACAATTAGGAATCCCATTTCCAACAGGAAAATGCTGCTCATTCAGTGAAAGGATTATGCATTTGGAAAAAAGGAACACTTTTTACATCTAATTGCTTGAACATTGGGTAAGTGCACAATTTATGTTTGTAAATTTGGACAAGGGAGCAATGCTGATCTGTTGAACAAGTGTAACCTTGCATATATATATATATATATATATATTTTTTTTTTTTTTTTTTTTTTTTTTTGTTACTCTGTTGTTAAAAAGATCCAGAATGTTTAATATTCAAGACTGAAACTCTAGAAGTTTCAGTCAAGAATCCAGGTTCAATAATGAGGTTGCACAACTCGTTAGCATATGAATTCCATTTTTACAAGATAAAAATAGATGAATTAACTTGCTCACAAAAACATGTGTAAAAGGTTTACAGATTTATGCAATTGAGTTCACTTCCAATTTGCCAAAGTGTGCAAGTACTTGCTCTGCAAATAGCAGTGTCCAAACTCAACTATTCTAATGTTGCTTGTGCTGAGTCCCATGAAAAATCTGAGCTTCATGGTGCATTAGTAGATCCTTGGACCAAGGCAGGATTGGCCAACCTGCAGGAAGTACCCCTGCAGTTTCCCACTGTTGGCAGGCAGACCCAGAGAAGGCAGAGTCCCAGCTGGAGCTTCGCCTATACTAGCCCTCTTTCTCCTCAGGTTGAGCCTCTGGGTGCTGGGGCCAGCAGGTCTTAGGAAGGGGCCTCTGCTGATGGTGTAGGTGATCCTCCTAGGGTAGCTGGGTCGAAGCATATGGAGGTCAGATGAATCTAAGGTCTGGGCAATAGTCAGGGCAGGCAGCAGTTAAGCATATCTGATGGTAGGCAGTGGTCAGTGGCAGGCAGCTTCAAGCATATCTGGGATCAGGCTGATGTCAAAATCAATTATCCATCTGAAAGGGAAGTATGGACATATAGGAAGGGAAGGTCAGACAAGGAGAACTGAAGACAAAGCTGGTACTTAAGACAAAACACTGGAACTGAAGACAAAGCTTGGACAGAGAACAAGACACTGGAACTGAAGACGAGGCACTGGAACTGAAGACAAGGCACCAGAACAGAAGACAAGATGCTGGAACAGAAGATGCTAGAGCAACACACCTTATTGCAAGAGTAGGGGGACCTGTTGTTGAGGTGTTGAAGGAGTGTCAGCAAGGGCCTTTCTTAGGCCTGAGCAAGTGAGGTAATCAGGAAGTGCCTTGAGGCTTTTTCCGCTGTGGGCCCTTTAAGTAGGGTGATGTTGGATGCACGCACACACAGCAGGAATCAGTGACATTCTGCTGCGTGGAGCATTGGTGGCATCTCGCCACATTGGAGCTTGGCAGCTCACTACAAAGAGGAAAGGAGGAATCGCACCATCTCAGGAGTCAGCAGGGAAGGCCTAGCCCAGAGGGTGAGTGCGGTGGTTCTCGGGAGCAGGCCATGGACCACCAAGTGTAACAGTACCGCCCCTCTTAAGCCCCCTCCCTGGAGCTTTGGGTTTTTTGGGATACCGATGATAGAATTCCATAAAGAGGTTGAGCTCCAAGATATTGGAAGCTGGCTCCCAAGAATTTTCTTTTGGGCCTTAGTTTTTCCCAAGAAGTTAGGTATTCAATTCTCTTGCCTTTATGACAGGTTTCCAAAGCTTCTTCATCTTTGTAAACAGTATCTCCATTGATAGTCACATCCTGTAATTTGGGTTGCACCCTAGAGCAGTGATTCTCAACTTTTTTCCCATCATGACACACTTGATGGACAATGCTCACATGTATGACACACCATTTACAGCTGAACTAAATCCATAGTTAAACTAAAAAAAACAAAGGCCTTACTATTACTTTTATTGTGAAGATTGACACAAGGGAAAGGTAAGACTACTCTCGCTGAACAGAAATTACATAATCTTTTTATAAACTGTGCTCTCTGTCCCCTATGGGGCCACCAAACTTTTTTCTTCTGCTGTCACTTTTGGGCCCAGCAAGAAAAGATAGAATCAGTTATTACTGGCCTAGGAGAGAAAGAGAATAGCTATTTCTCGCTGGAATCCGGCAAGAATGGAGAACAAGAGCTGTCTCCAACTAGACCCAGTGGGTAAAGAAGTCTGCTTTGTAAACTATACAGCCTTTTGCACCCTCCCCTCCCTCCCAAACCAATTAAAAATACTCATCTCGGTCACACAGAAACATAAACAGAAACATGCAGACAAAAACTGAACTGAAAACCACAACAAGCCAGAGTCTGTATTCAATACAACAATGGAAAAAATAGAATCATCATTCCTTAGGAAAAAAATGAAATAAAATCAAGAAATATAAAATCAATACATCATACTAATTAAACAAATATATATTTCATAATTGAAGAATAGAATAACATCCAACAATTAAAAACTCATAAAAATGTTCCAAACACCAATTAAACATTTCAAAACAGCAGACACAAATATCCAATAATTAAAATTATTAATAAGGATAAAAAAAAAATCCCCCTGCCCTCCATACTTGGGACCTTTTCATTTCTATGTGCCCTGAGATTGTCTTGGATTACCAAGAGGAGAGGAGTGGGGTTGTTGCTCATAAACTTTATCTTCTCTCTCTCTCCTATATATGCACATATACTTTCTCTCATGCTCACATGCTCAGTCTCACATAAGCACACATACATAGGATGTCTCTCACTCACATGCTCAGTCTCACACAGGCACACACACACACACACATGGCATGTCTCTCATTCTCGTGCCCAGTCTTACACAGGCACACACATATGCACACACAGACTAGCTCTCACTCACATGCTCAGTCTCACGCATGCACACACACATGCTGTTTCTCTCCTCCTGGAAGAACAAGTGACAGCAGCAATTTCAGCCTGTCCTCTTCCAGTCTCTGTGGCTGACAGGACTCATTCTCTTTTTTGGGGCTGCAGGGGCTGTCACTTTGCCTCTTCAAATTTGGCTTGCACTGCTCCTTCTCCTCAATCAGCCCCTGCACCTTTGCCTATTTATGACAACAGCATAGCCTCTTGTTCTAGCGCAAGTCCAATTCACTTCATCTTCCAATAAGGAGAGGCCATATCTCATGTGCGGATACCCCCCCCCGCCCCCAGTGTTCTTTCTAGGTGCCCACTCTGTGCTGCAATTGGCTCTGCTGCTACGTTCCGCCTGTGTTTGAAAATGCTGACAGCCCAGCTAGAAGAGGAGATTTCTGTATTCCACTGGAGCATAGGAGGGGGTGGGAAAAGTAGCTGCACCAGCAGGAGACAAGGGAGCACAGTATTCTTGCCATAGAGGTGGTGACACACCAGCTTATGCTTTACGACACAGTGGTATATTGCGACACACTGGTTGAGAATCACTGCCCTAGAGGGCCATGAGAACACCAGTGGTTTGAGTAGCGATACATGAAATACATTATGTATGTTCAGTGTAGGTGGTAACATTAATTGGTATGTGACGGGCCCCAGTTGCTGGAGAATAGACAAAGGTCTAACATAACATGAAGCCATATGGAAGGAATGTGTAAATGACATGTGCTCAGCACACTTTCTCTCCAATCTTAAACTGAGGAGCTGGTCTTCTATGGGCATCCACAGTTTTCTTGGCTCTGTCAGTGGTTTTCTGAATTGGGTGATTGGTCCTTCCCATAGTTTATGCAATTCCTGGGTGAAGAGTTGAGCCACTGGTGAAGGCACTGTCACAGATAGTGGCAGGGGAGGAAAAGGGGAAGATCTGGTGACTGCATTGATATGGGTATTATGAGAGAATTCAGCCCAGGGTAAAAGAGTGGCCCAATTATCTTGGCACTCATTGACATTTGAGCAGAAGAAGGTCATGAGAATATGATTGGTGAGCTCTTCTTGTCTGTTCCCTTGTGGATGATAAGTAGTAGTGTAGTCTAGTATGATGCCAAACTTTTTATAGAGAGAGCACCAACATTGTGTGGTGAAATGCACTCCTCTGACAGTATGTGCTTTGGCAATCCAAGCAGGTGAAAGACATGGAGAATGAACAGGCATACCAGTTCTGGTGCTAAAGGAGGTCTGTTAGTGAGACACAGTGTGCCATCTTAGAGAATCGATATATCATGGTGGCACCACCTGAGAAAGGGTGGTGCCATCATGATATATCGACAAATCTTGGCACCACCTGAGAAAGGGTGGTCCAAGATAAAGTCTGTGCACAGGTGGGTCCAGGTGGGTTTACAATGGCTATAGCAGCCCCCAGGGTCGGCCATGCAACATTTGTTTGCCATACACACGTGGGACATGAGACAACATAGGCCTTGATGTCTTGTTTCATTTGGGGTGACCTGTAGTATTGTTGAAGCAATTCAAGGATTTGTGCCTACCCAGGGTAACCTGCGACATGGGAGACATGAACCCATTTCAACCCTTTCTCATGTAGTCTGGAAGGTTGAACCATCTTCCCTGGAGGGACAGTTATCATGGTAGCCAGTAGTATCATATCAGGATCAATGCTATATCTAGGAGGTTCTGGAACATTCTCGGTCTGGAAGGAGCGAGAGAAAGCATCTGACTGTTGATTTTTGAGTGGTGGGTGATAACAAAATTTGAAGTTGAAGTGAGCGAAGAACAAAGACCAATGGGCTTGTCTTGCATTTAGCTGTTTATCTTGATGTAGATGTTCGAGGTTCTTGTGATCCATGTATACTCTAACACAGTGTTAGGCTCCTTTGAGTAGGTTGCCTCATTCCTTTATGGCTAATTTAACAGCCGAAAGCTCTCAATTTCTGATGCTGTAGTTACGCTCAGCTGATGAAAACTTCTTCAAAAAGAAGGAACATAGATTAAGTCCTTCTCTGAGAGTATGTTGGCTCAGGACAGCCCCTACGCCAAGAGTAAAGGCATCAACTTCCAAGATGAAGGGCAGCATAGGATTTGGGTGACACAGACAGGACCCATCCACAAAGACATTGTTTAACTTCTGAAATGCCTCTAGAGCCTCAGGTGGGCAGTCTTTGTTGTTGGTGCCCTTGCGGGAAAGGGCAATAAAGGGGGCTGCCACAGAGGAGTAGTTTGAGATAAACTGATGATAATAATTAGCAAATCCCAAAAATCTTTGTAGAGCCAGAAGCCCCATGGGATTGGGCTAGTCCCTGATGGCATTTACCTTGGCAGGGTTCATGCAGAATCCATCACAAGAAACTATGTACCCCCAGGAAGGGTAGTTCTTCTTGTTCAAAGAGACATTTGTCCAACTTGGTGTAGAGATTGTTCTCTCACAGGCATTTCAGAATGGTGTGGACATTTTGGTGGTGGGCCCGCAATGTTTGATCAATATGTCATCTAAATACATGACCACACAAGCGTAAAGTAGGTCATGAAAAATCTCATTAACCATTTTCTGGAAAATTTCTGGGGCTTTACAAAGCCCCAGAAATTTACCCCAGAATTTAGTTATGCCCAAAGGGCATAACTAAATTCTTGCAGTGTCTGTCATAAGTGTTACATGCAGTTTTCCACTCATCACCAGCTTTGATACAAATAAGGTTATATGCACCCCTGAGGTCCAGCTTTGTAAATATCTTGGTGCCTTGTAGGCGGTTGAAGAGTTCTTTTATTATCCTTCTTTGTGATGGCATTCATGGGCTGAGGGAGCTGTATTTCTTCATGGCAAAGAAGAACCCAACCCAAGCAGGGAAAGAAGAAGGACAGATAAATCCATGTTCCAGGTTTTCCCAGATGTAATCAAATATGGTCCGAGACTCAGGAATTGACGTGGATAGACCCGTTTGCGCAGGGGCTTGGCCTCTTAGAGGAACTCAATGCCACAATCGTACATGTGGTGAAGTGGCAAAATCTCAGCCTTTTTTTTTGAAAAGTTATCTTTGTAGTCCACATACTGTGGAGGAAGCCCAGGAGGTAAGGTAGCCATGGTCATAGGGCAATGAGGTTCAACAGGCTCTAGGCAGGAATCCATACACTCACAGCCCCATCGGGCGAGTTGTAGGATAGTCCAGTTGAACTGCAGTCGATGCTACTGGAGCCACAGCAATCCCAAGATAATGGAATGGATGGCCTTGGAGATCACATGCAAACTGAGCTTTCCTAGATGCAGGAGACCAGTGCATAAGAGGAACTTGGCTTGGTAGGGGGTCTCCATAAACAGAAGAGATTATCAAGGGAGAGGCCATCCAGACCATAGGAATTAGTTGGTGGATGAGTTCTTCAAGATAAAGTTCCGTCCAGAATCTGAATCCACAAAAGCCTAAATGGAGAAGCATTTGGAACCCAATTCTAGGGTGACAAGAAGAAGTAGTAGGGGAGCTGGAACAATAAGCCTAGGGTCATCTCCCTGCAAGACCCTAGGCATTGGGATTTCCTGGCCTCAATGGCATTGGGTCAAAAGATGACCCAGCCCAGCTCAGTATAAGCAAAGACCCTGGTGTCTGTGATGGAGTCTCTCCACTGGAGCCAAAGGACTCTGGCGCAATTACATGAGTTCTTTGTAAAGAGTAGAGGTCAAGGGTACAGGAGCCAGTGGCGAGTTTGGGTGTTGGAACAGGGTGCCAATGTGATTTTTTTTTTCTGGTGGACACGTCTCTCATGCCTTTGCTGTAGATTGCAGTCAATTTTACCAGTTAGAGTGATAAGCTCTTCTAAGGAGGCAGGGATATGCTAGTTAGTGATTTTTGATGAGATGCCTTCAAGGAAGATTGCAGCTAGGTTGTCCTCTTGCCATCTGAGCTCTTTAGCTAGTGATGGAATTCTATTGCATACTCTTCCAGGGTTCTAGGGCATTGATGGAGGTGAATTAAATCAGAAGCCATGGCTGCTGCATGGAAAGGCTCCTCAAAAGACAATTCTGAATTGCTCGGTGAACTGTTTCAAGTTGAACAAGAGGGGAACCCCTCGCTCCCAGAGGATAGAGGCCCAAGCTAGGGCTGGTCTTTCCAACAGAGAAAGAATATATGTAGTCTTTGTCTAGTTTGTTGCGGTTCTGGCCACGAGCGCCACACCCAGACCCTTACCTCCGCGTTCCTGGACCTGTTCCCGCTTTCGTTGGCCTAGTTCCTGGCCTGCTTGGTGGCATCCTTGCGGGGGCCGCGCCGCCGGGAAGCCTTCTGTGGACGCTCTGTCTCTAGGCACGTGCGTGCCACTTGGGCACTTTTCTAGGCCATTTCCCGCCAGTGGTGACTCCGCCCAATTCCTGACATCAGACGCCGCGGCCTTGATAAGCCGGCCGCAGCCACCCAGTCTTTGCCTTGCAACGGGCTTACCTACCGGATCCCTGTTGCATTGTGCCCCGGAGCGACCTGTCTTGCTACTCGCTCCATTCCTGCTACAGTACCTGCCTGGTTCCTGTTTACCTGCTACAGTACCTGCTTGGTTCCTGCCTGCCTGCTACTGTACCTGCTTGGTTTCTGTTTACCTACTACAGTTCCTGCCTGGTTCCAGTACCCGAGTCCTGCTACAGTTCCTGCCTGGTTCCAGTACCCAAGTCCTGCTACAGTTCCTGCCTGGTTCCAGTACCCGAGTCCTGCTACAGTTCCTGCCTGGATCCAGAAC
Source organism: Rhinatrema bivittatum (assembly GCF_901001135.1). Lineage (NCBI taxonomy): Eukaryota > Metazoa > Chordata > Amphibia > Gymnophiona > Rhinatrematidae > Rhinatrema > Rhinatrema bivittatum. Next base: position 388,759,207 of record NC_042618.1, on the reverse strand, counting down.
CTGAACCCTGTTACAGTACTGACCTACTGTCTTAGTCTGGTTCCAGTTCCCTGTCCTGATCCACTACCGCCTAAGTCCCAGCGGCCGGCCCAGCTTCAAGGGTGAAGAGCACCTCTCGTCCAGCCTGAACATCTGCCTCCCGGCCTGCCAGTTACTAGAGACATTGACCATCTTTTCCCAGTCTCCTGCAGGTCGGCCTAAGAGTCCACTAAACTGAGACTCCCACAGCATAGTTGTTGGGGAATAGTTTTGCTTGTAGTAGATAATTTGATTTCCTGTTAATATATTATTAGTCATCCAAAAACAAACGATACTGAAAACCACAATAAATCCAGCATATTTGTACCACCTAGTGTGCAGTGAAAAGGTGAATTTTTTTTCTTAATTTGACCTCATACATAGGCATTATAAACTTCTAGATAGCATGAAGGTAAGATGCCAGTATTTAATCATAGGTTAGATAATGAAACATTTTTTTGCTTCAGTGCTCCAATGTGAAAGTTCATATATTTGTCAACTTTTTTATATATTTTTTTTAATTTTTCACTTAGCTTAATAGCTTGCTAGCGTGAAGAAACGCCATGCTGCCAAGATGTACAAGGCTCATCTTATCTGCCCGACGGAACCGTGTTTCGGCTTCGCCTTCATCAGGGGGCCAAATTTAGCTGTAAAGTAACAGAGAAAGTCATCAAATGTTAAAAAAACATCAATATTTCATTAAACAATTATAATGGAAGATGCAGCACCAACATTTTATTGAACAGCGGCTTGGCTTGCCAACCTGCCGGTAAAGCGTTTCCTCAGCAAGAGTGTCGAAAATTTGCGCCGTTTTTTAAAGGTTTTAGGGCCAATCAGAAACTGCCACATCGGTTGATGTCCTGGATGATTGATAACATTCATTTTAAATAATGGAATACCACTCGATAGATAAATTCAAACCTTCGGGTTGTACTGTGTTTAAAGCAAAAATCCATTGTTGCTCCCTTAAATTTAGGAGCAATTGTGGATCGCCCTCCCTCCCGGATAGATGAATATGATCTATCACCCGCCATTTCAGATCCACAAAGCTATGATTTTTTATCAGACAATGTGTGACAATTGGGGCCTGAGTTTTTTTGGTTAGCAGGCAACTACGGTGTTCAATTAATCAGGTACGAATGGGACGTTTCGTACGTCCAACATAAAATTGTTTGCAGGGACATACAATAATGTAAATGACCATTGATGTTTGACACGTAGAATGGAATCGTGTTGTATGTGTTTTTCCAGTATTGTCCGTCCATGTTGGACCTGTCAAAGTCTGAGAACAAAGAGAACAATTATAATGCCTATGTATGAGGTCAAATTAAGAAAAAAAATGCACCTTTTCACTGCACACTAGGTGGTACAAATATGCTGGATTTATTGTGGTTTTCAGTATCGTTTGTTTTTGGATGTGTGAACAACTGATACCGCTACCAAAAGTTTTTTTGAGAGTTGGATTGTGACGAATATATTATTAGTACCATTATATGGTACTATTTATTCTTTGTTTCTGTGAAACCAAATTTTTGTTTGTGAAGTGTGTGTCAACTAATGTTTTTATTATGTATGTATGCTTTGTTCATTGCCTAGGCCTATTTGTGTTAGGTGATTAATACATTTTAATAAAATGAAAAATAAAATGAAATTAAAGTGCATACAGCTCTGATTTAAAAATGCTCAACAATGCTTGGAGTCCTGGAGTACCTGGGTGGAGCTGGCAACTGCATAGAACAGCTGGAGGCTACAGAAGGTAATAGTACTGGTGTGAGTGCAGGTGACACCACAGAGGTAGTCAAAGCTTCCAGGTGGGTGGACAGCCAGTCCATGGAGGTGGCCAGGAGTTCCAAAGTTTTTTGCTGCTAATGCATCCTGTGGGCTAGACCCAGAATGGCCTGCAAGGATGTCAAGTTCACCAGATCTATGGCTTCAGCAACCTGTTGTGTTAGTGTACCTTTGGGCAGAAGCAGGATTGGCAAAACTGGAGGGAGGAGTCCTGCCGGTTCTCACTATCGGCAACCGGACCTGGACAAAGCAGAGGCCCAGCTGGAGCTTCATCTATACCAGCCCTCATTCCCCTCAGATTGATCCTTTTGGTGCTGGTCTTAGGAGGGGTCCTCTGCTGACGGCAGAAGTAGTTGTCCTAGGGTAGCTGGGTCAAAGCAGATCGAGGTCATATGATTCCAAGGTCCGGGTGATTCTCAGGTCAGGCACTGGTCAAGGGTATCCCATGGCAGGCAGTAATCAGTGGCAGACAGCGGTCAAGCATATCCAATGGCAGGTAGTAGTCAGTGGCAGGTAGTGGTCAAGCGTATCTGGTATTAGGCTGAGGTCAAACCCGAGTACCATCCAATAGGGAAGCAGGGGCAGATAGGCAGGGAAGGCCAGGCAAGGAGAAGCACAGGCAGGGAAGGAGAACTGAAGACAAAGATGTTACCGAAGACAAAACAATGGAACTGAAGCTGAAACACTGAAACTGAAGACAAGAAACTGGAGCAGCATGATCTGCTAAAAGAGTAGGGGGACCTTTTGCCGAGGCATTGAAGGAGTGTCAGCAAGGGCCTTTTATAGACCTAAGAAAGTGAAGTCATCAGGAGGCGCTTTGAGGCTTTTTTCACCAAAGACCCTTCAAGTTGGGCAATGTCAGGCATACACATGCCCTAGGAGGTGCAGGACCAGCAGAAGTCAGTGGCACCCTGCCGTGTTGAGCATCGTGGTGTCTCACAAAGTTGAAGTGCAGCGGGCCCACTGCGAAGAAGCCAGGAGGGATTGCCCCATGTCGGGAACCTGTGGGGAAGGCTCAGCCCAGAGGGTGATTGCAGCAGTTCGCAGGAGCAACCAGCGAACTGCCAAGTATAAAACTTCAGTAGCTGTAATAGGAGTGTACACACTGGAATCACTTTTGTTTTGATTTTTGAATTTTTTAAATTTTAGTTTATATTTATTTTGTCTTATATATTCAAATGAAATAAACAAAATTGTAAAAAACAAAAGGAAAAACAAAATGTGTCTCTTTGGAGCACTGCCTGCTCAACTTACAAAAATTAATTACCCCTCACCACCCCCCTCAGCTACCCTACACTCACTGGATCATTTCATACCCCAGCCACAGTTTAAATGAGGCAGGAGAAATCTCCAATTGCTAATATGAAATTAAACAAATTGAAAAACAAATGACACTTCGTCCATTTTTCTTTCATTTGGATATGAAAATAAAGCAAAATGCAATAGGAAATCTCGACATTTTCTATTTAATTTCAAATTTTAGTGCATCTCTAGCTGATAACAGAGATGACCCTCCTGTCATACCAACACTAAGCAATCCAAAGCACTCATACTAGCCCTTAATTATAAAGAACTTTTGCACCAGAGCAGGTTATTTTCTGTGCTTGACCAGCAAGCTACAGCAGACAATCTGTACCTGCCAGGTGTAGTTTACATCTTAGAAGCTCTTAAAGAAACAGTACTGCGTGTCCAGCCCTGTAGTGTCAGGCAGTAGCGTAAATTCCTAAGAAACCTTTATACTAAGCCGTGATAATGCAGCAGTGCATACCAAACACATAATTCAGCATTTAATATACGCTAAAATTATACTAATGTGCAATAACAATGTTCATGTAAGCAATGGCAATATCCCAAACCACAGGTGGTCCTACTTAAGAAAAATATTAATGAGCTGCAATGCATGCAGATGCATGCAAAACAGCTCAGAGCAATGCAGATTGTGATAAACTTTGTGATCAGCATTATTTCTTGGAATGAAGCGCAGTCTAATAAGAGTCTGCACTAAAAAAAAATTCAATTTTGTTTCATTAAGGGTTTTTTTTTTTTCCTTTCTGGGTTTTCTTATTGTTTCATTTGATATTTATTTCTGTTTGTTTCATTTATTGAAATGAAATAAAAATAAAAAGGAACATAAAAAGAAACAAAATAAAAATTAACTAAAGGGCTAGGTTGCCCCTTTCTCCACTGCAATCAGTGCTGCAAATAGGCTGGTAGGGTCAAGTACGCAGTACCTGTAAGACATTTTCTGCTGGTAACTGTGCTGGCAAGACACAGAATCAGGCTACTAAAGAGCACCCCCACAGCAGCAGAGGATCAGGGGCATTGCCCACCCACAGAGTTAATGCCTCTAGACTGTTAGCCAGTGCCCAGAATCTTGGACAACAAAAGACAGCTGCTCTATTTACTGTTTCAGCCCCACCCTTCAAACAGCATGCAATGAAACAGGAAGGGAGGAACATGAAAAGGAACAAAACAGATTTGTTTCTTCTTTCCTGTGCTCTACAGCCGCATCCCCTCCCATCCTGTCAACATGCAGGATGGGAGTCTAAATCTGATGTGGGAGGAAACAAGAGAGAAGAGCTGGAGAAGGCAGCAAGTAGGGGGAGGGTAGAGATGAACAAAGTAGAGATGTGAATCGTTTTCCATATCGTCTTAACGATAGAAATCGTGTGGCAGGAGAAGAAAATCGTGTTTGGCACGATTATTTCATTGAAAAATCGTTAAAAATCGTTTTTTCCGATTAGTGCGCACTAACTCGAGTTAGTGCGCACTAACTCAAAATGATACAAATAGACACTTTCCAGGTCACTGAAGGTCAGTTAGGAATGAATATGTGTTCCTATTGGCTGGCAGCCCTCTTATCTATTGATGTTACCAAGGTTACCACTGAGGTGATGGTTGGGGGGATGGGAAATGGAACTGGAAACTCATGAACACCAACAGAAAATGAAACAAAGTGTTCACACTTCCCAGGTCAGTAAAGGTCACTTAGGAATGAATATGTATTCCTATTGGCTGGCTGTGCTCTTATCTATTGATGTTACCAAGGTTACCACTGAGGTAATGGTTGGGGGGATGTGAAATGGAAACAGTTGGAAGCTTGACATGTGATGATCAGCACTCACGTGACTAGAACTTCTTTGTTTATTATTTTTGTTAGCAGACACGTGCATGTTGAATTTGCCAATCACTGTGCATTTTAGAAAGGTGGTCCTGGCTGGAACTGTACACAGTTCAAATATATGTAATTGATTGTTGGTAAGTGTATTTTTTAAGTAGCCACACTGGCACAAGTATGTTTACTTTTCCTCCTACTTAACTCACTAGCTCAGCTTTGTAAGAAGGGCTTCTCTGCTTGAGTGAGGGTCAGGCAGCTCCCCCCTGTCTGTGAAGCCAGCCTCTCACTAGTAATGCAGGGAGGGAGCTGTCTCAGACTTCACCATCCTCCCCCCCCCCCTCACCCACACACCATTCACTAGCTGGGACATGGGGGAAGTCAGGAGTGAGGGTCAGGCAGCTCCCCCCTGTCTGTGAAGCCAGCCTCTCACTAGTAATGCAGGGAGGGAGCTGTCTCAGACTTCACCATCCTCCCCCCCCCCCTCACCCACACACCATTCACTAGCTGGGACATGGGGGAAGTCAGGAGTGAGGGTCAGGCAGCTCCCCCCTGTCTGTGAAGCCAGCCTCTCACTAGTAATGCAGGGAGGGAGCTGTCTCAGACTGGTATCAGGGTTAGGGCACTGTGTGCAGGAAGATCACAACACTCCTGGTATTAATAGGGATAGGGCACTGTAAGAGATGACTGTAGTAGATTGAATAAAGATCTGATGTTTCTGCTCTCCTCACACCAAACAAAAACAACACACAAGCAGAGAAGCCCTTCTTACAAAGCTGAGCTAGTGAGTTAAGTAGGAGGAAAAGTAAACATACTTGTGCCAGTGTGGCTACTTAAAAAATACACTTACCAACAATCAATTACATATATTTGAACTGTTTACAGTTCCAGCCAGGACCACCTTTCTAAAATGCACAATGATTGGCAAATTCAACATGCACTAGCATTTCAGGTGCCTGCTAACAAAAATAATAAACAAACAAGTTCTAGTCACGTGAGTGCTGATCATTACATTACTTTTTTTGTCAAGCTTCCAACTGTTTCCATTTCACATCCCCCCAACCATTACCTCAGTGTTAGCCTTGGTAACATCAATAGATAAGAGCACAGCCAGCCAATAGGAATACATACATACATATTCATTCCTAAGTGACCTTTACTGACCTGGGAAGTGTGAACACTTTGTTTCATTTGCTGTTGGTGTTCGTTAGTTTCCAGTTCCATTTCCCATCCCCCCAACCATCACCTCAGTGGTAACCTTGGTAACATCAATAGATAAGAGGGCAGCCAGCCAATAGGAACACATATTCATTCCTAACTGACCTTCAGTGACCTGGAAAGTGTTTATTTGTATCATTTTCAGTTAGTGCGCACTAAATCGAGTTAGTGCGCACTAACGGGGAGTTAGTGCGCACTAAATCGAGTTAGTGCGCACTAATGGGGAGTTAGTGCGCACTAAATCGAGTTAGTGCGCACTAACGGGGAGTTAGTGCGCACTAACTCCCGTTAGTGCGCACTAACACGATTTAACGATTTTTAACGATAAATCGTTAGAATTTCTATTGTATCGTGTTCTATAACGATTTAAGACGATATTAACATTAACGGACGATAATTTTAATCGTTGAAAAACGATTCACATCCCTAGAACAAAGGCGCATGCAGATTCTGCCTACAGCTCTCTGAGATCCCAGGATTTGGGACTCAGTTGAGGACAAACAGGCCGATTCAATAAGCTCCGCGGGAGATTCGGCGTTCCGAGGTGAGTGCCCACTCTCCTGACGCACACCCAGGCACCTCTCCTGGGTGCGATTCAGTATTTAAATTAGTGCCAGCGCTAATAAGGAGGCGGCGGCTGTCAGCGGGTCTGACAATTGACGCTTAATTTTGTTGAACCCGCTGACAGCCACGGGTTCGGAAAACGTACGCCAGCAAACTTGAGCATCCTATTTCCAACCCGTGGGCAGATTTTTTTTTTTAAAGAAGTATTTTTAAGTTTTTTTTTTAATTTTCGGGGCCTCCGACTTAATATCGCTATGATATTAAGTCAGAAGGTGTACAGAAAAGCAGTTTTTTCTGCTTTTCTGTACACTTGCCCGGTGCCATCTGAAATTAACGCCTGCTTTGGGCAGGTGTTACTTTCTGTATTTCGGGTGAATAACTAATAGGCTCATCAACATGCATTTGCATATGATGAGCGCTATTAGTTGTTTTTTTTTTTTGGGGGGGGGGGGTTGCCACGCATTTTTCACACGCTATGTGTAAGGGGTACTAGCGTGTCAAAAAAATGCGCGGCCAAAGAGGGGCTAAACAGTGCGCTCGGCTGAGCACACCGCTCTGTATCGGCCTGAAAGTAGGGGAGAAGGAAGGAGCAGTGGTACAATTACGTGAGTCAGGTCAGGTATACAGAATCAGGAAGATTTATTGCCAGTGCAGGACTCCCACAGCAACTGAGCACAGGGCAGCTGATCTTGTTGTAGAGAACTTGCCTATTTCTGCCATTTTTTTTGTCTTCAAATGGTTTGCTACAGCTAGCGTGTGCAGTTCTGAAAGCCTCCCATTCCCACATGGAAAGCCTGCCTGTCTTCAAAGATGTTGTAGTCAAGCCAAAACCCACCAGCTCTCTAAGCACAGAAGGCTGCCCCAGGGATCAACTCCCCTGACGGTCTGGCAAAGAAAAAACATCTGTGGCCATGGGCATATCTCTTGTAGAGCCTAAACAGCCACCACTGCTTTTCTTTCTCAGGGTTGGCCATGGGAGGGAGGGGGAGAGGGAAAAGGCTGCTGGTCCAGAGGTGTTTGTGCTGTAGCTGTGCAACACTCTGTGTAGGGTTCAAACTTCCTATTCTCCCTCTGGGCTGATTTTGTGAATGAGTGGCAGGGTGGAAGAAGTCTGGGGTTGCTTCTGCTGCCACCATAGGCTGCAAAGTATTCAAACAAAACTGTCACTGCTGTTTTTCCTTCAGGACTACAGATTTGGGATGGGGGAAGGAAGGCAGTAAGGTTGTAGTCGAGGGGAACGCCTGTCCAGATCAACCTGAATGGGTAGATCTAGTCCTGATTTTGCTCCATTGAATTCAAGGAGAAGTAGTTCCTACTATTCATAGATTTTCCTAGAACTACATCCCCAAGCATGCCATGATGCAAAATGTATTTATTTTATTTATTTAAACACTTTTATATACCGGCGTTAGTGGGGACATCACACCGGTTCACAAAATAACAGCAGATAAGAAATTACATCTTAACAAGGAGAAAAAAAACTTGGAAGGGGGGAATGAAAGTGAAGCATGGAAAGATAGTGAAACAACGCAGGTAAACATTGGAACAAGTAACAGCACTAGTAGCATAGGATAAAGCAGTTGCCTATTAATGGGGATTTAGCAGACTAAAATGAGAAAAATCAGGAATGGATTAACCCATTCAAGGTGACTTTGGAGAGGTGCCTATCCTACAGGAGAGTGGGATGGGTGAGGGAGCAGGGATCTTTCTCTAGGTTTGTTTTGTAATTATAGTTACCAAGTTCTTGGTTTTGGACCAAACAGTCTGGTTTAGCTTCCTTTTGTACAATGTCCAGATACTATAGGAATTAGGGATGTGCAGACAAAAAGTTTGCGTTGATAAGTTGAAGTTGAAGTTGAGGGTCGATTTCGTTCAATATGGACATATGGAGAATTCCATAAGTTGAGGGTCTGTCCATACGTTCACCGGTTCCCTAAATAAAATTTAAACCCCTCACCCTCCTTAATCCCCCCCCAAGACTTACCAAAACTCCCTGGTGGTCCAGCGGGGAGTCAGGAAGCCATCCCTGTATTCCTTTGCGAGGAGCACGTGATGTTGGCGTCACGTCGGAGTGACGCCAACATCACGTGCTTCTCCGCGCCTCCGCTCCCGGACCCCCGTTGGACCCAACCGGAACTTTTGGCCAGCTTGGGGGGGTCAGGAGGCCCCCCCAAGCTGGCCAAAAGTTCCGGTTGGGTCCAGCGGGGGTCCGGGAGTGGAGGCGCGGAGGAGCATGTGACGTCCGCGTCACTCCGACGTGACGCCGACATCACGTGCTCCTCGCAAAGGAATACAGGGATGACTTCCTGACTCCCTGCTGGACCACCAGGGAGTTTTGGTAAGTCTTGGGGGGGTCAGGAGGGTGGGGGGTTTAAGTGTTTATTTAGGTTCAACGTATTCAACATAGCTATGTTGAATAAGTTGAAAATTGCGATGCGTTGCGTATCATCACTTTTTTAAGTTTAAAAAAAAAAATAAGTTGCGTTTTACATATGCGTTCAAAACGAATGCACACCCCTAATAGGAATAGAATACTATAATCTCTGGTAGAGCCATGGCCCGGGGGCAAGGAGACTGTACCACTGCCTGTATAGTCCTGCCAGCTGGATCCCACATGGCTCTGGTGTCAATTCTTGTGCCTGTTCTGTGACACTTCTTTGAATACTCCACACATAGTTTTATTTCTCACTTGTGGTCTCTTAGTTTGAATTTGCTGAGGATTTGTCTGGTATGCATGCTTGACCAAGGTGAGATTTTTCCAAGCCTTGTTTCTTCTAAATTCCTTTGTTGTTCTGCTGATGCTTGTTAACATCCTTTTCTTTTGCAGGCTTGGAAACTTTTTGTTGAGATAAGGAGGGTTCTAGAGAAGCTCGAGGAATGGTCTAAAGAGGGGCAGCTAAGATTTAATGATAAAAAATGGAAAGCAATGCATTTAGGCTGCCAAACCCCAAGGAAGAGGTATAGTATTGGAGGTGAAATTCTTCCAAGCCCAAAAGAAAAGCGAGATCTGGGGGTAATTGTATTTGATGATTTTGAGATGGCCAAGCAAGTGGAGAAAGAGACAGCAAAAACCAGAAAAAGATGAGAGGAATGATCAGCAGAAAAAGGGAGGTGATATTGCCCCTGTATAGGTCCCTAGTGAGATCTCATTAGGAATATTGTGTACAATTCTGGAGGCTGCACTTTCAAAAGGAGATAAAACGGTTGGAGTCAGTCCAGAGGCTGGCTACTAAAATGATCAGTTGTGTTTATTTTAAAGCATATAGGGATAGATTTAAAGATCTAAACATGAATAACCTGGAGAATGACAATGTTAAACGTTATAATCCTCTCTTGAAAATCTGATATCTTTTAGTTTATCCCATTATTCTTTATTGTTATGTTACCAACTGTTCCATGTAAACTTTCTTTCCTTATTTTTCATACCTGTTTCATGTAAACCATTGTGATGTGTAAACGAACATCGGTAAAAGAAAGCTTTAAATAAATAAATAAATAAATAAATAAATAAATATATAAATAAATAAATAAGGTATGGGAGATATGATTGAGCATTTAAATACTGTATCTCAAAGGTTTCCATGCACAAGATGCTAGCCTCTTTTATCAGAAAGGAGACCCTAGAATGAGGGGTCATTGGATGAGGGTGAAAGGGGATAGACTCTGGAGAAATCTTAGGAAACATTTCTTTACAGAGAGGTAGTAAATGCTGGGAACGGCCTCCCAGTGGAGGTGGTGTCTGAATTTAAGAAATCATGTGATAAATACAGGGGATATCTGAGGCAGTTATGGGAATTGTAGGACTAGATAAATTGGATGGATGGGCAGACTAGATGGGCCATATGGTCTTTTTCTGCCATCATGTTTCTTTGTATTTTAAAATACCGAGTGGTAAAGAACTTTTCTTCAATTTCCATCATTTATTAGTAAAGGTTAAGCTGGATACCAGCTCAGCTTCTGGCATGCTTATTACTGCTGTTTACAATGAGATTATTAGTGTTGTTTATCAGAGACTTTGATTCTTAAATAAGACTTGAACACTACAGCACTCAGGGCCTAGAAGAGAAATCATCCCCTTATCAGGGAATTCTGGACACTCAGAATAAGTAATTTCAGGAGAGGAATGTAACAACTAAAACTATGATTGAAGTGTGGCCCTTGGGGTTCTATGAGGGAACTTTAGCCTAGATAACTTTCATACTTAAATGGATATATTTGAATATAGTGCAAATCAATAGGGGTGTGCATTCGGTCCCTACGTATTGGCAATCCACAATGGATGTTGCCATATTCATTGTATTTGTGGGGAAGCAAAAAGTATTGCGATTCCCCACGAATACACAAATCTTCACCGAATTATTCGGCTGCCTAAATAAATCAATTTAAACAAACCCCCCACCCTCCTGAGCCTTCCAAGACTTACCAGAACGCCCTGGTGGTCCAGCAGGGGGTCCGGGAGCCATCCCCTGCACTCTCACACCCTCGGTGCCAGTTTCATCATGGCGCTGATAGCCTTTGACCTACTATGTCACAGGGGCTACCGGTGCCATTGGTCAGCCCCTGTCACATGGCCATCGGTGCCATCTTGTGCTCCTACCATGTGACAGCTCTCAAATTCAGCTCTGCCCCTTTGCCCGCCTGATCCGTCTTAGATCTTGGTATAATCACTCTAATGGCATCCCTCAAAATCTTCATCTGATAAAACTGAAAGCCTGTATGTTCAGCCACTTTTCCAGCCCTCATGACCAATTCACCTATCTTAAAAGCCCCAAAGAATGCTAAAACAAATGCCACATGAAATAGGCTTACCTCAAAAGAAAAGGAACAGACAGCGGCAGTTGCATCCCACAATTCTACCAATATAGCATGGGTAATAGGTTGCCTGCCATCGTGTGTGACTCTATCACACCTAGACCAACCCACCAATAACCATCATACCAAAAAATGCCCCATAGGATTTCCCCAACCATGAGCTCTCATGAAGCATGAGAACCCGGCTAACTTTAGAGCCCCCCTGCTTTATGAGCCTCCTTGATGTATTGCAACAGCAATATGTCTGATACAGGTCCCCAACACCAGCCCCTCAAAAAAAGGAAGTCCACCACTTTTGCCACTCCACTTTACCCTGCCCATGTCGAAGGAGCTAAAGATGCTCGCAACAATTGCCATGCTTCAGGGAACCGAACCTCCAATGGGAACTTGGAATGGGGGCCCTGCACAAATCCGCAGTAGGGGGCGAGCTTCCAGAATATTGCCCACTTTAAATGAGAAAGAGAATCATCAATATTGTTAAAGACACATGGAACATGTTTTATCCAAGTGTGACATTCAATAACATACAATGCAAAACAAATTCTCGCATCATTTCTGACACTAGTAAGCACTTAGCTGACCTTTAGTTAATAACCTCAACCACCCCCATATTATCACATCAGAATGCCACCCTATGATCCCTCAGACGAGTTCCCCATAAGGACAAAGCAACCACAATCAGAAACAATTCTAGAAAAGCAATATTCCTAGTAACCCCTGACTGCATTCAATCCTCCAGCCATGGGAATGCACACCAAGATCCTTGAAAATAAACTCCAAACGCTTTGCCTCCTGAAGCATCTGAAAACAATTCTAGATAATGACTGGACAACAATTCCTTCTGTGACACACAAACACCATTAAACTGATCCAAAAATACCTGCCATATATCCAAATCTTCTCACATTAAATTAGATATTCTAATATGATGATTAGGCTTATGCACCCCCAACATAGCAATGGACAGTCTCCTCAAAACACTCTTCCCATTGGTAAAGCCTTACATGCAAAGTTTAGACTGCACACCAAGGACTGCATGTCCTGCAAGGTCAACAATTTGCTAAAACGGGCACCTACCACCAATTCTCTCAATTTGTCCACTTTATCTTTGGTCAAATGAGACACCATGCCTATTGAGTCCAATTTGAATCCCAAGAAAACCAAACTACATGGCCCCTCAGTCTTTTTCTCCACGATGGGTATCCCAAAATCTTCAGCCATTCCTAGAAAACTTCACATAACAATCCAGGCATGCATTAGAATCTTTAGGCCCAACAAATAAAAAGTCTTCAAAACAATGAATAATGTTAGGTACCCCTGACACTCGCTCAGACAGCCAGTGCACAAAAGAACTAAACATTTCAAAGTAGGCGCAAGAAATGGAACAACCCATGGGCAAACATTTATCAAAATAGAACTTATCCTGAAAACGAAATCCCAATAAAGAAAAAATGTCTGGATATATTGGCAATAAACAGAAAGCAGACTCGATATCAACTTTAGCCATTAAAGTCCGCTCCCCACATTTGACCACTAACCGCACAGCTGAATCAAATGAGGCATAGGACACTGCACACAATTCCTTGGGCACAAAATCGTTCATGGAACTCCCAGCTGGAAAAGAAAGATTATGAATAAGCCTAAACTTACCCAGCTCTTTCTTGGGAACCATTGCTAATGGTAACAAAAACATTTTCTCAAAAGGAGGCTCATTGAAAGGTCTCGCTACTCTCCCCTTTTCTAATTCAGTTAATTTACCTTTCATAATATCCCTCAACTGAACAACCAACCTACAGTTTTGGAAATCAAACTGCTCCACAGTGCGTGTAAACGGAATTCTAAAACCAAAAGAAAAGCCCTCCAACAAAATCCTGGCTACCTCTACTTTGAGATAAATCAGCAACCACAGCTCCATTCCACCCAAAATTATAGGAGAAGGAGCAGTTCACATCTTTTCATCTCCCTGAATTCCCAGCAGCCACACTGCCCCCACTCCCAGCTCCACTCCTGTTTCATACATTTACTGGCTGGATGATTGGCTTTGCAATTGGAGCACAAATGCTTGAACTTACAATCCGGAAAGTTGCATATGGATCAGTTGAAACACCAACACACATCAGTAACCCCTGATCCAGATTTGGCCGCACCGCACCAAAAGGGCCAACTACTAGCTCCACTACTTGCAGTCGTGACATGCCCACCACCCTGCACTGTCATCGCGACTTTGTTTGTCATTTGAGTGAGCCATAGGCTCATATCATGAGTTCCCCAGGACATAAATTTGTTCTCCTCCATTTTGTCTTGAAAGTGCTCATCATAGTTGAGCCAAGCCCAACCTTTATAATCCTTATGCGCCGCTAAAATAGCATCCACATATACTAGCATCGGCCCAACTGTGAAGAATCCTCATGTCCAATGACACTGGATAATCGCAAAAAACAGCATATCCAATTCAAAATAGTCCGATGGACTCTCTTCTGGGTTCCTTGCAAACGTTCCCTATCCTTTTTATTTTTTCCTTTCTTTCTACCACCACTCCTACCTTGTAACAACTTAAAAATATCAATATATCTCCTCTTCTGAATTTTATATCTCAAGGAATGTGGCATCCTCCCATAACTCTGACAGTGTCACTAAGGCAGGGGTACCTCTGTCCTGAGCTTTGGAGCTAGAGGGCGATGACATAGAAGATGATGAAATGGATGAACAGGAATGGCCTCGTCAACACCTATGCTTCAACCTACCCCTCTTCCATTCTTTCACTAGCCCCTTCTCTTTAACGCCCTGCTCAACTCGATCCCACTGGTAGCAACCCCCACAGAACCCACTACATACTCTGTCATCTGCCCACAGGAACTATCCACCTCTGGCCCAGAATTTCCCAATGCCAGCAACTCACACTGCCTGCCAGATTCTGTGGCAGCTCCATAAACTCCTGCAACCTTCCTGCAGTGGGTCTCACTGCCGACCCTGATGAACTTGTTGCAAGATCATCATTCGTCTGCTCCACCGGACCTCCAGGCAATGGCCCCCGCTGCCTTCTTCCCAAAATGCCAACCTGTGAAGAAGAAACAGCTGACTCAGAAGCAGGAACAAAACTGGCAGCACTACTAGGAGGTATTTCCCAGGTCTGAAATCTTGTAGCACCCAGAAGACCTCCAGACAACATGCCCATCCCCCAAAGCAATCATCACAGCCTATAATTGGAATATATCCCATGCTTCCTTCTGTCCCACCAAAACCCTATATCTGCAGGAATACCCAGGAAAGCCCCATTTCCCATTCCCACGAGGGGCTTGACTAAGCCCCACCCAAGGGGGGACTCCCCATCCCCCAGACCCAGAGTTGTGCCTGGGAAAGGCCCTCCCAGAAGCCCACCCAGACCAACCCGTGCCCTGACTGGTCCCTACACCTGCCAACTGTGGATCCTCCCATGTCCCCATCCAACCCCTCTGAAACATCATCGATTCGGTTCCCTGCGGGCCCGTCAAACCCTATTCCAGGCCACACACCTAACCCATCATCTCCATCCCATGCCCCTTCCCCCTAGCTCTGCTCTGATGTGCAGCACACACCCCAACTATCTGTACCGAGACAGCATCAGAGCACTGAGACTCCTCACAGCTGAGTGTGCTTCTCCTACCAGAGACCCCACTCCCCCTTACAGGGTCACTTATTGCCCTGCACCCCCCCTGACTAGACAAAGGGCACAAAGACACTCCTCCCCCCACAGCCTGCACCGGACCTGGCAACAGTTGCCATGGAGGCCTCCACATTCAAGGCCGCAGCTCCCGAAATTGACAGGGCTCCCCTGCCCTGACCTCTCCTTCTGCTCCCCCGAAGAATAACCAGGCTCGACACAGCAGGATCATTTGCATTGCCCATGTTCGCTGCAGCCAATAGCTGTGGAAGCACACAAACATCAGGCGCGACACAAGGCAGAGGCTCCATCAGCAGCACACTGCCGCCGGACATCTCCACCAACAGATCCCCGTCACCAACCCGAGGGGCACGACTGGCCCTGACGACCCCCCTCCCTCCTCCTCAGAATCTTGGTCACTGATTGCGACCTCGACGCCCGATGACAAGCCCAGTAAGAAATTGAGAAAACGTTTATTATTACCAACCCGGCACCTTAACTATGCCGCTCACGGCCAAGCCACAAAGCAGGTGAATCCCACTTTGCTTCACTTCATGATGCTTTCCCAACACTCAGCTTGGCCTTCCTCCAATAGGGCAAGGCCACGTCAGCAGCATTCTTTAAATTTAAAACCACTGCCGAGCTAGAATGTCCCCACAACCCCCTCCCTCCCACATGTCCCCTTCCGGTTCTGAGCAGCCGAAGTTTGTTGGCTTGCCTGTTATCCTGTGCCAAAACCACAATTCATCTAGGCTACAGCTTCCACAGTCCTTGTACTCTTTCCAATACATAAAACTAGAAGGTTCATTTGCATATTTTTCTCTGCAGCACCTCCTGTGGATTCCAATTGGAGGGAGAACAGGCTGTGATGGGACTGAGTAAACTACACTAGGGCTTGGAATGGGAGGGGAAGTTGGGCTGTGGCTGGAGCGGAGTTGATCAATTCATATTGGCCTCCAGAGAATTTCCACAGGTGTCAGCTAGTAAAATATATTATGAAAATTGATGTATTTCAGGAAGTGTTTTGTAGAATCTAGTTTTACATTTCATTCAGATATTTCTTAAACTGTTACATCATCCTGGGGGATAATAATGAACAATATTTACAAATATTCAAACTAATACTGCATGTAATTTATGTCAGTATTAAAAAGCATGATATAATGAATCCATTATTTCTGGATGAATAATTACACTGTGGGTAAATAGATCAGAAAAACAAATCTGAAAATCAAAGACAGCATTTATAGTAGGTTTGCCATAAAAAGCTGTTGGTTAAGGCAGATTTAAGAGAGCATGTTTCACTGATTTTGTATAACCCACATATGTCAGTGAGTTTTCTTCAAAGTTTTGACACTTGCATTTAAAGTGCTGAATAAAATGAGCCCAGGGTATTTAATTACGAGGTTATCTAGATACCATTCAGGTTGTCTGCTGTGGTCCCAAACAGTGAGTTGTTTGGAGGTGCCTTCTATGCAGGTGGTGGGTCATTTTAGAGCTTGTGCCTGGGTTTTCTATTGCATAGTTCCACAGCTGTAGAATAAGTTGCTTTTTGGGCTGTGACAAGTGGGGGATTTCGAGAAGTTTAGATGATAATTAAGAAAATAATTTCTTTTGTGCAGTAGGTTAGGTCAGGGGTGCTCAAACCTGTCCTATGGGCCCCTCCAAGCCAGTCGGGTTTTCAGGATATCCCTAATGAATATCCATGAGATTTATTTGCATGCAGTACCTCCTGGATATGCAAACTATTTCTCATGCATATTCATTAGGGATATCCTGGAAACCCAACTGGCTTGGATGGGCCCATAGGACCAGTTTGAGCACCCCTGGATTATGTTATAAGAGCTGTGGCTGAGTGGTGGGTTGAAGGGGTCAGCAGATGGAGCAGAGGTCTTGCCTGGTTTTATTGTAGCATGTATCTGAGTATGAACGTTATGATGTAACTCATTCTGAGCAATTTTGATGGGATGAGATAAAATATAAAAGTAAATAAATAAAATTTGTACCAGTAATAAAAAACATTTTGTCATTATTAAATTAGAAATAAGGTTTTGAATCCATAACTACAGCATGTAACTGAGACTGAGTAATGGCTCAATTAGGATGGCCAACTGTTCTGTTGTGATGGATACAGGTCAATTGAAATGTTCTTTGATTATCCTAGACTCGATTTCCTCTTCCAGTTTAGTTTCCTCTCATTCTGTATTACCTCAGGTTCACTTATCTGCCAAAGTTCAATGTGCATTCTCCAGAATAAATGTAGTTAGTTCAATTGTATCACTGCTCTACTGTGATCTTTTCTCCAGTGTGGGGCATTAAAATCATGGTATTTATGCATACTGGTCTTGTGTTTCAGTCTCTGACTAGTTTCTTTGTGGTTGTTTTTCTACCAAACATAGGGGCGGATTTTCTAAGTTCACAGAAGTTAGAAAATCCGGTGGTAACAGGGGGCGGGGGGGCAGTCTTGCGCTAGCCGGCAGCGATTGCTGCCGGTGACGCGCCGAATAACTACACCATAAAAGGTGTAGTTATTCGGCGCAAAATAGGCAGCGAAAAGGCTCCTTACCTTTACAGAGAGGTTAGTGACGCCCCGACTCCTCCTCCAGGGCTGACTCCGCCCGATGTCCCCTTTGCGGGCGTGCGCTACAATTTCTATCTATCGCACGCTTGCGCTGGTATCGCAAGCGTGCGATAGCCTTAGAAAATAAGGCCCATTATGGTTAACTCTGCACCCACAGCTATTTCCTTTTGACTTGTCTTCTACACAGTTTCTGCTATTTTCCCTACTGCAGCCTGTCTCCAAACACTGCATGTTCAAATATCATACACAGTTTTCTACTGATTTGATTCATTCCCAATTCTTGGTCAGTTTCTCTGCTGCATTCTTTCTTTCAAAACTGAAATCCACTCCATGTCTGTATCTGACTGAGCTCCACTTCCATCACTCTTAGTCTCTCTACTATATCATTTTTTTATTATATAAAGCACTCAGGGATATGGGAGGTGTTCAGGCCCTCCCTCTCCAAAGGGCTCTGCCTTCAGTGCCCTGGAAACATGGAAACCTGACAGCTGAAAAAGACCTTGCAGTTTATCTAATCTGCCCGTCCACCCAACTAATTCAGCTTTACAGTTCCTGCCACTCCCTCAGGATTCCCCTGTGTTTATCCAATGCTTTCTTGAATTCAGATACTGTTGTTGCCTCTACCATCTCCACAGGGAGGGTGCTCCATGCATCCACTACCCTCTCTGTAAAGTAATATTTCATACAGTCTATCATTTCTCTAGTTGGTGTTCTTGTCCTCTTTTCACTCTCTCCTGGGACTATTAGTAGCTGTCCCTGCTCTTCTACACCTTTGGGAAATCTTTCCCTGCTTTTAAAGTTGGCTGAGTATAGTGAAGGGTGGCCAAAAGTGAATATTTGCCACATGAAAAAACATTATCGCTTCCACATTCAGTGGGATAGCCATCCTAAAATATTCCCTAAAATTAATCTTCCTGTTGCACAGAATATAAATTCCATCACACCTGAATTTGTAATTTTCTTTAAAACTGATCATTTTACACTGTCTACTTTTTTTTTAATCCAATCGAAGGTAATTTTCAGTTGTGTGCATAAATCAGCGCATATGTGCGTAAATCGGAGCATCTTAATTTAAGGCTGTACATTAAACACATTTTTTATATGCAGGGATCAGCACAGCTTGTGTATCAATTTTATGAGTGCATTTATTTTACAAGGGAAAATATTGTAACCTGTGCATGTAATAACCCTCAGTTTATGTGAGAAGTGTTACATTTGGCCTCTCACAGGACTGCCCTGAGAGCGCTGCCGCACTTAACCCCATTGCTGACCAAGGCGGCTGAAGGACTCCTGTCATGATAGAATGCTGCCATCGCTGCATGCTTCCGACTGCTGCTGACATTGCCAGGCTGCCGCCTTCACTTAGATATGCATGCATAATAGAGGCCCTGAGGCAGTATACATTGAGTGGTGCCTCAGGATGATGTCAGTCCAACCAAGCTATTTAAGTAAGAGCCCTGCAGCATTAATGCCTTGTCTCAGCAATGGGTCTCATGCCTAGTAGAAGAGTGTGCTACTCCTGCATTCCTGGTTGTTCTACGTTCCTGCTTGTTGCTATGTTCCTGGTTTTTCCTGTGTTTCTGTGCTACAGACTTGCCTTGCCCAGCCTGAGTCGTCCATTCATACCTTGCCCTAGTGTTTCGTCCAGTGTCGCTTGGGTATCTTCATCTGTTTTGGCCTGTTCTCCTGGACCTGACCTCTTGCATTGGACCTGACTATGCTTGCCTGCTGCCTGGATCTGAACTCTCACATTGTACTCCATCTATGCTTGCCTGATGCCTGCCCTGACCATTGGCCTGTTCCTCATCTCTCCAGTCTGCTGCCTCTTGTTCACTCCACCGCCTTAGGGACTCACCAGCTGGACGCCAGAACCCAAGAGCTTAACCGCCAGGGAAGGTGGCTGGTATAGGTGAAGCTCCAGACTGTCCCACATCAGGGTCCATTCGCCAGTTGTCGGCATAGGCCTTATTGGTTCGCCTACAAGGCCGCGTCAACTGTGCCACAGAAACAAGGGCTCACTCTCACACCGCTCATCACACGAAGGCAGGTATTTTATAAAATATGCACGAAATCCATTTATAAAATATTTGTTCATGTCCTTTTAATCACCAGTTCAAAAACACTTCCACCAGATCACCTAGATTTCCTGCTACTTCACTCTGACTTCCTATCCCAAAACTGCAGAGAAAAGGCAAGTGCCAGTTCATTTCCACAATTTGAATAGCAGGTATAAAAGCTTGCATGTAGGTCTGCATACACTGCTTGCAAAATGCTAATTTGTATATGTATTTCTTAACCCTACTCTGCAAAGCCCTTGAAATGCCCTTTCTTATGTAGAAGTAACTGTGAAATGATAAGTAGGCATGTACTTTTGACCTTCTGATATAAGCCCAAGGGCTATATATGTGCATATAACCTGATTTTACATGCACAACTTCCAAATAACTCTTTGAAAATTGATCCCAAAATATTCAGTTTTCTCACACTACATATCTCTATATTTTTTTCAAAATATATTGTAAGAGATGAACCAATAGCCCATGCCAATACTATGTGCTGCCATAGAAAAAAACTCAGGATTGATTCTCAGAACTGACTTCTGGTCATCTGGATGCAGGAACTGATAGCGTGGAGGTACCGTTCACAGTGCCTGGGAGAGTGAATCACCGTCATTATATAATAATGACGTTTAAGTGTGGGATTCAGGGTGCACATTGCAATGACTGTCTTACAGAGGGAGGAGGGTGGGTAAAATTAGATAAAATTCATGTTGGTTATGAATGATGTTTCATGAAGATCTGGCTCAGCCTCTTCCCCTATCCCCTTCATCATAAACAGCAGTGATAAGTGAGTTTGGGCTAGGTTTCAACTGAGTTGGAAGCTAAAGTGTGGAAGATGGTAAGTCAAGGCAAAATAAATTTGTCTTTCAATATTGACTACCATGAGTTTATATGAGTACTGTCTGGTGTGGTGCATTAAAGCATGTGTAGGAAAAAAGCAGCAAGTAAAAGAATAGCGTAGTCTGAAAATAAGCCAAGTTTATACATTATCCAAAACAGGCTTATATAAGGTAGAAAGAATTACTAGACATTTTACAGATAGATTTCTTTGATTGCGAAATATATTTAAATCATATTTTAGGTGATAAGTGAACAGAGAAAATGTGTGCTAAGAAAAAACATAAATGGAATTTATAAGATACATTCTAAAACACTTATTTGTCACTGTCTGTGAGAGAGTACAAAATTAGGATTCTAGTCATGCTTCCTTGTTATTATTTTACACCTGTATTAGAAGTTAAAAAAAAATATGCTTTACATTAGACTGTGTTAGCTGAGCTGCAATCAAAGAGGACTCTTTTTCCACATGCATTATGAATCCATACACTCAAAGATTTATAATTTAGCAAAAAGGATAGCCCTGTGTATATTTCTAATTCTTAATGGGAATGTGATTTGTATTTCTTGATACTCCTGTACCCTCAGTACCTATCTTTGAAGATGAGTATTAGACAACATGGGAACTGGGGATTGCAGCAATTTCCTGCTCTGTGTTTATCTGAGTGTTTGGGAAAATAATGAATTAGTCTTTAGAATTCTAGACTGGCTTTAGAATTCCTTTAGAATTCTAAGGATGTTCTTTTGGCTTGAAAAAGCTTAGTTGAAAGGAAGGGGCAGTAATTGTGAGTACAAATCTCCAAAGACATTTCCCTGGGTAAAGAGCCATTTACCCAGGTAGATTGGCCTGGTTGAAATGTGTCCTCTTCAGAATGCCTAAAGTTGGAAGCAAGTTTTTACAGCATGTGTAACATAGTAACACAGTGAATGATGACAGATAAAAACCAAATGCTCCATCCAGGGATGGTGCTAGCTTTTTTTTTTTTTGCTGCCCTGTGCAAATAATTACTGTGCTGTCCCCTTTCCCATCACAATTCATTCAGTCTCTATCCTGGGCCATTAAAAAAAAAAAAGCCCAGCTCCCTCCAGCAATCTATATTTTTAATAAATGGCACCTACCGCCACCGCCCCCCCCCCCCCCCCCCCCAGTAATGAATGGTCAGTGGAAGGGTATTAGGTACTTTAAGCACACAAACTACCCCCCTCCCACACCCTCCCTCACCCTCTACAAACACACACACACAATTAAATTATGCATTTGTAACAGATTTTACATGAAAAAGAACAATCAATAGTACAGTCTTCTGAGGCAAAAATATCACTTACAACATGCATATTAGAAGGCTATTTTAAAAGTCCTGCAGGTGCCAAAACTGGGAGATGGGTGCACAAATCAGGCTGTGCACACTGAGCAGATTTTAAAAGCTACCTATATAGGTGTGCATCTCCTGTTTATTTGCACAAATGAAAAGTTTCGAAAAAGGGGTGTATCATGGGTGTAGTCTGGGTGAATCATGGACATTCTTGGATTTCTCAATGAAACCAGTACATAAACACTTATGCGCACAAGAGTGCACTGGGGTTCCCTGCCATGTAATTTACTTCTGCTATGGATGACGTGTAAGTCATAAAACCAAAAAATATAGGCATATCAGCAGGGTTTTAAGGGTTGGCGTTAACAAGGGAAAAGGGAAGCTAATAAACTGGTGGTTTGGAAGGCCTGTCCCTTGCCTGGGTGAACTGGGAAGGAACTGGGGAAGCTGGTAAGGGCATGGACATGTGCCTCTTTTAAAATCCCCTCACTTATATGGTGCAAGTGGGATCTGCAAGCACATGTGTGTTGTCCACTTAAAATTGTACTCACATTTTTGAACGCTCAGCCTATTTTATAACATGCGCGTATATACATGCGTTTGTTATAAAATATCAGTGTCCATGGACGTGAGCCGGCAAACCCGCACACCTGTTTAAAAGTTATCATCCTTATTTGCATGCAGTATGTGATACCAACCAGAAAACTCTGCAAAAACACTTGGAACTCATATGGAAATGGACGTTTAGTAATGCATGTTGGGTGTGGGCTTGACCCTCAGAAAGCCTTGAGTAAACAGAATAACCATTAGGGATGTGAATCCTTTTTTGAAGATTTAAAAAAACCGTCCGATATTTTTTAATTCGTCAAAAATCGTTAGAGTGCGCGATACAATAGAAATTCCACCGATTTATCGTGAAAAATCATTAATGGGTTAGTGTCCACTAACGGGAGTTACTTGGGGGGAGGGCGGGAAAACCGGCACACCAAAACAACCCCTAAACCCACCCTGACCCTTTAAAACTAGACCCTTACCTTCCCCCATCCTCCCTGAACCACCCCAAAAATTTTTACGAGTACCTGGTGGTCCAGTGGAAGCCCCGGGACCGATCTCCTGCTCTCAGGCCATCGGCGCCATTTTGGCTGCCACTAATAAAAATGGTGCCGATGGCCCGATAAAAAAAAACCCACCGACCCTTTAAAAATGACCCCTTTGCTTCCCCCACCCTACCGAACCTCCCCAAAACCGTTTTAAAATTGCTTGGTGGTCCAGTGGGGGTACAGGGAGTGATCTCCCGCTCTCAGGCCATCGGCTGCCACTAATCAAAATGGCGCCGATGGCCCTTTGCCCTTACCATGTGACAGGATATCCGTGCCATTGGCCGGATCCTGTCACGTGGTAGGAGCACTGGATGGCCGGTGCCATCTTGTGCTCCTACCATGTGACAGGGGCTGACCAATGGCACCGGTAGCCCCTGTGACATAGTAAGGGCAAAGGCTATTGGCGCCATTTTGAATACTGGCAGCCGGCGGTCCGAGTGCAGGAGCTCACTCCCGGACCCCTGCTGGACCACCAGGGGCTTTTGGCAAGTCTTGGGGGACCCTCCTGACCCCCACAAGACTTGCTAAAAGTCCAGCGAGGGTCTGGGAGCGACCTCCTGCACTCGGACCGTCGGCTGCCAGTATTCAAAATTGTGCCGATAGCCTTTGCTCTTTCTATGTCACAGGGGCTACCAGTGCCATTGGTCAGCCCCTGTCACATGGTAGGAGCACAAGATGGCGCCGGCCATCCAGTGCTCCTAACATGTGACAGGATCCGGCCAATGGCACGGATACCCTGTCACATGGTAAGGGCAAAGGGCCATCGGCGCCATTTTGATTAGTGGCAGCCGACGGCCCGGGAGCGGGAAGATGGTCCGGAGCGGGAGATCACTCCCAGGACCCCCACTGGACCACCAGGTACCTGTAAAAAGTTTTTTGGGGGGGTCGGGAGGGTGGGGGAAACTAAGTGGTTAGCTTTAAAGGGTCGGGGTGGGTTTTTTGTTTATCGGCTGGGGCACAGCCGATAAACAAAGCCATGATCGGGCCCGATGGAAAAAACCCCACATGTGAATCGGAACCGGAATCAGAACCGATTCCAGTTCCGATTCACATCTCTAATAACCATCACAATAGAGTAAACCTCCCATTCCAAAATCACCCTGCCAGCACTCAAACTGTAGCAACCTTATCTATAAAAAGGCAATACTGCACATCTTTATCTTTATTTAAAATGTATTAATCGCTTGCGCACGAAGAACTAAGTGATGTACAATTAAAACAAACATAAAAGTTCAAAACGATATATATAAATTTATTTATAAAAATGTTATACCACTCTCTACATGGATTGTTCAATGTGGTTTGTAAGTTAAAAGAAACATACACAGTTAAAGTAAAAATAACATAGATATGATAAAGGGCATAAGGATCATAAGACTGCAGCTGATTTTGTCAGTACACAGGGGTCAGATTTTGTTAATCAAACCTGGCATTTGATGGAAAAAATGAACACACTGAAAAAGTACAAATAATTCAAATGCAGGGATCGGAATTTGTTAAAACAGATCTGGTTGTTGAAAAAAATATTAACACAGTAAAAACATTGCAAATGCCTATTAAATTAAGTGCCTTCAAATTTCTTTTAAGGTCTGATTGTTGCGGTCCCGGGCCGTACCCCGGTCCCTCCACCTACCACGGGGGCGGCCTGGGCTGTTTTGAGTCCTCCCCAGGTTGTTTCCACCAGGCTCCGGGCCTGCAGGCCTTCCAGCGCATCTCTCCCTCCTCGGGAGAGATGCCAACGCTCCGACATGGCTGGCCACGCCTCCTGACGCGCGCGCGCACGGGGAGGAGCCCCATTTAAAGGGGCCAGCGTGGGAAATACCTTTCCTGGGCTGAGAATTTATTTATTTATTTATTTATTTATAACTTTTCTATACCGAAGTTCAAATAACAGAGTTAATTATCACTCCGGTTTACATTGCAACCATAAAAAACAGTGACAAAGTTGTCTTACATAGAACAGGGGGAGAGAAAAACTTGGATACAGCTTAAGCATGGGGAGTAACGTGTCAAAACTGGTAAGAACTGATAAGAGTTGGCTTTTTGGGGTAACAAGGTATTCCGAGGGAGGGGGTAGGAATGAGGGATTGGAAGGGGGTTGGAAGGGGGGTTGGAAGGTGGGGGGGGGGGGGAGGGTAGTGGAGGGTTACCATAGATTTAATGAAACTAATATACATATATTAAATAGCTTAGGCAGCGGAAGAAAAAGTGCTTAGGCATCTGAGCTTAGGAAGAGAAGGTCCGTGGAGGATGAGGCAAGGACGAGTGTTATGGGAAGGCTTGTCTGAATTGTAGCGTCTTAAGTCTCTTCTTGAATGTAATTGGGCATTGTTCCAGCCTAAGTTCCGGTGGGAGCAGGTTCCACTGTTTGGGGCCTGCGGTGGAAAAGGCTCTTTTACTAAAAGAGGTTTTGAATGTAGGTGTTCTAAGAGTCCCTCTTTGCGCTAATCTCAGAGGACGGGTTGAAGTATGAAGTTGCAGGGGGGTCGATAGGTCCAGCGGAGAGATGTTAAGAATGGCTTTGTGGGTGATTACTAAAAGCTTGTAGAGGATTCTGAATTTGACTGGGAGCCAATGGAGCTTCTTAAGGATCGATGTTATGTGGTCCCTTTTGTTAGACTTTGTGAGTATCCTTGCAGTTGCATTTTGAAGCAACAGGAGAGGTTTAATGGAGTTGTCTGGAAGGTCTTGAAGAGGAGCATTGCAGTAATCGATTTTTGAAAAAATGATCGCTTGTAAGACAGACCTGACATCTTGAAAATGAAGGAGGGGTCTTAGTCTTTTTAATACTTGAAGTTTGAAGTAGTACTCCTTTATTGTGTTGTTAATGAAGCCTGTGAAGCTCAATTGAGTGTCCATGACTACCCCTAGGTTTCTGACTTTGGGAGAGATGGTTGGGAGCATTGTAGGGGGTAGGTTGTTTAGAGAAAAGTTACTATCCTGTGTGATTAAGAGGAATTCGGTCTTGTTTGTGTTGAGAATCAGGTTAAGATTTGAAAGGAGGTTATTAATGGAGCATAGATAGGTGTTCCAACGACGTAAAGTACTGTCCAGAGAATCTATTATCGGTAGGAGGATTTGGCCGTCGTCTGCATACACGTAATGTGTTAATTTGAGCTCGGAGAGGAGTTTACAAAGCGGGAGTAGATAGATGTTAAATAATGTTGGTGATAACAACGAGCCTTGAGGGACTCTGAGGGTGGAACTGAATGGAAAAGATTCTTTGCTGTTGATCTTGACTCTGTAATATCTGTTCTGGAGGAAGGATTTAAACCAGTTTAAGGCTGTGTTTTTGATGCCGATGTCGGTTAATCTGTCAATGAGACAGTCGTGGTTAACTGTGTCAAATGCGGCGGTTAAGTCCAGAAGGATGAGCAGGCAGGGCTGTTTTTTTTCAAGGTTCATGAGGATGTTGTCTGACAGTGATAATAGCAGAGATTCTGTGTTTCAGGATTTACGGAAACCAAGTTGTGCTGGGGAGAGGATGTTGTTGATTTCAAGGAATTCTGAGAGCTGTTTGTTGACTATTCTTTCGAGGATCTTCGCAATGATAGGGAGATTTGCAATGGGGCGAAAATTAGCTGGGTTGTCTGTGGAGAGGATGGGTTTTTTTAATAGAGGTTTCAAGGTGGCAAGTTTGAGAGGGTCAGGGACGTGACCCTGGCATAAGGAGGCATTAATGATCTGGGCGAAGGGCTAAGCGAAGTTTTGATTCCAAATGACGTCAGACGCCCTCAGGGTACAAGTACCCTGCTACTAGCTCTCTTCTGTGCCTTGCAACAAGGGTCCTGGTCTTCGTCGCTGACATCGCCCGTATGACATAGTGAGGGCAAAGGTAGCGCCGGCGCCATTTTGAATATTGGCAATACGGCCCGCATGCAGGAGGTCGCTCCCGGACCCCCGCTGGACTTTTGGCAAGTCTTGTGGGGGTCAGGAGGCCCCCCCCCCAAGCTGGCCAAAAGTCCATGGGGGTCCAGGAGCGATTTCCTGCACTCGTGACGTCAGGAGCCAGGAACCAAAATGGCGCCGGCGCTACCTTTGCCCTGTCATATGATAAGGGCAAAGGGCCACCGGCGCCATTTCTATTAACGCAGCCATGGCCAGAGAGCAGGAGGTCGCGCCGGGACCCCCCACTGGACCCCAGGTAATTTAAAACATTTTGGGGGGGTTCGGGAGGGTGGGGGATTTGTTTTAAAGGGTCGGGGTGGGTTTTAGGGTTGTTATGGTGTGCCGGTTTTCCCGCCTTCCCCCCTCCCCTGATTTACGATTTTTTTGACGATAAATCGGGGGAATTGCTATTGTATCGCGGCTCTAACGATTTTTGACGATTTAAAATATATCTGATGATTGTTTTAAATCGTCAAAAAACGATTCACATCCCTAATATAAGCCACCACTTCTTGACACAAAGTAGTGGGCTGATGCTTCACATCACCACTAATTCCTGCCTCTATAACTAATGCTCCTGACTGATCTAATGATGTGCCAGATGTTAGCCCAGTCCTACCTACCACCACTGCTGCTGATCCCCTCAGCCTGCCTCTCCTGCCTCTAATTAAGCCTGCTGCTGCTGCTGATTCTGCATGCCGTACCAATATGACCTGCTGAATCTCTGACATCTCCCCCTCAGATGAACTTATTTACAGCCTGACTCAAAAGTAAAAAAGTGTTATGGGGAGCACTGGGAGAGTGGTCCTCCTTAGAGGGAGTGTGCCCTTGGGCCCCTGGCACAATCCCAGGTAGATCAGGACCACGCCAAGGGTAGGTGTAGCATGTGACTGTGTGGGTGGCGAGAGACGGCCCGACCCCCAGCCGGACCTGCATGCTTCTGGAACCAACTATGGAATGTTGGTAATGAACAGTCCTCCGACCATTCCCAGCCCTTTCGGACCTGCCACTTGGATGGCAAAAGGCAGCAGGCCGGACTCAGGGCGTGGGCAGACGGAGGTTCAGGCACAGAAGATGAAGACTTGGGAATTGTAGACTGTAGACGTAGACTCAGGAACTTGGAAGGTTCAGACATAGCATGGTCGCTCAGGGCGCCCTACACAGCCAGTACCACTGGTCGGGTCACGGTCCACTCTGTTTTACATCCGCGAGAGCGGGACCAGTGCAGGAAGGGGACGAGGTACTGCACACTGGCAGTCAGGAGCGAGGACTGGGACATGAACAATAGGAACCAACATCAGGAAACATCGGGAACGTGCAAGACACTGGACACCAAACTGGAACAGAGACCGAAGGCCTGATGGAGCCCTGGAAGAGGAGACCTCCAGAGACGAGTAATTCCAATGCAAGGCAATCCATGAGTGCTGGAGAAGAGCTTTTATACCCCAGGAGCAGGCAACTGCCTGGGAGGAGTCCAGATGGGCCACACCTCTCTGGCCCTACAAGAGTGGAGAGGAGCCGTGGGCCTGCCCCTTAGGAGAAGGGCGTGGCCCACACCAGAGCATCCAGGCTGTAGTGGAGTAAGCCTCGGGTAGGCCCTGCTGACACCAAAGGCCTCCCAGGCTGTGGAGCAAGATCCGGACGATTACTCAGGCGAGGACCCGGCTTTGGAGAAGCCGGGTCCAGAGAAGGTGAGAGGCTTCCCGTGGCACAGCTACGGGAGAAATCGTAACAAAAAGCAAACAATGCTTATTCCATTTACATACCTCCTCCATTATTGAAAGCTTTACTATTCACTTTAATTACCCACTAAAACTCCCATAAACAGACACAGGCCCTTGAAGTGCAACACTGCTACAACCAGCCAAGGAGAGAAAAGGCAGGTGAAACAAACAGCTCCAACTGCCTTTATTCTCTCCTTGCACCACCCCTCCCATATGCCATAGCTTTAGCCACATCCTTAACTTCAAATCAAAACTCTTAATTTACCTGGCAACAGTATTCCCATCAAACCACCCAATCATCCTGCAATCCCCCCTCCCCATCCCATTTTCTTACCATTAAACAGTTGATACCTTCCCCCTACCTAACACCATATAAAGAAAGAACTTTGAAACTGGCGTTCCCTGGCATACAGATATCTTTGGCAGCCAGGATAAATTTGCTTGCCTCTTCTTTTATGTGCACATGTTTTAAAATATGCTGACTTATGCATATAAATTGGGTTTTACATGAGAACTATCTTATTTTCTTGTATAAAATATAAGGGCATGTATTTTTAAAATAGGTACGAAAAGTATGTGCGTTCAATGCATTGATATACTTACTTTCAATGTATTGCATGTATTGGTACATAAGAATATATATATGCATATGTCCTGAGGTATAGATGCATGCATGTTATGTTGGTTATAAAATATTATTGCATACCTACTCATAGACATATATGCACATATGTAAGCTTTCAAACATAGGGTCTCATTTTCTAAAGTATCGCAGGCCTGCGATACTTTAGGGAATGAGGGGCGGGGAGCCAAAATGGGGGGCGGGCTTGCGCTAGCCGGCAGCGATTGCACCGTCGCGGTACGATCGCTGCCGGTTTCGCACCCAATAGTGCCACCATAGAAGGTGTAGCTATTGGGCGCGAACCCGGACGCGAAAAGGGCCTTACCTTTTCGTCGTCTGCGGTGTCTTCGCGGAGTCGGCCCCGGTGACGCCCCGACTCCTCCTCTTCCGGGGCCGACTCCGCCCCCATTTTGGTATCGCATGCGATCCGATTAGAAAATGATGCCCGTACTGTATTTGTTTGAAAGTTTCATAGAAACATAGAAACATAGAAATGACAGCAGAAGAAGACCGAACGGCCCATCCAGTCTGCCCAGCAAGCTACACACTTTATCCTTTTTTTAATTTTTTTTTTATCTTTTACTCTCTCCCACCTGTTACTATTGGCTTCCAGTACCCTCCAGCCCTAATTCCCCTCCACCCCAACACCAATGTAGAGAGCAGCGCCGGATCTGCATCCAAGTGAACATCCAGCTCAATTAGGGGTAGCAACCACTGCAATAAGCAGGCCACACCCCTGCCACGATACTCTTACCCACCCCTGTTGTTTTTTTTTTGAGATGGCAGCCCTCCATCCTTCCGCTCCGTGAAGGTGGAATACCAACCACTGGCATCCCGCTTCGTGAATGCCTCTGTGGCTACTGCCGCTCCGTGCAGTGTTTTGCTGCCTCCTCTTTATTCACGTCCTCTAGACTTGATGGAGCCACAATGTTTATCCCACCCCCCTTTTGTTTTAATTACAGATTTCTGCTAACAATATCTGCATATGAAAAATAGTTTTACTCATAAATAGGGCTAAAATATTCATTGTTTATATTGTACTAACAAGAGAAGGGCATTGAACATGATAAGATGCATCCATCAGGTTCACAGAACTATTAAAATGAACAAGATCCAGTCCATGCTTATATTTAGCCTATTTTCTTCCTTTATTAATTGTTTCCATTATGCCTGATTCTGTCTGTGGGAGTGTTATTTTCCATTTGATTGTCTCATTTCTGTTACAAGCATATTTTATACAATGAAATGCAGAAACCCTGTGTATAAATACCCATTCAGCCTGCCTTGATAAACAGGGGTCCCAAGCATGTTATAGTTTTTGCTAATAAGGATGACAACAGTTTTCTGCTATTTTGTAATAAACTAAATTTATTTTTCACCCATATATTTTGTTTATGATTATTTGCCTTATGACTAAGACAGTGGTTAATACATGCATGATGAAACATTGATTTATCAAATCAATAGAATTCAGAACTAAACACCAAAATATATATTTTTATTTTTATTTATTTATTTGTTTTTCTATACCGATGTTCAACTAGTGTTATCACACCAGTTTACATAGTTACTAAGGAATCCATTAATATAGGTTTCTTCTTTACAATGAGACTTTGTAGTCTGAGTAGCTGTGTAACATGAATAACTTTGTATCAAGGGAAACTTTGGCGTTGTCTCTTAAAGCAGAAGGAGAGAGGCCATTATAACATGTATCCTGAATTCTGTCATGGGGAAACTTAGTGATTAGTGTATCTTTGGCATTATGTATTATGGTAGAGGGAGTGCAGACCTTATAAGTTTTGTAGTGTATGTAATAATATAATTAAAGAGAAGGCATTGTTAATTGTGGTATTGGTGGTGAAAAACTTGTAAATTATGGATGGGCTGTTGAGAACCTTGTAGTATATTAACCTGTAAAACAAGAGAGCTTGATTCGTGGCGGGTTGACCATTATGTGTGGTTATGCAGTGAGGTGGGAGGGGGAGTGTTGTGTGTGTTAATTTGGGGGGTGGGCTCGTCTTCATGTAGTTGGTAGTGGTGTGAGTGTGGTTGTAGAATATCCTTTTTTGAAGAGCCAGGTTTTGAGGTTCTTTTTGAATGAGTGTGTTATAGGGTCAAGTCTTAGTTAGGGTGGTAGACTGTTCCAGAGTGTTGGACCAGCGACTGTAATGGCTCGCTCCCTTGTTGACGTTAGGTGGGCCATTTTTAGTGAGAGATTTGTAATGAGTTCAGTGTTGAAGGAGCGGAGAGTTCTCTGGGTGGGTTGGAAGTGCATGGTGTGGCTCATCCAGTCGAATTTGTCAGTGTATAGTGCTTTGTGGATGAATAATAGAAGGACTAGGGGGCATTCCATGAAGTTAGCAAGTAGCACATTTAAGACTAATCGGAGAAAATTATTTTTCACTCAACGCACAATAAAGCTCTGGAATTTGTTGCAGAAGATGTGGTTAGTGCAGTTAGTGTAGCTGGGTTCAAAAAAGGTTTGGATAAGTTCTTGGAGGAGAAGTCCATTAATGGCTATTAATCAATTTTACTTAGGGAATAGCCACTGCTATTAATTGCATCAGTAGCATGTGATCTTCTTAGTGTTTGGGTAATTGGCAGGTTATTGTGGCCTGGTTTTGGCCTCTGTTGGAAACAGGATGCTGGGCTTGATGGACCCTTGGTCTGACCCAGCATGGCAATTTCTTATGTTCTTATGTTAGGGATTTGTATTGGATCCTGTGAGTGATGGGTAGCCAATGTAGATTTTTAAGGATTGGTGAGATATGTTCAGATCTTTTGGTGTTTGAGAGTGATCTTGCCACTGCATTTTGAAGTAGTTGTAGTGGTCTTAGAGAATTGGATGGGAGGCCGAAGAGAAGGGAATTGCAATAGTCAAGTTTGGAGAATAATAGTGCTTAGAGAACTGTTTGATAGTCGTGGGGTTAGAGTAGTGGTTTGATTTTTTTGAGAATCTGGAGCTTGTAGAAGACATCTTTTATTATTGAGTTGATATGTTTCTTCATAGTGAGCTCGTTGTCGATGAGTACACCGAGATCTCTGGCTGAGGAGGTTGTTTTACTGTTTAAAGTAGGATCTGTGTTGTTGTCTTTGAGGGTTGTGATGGTCTTGTTGTTGATGTGGAGTATTTCTGTTTTATTGTGGTTGAGGTTGAGGGACATTTGTGCAAGAAGCTGCGTTATCTTTTGGAGGTGGATGTACCAGATTTTTAATTTGTTTGTGATGGTTTCTTTTATAGGGAGTGGGATCTAAACATAGTCAATGTATAAGAAGAAGGTTAGATTTAGATTGGATAGCAGGATACATAGGGGCAGTAGATGTTGAAAAGTGTTGAGGATAGAGATGAACCTTGGGGTACTCCATGAGTGAGGGGAATTTGTTTGGATTCAGCCATGTTTATTCTAACTTTGTATGACCGGTTTGTCAGGTATGACTTGAACCAGTTGTGTGGTATTGCCTAGGCCTATGTTATTTAGTCTGTTTAGTAGGGTTTCATGATTGATGGTGTCAAAGGCAGCAGAGATGTCAAGTAGGATGAGGATGTATGATTGACCATGGTCGAAGCCTCTGATGATGTGGTTGGTGAGGGATAAAAGGAGAGTTTCGGTGTTGAAGTGTTTTCTGAAGTCATGTTGATGAAGGGATAGGAGATTGTGATTTTCCAGGTGCTCGCTGAGTTGACAGTTGACAATTTTTTCGAGGAGTTTGGCGATGAAGGGAAGGTTGGAGATGGGTCAGTAGTTTGAAGGGTCGGTTATGTCGAGCTGTGGTTTTTTGAGGATTGGTTTGATGCAGGCGCATTTCAGAGCATCTGGGAAGATGCCTTGTTCTAGTGAGATATTTATTATGTTTGCTATGAGTCTGGCTATGGTGTTTGGTATTTGTTTTAGGAGTTTTATGGGAATGGGGTCGATGGGGTGTGCAGCTGGGTTAAGTTTTTGTATTATTGATTCTACTTCGGTTGAGGCAACTGTTTCGAATTGGGTCCAGGTGAGTGTGGTCAGGTGAGTTGAATTAGGAGCATGCTGGTGAGTGTGTGGGTTGGCGGCGATAATTTTGGTTATTTTATTGTGGAAGAATCACATGTTCTGGAAGAGGTGAGTTAGGGGTGGGTTGAATCAGGTTAGAGACGTAGGCAAATAATGTTTTGGGATTAAATTGGTGATCATGGATCTTTTTGACGTAGTAGTCTTTTTTGGCTTTTTCAATGTCTGTTCTGTATATATATAGGATGTTTCTATATCTGCCTTTTAGTTGCAGGGAAGGGTGTTTTCGCCATTTTCTTTTGGATTGTCTTAGAAGGTGCTTCATGTATTTTAGCTCAAGGGTATACCAGGGTGTTTTGTGTTTATTGTTTGTCTTGATAATTTTTTGGGTTGTTGGGCATTTGATTTTTGCTACCTCGTTGTTGATAGCCGTCCAGGAGTTTGTAGGGGTGTTTGTGTCATTCATGTCAAGGTTTTTTAGCATGTTTGGCAGGATTTTGGTGAGTTCGTTGCTTGGGCATAATAGCATGTTTGGCAGGTTTTCGGTGAGTTCGTTGCTTGGGCATAATTTCATGAATTCAATGTGTTTGTTGGGCCGGTTTGGTTTGGTGGGTGGGTGATTCAGTTGGATGTTGGTGTGGATGAGTTTGTGGTCTGACCAGGGGATGGTGGAGGTTGAAAGTGGGTGGGTTTGTTCTATGTGGTTGATGAATATTAGGTCTAGTATGTGTCCTGAGTTGTGGGAGGGAGTGTTAATTATTTGCTTGAATCCAATTGCCATCATGGTTTTTAGGAGGAGTTCACAGGTTGGTGGGACAGGGGTTTTGTCTATGTGTAGATTGAAGTCCCCTAGTACGATGGCAGGTTTGTCCATGTTGATGTTGGTGATGATAGTTTCGATTAATGCGGATAAGTTATGTTGTAATGTTCCAGGTGGGGCATATAGGAGTATGATTTGAAGCGACGTGGATTTAAAAAGGCTGATTTCTATGGAGGGTGGTGTGTTGATGGGGTGGACTGTGATGTTGTGTTTCTTTAGGGCCATGAGGAGTAAACCGCCACCTTTCTTTTTCGGTCTTGGTATTGAGTGAATATTGTAGGCTGCTTTGGGTAGTAGATTGATGATAGCTGTCTGTGTTTTTGAGCCATGATTCTGTTATACAGAGTATGTCAGGATGCAAGTCGATTAGTAGGTCATGTATTATGGATATCTTTTTGGAAATGGACTGCATTGAGTAGAAGTAGTGATATTATTGAAAGGGTTGTGATTAGATTTGTTATGTGAGTGGAGATTGTGATCTGAAGGTGTTTGTTGTTTTTGTGTTGTTGTCTGCGTCTGATTGGGGTTGATTTAGAGGTGTGTATTTGGGGTGTCTGTAGGGGAGGGGATATGGGGGGAGATATGCGGTTCGGGGGATCGGTGGGTGGACTGTGAGCATTTGTAGCGAGTTTTCAGCTGCTGTAGGAGCTGGTTTCATCGCATAGTGTTGAGGGTAGAGGTGTAGTGATGGAGGGTTTGGTGGGGGGTACTTGATGTTTGAGATCGGAGGGAGAGAGGGAGGGATGGGTTTGGGGTTTTTGGAGAGGGGGATGGGGATGTTGTTTGATGGCGCAACCTTTGCCGACGTCGCCCGTATGACATAATGAGGGCAAAGGTAGCGCCGGCGCCATTTTGAATATTGGCAATACAGCCCGAGTGCAGGAGGTCGCTCCCGGACCCCCGCTGGACTTTTGGCAAGTCTTGTGGGGGTCAGGAGGCCCCCCAAGCTGGCCAAAAGTCCCTGGGGGTCCAGTGGGGGTCTGGGAGCGATCTCCTGCACTCGTGACGTCGGGTGCCAGGAACCAAAATGGCGCCAGCGCTACCTTTGCCCTGTCATATGATAAGGGCAAAGGGCCACCGGTGCCATTTCTATTAATGCAGCCATGGCCAGAGAGCGGGAGATCATGCCGGGACCCCTCCACTGGACCCCAGGTAATTTAAAACATTTGGGGGGGGGGGGTTCGGGAGGGTGGGGGATTTGTTTTAAAGGGTCAGGTGGGTTTTAGGGTTGTTTTGGTGTGCTGGTTTTCCCACCCTCCCCCCTCCCCCGATTTACGATTTTTTGACGATAAATCAGGGGAATTGCTATTGTATCGCAGCTCTAACAATTTTTGATGATTTAAAATATATCTGACGATTGTTTTAAATCATCAAAAAACGATTCACATCCCTAGTATGAATAGCCTAAGGCACTGTAAAGAGGCAAAGATGTATCAGCATTGGCAAGAGTTCTCCAATGCATCATTAGAAGAGCAAAGAAGAAAAGTAGTTTGGGAAGACCACTCCAAACCTCCAAGAAAAGGGCACCAGTAACAGTGGCATTAACCCTTGATGAAAGTATGAGAGGAAAACTGGCACCCAAAGTAGCATCAACATCTAAGGCATCAAGAAGGGGGTGCAAAATAGAAAAGGTGGCAGAAAAAAACACCAAGGCATTAAATAAAGAGGCAAAGGAGCACAAAGAATGGCATCAAGACATCAAAACAGGATGAGATTTGCAAAGCACAGTAGCAGGAACACCTCAAACTATAAGATCTGGGATATAGTAGAAAGGCATAGTAGCAGAAAGAACTCAAAGGTATAAAGTCTGGGCATGGCAGCAAGGCTGAATGGCACAAAGTCCCCCAAGGTTTAGCAAGAGGGATAAGGCAGAGTGGCTTGGGAGAGGCCAGTCATTCTGTTGAAACACACTTGCCAATTATTAGATTCAATACAAAAAAATGAAATATGGTAAGTATAATTTTCTTGACATAAGTTTTAATATATTCCCTGCTTGAACCTAATTTAGTTGCTGGATGGAATTTTTATGTATTAATTTTTGTGAAATGGGCTTTTTGAATGAAGCTAATATCACATTAGATCATGTAAAATGAGTGTAGCAAGTTGTGATGATTGATTTGTTTAGAAAACTGTTCCCATATTCTACAGCTGAACTCTGGATGTTTCATTTCTTGATTTTCTGGTTTTGCAAGAGATCTCGCTGCCTTTCTGATAATTTTATCACACACAGAACATTTTTTTTCTCCTCTATATTTTCTGTTATTCCTAAATTTCTTCCTTCAGACTGAGGTCTTTTTTGGACAAACCACTCCAATAGAATCAGCAAACAGGGTTGGAGAACCAGGTTGGAACTGTGAATGGATAGAAGGAAAGGAAGAACCTTAGAACAGGTGCCATGGTAATAGAAACTTGTATCTTTTGTCTTTTTCTTCACATTTTTGTTCTGGAGACAAAACACCCCACCCCAGAATAGCAAACCAACCAAAAACCTAGTGGGGGAAGAACAATGCTCCAAAAGAGGGCACCTGCAACAGTTTCCTGATATGGCAGTTGGGCATGAAGCAGAAAGTCCATAGTAGAAGAAACTTCTTTCTTTCTTTTGTCTTTTTTTCACATTTTTGTTCAAGAGACAAAACACCCCAGTGCAATCAACAAACAAACAGAGTGGGAGAACCAGGCTGGGATCATTGTAGAGAGGTTAGAGTAAAACAAAGAACTATAAAATAGGTGGAAGGGGGAGGAGATTTGTTTTTAAAATGTTTCACTTTTTTCCTGAGGAAAAACAAACACCCGAGTACAATCAAGAAAAAAGCAAAAGCAAATACAGAGGCACCAAAATTCCCATGCTCATATATAATAGATATTAACATCAAGACATCTATGGTGGATAAGGGGCATGGCAGGCAGGTAGAATGGCATCAAGGCCTTCAAGGACCTTTCATTTCTCTTTCTACCTGCATGTAAAAACTGGAAACCCATGCAAGGGCAGCTTGATTTTCAGAAAGACCTGTTTTTCCATCGTGTGGCACCAGCTGTGAGTGATGAGGGCTCATGATGTCCCCTGTCATTGAACACACATGCTCTCTGGGCACATTGGTCAGTGGACAGAAATAGAGTGCTGTGCCACTTTGGCTATGTGTGGCCATATGGTGGACTTGTGTGCCCAATATAACTAACACATCTGTGTCCATGTCTTCAATGGGCTCAATGAGATAGCGTGTTACTGACTTTTGTGCTGCACACTCCTTTGCCTGAGTGGACCGAGACTCTTTCTTTTTGCCAGCTGCTTTCACTCTGGCTTGTGCCTGGAAAGATGGCTCTTGCATTCAAAGTGGCTTTGGCATATTGTGGTGGAGGAGGAAGTGCTAGTGTTTGGCTTCTGCTCCTGCTTGCACTACTCTCTGAGGTGGTCACAATTTCCTCCTGTGCTGCTACATCCCTACTCTGCCCATGCCTCTGGCACTTTATGTTTATGTTTCAACATTTTCTTCATGTGTCTGAGACACTGGGATTGGAGGTCAAGATTCCCTTTAACTCAGGGATCAAGTAGTATAGCTGTACAAAGATTCCACAAACTGTAATACCTCTGCTTCCATTCTCTTATCTTGATGGAAGCCTCCAACTTTTCCTCCAGAAAATTGACTATAGTGAAGACATTACTCAGGGTGACATTTCTGGAACTCAGGTCCTCCATAGCATCCTTAAAAAGCTTCAGGATTTTTACCAGCTGCTTCATGACTGACCAATCAAGATGTCCCAAGGGACAATTCACACCAAGCCCTATTGTTATGATTTGTAGGTTTTTAGGCCCTTGGGCCAAGGTGAGAGATGGTAATGCTCATGGGCATGAGCTCCACGGAGCCTCACCATCAGGAGGTGAGGTCTGGCCACTGGGTGTGTAATACAACAACAGTTAGATATGGATGAGAGAGCGAAGCAGAGGCAGAACAGGTTAGAGAGGGTGGCCTCCAGGAATGGAGCCTCTGGGGCATACACAGTCACAGTGGTGCTGCCGGTCCACAGAGTAGGGTACACCGATGAGGGATCCTCAGTAGCATTGGTACGGCAATGGTCCGCAGAGCAGGGTACACTGATGAGGGAGCATATGGATGGGGGTATACAAGATGAAAAATGTGGATATGAAACAATAGTAAATTGATAGGTAACAATGAGTACTCTGTTTCTATAATTGACTACGTATGTGCTGTGATATTTGAAGAGTCTATGATTTGCTGATATATTTTGACCTATGGTTGCCCCCTATTCATGGCTTCATGGTCTATATAGTACTGCAGAGTAGGCATTCTGTCTAATAGTCAAAATGGTATAGGGCTGGTAAGTACAATGGTGTTCTGTTCCTCAGCAGTTCCTCCTTCACCAAGTGTTCTTAATGACCCATATGTGCACTACAAGTACCCCCGTGAGTGTTTAATCTTTCCTCTGTCAGCCATATTACATTTACAATGTGTAAAATAAATAAACACATAAAACAAAATATAACCAAAAACATTTTTGGTACACAGCCTTGAGTGCCTCCCTACAGCCCATAGCTGTGAAGAAATAATGAGAAGATAGCTATGGAATTCTTAGTCATGTGTTTTTCTATATGTTTTGCATGTCCATGTAGTTGGACATCACAGCTGTATGTGTAGCTGGTGATGGTGCTGCCAATCTTCATTGCAAGGCTGATGATACTGACACTGCCACAGCTCCTTGGCTTGTCAGCTGGTTGTTCCTCCTTGACCATTGGAAGATTTGTTGAAGTGTTACCATAAAAGAAACCAGTCTCTTTTTCTTTATGCATGTTATTTTTTACAACTATACTCCCCTTCACCCACCCTTCCTACACCCCCATCCCCTGCCAAAACCATCCCATCCATTCCATCCCCCCTTCCATGAGCCCCCATCCCCCTTTCATGACCCACCCATCCATCCATGACCCCCTTTCCATGACCCTCCTGTCCATCCATGAACCCCACCCATCCATTCCATCCCCCCTTTCATGAGCTCCATTCCCCTTCCATGACCCACTGATCCATTCCATGATCCCCTTCCCCCTTCCATCTATGCCATCTTCCCCCTTCCCCGAGCCAGCCTTCCATCCATGACCCCCTTCCCCTTCCATGACTCTCTCTTCCATCCATGATCCCTCTTCCTTGACACTTCCTTCCATCCATGAACCCCACCCATCCATTCCAGTCCCCTTTTCATGAGCTCCCATTCCCTTCCATGACCCCCCTTCCATGACTCTTCCTTCCATCCATGACCCCCCTTCCGTGACCCTCCCTTCCATCCATGAACCCTACCCATCCATTCCATCCCCTTCTATGAGCCCCATGCCCCTTCCATGGCCCACCCATCCATTCCATGACCTCCTTCCCCCTTCCATCCATGCCCCTTCCCCCTTCCCTGAGCCAGCCTTCCATCCATGTCCCTCTTCCCCTTCCCTGAGCCAGTCTTCCCTCTATGACCCCCATCCATGAACCCCATCCATCCATTCCATAACCCCCTCCCCCTTCCATCCATCACCCCACTCCCTTCAAGCACTCTGCTTTCATCTAAAATAAACACCTATGTAAAACAGTCAAAATGTTTAATAGAACATTTGTGCACAACTATTTTTTCTTTTAACATTATAAACAATTTTTCTAAAAAAAAAAAAAAGGTTGGGAAGGGGATAACTAGGGACCAAACTATTTACAGAAAATAAAAAAACCCAGGGAATAGGGAGGCAGGGACAAGGGAGGATGGTCAGGACCAGCAGATGAGAACATCCAGGACCCTTACAGCTGTGCCCAGCAGCTGTAAACCCTGAGGATCCCATCCCTGTTCCGGACCATCCTCTCCTGGAAGGCATGCATGCCCCTCATTTCCTTTCGCACTTCCCTCACAAAAGCCTGAAACTCCATCTACTCAGAGGCTCATCATCAGGAAAAGGTGCTCCTGATGATGAGCCTCTGTGCTGCTGACGTGAGGGAGGGTATAGAGGAACAAGAGGGCTGTGTATGCCTTCCTGGTCCAGCAAAGGTTAGCCCGCCTGTGCCCCTGCATTCCTAACTCCCTGGGCAAAACGGAGAGGATGCCCTATGTGTGTGTGTGTGTGGGGGGGGGGGGGGGCTAGGGAGAGGCCTGAGATGCACCTCTTCATTGGGAGGTGGCTTTCGCCTGCGATGTTGCCTCGGGGTGGGGGGGGGGATTCCAGCTCCCCCTCTGGAGTGGCTGCTGCTGGTTCTGGTGCCGGAGCTGGGCCTGGCCTTTCCTGTTCCTGTTCAGGATCTGCAGCATTTTAAAACAAAAGGAGGGGTCAGAATAAACTGTACATTCATGTGGAAAAACATGTAAGAACATTCCATTAGCATGGAAGAATCACTTACCACCGCTCCACCCACAGCCGCTCCAGCCACCTCTGCTTCTTTAGACGCAGCCACCGGGCCTTCTTCAGGTTCTCCAACTATTGGAAAAAATGGAAAGAGTACCATGAGTGTACTCTGTAGGTGCTAATAGGACTTGTATACTGGTATGTGACAATGAGTGCTATAACTACATTTTGCAACCATGAAGAACCATGATACCGAAATTCAATAGTCATGTAGCAAATAAGCAATGCAAATAATTTTTGGGGTTTATATTACACTCTCCATCCATAACCCTATACTATAACACTCTGTTTCTCACTCACTTTCCTCCTCCCAGGCCTAATCTGATCTTCACACTCCCACAGTGCCCCCATCTGCAGTAGATTACATAACTGTAAAGACTGTCAACTTACTCCAGGTGGGTGCGAAGCTCGCTGCTTGAATGGGCCTGCACCTCCTGCCAGGCCCTACTCAAGCAGGGGTAGTTCATTCTCCGGCCTCTGATGGGAACAACCATCGTTCTTTCTCCACCACCAGGGACACAAGCAGAACAACGTCCCTGGTGGTGAAGTTTGGCTGCCTGCCTGCCAGCCATTTTGCATGCACTGGAGGAGCAGGAAATCCCCCCCCCCCTCATGTTAGCGTGCGCACGGGAGCGCGCGAATGCGTGGCGCGCACAAATATATGTATGCATAGCAGTGTGCGCAGCAGTGCGCGCAAATATGCACACTGCGCACAATGGACGCACACAACTTGCGGGTGAAACATACACATATTTTGCATAGTTCGTACACATTTGATGTGTATAGCCCTGTGTGCATTTATAACCGCACGCACACATCTTTTAAAATCTACCCCAATATGATCTACTGGTTAGGGGAGACAAAATCAATTAGTTGAAGAACTCCTCAACCCTAGGTTGAGGGGTTATTGAGTTAAAAGCTGCATTTATGTCTAAGAGAACCATAAGCAGCGGTTTGCCACTGCCCAAGCCAATGCTGATATAATTTAGTTTCTGCACTATAGACCTTTTGAAACCCTGATTATCTAGGATGAAAAACCAAGGTATTTTCTAAAAAGGATGTCAATTGTAGATGCACAACCTTCTGAATTATTTTAGACAACAGAGGAACATTGGAAATAAGCCTACAATTTTCATAAATGCTAGAATTTAGATTTTCTTTTTTTTAAGACCAGATGGATTCTGGCAGCTTTGAGGGGTCCTTGTAAATAAACTTGTTCTAAATTGAATTTAACAATCATAACCAAATATTAGAAGAAGCCAATATCTAGGTTACTAATATATTTAAATGAAAGCTAATCTAATGAAGAGGATGAAGATGATTTCATCTGTTTTAATTAGGGTTGTGCAATCATTTTTCCTGAATTAAGCAATGTCAACAAAATTGCCTAATTTGGAATGGTTCGGGAGAACTGAAAAACGATTGATTTTTTTCCGAAATTTCAGAAAAATTTCGTTTTTGAGTTAGTGCGCACTAACTCCCATTAGTGCGCACTAACTCTAGCGTATACTAACTCCCAAAAGTGCTCACTAACACAGAAATCGGGGCCCCCGAAAAAAAAACCCCCAAACAATGGGAAAAACGAAATTCCCATGGGGGGGCCCCGAAACGAAGCATGACACAAAATCTTTACCGAAGCACATCTTTAGTTTTAAAACAAGCTGAAGATTAGCAACTGAAACTTTATTAAAAGTTAAAAGTCTGCTAATCACAGTAATACTAGCTTCTACTGGTAAGGCTTGTTCAGAAAAAACAGCAAGGTTGAAAGTAGAATCATCTGGCACAAAAGATTGACTGAATTAACTGCACTTTGTTACGTTAAATAGTAAATAGGCTTTGTAGGGGTTTTGTCTAAGTTTATCAAGTTACTTTGCAAAATTTATTTTCCCAAAAGTTTCCATATCTTTATTTCTAATTTATGTTACAAATAAAGTGATAAATGCTATCTGATGAAATAGTGTTCCAGAGATATGTGACTCATTTCTCAGCATATTCCTATAATCAGTTACAAAGTTCTATGTGAACAATCCGTAACCCTGCTGAGAATTTCTGATTTTTTCTAGAGCCAGTCACCCTGTGGATTCAGATAATGAAATAGAGGCAGCTCTAACTAGGGTGTTTTTTACTTTATGGTTCTGACACATTTGTGACTGGTTGAGATTTGTACGAATAAACACTCAGCAGCATTTCAGTTAATTTGTTTCTTTGGTCATAATGCACTCTAAACTGCTTACATCTTTTTGCTGTTTACATGCTTCCTTCATTTCAAACCATTTCTTGTGCCTACGAACATGATTGATTTTTTTGGAAAGTTAAAAAAAAGAGTAGGAAAAGCTCAGTTACTTTATAAAGGATTTTAAGAATCATTTATTGTTAAAGTAAATCGTGTTTCAGCCCTTTCTTTGAGATCATACCATTTCATAATATAAAAATAAAGAGCTTTTTGAATTGCTGCTCATATTGTTAATGGCATCAAAATAACCAGAGGAAAATGTCCTTTCATAAAAAATATCCTAATGACATTTAAAATTAATAAATATGAACATCAGAAAACTGGAAAAAAGTTCCATAGACTAATTTCAAGACCTTTCTCAGTTGTTCTACCAGGGGCTTTTGGCAAGTCTTGGGGGACCCTCCTGACCCCCACAAGACTTGCCAAAAGTCCAGCGGGGGTCCAGGAGTGACCTCCTGCACGCTGGCCGTCCGATGCCAGTACTCAAAATGGCGCCGATCGCCTTTGCCCTCACTATGTCACAGGTACCGATGGTCAGCCCCTGTGACATAGTGAGGGCAAAAGCGATGGGTGCCATTTTGAGTATTGGCATCAGACAGCCGGCGTGCAGGAGGTTGCTCCCGGACCCCCGCTGGACTTTTGACAAGTCTTGTGGGGGTCAGGAGGCCCCCCCCCCCAAGCTGGCCAAAAGTCCCTGGGGGTCCAACAGGGGTCCCGGAGTGACCTCCTGCACTCCGGCTGGCCGATGCCAGTACTCAAAATGGCACCGATAGCCTTTGCCCATACTATGTCACAGGGGCTACCGGTGCCATTGGTCAGCCCCTGTCACATGGTAGGAGCACAAGATGGCACCAATGACCATGTGACAGGGGCTGACCAATGGCACCGGTAGCCCCTGTGACAAAGGCTATCGGCGCCATGATGAAACCGGCACCTAGGATGTGAGAGTGCAGGGGATGGCTCCCGGACTCCCCGCTGGACCACCAGGGAGTTTTGGTAAGTCTTGGGGGGGGGGGGGTGTCAGGAGGGTGGGGGGTTGTAGTTAATTTTAATTTTAGCTGGGACACAAATAGAAATTGCCGTATTAATGCATCGGGGTGCCATACGGCCGAATGCAACGTATCTGCTCCCTGACGAATCCGAATCACGAATGCAACGTATGCCGTCCCTCTGCACATCCCTACAAGCTATCCTATGCTTCATATCTTTACAATGGATGCTACAGATATGCAAATCAGTATGCAAGGAAAAATTGGCCTCACACATTGTAACCTAATATTTCACCTTGGTCTGACACTGTTTATTCATTCAGTTGAGGGGGGTATGTGTGGAAATTGGCTGCGTCAGAACTCAGATATGCAGTGCCACTTTGCCAGGTGAGAAGATATCTGCAGGTAGTGTATACCTCCCCCTCCCCTGGTGCAGGGATGCTGGGATGGAGGGAAGGGGGAGGGCCAATGGCTCTCTCATGCCAGATACTTTCAGGTTCTATAGATAAATAGGTTGGGGAAAGGGTCTGGGTCAGTGTGTTGATGATACCTGGGAGCAAGGCATGGCTTGATGTTCTGTTTTTCTAAACAGAAGCCTACTTATCTTTAGAAGATATATTGGTAACTAGACAGTGACCCTGCCATACAAGGCCACATCACTTGATGCTTACTCTCCCTCCCATATGAATACACTGGCAGATAAGGCCTATAGTGATTCTGCCTTATGTAGCTGCATACCTTTGGGT
Organism: Rhinatrema bivittatum; assembly: GCF_901001135.1. Lineage (NCBI taxonomy): Eukaryota > Metazoa > Chordata > Amphibia > Gymnophiona > Rhinatrematidae > Rhinatrema > Rhinatrema bivittatum. The sequence goes on along the minus strand of NC_042618.1, from coordinate 388,714,771 downwards.
TGATCTTGCAGATTATAGGGGACAGCTTCAGCTGCTAACTGGAGATGCATTACTTGTCTACTAATCCAAACAAAAAGAGCCAATCAGATCCCCACACAATATCACACGCACAAAAAAAGTAATCCACAAAACTGTAAAAATATCTCACTTTGCCACTCACAATCGTTGCTTTTCAATCATTTTTCGCATAATTTATGAAAAATAGTAACTGCATCAGTAAGCCTGACAACATGCCTTATATACTTAAAAGGCCGTCCGGACTATTCAATCATTTGCAATTGCAATTCAAATCTTATAAATGCCTTGTTTTTCAATTGACAATTTTTAACACTATCAAGTCTCTTGCATAAGTGGCTTTTGACAATTTTTATAATTTTGCTTTTTGATTTTTTTTTTTTAGTTGAAATAATTTTTATTAATTTTCACATCAGAAAATACAAGAAAATACAAACAAAAACTATAAAAAATAGAACCACAACCATCTGACAATCTTATCCAGGTAAAAATATAATGTACGTGGCATAAAAGTAAAATAAAAGGAAAAAGAATTAACAAAAGATAATGAAGAAACAGGGGAGTAAAGGAAGGGGACAAAAAGGTAAACACTAGCAAATCCACAATTAGGAGACAAAAGAAGCAGCATACCAATGGACAAAGTATAATTAGAGAGAGGCAATGTAATCATCCAATGGCTTCCACACTTGAGCCCATTTACCTAAGCGGCCGAATTTCTTTGCCATAGCTTTTTCATACTTGGAGAATAAACAGATAGTGTTCCACCATAAATGTTCTGATAAAAACTCACTATGTTTCCAATTAGACATGATATTGTATTTTGCTATGGTTAAAAGAAAATCTACTAACTTACGATGTGGGCGTTGTAGGTTTAAGGAAGGGTCCGCTCCTTTCAAAATTATTAAGGAGTATGAAAGTGAAAGAGTGATCGGTAAAATACAGACAACTGTATGCCAAACCTGACTCCAGAAAGCATACACCAGGGGACAGTGAAAAAACATATGGCTAAACGTAGCATTAGGGGCCGAGCAGGACCAACAGGCATGAGATGTAACTATGCCAGCACGGTGCAGCTTCCAAGGAGTCCATACCACTCTGTGGATGATAAAAAAGGAGGTCTGTAATAGACTAGCGGATAAAGAAACACGAATGGTAGATGACCAAATGTATTTCCACATATCAGAAGTAACCTCCATCTCAATGTCAGAAGACCATATCAGGGTTAAGGATCGCATAGAAGAATGCTGAGAGAAACTTTTAATAAGTTTGTATATCCCAGATGCTAAATGGCCTTTTGAACCTTGGGTATAATAAAATTCCAATAATGGGGATACCTTATCCATTGCAAATTTGCTCAATACGCTTCTCTGAAGCAGAGATTGCAATTGTAGCCAAGCGTAAAATTGAGTGGAGGGTATACCATATCTAGTGCGGATTTGCTGAAATGTCATGAGGTTACCAGATTCTAGAACAGAAGATAAGAGCCATATATTGCAGGTTTGCCAAGCTGGCCAGCTAAGCGTCTTATCCCCTACATTTAACATGACATTCCGCCAAAATGGAGCGCGACCTAATGTACGCCATTTAGAAGCTATATCAGGCACTTGTGAATCAAACTCCGAGAAGGCTCTGTGTAAGGATCTTAATATGGGGTTAGCTACAGCATATGGAAGAAGTCTCATGCCCGGATAACAAAACAAAGGAAAGGGAGCATTTCGCAAACGTTAGCCAGCGGGGTGATTCTATATTAAGCTGATCAAAATCAAAGAAATGATACCCTTGTTGCAAAATATATGCCTGATGGTACACATAAAAATCAGGAAAATTGACTCCCCCTTATAATTTAGTATTCTTGAGTTTAAATAGGGCAATGGAGGCGTTTTGTTTTTCCATAAAAATTTAACCAAGATTCTCTCTATTTACTTATAAAACTCCACTGAAAAAAAAATGGGGAGCATGGATAAGGTATATAACACTTTGGGAGCCACCACCATTTTAATCGTGTCCAATCTACTCCACCATGTTAAAAGTAGAGGAGACCATCGTAAAATTAAATCTTTAACATTTTGTAAAACGGAGGTTTCTCCCTGAATAATAGTATCCAAGGGATTAGTAAAAAATTGTATTCCCAGATATTTCAAACCTTTAGTTACCTTTTATATGGAAAAACGATTGAAATCTAGTGAAGAAGCAGAATAGTTTAAGGGAAGGAGCTCAGTTTTGTGCCAATTAATCTTATAACCGGATATAGAAGAGTAAGCTGAAATGAGATGGAAAAGGTGTGGAAGGGTTACATCAGGATCCTGTAAGAATAGAAGAACATCATCGGCATAAGCAGACAGTTTAAATGTTTCATCGCCAATGTGTACTCCTTGAATTTGATCCGATTGGCGAATAGCAGAAAGTAATGGTTCCAAAGCCAGGTTGAATAAAAGTGGGGACAGGGGACACCCCTGACGGGTGCCCCGGAACAGAGGAAAAGAAGAGGAGATTTGTTGATTAATATATAAAAAAGCCGAAGGAGACGCATATAGCGAGCGTATCCATGTTAAGAAATTGGGTCCTATACCATACCATTGAAGGATATGAAATAGAAAGGGCCATTCAACGCGGTCAAAGGCTTTTTCTGCATCTAACAACCCTGCTACAGTTGGAATTTGGTCTGAAAAAGCCTCTTGTTGAATGTGCAGGAATAAACGAGTATTGTTGTTGATAAGGCGATGTCTTATAAAACCTGATTGGTCAGGGTCAATTAAAATATTCATTACACGTGAGAGACGGATGGCTAAAATTTTTGTAAAAATTTTATAATCCATATTTAATAATGAAATGGGTCTGTAATTAGCAGTACAGGTGTCATCTCTACCTGGCTTTGGAATTACAACAATACATGCCTGTGAAAAGGAAGGAGACATACCATTAGGAGAAAGAAATGAAGAAAAGTAATCATGCAATCTAGAACTAAGTGATGACTGAAAAGCTGAGTAAAAGTCCGAGGTAAAACCATCCGGTCCAGGAGTCTTATTAGGAGCCAGGGAAGCAATAGCCGTTTCTACTTCTTTCAGAGTGATGGGATCGTCTAGTTGAAACATTTGTTCCTTGGATAGTGATGGATGAACTATCGATGATAAAAAGTCTGTAAAGGAAGCAGTCGTAGGGGAGACTTCAGATTGATATAATGTCGAGTAGAAGTCCCGAAACTCTTGCAGAATTGCTGTTTCATCTGTTAATGGTTTGTTAGAAGAAGACATAATGGTGACAATGTGTTTTTTTTCGGATTTTTTCGCTAAATAGGAGGCAAGTAAGTGACCACATTTATTTAGCTTTGGAAGAAAAAATACCCAGAGTAACTCTACAGCTGAGAAGAAGATTATATTGATATCTGGCTTTGATTAGACTCGCCAATGAAACTGAGGAAGGACAGTGAAAGTATTATTTTTCTAGATCAGCAACCCGACGTTGAAGAACCATCAATTCTGGCCAGCTTCGACGAGCGGCATAGCTCAGAATCTCTCCACGGATGGTAACTTTAAAAGCTTCCCATAAAGAAGATGGAGAGATGTCCTCAGTAGTGTTGAAGCGAAAGTATTCAGCAATTTTTTGATCAATAAGTGTTTTAAAGTCAGGTTCTTCAAGGAGCGTTGCGTTGAATCACCATTGACGTTGAGTTCTAATGGGGTGCAGTAGAGAGCAGGAAACAGTAACTGCTGCATGGTTGGAGATTAAAATAGGACAGATATTAGCAGAGATGATCCGAGAAATCAACGAGTTAGAGGTAAAAAAAAAATCTATGCGTGAGTATGAAGAATGCGGTGAGGAATAAAAAGTATAGTCTTTTTCTGTTGGGTTAAGTAGGCGCCATGAATCAGAAAAACCATAAGTGGTATTGAGATGTTTCAGAGTTTTAGTAGATTGAGATATGGTGAAGCGCGCAGATGACTGCTTTTTGATTTTTTAATAAATTATACTAGCAAGTCCTTTGCTTTAGCCACTAATGTTGCCATTTGTAACAATGTATGTATATGTCTCAAAAAATATACTGGTCATTTCAGTTACAATGCCATATGCTATTTGATGTATTATCCTTGCAGAATGTGATTACCAAAGATGGTGACTTGCTTTGATTCTGGTGACTACAATTATTGGTTAATAATTACAGCAAAGAACATAGAAAGCAGAAGTGGCAAACAGTACAGTTCTAATGTTAGAGCTGATACCAGCACAATTATGTGATGGCACACAAAGGTCCAGTTACTCCATGTTGAAAGAGTACACTCAAAGGGGTACAGCCCAAGGACTAGGGCAACAGAGTTCAGGAAGAAGGTCCAGACAGTCCATTTTGAAAGAGTGCGCTAAAAGGGGAACAACCTAAAGGCCAAGGCAGCAGTGTTCAAGTAGCAAGCAGCAGGACCAGAATTGGAGAGCACAGCATGGAGGCACCCAGACCAGGACTGGAATTTATAATGTGGATGCAGGGGCCCCAGGAGATAACACAGTAGCATGGAGGCAGCATCAGGATGAGATGAGACACCAACATGGAGGGAGAAAAAGGATGAGATGAGACATCAGCATGGAGGCAGCAGCAGGATGAGAAGAGGTGAGATACCATCATGAAGGCAGCAGCAGGATGAGATAAGATACCAGCAGAACCATGACTGTAGACTGCATCAAGAAGGCATAGAGGAGGACATAACCAATAAGTATCAGGACAACACAGCAGACAATAGACCATCCCCATCAGCAAGCCGGCAGAGGAACTCTATATTCAGGATGGGTCCAGAAGACTTCTTCCATCTAACCAGCACAAAAACTCTGTAGTCAAGATGGGCCCAGCAGGCATATTCCATCTAGCAGGCACAGAAACTCTGTAGTCAGGATGGGCCTAGCAATCTCCTTCTATCTATCCTGCACAGGAACTCTGAACAGAGAACTGGCCAGGCTTGTTTTGACAAGTCTTCTTACCATTAGTTTCTTTTCACTATTGTGGCCTCATGGCCTTTTTCCTCTGTGTGGCTTTTGTGTTGGGGTGGCATCTGTTTGGAGGACCTACCCTTGGCCTGCCCTGATATCTGGGAACTGCTGGGTGGAGTAGATTCCAGGGAAGCTGGGGCTGTCACAAATGAAGGTTGTGACAACCGTTGAATAATTTGGTCAATGCGGTCATCATATTATTTATGGATGTTGCCACAGTAATTAGGTCCTGTGTAAGGGCTACTTTCTGATCCTGCATGGCCTGGGTATGGCTAATCTGAGCCCTCCTCAAGCACACCATCTCTATCCATATGTAGTGGAGGTGAAGGCCATGCCTCCTTTCCTTGTGGTCGAGCATCTCGTGCATTATCTGATCCATTGCTGCTGGGACTGCTGGTGCTGTGGTTGGTGGTGTTTGAAGCTTTGTCTTCCACTCCAGAGCCGGCATGTCTGGGTTGGTGGGCTGATCTTGCTTTGGTGTCTGCTGCCTCCTGATGGCAACATGGTGTGCTAGAGGTAGGTGGGGACAACTGGGCTCCCATGATAGGGTTGAGTCCTCTATGAAGCCAGATAGTTTAAGGCTCATGTTGAGTGGTAGCGATGATGCTAGGGGTGCCAGCATCTGGAAATGTTCTTGTGGCAACTGCTGCTCTTCCTGCTGCTGCTCTTCTTCCTCTTCGTCACTCCACTGGGTTTCAGCACTCATTTGGAAGGGTGCAGTGAACGGTGGGGCTGCGCTGCTGGTCCTTGGGGCTTCATGGCTGGGTCTGGTGTCGAGAGCTGTGGAAACAAAGAAGAAGACATAAGAATGAATGCTAAGAAGTACATATGTACTGTTTGTCTTTAAGATGCACACTTTGCATCAGTCAAGGTGATGTGTGCTTACTGGCCTCAGCTAGGGTGCTGTCCAGGCTCTTGTCCATCCCCTCAAATATGTACATGTCCCAGCCATTGAATAAGGTGATCCTCCAATTGGGGTCATTCTAATGGGGCAAGAGGCTTCTCCTCTGATCTGGCACAGATATTTATTACAACTCACCACCTTGTTATTCAGCTGGGCCTTTATGTTACAGTAGTGGTGGGCCATCTGCTTTCCAGTGTTTTTTATTCAGCTGCGCTTGAATATGGCCTGGGAAATAGTGCACCGTATCTGGCCCTTGGCTGCTCTGGATGTCTTCACAACACGATTGCCAAATAGCATATTGTACTTTTCGAGGACCCCAACAATGATCATGTCATTGTCCTTGATGCTGAACTTTAAAGCATGAAGATGAATCTACCCTGCTGCCTGGCTGCCAGATGATCTAGATGCCACTTCCACTTCTGGAGAGGTGTCACTTTCTTCAATCTCGCTCCCACTCCCCGCTCCCATCCCTTCCTCCCCCACCTCTGCACCTCCCTGCAAACTCCTTCCTGCCCTCTCTGTCTATCCCTACCCTGCCATCCTCCTCCTGCACACTCTCCTGCCTATCCCTTTCCCTTTCCCCTCCCCCTCCTATCTCCTCCTATCCCTTCCCTCCTCCCTATCTCTACTCCTGTCTTTGACCCTATTCCTACTACAAATACTATTTCTCATCCTCCTACCACTCCTGCCTTCCTCCTTTCCTCCCTCCTCCCCTTCTCTCCTCACATATCTCCTCTCCTCTCCTCTCTCTACACACCTCATATCCATTTTCTCAGCTCATCACTCCTCACCACTCCTCACCACCATAATCCTCACTACTCCTCCTCACCACCTCTCATCACCACCATGCTTCCTCACCACTACACACAGACAAACCACAAACTTACAAAGTCTTCCACACACAGATAAAGACAAGAGACAAAGGTAAAGATAAACAGAGGATAATAGAAAGCAATAGGACAATGCACTCAGAAATTGCTAATCGCTAATCCAGCTCCACTAAACTCCAACTCACCCCTCCTTTCCTCTCTCTCCCATGCCTGACACACCTTCAAAGAAGCAGCTGTAGGAAGCTGGTTTATATAAACCAAGAAAATAACACACCAGACGTAAACTGATGTGCAACGTGTAAAATGATGTGTGACATGGTAATAAGTTGTACAACTTACCTACACGATGCAGTATATTGGAAATTTTCCTAACATGCCCATTTTTTTTTAATGCAGATGAATCTAGGCTTAAGATAGCCAGCTGTATTCAATAGCTTTTTCGGCTGCACCTCCAAAGTTAGCCAAATAAGTTATCTGGACTGTGTTTTAATATAGACCATGTCATGTGCATTCTTCTTTCCTAGTTGACATAAACATGTCCTCTCAAAATCTAGGTAAATGCTTGCAGTGTATGGAAGTCCTTGCAGATGGCCATACAAGAAAATGGCAGAAGTTGGCTTGAAACCAGTACCATTTTGTAGATGTCAACTTGGTACTAGTCTCAAGGCCAGCACCATTTTTAAAAGGATACCACAGGGCAGGAATTCACACAAGACCCACATGGAACAGATAAAGGGGTGATGGGAAATGGCACTGGATGGTGAGAGTTCCTATATTTTTTTTTAATTTCAGCAAAAACTCCCAGAAATATTCAGGTTTTCAGACAAGGTAGAGAAGCAGGTTATTTGAAAGAAATCAAAGCGAGAATTGCCATTTTTGGTTTGTATTCCTTATTTGTTTCAAATAATACACATCCCTAACACCTGCATCCATGACTGGTAGAGAAGCTCAGCAAGTCTTATGAAGACATTTTTAAAATGAGACTATGCTACAATGTGATGGCTAGTTTCTTCGGAGCTGTCATTTTGCAATTATTACTGTCACTCAGAGAGCTACTGTACGTTTTGTAGGTTGTCGTTCAGAATCTACAACCACAGCCCCTCTAGAAATATACTATACTACTTTGATCAGCAGTGGATCAAACTTCCTTTGCCTGGATAAACAGCTCAAAATGCAGAAAACTTGGAAACTGTAAAAGGTAAGGTTATATGTCCAAAAAATGAATAGCTTGTATGGCCCAACAAAAATTGTAAATAGTATTCATTGATAAAAGAGATGCACCATAATGACCAGGCTAAATACCCAGCTAATTAATTTCCTTCATAATTCAGCTTCTTTGCCAAAGTTGATTGTTATTTAACAACCTCATTTGATGTTGTGACCACATAAATGGTATACCATAAATAAGAGATCAGCTATGCCACAGATTTTCTGGTTGTATGGTAACAATTTTGTGCAAGAACAATGGAATTTAAATCTATGTCCTCTCAATCTGGTACCTTTCTTGAGCATAAAATTCACAAACAACAAAAAATAATGAACTGAAATTGCATGGAAAAGCTGCACTATGGGTACCAGCTACTCTTCTCCCTAATCTTTTCCGATCCTGAAATATTCAGAACATTTAATGCTGGGTTATAGAGTTCAATGAGACAGTACCATCTGTAAAGATGCAAGTTCAAAGACATAGCCTTTGCACTCTGAATTTCAGATGAGATAAGACTCAGTGGCCTCCTCAGTGTTGCAGTGCAATGCTTACATAGCTTCTTGTGAAAAGCAATTTATTTTAGATTATAGCTCAGCAGCTATCATTTAAACTGCTAGAGATTGTAATTGAACTCAGGACCAAGCTCTCCCTGAGCCCTGGGTGAAGTAATAGGTTTACCTAAGCTTGTTCTAAATAACAACTTTGAAACCTTAAAGGTAAAAAAAAGGGGATGGTGTTTGGGTGAGTGGGTGGGTGTTGTGTTTGTGCGTGACAAGCTAATTTGCCACCAACCTTGCAAAATTGTGGCAAGTAGTGTGTTCAAAGACATGCAACCATTTTATGAATGAGATTTTCTATTTAAAGATTATGTCTATTATATACTGCCAGTGTGTTTTGTTGTTTCTCTCTGTGTCATAAAGGAGATAATCAAGCCTTATACCTCTCAGTTGATTTGCATTGTCTATGAATTTGTGTAATTCTTTATTGTAATTATGTTACAGTGTATGCTGCAATGAGTACTTTTCTGATATAGAGACTAATAGAATTGAAACAATAAATAAATAAAACCTCCTGTCCAATTACCAGAAGGCAGGCCCATGCAAACCCTGATAGAACTTAACCACAAAAGATGGCATTGCAGTTTATGAAAAAAAAAAAAAAAAAAAAAATATATATATATATATATATATATTAGGGATGTGAATCAGGCTTCGGACGATTGAAAATATCGTCGATATTTTCAAAATCATCAGAAATCGGGGGCTACCCAAAATGATAGGAAAACCCCACGATATTGATCGTGGGGGTTCTGTTATCGTTTTGGGGGAGGGCGGGAAAAACATCACACAAAAATAACCCCTAAACCCACCCCGACCCTTTAAAACTAACCCCTTAGCTTCCCCTACCCTCCCGACACCCCCAAAAACTATTTACAGGTACCTGGTGGTCCAGTGGGGGTCCCTGGAGCGATCTCCCACTTCGGGTCATCCTCCTGCTCCCGGGCCGTCGGCTGCCACTAATCAAAATGGCACCAATGGCCCTTTGCCCTTACCATGTGACAGGGTATCCGTGCCATTCGCCGGACCCTGTCACATGGTAGGAGCACTGGATGGCTGGCGCCATCTTGTGCTCCTACCATGTCACAGGGGCTACCGGTGCCATTGGTCAGCCCCTGTCACATGGTAGGAGCACAAGATGGTGCCGGCCATCCAGGGCTCCTACCATGTGACAGGGTCCGGCCAATGGCACAGATACCCTGTCACATGGTAGGGGCAAAGGGCCATCGGCGCCATTTTGATAAGTGGCAGCCGATGGCCCGGGAGCAGGAGGATGACCCGAAGTGGGAGATCGCTCCCGGGACCTCCACTGGACCAGCAGGAACCTGTAAAAAGTTTTTTGGGGGGGGGGTTGGGAGGGTGGGGAAAGCTAAGGGGTTAGTTTTAAAGGGTCGGGGTGGGTTTTTGTTTATCGGCTCGGGCGCAGCTGATAAACAAAACCGCGATCGGGCCCGATGGAAAAAACCCCCACATGTGAATCGGAACCGGAATCCAAACCGATTCCGGTTCCGATTCACATCTCTAATATATATATATATATATATATATATATATATATACACACACACACACACAAAAAAAACCCCCCAAAACAAAAATATTTGGGGAGAAAAAAGCACTATTACTTCTAATTTAATTAATTTCAAGAACTCCATAATTCAGTTAAAATAATTATACTTTATTGAAAATGTAACATAATATTAATTTTACTTTTTTTGTAAAACATGCCAACATCTAATAAAAATATTTTATTTTCAACCTTAATAATAGTGGATACTGTTATTAAGGTTGAAAATAAAATATTTTTATTTATAACAGTGGATACTGTTATTAAGGTTGAAAATAAAATATTTTTATTAGATGTTGGCATGTTTTACAAAAAAAGTAAAATTAATATTATGTTACATTTTCAATAAAGTATAATTATTTTAACTGAATTACGGAGTTCTTGAGATTAATTAAATTAGAAGTAATAGTGCTTTTTTCTCCCCAAATATTTTTGTTTTGGGGTTGTTTTTTTTGTGTGTATATTACATTGTAAGCACAAATAAAACACAATACTTTGCCTTATTTTTTGATATCTCTCTCTCTCTCTCTATATATATATATATATATTTTTTTTTTACCAATATACTTGACATCATTTTTAGATCATGAATTGAAAGATATCTTCTCCCCTTCTCCCATGTTCTCTAAAAATCTTATCTTAAAGAATATCTTAAACCTTAAAATTATCTTGTTCTTCCATATTATGTAGTATTTCAAACCAGAGCCCTTGGGAAAACAAAAGTCTGTACCTAAGCAAACAAGAGAATAGAGATTTCAACCCTGACACATCTGAAAAATGAAAATGTGGTGAGATAAAGAGAAATGACGCAGAATTAAGTTGCATTAGCAAATTAGCCCTAGGCAAATTGTATTACTGCCAAACGATCAAATTTATTAGCAGGAAAGATATGGCAATTATGTCGCTCAATATGCTTTTAAGGAAAAGGCATGGCCTAGTGTTACATTATATTTATAAAGAGTTAAACAAATGGTAATACCATATAAGCAAAAACTGTGGTTACAAGTTTCTTGGTTTTCTTTTCATTTTTCCCTTTGTTTGTAATACTTCTAAAGATTAATGTTTCTAATAAGAAGATTAATACTTCTAAGACTGCAAAAACAACTTTGAAACAGGCATGCAGGTGCACATACACACGAGTGTGTGTGGTTGCAAGCCCAGAGATGCAGCGTTTTTATTAAATACACACACATACATATGCACATTTTATAAAATAGCCTAGGTACACGTATATATGTGTCTAATTTTAAGCTTGTGTGTGCTCAGCAGTTTAAGCTGGCTTACGGACACGCAACTGAGGACGAGTTTCACCAGTTTGCCCAGTATTCCTCCAAACCCCCCCCCCCCCCCCCTTACTTCTTTGGCCTGCATTCACCCCAGTTACTCCAGACTCCTCAAACACTTTGCAGATGCCTGTAAATATTTTTGAGACTTACACTTCCTCCATAGCAGAAGTAAAGTTACGTAGCACTGGACCTGGGTGCATGCCCAGGCGCTTAGGGGTAGATTTTAAAAAGCATTTACTCGAGCAAAACTGGTTTTTGCTCGAGTAAATACACTTTACTCAAGTAAGTGGGCTTTTCAAAATTGCTACAATATATGCCATTGAATTGTCCATAGGATTTACATCCATTCCAAATGACGCTCGCCTATCTCTTAGGACCGATGTTCAGCTGCTGTTCACATGGAACCCCTTCTCCACGTCGGCCTTCAAAGTTCTTGTATGAATATTTGCTACTACCACAAATAAGACCATGAGATTTTTGCCCAGCATGTCACAAATTTTGCAGGCTGACTGCAAGTCTAAGTGCTTTGCTGTATGCATTTGGGTCTATTCCCTCATCTTGAAGACTTCCTGACATTATATTGTTCACCTCATATACTGGGGTGGATTTTCAGAGCCCTGCTCGCGTAAATCCGCCCAAAACGGGCGGATTTACGCGAGCAGGGCCCTGCGCGCCGGGAAGCCTATTTTACATAGGCCTCCCGGCGCGCGCAGAGCCCCGGGACTCGCGTAAGTCCCGGGGTTCTCCGAGGGGGGGCGTGTCGGGGGCGCGTCGGGGGGCAGGCCCGGTCGTCGCGGCGTTTCGGGGGCGTGTCGGCAGCGTTTTGGGGGCGGGTACGGGGGCGTGGCTACGGCCCCGGGCGGTCCGGGGGCGTGGCCGCGCCCTCCGTACCCGCCCCCAGGTCGCGGCCCGGCGCGCAGGAGGCCCGCTCGCGCGCGGGGATTTACGCCTCCCTCCGGGAGGCGTAAATCCCCCGACAAAGGTAAGGGGGGGGTTTAGACAGGGCTGGGTGGGTGGGTTAGGTAGGGGAAGGGAGGGGAAGGTGAGGGGAGGGCAAAGGAAAGTTCCCTCCGAGGCCGCTCCGATTTCGGAGCGGCCTTGGAGGGAACGGGGGTAGGCTGCGCGGCTCGGCGCGCGCCGGCTATACAAAATCCATAGCCTTGCGCGCGCCGATCCAGGTTTTTAGCAGATACGCACGGCTCCGCGCGTATCTACTAAAATCCAGCGTACTTTTGTTTGCGCCTGGAGCGCAAACAAAAGTAGGCTATTTGTGCGCCTTTTAAAATCCGCCCCACTATGAGGGTAATAATGAAAGCCATTTCAGTAGGTAAAGTGCTGTTTTTCCTTTGAAAATGGGCTGTTTGACAATTGCCCACCCTCTATGTGGGTAAAAGAACACACACATGTCAACACCATTTGTTTTTTTACCTGTATATTTCTGAAGGCATTCTCAGGGTGGGGTTAGGTCAAAGGAGGTATCTACATGTATAGTTTTGGATATTCATAATTACATGTATTTATTTGCCTTTAAAAAGCACCTTCACATAAAACACATGCAATTTTGTGTGAGTACTTTTGAGGGGGCAATAATCAAAGAAAAACTACCCATATAGTTTTGATTTAATTATTGTGACAAATCTTATAGGTAAAAATTACCTGCAGGATTTGCCATAATGTGCATTGTTTGATTATTTACTTCTATATGAACATTTATTTCTTGACATTATTTTCTTTCTCCCACTGTTTCTGAACCCAGGATCAAATATTGTATCCCTGCTTCGCAGATGAGTCTGAGAGAGGGATGTGTGATCTCCAGGGATCCCAGTTCTGACATTAGCGTTTTTGTTTTTTTACATGAATATGTAAAGAAACTCCTAAAATATTAGCTTTAGGAATTATAAGTAAAATTAGTATGCTAGTTATATTAAAACAATGATATGTTTCAGTTTTTATGCTTCAGTTCTCTGCATGCTAGAACTGATTCTGAATGACTGAGAGGTACAATGAGCTGTTATGTTTGTGGAGAAGTATCCTTTTAAACATTTAAATAGCATCTTGCAATTGCTTAAACAGCTGGTGAAAGGATACCCACATGCAATTAGACATCTTCTGTCTCTGTGAGGGGTAATAAATCCCAGAAATCCTCCCATTTTTGCTTGTGCGTCTGTGTCTTCCAGATCAAACCAAATATGTTGAAACTGATGCCAGTGCTAATCAGCATATAGAAATAGAATGTTTTGATGTCCAAAACATGGTCTTGGAATCTGTTTTTGAAAGACATAAATTAGCAAACAATTGCTGGTATTTTATTTTACTTCCCATGGTAAGATATATTAAGTCTTGGTGTCTTAGCCTACCAAATTGTAGACGAGTAATAGTGAAATGCAACTTCTCTTTTCTCTCCCTTTTGGAAGCTGATTTTTTATTCCTGATACTGCATATAGATGAATAGATAAATCCCTAGATATAGGTCTGTCTGTCTCTCCCTCTCTTTTAATATACAGAATGCATGTACAAGGAGTTAGAATTTTAAAGCATTCCAGACCCACTTGTATTTTCCTAAACTAATGCATTATAACTTACTACCACTATTACTGCTTATCATCTCTAAAGCACTATTAAACATATGCCACACTGTCCAGTTTAATTTGAGAGACAGTCCCTGCTACATGGAGCTTACAAGCTTGTCAAAATACATAGACAAGATATGTTAAAATTCCATTTGACTGAGACTAGTGCTTTATAAATCTCATTTTTGTAGGCACTCCACTGATCCTGGGTGTTTGTAGAAGTTGTAAATTAGAAGAGAGACTTAAATAATGTTTAGGAAATACAGCACAAAGTCATGAAAGGCTGTGCATTGAAGGGCATAATGGTATCAAAAGAGCAGTGAAGGTTCTGATGAAGACCATGATATAGTTGGTCATGATGGTAGGGCTGTGTTTGGAGGGTAGAAACTACATTGTAATGAAAATGTTATCTAGGTCAGACAAAATACAGGAGCAGATATCCATGTTCAGTCTTCCCACTGCTTCTGACAAAAGCCTACACTTCTGTGTCTTTGCCACCTGTATGAAATGGTATCCTTCCATACTTAAAAATATCTCCAAGGAATAATAATTATTAATAAGTAGTCTTAGTCGACCCCCCCTAAAATAGCTACTAAGATTGAGAGACTCATGCTACTTTGTCTGTCATGCCTATTTTGAAGGATGAGAGGAGAGGTTACTATATACATAATGAGTAAATGAGCAAATGTTTGGTTTGAGAGCTCTTCAGGAAAGACCATAGCAAAAGGAAATGCTAATAACTGTTTGAGTATGTTAAATGTGCATCTCCCTGCCAGAGCCAGTTAACTGCCTGTACTAAGAGAGTTAAGTAGTGGCGAAAACCAGCTGATGTCTGAGATTGACATCAGCACAAAGTCATGTGATTTGTTCTGATTGCATCAAATAACAAATAATGTGATTGATAGAGACAAACCAATTATTGATAAAGCTTTTCTATCTGATTAGCCCAGGTCAGTGGGGGTAGCGAGAGAAGAAATAGTTTTTGTATCTGTAGACAGAGAACCAGCCAGACACAGAAGTATAGGCTTTTGTCAGAAGGTAGTGAGAAGACTGAACATGGATGTGTGCTCCTGTATTTTGTCTGACCCATTCAAGTTTACATACTAAATTTTGTGGAACTGCTACATACAAGGAGTCCGATCCGCAGACCTTATCCAATCACACGGCTAGGGCAAGGTCAGGTCGGCTCCCCAATGCAAGATCCAGGATATGGTAAGGGGGGGGGGGGGTGTTCTGGAGACAGTGGAGGTGGGAGCTTGAGCCTTCAAGGGAGCTGGGGGGGTCAAGAGTGGGAGGGCATGAACCGCCACCAACGCCATCGACACATGCATATTTGCACTTATTTTTCATTTTTGGGGAGACAGGACTGCCTCGACTAGTGGCCTTGGATTGAAAAAGAGTCAGCACTGACCCCACTCAACTTTCCCATTTGGCTGTGGTTTTTTTTGAGGGGCGCCAATGGCCCTTTTTTTAAAAATTTTATTTTTAATGAATTTACAATAAACACAAGATACCTTGTACCAATAATAGGAACATCACAGAAATACAATTTTAGGATATTTAAAAAAAAAAAAGAAAAGAAAAAAGAAAAACAACATTGACATTCCTTCAAATATTAGAGGAAATTGGGGAGACCAATGGAGTGAAACTTCCAATGAAAAATCATAAAAAGAAAAATGAGAGCTTAGCCTAAGTTACAACATTACTGCCAAGACTGCAAAAGTGACCCTTAGGTGTGAGAGTCCAGAAAAGCCCTAAGCTGTGACGGTTCAAAGAATACATTAATTAACATCTAAATAATTCACTAAACATTTACATGGATAGCGTAATACATATTGCCCCCCACGAGAAATAACCTCAGCTCTCATGGACAGAAATTTCTTTTGTCACATTTGTGTTGTTCTTATCACATCTGGGTAAATCCAGATTTGTTTTCCATGAAAAGTAAGGTTCCTATTTCATAGGAAAAACCTTAAGACAGTATTCCTTTCACTCATAAAAGCAAAGGAAATCAACACAGTCCGCCTTTGCATAATCTCTGTCTCTTGGGAAAGTTCCAATACATCCATAATATCCATAAGATGTTGATCTTTAGAAACAGTTCCCGATGATTCTAACTCCTCTCGAGGTAGATAGTAGGGATGTGAATCGTTTTTTGACGATTTAAAATATCGTCCGATATATTTTAAATCGTTAGGGCCACGATACAATACCAATTCCCCTGATTTATCGTCAAAAAATCGTAAATCGGGGGAAAGGGGGAGGGCAGGAAAACCGGCACACTAAAACCCCCTAAAACCCACCCCCGACCCTTTAAATTAAATCCCCCACCCTCCCGAACCCCCCCCCCCAATGCATTAAATTACCTGGGAGTCCTCCGTAGCGGCGGTCCGTAGCTAAATCAGGGGAAGGGGGAGAGCACGAAAACCGGCACACTAGATCGTGAGGTCTTCAGCCGGTGCCATTTTTCAAAATGGCCGCTGCAAAATGGCGGCGGCCATAGACGAAAACGATTCGACGCAAGAGGTCGTTCCGGACCCCCGCTGGACTTTTGGCAAGTCTTGTGGGGGTCAGGAGGCCCCCCCAAGCTGGCCAAAAGTTCCTGGGGGTCCAGCGGGGGTCAAGGAGCGATTTCCTGCCGCAAATCGTTTTCCGTACGGAAAATGGCGCCGGCAGGAGATCGACTGCAGGAGGTCGTTCAGCGAGGTCCGGAACCCTCGCGAGATTTCCGGACCTCGCTGAACGACCTCCTGCAGTCGATCTCCTGCCGGCGCCATTTTCCGTATGGACAATGGCGCCGGCCATACGCGTATGGCCGGTGCCATTTTCCGTACGGAAAACGATTTGCGGCAGGAAATCGCTCCTTGACCCCCGCTGGACCCCCAGGAACTTTTGGCCAGCTTGGGGGGGCCTCCTGACCCCCACAAGACTTGCCAAAAGTCCAGCGGGGGTCCGGAACGACCTCTTGCATCGAATCGTTTTCGTCTATGGCCGCCGCCATTTTGCGGCGGCCATTTTGAAAAATGGCGCCGGCTGAAGACCTCACGATGTAGTGTGCCGGTTTTCGTGCTCTCCCCCTTCCCCCGATTTAGCCACGGACCGCCGCTACGGAGGACTCCCAGGTAATTTAATGCATTTGGGGGGGGGGGTTCGGGAGGGTGGGGGATTTAATTTAAAGGGTCGGGGGTGGGTTTTAGGGGGTTTTAGTGTGCCACTGGACCACCAGGTAATTTAAGGCATTTGGGGGGGGGGGGATTTAATTTAAAGGGTCGGGGGTGGGTTTTAGGGGGTTTTAGTGTGCCGGCTCACGATTTTAACGATTATGACGATACTTTACACACACAAACGGCAACAATACGATTCCCTCCCCCTCCCAGCCGAAATCGATCGTTAAGACGATCGAGGACACGATTCACATCTCTAGTAGATAGTAAGTCCTCGTTATAAGGGATATAACATTGGATGAAATCTTGAGAATATTTAAAATATAACTTTTAAAAAATCCATCAATGATATAAGTTTAAGTACCGGGAAGTTAAGTACCCTTAGATTTTGGCTTCTTGGAGAGTGCTCTATATTCTCAAGTTTTTATGAATGAGTAATCTCAGAATGTACCAATCCTTATTGGATATTTTCATAGGAAGAAAATTTAGTTTCTATAGATTTAATCTTCAAATCTTGTGAGGTAATCAGTCCTTCCATAGCCAATACATGTTGATTTGTATCTAATGTAACTCGAGTTAAGGAGGTAATAGCTGTCTCTAAGGAAACCAAGGCATCCCAGACACTATCTAGTGTTATTATTGCAGATTTTTTTTAAATTAAACTGCATACCTGGAACTTCACCTCCTTCACTCTGCAGGATATTAAGGCCTGATATCCTCGATGGAATCACCTTCGATATAGCCATTTGAGTCTCTGAAAAAAAAGAAGTGGAAATATCTTGACTCGCAGTCTCAGGAACATGAAGCGGCATTAATTCTGTACCCAAAGAATCAGCCCTTTCCCTCTGTTACAAGGGAGAGGACAATATAGAATCCAAACGTGGCATGGGTGATCCACAGGGGGGAGTCGATGTTCTTGGCGCTCTGGGGCTTAAGGAGATTTCGTCGGCCAGTGGGGTTGGTGTCCGCTTCACGTCAACTCCCACAGCGGCCTCAGCTCCCAGTATCACCGGTGTGGATGAGAGAAAGTGCTCTATCCTCTACTGTATCAGATCTGAGGAAACAGCTTGCTGAAGTGTTTCTTTAAGTTTGCTTTACATTTTGTGTGAGGCATATCGGTTAGAAATCACGCTAAATATAGCCAAAAGAAAAATCAGATCTGAAAGAGACAGCTTCCTCAGTGCTACTCATTCGGCGGCCATCTTGGTCTCCAATTAAGCCAGTGGCCCTTTAAGGTGATAGCAGTCCCATGTTAGACCACCATCAAATTAAAGGGCCACTCGTAGCATTCTTTTGTGTTGTGGTGTTTGGCTGTAACACAAATGAACATGCCATACAACCACGATGCATTTTCAGGGGAGGTGACACCCCTCATGATAGTAAGACCCCTTCTGCAAAAAATATTGTGATATGATGAATCTAGGCCTTAGCCAGCTAACTCAACTCCTCCCATTTACACCCCTAACTTAGGCCTAGATTCATCATTTTGTGATAAATATAGCGAGAATAGCGCTCACAATAAAGAAAGGGGCATTGTTAGGGTAATTTTCCTGGTACCGCTTTGCATAGCTATTTTACTATAATGTGTGTTAAATTTATTGTAGCCATGATATTTTTACATTGCAAGCTGAGAAATGCCTGGACAGGCTTTTATTGCATTTATGGGCTGTTGGTTGGTGGGGAGGGAGAAAGAGAGAGAGAGCCTCTGTAGAGGCTCACAAAAAATGTATTTATACCACTGTAAGAGGGGACACTTGTAACTCAGGGTGAGGTTTGTGAAGTGGGTTTCTGGGGGGGGGGGGGGAGGGAGGGCAATTTTACATGCACAGTCATATGTACGAATAGCACAGTTACCATCAGTGAAGATCTACTATGATTTGATGAAAGGTGAAAGAAGAGTAGATTTGTACCACGTTCTCTCTACCTAGCTTGATGCATTAATCCCTCCAAATATCTCTCTCTCTCTCTTTCCCCCTCCCCTTAGTGAAAAATAGGGATTATCGCATGGTGTGCTAAGTTTCCCGCACCATGTGATACTACTGATGTGAAGCAGTAAGTTACCGTGTGGTATGGTAATTAAAACATTTCCATAAACACACCCCTTTTTGTTAGCGCGGGTGTTATCATTGAGTTAGTAACACTTTTTGATGAATCTAGCTGTAAATGCTTATGAATATGAACCTCCTCATATGTATTAAAAAATAAATCCTGGTCACAGGCACCACTCCCAATCTCCATCCCTTCTATTTGTTAAAACATAGCCCCTCCCCCCAGGATCAGTATCCCCACATTTCCCAGCTTGCTTATCCCACCTTTCTGGCCCCTTCTCTTCTCCCTGGTGGTCTACTGGAGGTCCAGAGCAACCCCTTTGTTCCCAAACCCATCCCGTGCCAACTTCCAAAAAGGTGCCAACTGGCCCTTTGCCCCTCTCAAGTGACAGGGGCAAAGGCATCGTGGCAACATTTTGAAAAATTAAGCCAGCAGGGTCCGGGAGTGGAGGAGTCACTCCAGGCACCCACTAGACCACCAGGGAGGATTTGGTAAGTCTTGGGCAGGGGGTCAGAAGGGTAGTCTAGGGTGTGGGTGGGGGCAGCTCTCAAGAGCACAATGTTTTAACAAATGGGAGGAGTTGGGGGCAAAGCCTTTGATTGGGGTTTTTAAAAATAAATATATTTTGGGAGATGACATCCATCTCCAGGAGCAGTGGGAAATGGGTTGAGGGTCTCCAAAGACCCCAGGGTTGGGATGTTTGTTGGGGGTGCTTTTGTGCACCATTTGCAAATAGTGTGCACTGTTTGCAAATACTGCGCACAAAAAATGATAGTGAAAAAAACACCAAATTTTGTGAATTTTTTTCTATCATTTAGTTTAAAAAACAAAATGAAATAATTTAGTCAATATCATTGATAGCCTATGTTGTTTCAAACAAATGCACATTCCTTCTATATACCAGTGTGAGTTCCTCTGTGACTGAACCCTGGAATAATGAAAAATCCTATGGTTCCTTAAGTTCGAAGTGGTTGATATTTTGCTTTAGATAGATACATTATTATAGTGCATGTTTCATGTTTTATGATGGGATTGGTTATACCCCCTCTGCCAGTGAGGAATGAAATCTGTGCTAAATTACCATATGTTGTGCTGATGATGCATAAGACCATGCATCACTGCCCCCTCCCCCCCCCCCCCCCTTCACCTTACCAAGTCTGTGTGGACTTTCCAAAGTCCTGCAAGGATCAGAGATTTTAATGTGAGACCAATTGCAGTGTGAACTTAAATTCTACAATTAGTTAGATAAGGTAAAATTTGGATCCCTAAGGGTTGTATCTTGAACTAAAGGGATTCTATGACCATATTGTTGGGGGCTTAAAAAATACAAAGGACATTTTGAACCAAGATTTGTTGCTGTCTAAGAGACATTGAGGAAGATTTTCTAAAAGTGCACCAGCGCCTACTTTTGTTCGCGCACCAGGCGCAAACAAAAGTACGCCGGATTTTATAAGATACGCGCTTAGCCGCGCGTATCTTATAAAATCCGGGGTCAGCACGCGCAAGGGGTTGCACATTTGTGCATCTTGCGTGCGCCGAGCCCTGCGCGCGTTGCCTGTTCCCTCTGAGGCCGCTTCAAAATCAGAGCGGCTTTGAAGGGAACTTTCCTTCCACCCCCCCCCCTCCGCACCTTCCCTTCCCCTACCTAACCCACCCCCCTGGCCCTATCTAATCCCCCCCCCCCCATCTGTGTTTTAAAAGTTACGCCTGCCAGAAGCAGGCGTAACTCGCGCTGGCACGCAATTCCCCGGCCTGGGACCAGTTTCGGAGGCCTCAGCCACACCCCCGAAATGCCCCCAGGCTGGCACCATGCCCCCCAACATGCCCCCTGGAACACCCCGAATGTCGCGTCGGCCCTGACATGCCCCCCCCCGTCATGCCCCCCCCCCCCGGAAAGCACCGGGACCTACGCGCGTCTTGGGGCTTGCGTGCGCCGCCAAGCCTTTGTAAAATAGGCTTGGCACGTGCAGTGGGGGGGTTTAAAGGGTTACGTGCATAACTTATGCACGTAACCCTTTTAAAATATACCCCATTGGGTGCACCAGGAGCTGGATATTTGCACCGAGTTCAGGGTGGCTAGGGCTATAGGAATACGGGGAATGCTGGTGGGGGGAGGATTTTGGATTGGGCTTGTGATGGGAAAGGGAAGGATGGGCTTCAAGAGGGGGGGCCTGGATTTTAAATTTATATTTCCAATTAAGAGAGGGGCTGAGTGGGAAGGCTTCTTGGGATGATAGGCCTGCAATTTGTTTTGTAACTTTTGGGTGGCTTGGTTGAAAAGAAGTGGGATTAGACATTATGACCCACATTACCTATTCATTTTTAGTGATGGTTATGGACCAGCAGGCCCATAATAATGGTTTTCTTTTGTTAGGGTCGGCATTTAACCAGTTATATATTGAATATAGCCAGTTAAGACTGTGTATACATACCTGGAAAACTTTAAACCTAACTGCCTATATTCAAACATAGCCAGTTAGGTTTGAAAGTTATCTAGTAGATATACACAGATAATTTTATTCAAGTATATTCATTCAGAGGGATCTTGTTCTGAATGAATATCCTGGACAACTTACCCAGCTAACTATAGCTAGATAAGTTATCCATTTTCTGCTGTTCTGAATAATGGCCTTATTGATTTTTTAAAATAAATGTGTATTTCTTTGATTTTACTTATTTTTAAGCAACACAAATAACTAGTCCATCTTTTAAATGTGGAAACTCTTTCAGGTTGATTTAAAAATGTTGTACATGCAAAAATGTCCAGATACCCAAGTCTGTGGATCTCAAGTTTTAGGGCTTATAGGATAGGTTGAGGGGTCTGGGTCAACTGGGCAGCATGCAGAAGAAAGAACCAGAGGGGTGTGGAAGACCTTGCTATTAACTGGACACTCCAGTGGACTAATTGGAAAACAGGGACTGTGCCACATGCGAGCGTGTTTTAAAATCCACTGACATACATGCATAAAAGCCGACATGGTTCTATTGAAAGCACACACTCACAAGCTGTGCTCGAGTATCCTTTTAAAATTAGGAGCATATTTACGCGTGGTTGGTGCACGTTAAAACATATGCACGTAAATGCATGCATGATTTAAAATTCTAATGTATCCTTACTCACACATGGGCTTCTTTTAAAATAAACCTCTTTGTTCTTAAAAGGAAAGACAGGTACTGTCCATAGTGACAATTTAACTCCATGTCCAAGCAGACAAGCTGAGACACTCCTGGTTTTATCCCATTGTAGTTAAATGTTTTCTTATATTAAAATATTAAAACTCAGATTTTAACACACTTTGATACATAAATTTTTAAGTGTGTTAAAGTATGTTATTCACATATAAATTTGTGTCAGAGACTTTATCAAACTTCTGACTTTGGTTTCTAAGTAGCAAGTTAAAATAATTAGAATGGGAAACAGTCTTTAGTACTGGCACAGACAAATCTTCTGAATTTTTTTGCCTCTTCTATTTATCAAAGAGATGTTTCAGTATACTACACATTTGCAACCTTAGTACTTCTGGCAATGGTGCTCAGCATCACCAGGGGAAATGGCCTCCAATGTTTTCACTGAAAGAAAAAAGCCAACCCTATCGATTCTCATTGTTCAGGCAGAATGATACCTTGAACACTTTCTAATGACATTTTTAATATGTGAATGGGATTACTAGCATCAGCCTGGTATTGTCCTTTTGATGTATCACAGAAATATTACAGTAAAAATTATTACATGATGTGGAAACTAAATAGTCCTACCAGTATAGTGCTTCACATTGCTTTTCAGTCAATTTATACAATGCTGAACTCTCCAATGTGCCCTGCTTAATATGCATTATTCTTTTACTTTTGCATATCACTGGCATATGCATTTACTTTCTAATGGACAGGAATTATTTATAACACAATCATATCTATAAAGTTGAAAATGCAGTAACCAGAACCTGCATTGAGTTAGAATGCAATATTTTAAGGACTGCGATTCCCTACTGTACATACAATTCTGATTTATTTCATTATGGCTTTGATCTATCCATATTTACTTTGTGTAGTACTGTATATACTGCTTGCACTAGGACAATTCCTAGAAAAATCATGTCCTGGGCAAGGATTGCCATCAGCATTTCCTCCCACCCCTTCCTGTCTCTTACCCCTTGCTCTGGTTTGCTGGACCAGCCCAAGGAGCATGCAGACACATCCTTGGGTTTGTGGGAAATTATAAGAAAAGGATCCTGGTGGTGAGTAGCTCGCCCTGCTTGTCTCTGCCCCCTTTCTTGGCACTCCAGGTTGGCATCCATCTTTCCTGCCTGTAGCAATGGCCTTAGCTTGTACCATATAGAATTATGATACTAAGAGCAAGATTAAAGCTTCATAGACTCCAAAAAAATGCTAGATGTTCTACCCTCCCCAAAATAACATTTAATTGGCATAAGCTAAGCAATACAAGTGATATTTGGGAATGAAAATATCTTCTCACGCCACTATAATTTGTTATATAAGTTCAAATAAGATTGTATTCAAATTATTTCATAGCTATGATATTATAGTATGAAATATCTGCTATGTACATGAGTTTGAAACAAATAAGGAATCTGAACTAAATCGGGCATATTAATTTTGGATCATGAAAAATGAAAATGAAAGGCCAGTGCTCCCAAACTCACAAACATTTTTGTTTGCATTTTCTTTTGGATCCCATTAAAGTCTATGGGGGCAATCAAAAGTGCTGTTTTGTGCCTCCTCAAGCAAGCTAGCAACCAATGATGTCATATTGACCTTAGACTGACTGGGGTCAGGGAGGAGAGGACAGAGTAGAACCAAAGAAACAGGATCAAGCAAGGTCAAATATTTTTTTAACCATTTTATCCTAGCTCATATCTTCATGGATTGACATTGACTTCCTCTTTCTTTAGCTAAAACAAAATTTGAGCAAGCACCATTTTAGTTTACTTGTATTTGGGCTGAAAGAAACAGAGATTGTGTTTTTTAGCTCTGAGAGATAAAGACAAATTTCAGAAAGCAAGAAAAAGGGGACTAGAACTTTAACTGAGATGGGCTCTAGCTCTGTTATTGTTTGTTTTGTCACACACTGTTACTATGATTAAAACCATTCTTTTTTCTCTTCAGTGTGATACACAATTACACTGGAGTATCACTCAATGAACAAGCAGAAGGAAAACCTTTTGATTTCTGTGTTCTTTGTGCAATGAAGTTTAACATTTCTCACACCACTGCAGACATAGAGACAGATTAGTGTTTAGACAGAGAGATTTGATTTATTGTAAGATCTGAAGTGACACTGTCAGTGTCAGGAATTGTGTCTGTCTGTCTGAAACACTCAGTGACTAGAGAAAACAGCAGTATGAGTGGCTTCAATTTTTGTTTTTTTGTAAGTTTCTTCTTGCAGTGGAAACTGCATCACAAACTGTCATCGGTGGAAAATAGTACCAGGCAGCAAACAGACATTAGGCAGTGTATGGCAAGCTTTGAACAACAAAATATTTAACTGTGTGCACTAGTCTCTGCCTGTCTATTATTTGACTTTTTCCACTCTCCATATTCTCAACACTGATGTGTGTGTGTAAGTACTGTGATTATGAAGAGGACATACTACAACATATTGTATAATGAAAATGCCTTCTCTTAAGCAATCATTGTGATTGCATGACTGCGTAAAATTGAATCCCATCATACTACAGGAAATGAGATCATGAGACAGAATCTATGGTTCAAGTCCCAATGGCAACACCCAAGCTCTGAAGAGAGGGGGAGGAGGCCCTGGAAGAAATCTGAGGTGTGGAGGCATTTCAGAGAGAGGATCCATGTTTTGCAGAGTTCATTCACTGTTGAAAATCCGTCAGAAGAGGAAAGGTACTGGGGCATCTTACAAACAGTAGCTTGCTGTATCATGTAAAACTAGAACACCCTTTAACAGTTTCTTCAGAGGAGGTTGCCTTTAACCTGCAGACCCTGTCTAACAGACAAAAAAGAGTAGTACTAGCAGCAGCACCCACATCAAGGCTGGCAAGGTTTATCACATCAGGTCAATGATTGCCGTGAATCACCAACCATTATAGATAGTGGAGAATGTGGGACTTATGTAGTTGCTTTATCAGTTAGCATCCAATTACAAAGTGCCCTCTTGAATAACATTTATTTGAAAAGGATATTCCCACCCTGTACACTCAGTGCTATGATGGCATATAGATGCAGCAGGCCAAGGTGGAAAAGAGAAGTATCCATTTTATAAGGATCTGCTGCTTGGACTATGTCCAGTTCTCCAAGTCCTGTGCTCCTCACTTTCTCCTGGCAGCCATCTTGTTTCCAGTACAAACTTGTATTTATACTGAGACAGTTTAATTATTCAGTTGCCAGACCTTGGTCCTACCTTCTGGTCCTTGTACTCTGGCATAATTCCTGTATCCAGAAAACTTCTTTTTTCTCCATATTTTACATTCAGTGCTCCTGCCTGCTCTCTTTCCTGGGTTCCGGGATTCATGGTTTGTTGCATCTCCTCACTCCAGTCCAGGCGTCTCACTCAATGTTTGTATAATAGGCTACCCTCTTTTCTTATGCCTTGTTGGCCACCAGTACCTGAGGACTCAACTCGAAGGGAAGGTGGCTGGCATAGGCAGTAGACCTTGTAATGTCAATGGCCTGGATTTCCTGATGATGGCTGTTCATTTCTGGAGCAACCCACAGACCATTGCACATTTCATTGCTATATCTGAATCAGCCAGAATACTGCACAAGCCTTTCTCTCCATGACAACAAACTGGTAGCAACTGGCAGAAGCAGTGGCAAGCACTGCAGCAGTTCTAGCATGGGTAGAGCAGCAGGGTACAGGTGGGCTGTGATTCATACCCAAATGATCGACAAGAGTCATACCACAGTGAATATCTTAGCAGCGATAGAGAAGGTGATGAAGGACAAGAAGGGAGCCAGAAGGGAGACATAGGAATGTTTATCCTGATTATTTCATGACAGACAGAAGTGAAAATATGAAAAAGTCAGTATAAGATGGGGAATATGAGGATGTCCATTGCTTTGCACACTTGCTGCAACTGATAGTTAAATATTCCATGGAAGCCAAATAGGAATATGGAAGTTTATTTCTGAAATAAGTGAT
Organism: Rhinatrema bivittatum; assembly: GCF_901001135.1. Lineage (NCBI taxonomy): Eukaryota > Metazoa > Chordata > Amphibia > Gymnophiona > Rhinatrematidae > Rhinatrema > Rhinatrema bivittatum. The sequence goes on along the minus strand of NC_042618.1, from coordinate 388,688,525 downwards.
CAAGAGGTACAGAAATGTAATGAGGAATTTTTACCATAGCATGAAGGGTGGGCAGCAGTTGTATGAGAAGCAGGAAACAGTAGAGATGTGAATCGGAACCAGAATCAGTTCGGATTTCGGTTCCGATTCACATCGTGGTTTTTTTTTTGTCCGGCCCGATCGCGGTTTTGTTTATCGGCTGTGCCCGAGCCAATAAACAAAAAACCCAACCTGACCCTTTAAAACTAATCCCTTAGCTTCCCCCACCCTCCTGACCCCCCAAAAAACATTTTACAGGTACCTGGTGGTCCAGTGGAGGTCCCAGGAGCGATCTCCCGCTCTCGGGCCGTCGGCTGCCACTAATAAAAATGGCACCGATGGCCTTTGCCCTTACCATGTGACAGGGTATCCGTGCCATTGGCCGGTCCCTGTCACATGGAGGGAGCACTGGATGGCCGGCGCCATCTTTAAAAATGGCGCAGGCCATCCAGTGCTTCTACCATGTGACAGGGGCCGGCCAATGGCACGGATACCCTGTCACATGGTAAGGGCAAAGGGCCATTGGCGCCATTTTGATTAGTGGCAGCCGAGAGCCCGGGAGCGAGAGATCACTCCCGGGACCCCCACTGGACCACCAGGTACCTGTAAAAAGTTTTTTGGGGGGTCGGGAGGGTGGGGAAAGCTAAGGGATTAATTTTAAAGGGTCGGGGTGGGTTTAGGGGTTATTTTTGTGTGCCGTTTTTCCCGCCCTCCCCAAAACGATAAGAGAACCCCCACGAACAATATTGTGGGGTTTTCCTATCATTTTGGGGGAGCCCCCAATTTCTGACGATTTTGAAAATATCGTATGATATTTTCAATCGTCTGAAGCCCAATTCACATCCCTAGGAAACAGTGGGGGGAGCCTCTGCATTGGCTTATGAAAAAATGTAGGCACCAGGTATAATTCCATCTATCTAATGATGCAGAGGTTAGTAGGGTAATGGATAGTCCTTCATGATTTGACTCTGGAAGATGACATAGGTGCAGCTCACTCCCTGGGACATTATGATTGTCTACATGACACAATTGATGTGAATTCTGAAGCCCTTCAAGGATGCCACAGAGGATCTCAGTTCTTCAAGAGCCACCTTGGTTGTGGTGATTTCCATAGTCAATATATTGCAGAATAAGAGGGTTTCTGTCAATGACTAACACAAGAGGTCTTTATGTCATTCTTTCTGCTGCTTTAATCCTCTCTCAAATACTTCTGCCACATTCGCCTTGGGCTGTTCATGCCACTGTTGTTGGTATCCTTTGTCCCTCTTTTGGGTCCTTTGGGTGTCCTTCCCACTCTTGCTGCTGCTTTGCTTCCCCTCATGGTGAATTGGGGTGTTGATGCCTGTTTGGGCTAAGTACTTTATCATTTCATGGTGCCTTGAATTATTCTTGCCACTCTTCCTGCAATGTTGACACAGTTCTAATGTCTGGGAGTGCTCTTCATTCTGCTGCTGGTGTATACCCACAAATTTCACCAAATTTGAACAGAAAATCCAAATTTTGAAGCCCGAAATAGGATTCATTGCTTTACCCATTGGCTTTAATAATAGAAAATGAATGACACAAATAAACAATTTTGTTTTCATTTTAAATGAATGAAATAAATGATGGAGACATACAAAACAATTTAACAAACTGAAACAAAATATTTGTCCTTGCACATCCCTATAAAATATTCTTCACTTACATTCCTATAAATGAGTTTAATATGTTGCCTTCTTGCCTTTCTGCTGTATGGTCATGGATGAGTTCTTACTTAATATATCCAGTAGCTAAGTTATCTTTTGTCCCCACTCTCACATCTCTACCATCTGTCTTTCCCTTAGCAACCAGTTCCACTACAACAACCATAAAATTCACCCTTCACTGTCCTTTGATGCTTGTTGTCTTCTCCTCCTTGCAGCCACTTTCTTCTGTCCTGATTTCTGTAACAATATTCTCATTGGCTTTCCCAATTTCTTTTTGCAACCACTCCAATTTCTGCAAAACTCTTCTTCTAGCTTCTTTTAGCAACTATCACATATTATTTTGCCTTCCTTTTGCCAGCCTCTTTCCTCTGGATTCTTAAGTTTTATGACATCACAAAAACTAGTAGATTGCTGCGCAGAATACACACCAAAAATAAAAACAAAAGACAAGTGTGTTCTGCATTAACATTCAATGTGGTTGCACATAATCAAAGAGTCTTCAATCATTCTAGGATCTCTGATTAAAAGACATTTTACATTCAGCTATGCTGAAATGTGCTTATCCTTCTGGAATGACTGAAGACTCTTTGCTTATGTGCAAGTTTTGTGTCATAACATAGAAACATGGTAGATAATTCTTCTGGTTCTATTTATAAACCCTCCCCTTCGTGGGGTGAACTGAAGAAAGGGGGTCACACAGTTCCCCAGGCAGCTCTTCTATATCCTTAACTTCTCTTCTTCTCACACATATGTCACAAAAGCCCCTGAGAACATCAAGGTTCATCCGGTGGTGGGAGGTTCTACTTCCTGGGCCCCTGATGCAATCATGGATACAGGTCATCAAAAGTCACACTCAACTCCACTCTTCACTATTACTGGTTGATGGTACTCCCTGGTGAGAGATTTTCCACTTAGGATGTAGCTGGAAATAAGCCACAGAATCAGAGGATGGTGTTCAAATAAAGATTTACTTTAAGTTTGAAAAGTAAGATCCAAGCCAGTACGGCAAAAATAAAAAAATAGCTTCAGAAAATCATAATCAAGAATGCAAGAGTCTCTTTATCCATGTGTAACCAGGGATTAAAAATACCATTTGTTTTTTTTCTGACCTGAGTTCTGAGACTGTAGAAAGCATTGCTGGGACATGGCTGGCTTTCTTTACCCTCTGGGTGTTTGTCTGCCTGGGGTGAGGGGCTGTTTTGGCTCAAAGTAAAGAACCTGAAGATGTATGACAAGTGTCAGGCTTCAGGGAATGATAAAAACAAACAGTATCTTGTTAGCAGTGCTGGCTGGAAGATGACACCTCAGGTAGACTTACAAGTGGGGAGAATCAGTTGTAAAGCTTTTTTCTGTCTTCATGTCCAGTTACAAGAGCTAAGCGGGGCTGAAGTAGAATGACTTCAGCCCCGGGAAGCCCCAGGAAGAGGAAGCCCCAGGAAGAGGAAGACTGAAGATTCTGATTGTCAGCTTGCTATGTCAGTCCTGCCAAAGCTAAGGCTTATGGGAACTCCATGCTGAGAGCTATGCTAATGATTAGTCCCAATAAGCAGGAGAGGTTTTGCACATGGAGAGATGAGAGAGAGAAAAAAGGGCAAATTGTTTCTGGCTCCTTTTACAGAGCCCCTTTATTTGTCTGAAAGGTTGGAATCCAGAGGGAATTGTTAATATATTTACTCAAAGTAGAATGTGTGTGACTGAAAGGAAGGAATGAGATTGTGTTTTAAAAATATTAGAGCAATCCAGGTAAGAATTGTGGCAGCAAAAGTATAATAACAGTCAGTTACTTAAAATTACAGCCAAGATGCTGAGATTTTCATTGGCTTAGTTCAGTTAGACTGTTGTAGTAAGAAAATTTACTGAGTATGAGCAATTGAGGTTTAAAATTGCTGTGTTCATATTCTTTTTACTTATTAACTGAAAAGTGTAAATAAACTTTTCAGATTGACCTCACTGCAAACTTTTGCTAAATAAATTGATAGAACTAGAGAGTTAATGGGCTGTTGAAGTTCTACAGTGCAAGTACTTAACTCAGATTCTGGTCTGAGAGTGACTGTGCAATTTAAGTGACTATTCAGTGTTTCATATGAAACAGAACTAGATAGTTCTGGGTGAGTTTTAATTGAAAACCTCCGAGATCAGTAATATATCAGAGGAGAGGAACTATAAGTAAGTTCAAGCTATTTTTCACTTAAGAGTTCTTGGTATGAAAGTGTGTGTATGAAAATATTTTTGAACCGACCTGAACCAAATCATTTTCCCTCTTTTTAGTAAGTTTAGGGTGAAACTGATTATCCTTTATTTAAGTGCCATAATGCATGGTGCGATGCAAATTTTTAAAAGGGGAAGGAGTCTTGGGTGGGATTTCTGAAAAAGTAGGCTGGTTTTGTGAAGCCATAATGCACAATATTGCTGAGAATAACTATACCTTTTTCAATTGCACTAAGCTGTGTGATGTGCATTATTTTTTTTAAATTTTTTTAAATTATTTATTATTATTTTTTATGGTTGCAATGTAAACCAGAGTGATAATTAACTCTGTTATTTGAACTTCAGTATAGAAAAGTTATAAATAAATAAATAAATAAATTATGCCCATAACATAATTTTTGATATTTTCATAAATTCCATTTTGGGCATTTTTAGGGAGGGGTTGAGAGAGAGAGAGAGAGCCTCTAGGTTGGCATCATATTAAGCAGCTATTTATGCTACTATAGGAGACCCACCTAGTAAGTTGAGGTGAGGTTTAGGTAGTAGTGTAAGGGTTAGAAGCCACTTTTACATGCAGAGTGAGACATACGAACAGAACAGTACACTCTTGTGAAGATTTGATGTCCCTTGGAGTGAGGAAACTCACACAAAGATGAGATTTGTACAATGTTCTCTCACCCTAGCTTGATGGACTCTCTACCTGGGTAACATCAAGCTCGGTTGAGAGAACATTGTACAAATCTCATCTATCTGTGAGTTCCCTCACTCCAAATGACATCAAATCGTCACAAGAGTGTACTGTTCTGTTAGTACATCTCACTCTGCATAAAAAAATGGCCCCTAATTCTTACACTACTATCTAAACCTCACCTTGACTTACTAGGTGGGCATCCTATAGAGATATAAATAGCTTACTACTATAAGGGCCTTGAAGATAGGCTCTCTCTCTCACTCTATAAATACCTTACAGCTAGGAAAATGCAATTATCTAGGTATTGCTGCAATGTGCAAAAAATTAACATACTTTGTAGTAATACTTATATACAATAATTATGAATAAACATACCCCTTTTTCTACTGCATGCAATATTTACAGCAATTTGATAAATCCTGCTACAAGTTAGGCCAGATCAATAAGATGTTGAAGACACCACATTTAGAAACATTATTTAAACACATCTTCAGGAGAGGGGGGTCATGGATAGTGCATTCAGGGAGCACAAGTTTGATTTATTTAAAGATAGGTAGGACTTCAAACATCTATACCAGGAGATGGAAAGAAGAGGAGAAGAGACAAACAGCCTTCAGCCATCTGCATCCAGGACCTGGAAAAGACAAAGGGAGAGCTGTAGTGAGAAAATAGGAACCAGTCTGGAAGGATTACAGGACAGCTAAGTGAAAGCATCATGCAGCACAAAATTGTTGGCCAACACAATATAGTAATAATTTGAGAAAGCTACATATATATAGAGATGTGAATCGTGTGCCTGATCGTTTTAACGATCAGGTTTGGATGGAGGGAGAAAAAAACCGGATCGTTAGAGATGTGAATTGGAATCGGTTCTGATTCCAATTCACATCGTTAATTTTTTAGTGAGGCCTGAGCAGATAAAAAAAACCCACCCCGACCCTTTACAAATGACCCATTTGCTCTCCCACCCTCCCGACCCCCCCCCCCCCAAATGTTAAATTACCTGGTGGTCCAGTGGGGGGGGGGGGGTCCCGGTCGCTCCCTGTGACATAGTGAGGGCAAAGGTGATCGGCGCCATTTTCAAACCAGTCCAGCACCGGCACCGAGGGTATGATTGAAGGGATGGCTCCCGGACCCCCCACTAGACCACCAGGTACATGGGGGGGTCGGGAGGGTGGGAGAAGCAAAGGGGTAATTTGTAAAGGTTCGGGGTGGGGGTTTTTTTTTATCGGGCCATCGGCGTCATTTTTATCAGTAGTAGCCAAAATGGCGCCGATGGCTCGAGAGCAGGAGATCGCGCCGGGACCCCCCCCCCCCCCCCCCCCACTGGACCACCAGGTAATTTAACATTTTGGGGGGGTTCGGGAGGGTGGGGGAGGGTAAAGGATTGGTTTTATAGGGTCGGGGTGGGTTTAGGGGTTATTTTGGTGTGCCGGTTTTCCCGCCCTCCCCCCAAATAATTCCCGTACTCAATTTAACGATTTTACACGATAAATCGAGGGAATTCCTATTGTATCGAGTCCCTTACCAATTAATGACGATTTTAAAATTATCGGATGATAATTTAAATCGTTAAAAAACGATTCACATCCCTACATATATACACTGCATTAGGAGTAAAAATAAACTGTGCTACCTCTGGTATTTTTTTTCTCTTAGATAAGCAAAGTAGGGATGTGCAGAAGGAAAAAATTTGTTTCATTTTGTTTTTCATTTCGCCAGGACCCAAATACATTTCATTAGTTTCATAGGGGGAGAAACCGATTCGTTTATTAGTTTCATTCATTTTTCACTTCCCATTAAAGTCAATGGGGGAAGTATTTGCAGCCTATTTTGGCTGCAGAATTGGGGTTTTCTTATCAATTCTGATGAAACTTCTGGGGAGCAATCATCAGAATGAGGAAAGAGCTCCAAGGTACTTACACTGTGGCAAAGTGGCACCAAAGTGGCATGAATATCCTAAGGCACTGTAAAGGGGCAAAGGGGTACCAGGAGTGGCAAGAGTGCTTTAACAGATGTACAAAGCAGCAGCAAGAGTGTCAAAAACACACTATAGCTTCAAAAGAAATCACTGATAACAGCTGAATGAACCCTCGAAGGCAGCACGACAGGCAAAGTGGCAAGACAAGTGGCATCAACATCCTACAGCACAATGAAGGGGGAACATAGCAAGCAGAGTGTCAGAAAAAAAGACAAGGCACCGATAAAGAGACAAAGCAGCAGAAAGACTAGCACCAACACACTGAGGAACCATGATAGTGGTAAGAACACCACAAGGAGTAGAGTAAGTCATCTGGTGTATGGCAGCAAGGCAGAGTGGCAGAAAGTTGATAGGGGCAAGACAGGGAGGCAGAGCAGAGGTAGTCTGATCCCTGCTGTTTTGATAAGGGCAAGACAGGCTGGCAGAGGTGAAGTAGTCAGCTCCCTGTGGTTTTGATAGGGGCAAGACAGGCTGGCCCTGGGAAGAGTTCCCTTTCCTTTGTGCAGGAAAGGGCTCCCTAGAATGGGTTTGCCCCTAGAGTGTGGTGGTTCCATTGGCATTTAGTGAGCTCTATCTGGTCTTTTAAAATCTGGTGGACGTCGCAGATATACAAACGAGAATTTTGAAGGCTGAGGCAGAGGAGGTTTCCATGTCAACAGTTGTTCTGGTTCAACATGGGTCAGCAGGTACTAAGAGATAGGCTACACCCAGGGAGAGTTTCCTTTCCTTTGGTCAGGAAAGTGTTGGCGTCTAGTGAATACCCAGAAGTTATTAACTGCTTATGCACTCCAGCTGATTACAAAGGAACTTGAAGAGCTCTCAGAAATAAGAAAACTGCTACTCAGGTCCAAATCTACAGTATCAACCTATGTTGACTTTGTGCCATACACAGTGCCTCTGTAAACTATGGGAACACAGAGGATGAACAAGCGTGCAACTACACCAGTTTTCTATAGTACTAGAACATTACTGTTGGCACCAAAGAAAGATTTAGGGAAAATGGCCCATATTATGTAGGTCATGACCCAGTATGGCATTTTCTTATGTTCTTATGTTCTTATTGAGCATATGAAATATGCAAGCTCCAAACAAACATCTTAAGTCAGCTTTTTATGTTCTTACATTCCAAATGTTGTTAAACAGGAAAAAGAATATTCTGTAAATGAGTGATGCACAAATACATGAAACTGAAATTAGAAATACTAGAACTAAACTCAGACAGGCACAGTGTTTGAGGTCAGGCCCTTGTAGTGATGTAAGAGCTGGACAGATAAGCATAACATTTGAGGTCAGGCGCTTGTAGTGACGTAAGGGCTAGACAGACAGGCACAGCATTTGAGGTCAGGCCTTTGTAGTGACATAAGGGCAGCACAGCGTTTGAGGTCAGGCCCTTGTAGTGATGTAAGGGCTGGATGGGCAGGCACAGCGTTGGAGGTCAGGCCCTTGTAGTGACATAAGGGCTGGATGGGCAGGCACAGCATTGGAGGTCAGGCCCTTGTAGTGACATAAGGGCTGGACAGACAGGCACAGCTTTTGGGGTCATGCCCTTGAGTGACATAAGGGCTGGACAGTGGACAGACAGGTACAGCATTTGAGGTCAGGCCCTTGTTGTGACGTAAGGGCTGGACAGACTGGCACAGCATTTGAGATCAGGCCCTTGTAGTGACGTAAGGGCTGGAGAGTGGACAGACAGGCACAGCGTTTGAGGTCAGACCCTTGTAGTGATGTAAGGGCTGGATGGGCAGGCACAGTGTTTGAGGTCAGGCCCTTGTAGTGACATAAGTGCTGGACAGAAAGGCACAGCATTTGGGGTCATGCCCTTGAGTGACATAAGGGCTGGACAGTGGACAGACAGGCACAGCATTTGGGGTCATGCCCTTGTTGTGACATAAGGACTGGACAGTAGGGATGTGCAGAGGGACGCCATACATTGCATTCGTGATTCAGATTCTTTGGGGAGCAGATACGTTGCATTCGGTCGTATGGCGCCCCGATGCGTTAATATGGTGATTTCTATTCGTGTCCCAGCTAAAATTAAAATTAACTACAGCCCCCCCACCCTCCTGACCCCCCCAAAACTTACCAAAACTCCCTAGTGGTCCAGCGGGGAGTCCGGGAGCCATCCCCTGCAGATTTTCAAAGACCTACACGCTTAAATCCAAGAGGATTTATGTGCGTAGGGGGGTTACGCGCGCCGGGCCTATTTTCAAAACGCCCGGTGGCACGCATAAAGCTCCAGGATGGGCGTATGTCCCGGGGCTTTTCTGAATGGGTGGGCAGGGGGCAGGATGAGGGCGGGACGGGACGGGACGGGGCAGATGGTCCAGGGGCATGGTGGGGCAGTCTGGGGTGTGGTGGGCTGGTCCGGGAGGCGTGACCTAGGATTCCAGCACAGGGGGATCGCACGCCGGCAGTTGGCTGGTGCATGCAAGTTACGCCTGCCTCTGGCAGGCGTAACTTGTGAGATAAAGGTACGGGGTTTTTTTTCGGGCTGGGGGGCGGGACAAGTAGGGGAAGGGAGGGGAAGGAGGGGGGAAATGAAAGTTCCCTCCAAGACCACTCCAATTTCGGAGCGGCCTAGGAGGGAACGGGGAAAGCCAGCTGGTCTCCCCGAGGGCTTGGCATGCGCAAGAGCACTAGTGTGCGCCCCCGTGCACGTGCCGTCTCCTGATTTTGTAACATGCGCATGGCTGCGTGCACATGTTTTAAAATCGGGCGTACATTTGTGCTCGCCGGGTAGCGCACACAAATGTACGCTGTGTGCATAGGGGTAGATTTTCTAAGGGTTTGCATAGGCTCGGTGGCGCTCGCAAGCCCCAGGATGCGCATATGTCCAGGGGCTTTGAAAAAGGGGTGGGAAGGGGTGTGAGCGTGGCACAGGTCCGGGGGCGGGACCGAGGCCTCCCGCACAGGGGCTGTGCCAGGGGATGGTGCGCAGGCAGCTGGCCGGTGCACGCAAGATACGCCTGACAGAGGCAGGCGTAAAAAATAAAACAAGGTAGGGGGGATTTAGGTACGGCTGGGGGGTGGATTAGATAGGGGCAGGGAGGGGAAGGTGTGGGGGAGTGGAAGAAATGTTCCCTCCAAGGCCGCTCCAATTTTGGAGCGGCCTTGGAGGGAATGGGGAAAGCTATCGGGGCTCCCCTACGGCTCCCCTAGGGCTCCCCTAGTGCTTGGTGCATGCAAGGTGCACAAGTGTGCACCCCCTTGCGCGCACCGACCCCAGATTTTATAACATGCGCGCGGCAGCATGCGCATGTTATAAAATCCTGTGTACATTTGTGCGCGCCAGGTAGCGCGCACAAATGTTCCCGTCGTGTGCTCACTTAAAAATCTGCCCCATACCTTTCAAAATCAGCCCCATACTGAAGAGTGCATGTAGCATGCATTTCCTGACTCTGCCTTTATAGCTTCCCAACACATCCAGACATAACAATCATATAAACATTAAAATTGATTTCACATGTTCTTGAAGCCTTTTTTTTATTTTGTCAATAAATAAACTGTTATAGCTTGAAATGATTACAGTGCATATGGACTTTTTTGAAATATACTTTCCATAATATTGGAACACATTTTAAATTGCTCATGTTTTTAAGACCTTCGAGGATACTGTACAGAACAGCTGTTTAATAAGGAGAGTAAACTAGTCAACCTAAAATAACATTTGTAGTTATATTATAACTTCAACGTATTCAATTATTTTACTGTTCTTCATAAAAGACTTTATTTTATGAAACTTGCAAGTGTGCTAAACTTGGACGTGTGCACAGGAAAAATCTTCGGGAGATAAAAATCAAATAATTCCCAAATTTGGCCTGAATATTTCTTTCAGTATCACAGGAAAAAATCTGTGATCCAATATTTTCAGATATTCATTCTTTTACAGACGGATGAATCTTCAAAATATGCACATTTCTAAATTGGGTCCCTACATTTTAGGAGGTCAATATTTAGTGACTAAGGGAGTCATTTTCGTAGCGTATCGCACGCGAAAAGTCCCTTATCGCGTGAAATAGCTAGGTCGGGGCGGAGTTGGCCCTGGAAGAGGAGGAGTCGGGGCATCGTCGGGGCGGACGTGGTGGAAACTTCGCTGGCGGCGAAAAGGTAAGAACCCTTTTCGCTGCCAGTAGCGTGCCCAATAGCACCACCTTTTATGATGGCACTATTGGGTGCGAAAGCCAGCAGCGATTGCACCCCGGAGGTGCAATCACTGCTGGCTTTCGCAGACCCACCCCCCACTTTGCCCCCCGTTACCGCCGGATTCTCTAAGGTCTGCGACCTTAGAAAATCCAGGCCTAAGTAAGTTATCTGGGTATTTTATTTATTTTTATGTTCTGCTTTTTTGACACTTCAAAACAGAATACATTCAGGTACTGTAGGTATTTCCCTATCCACAGAGAGGCATACAATCAGGGATGATAACTTTCAAACTGGCACCTGGTGCTGTATGTTGTGTGTGCGTCGGCGAGCACCCAGATATGCGGTCATTTTATAACTTGCGTGTGTATATGCTCGCAAGTAAATAAGTTGATCACGTGCACTTGTTCATTCAATTTTAAGTGGGTGCATGCCTATGCGCATAAATCCGTCTTCTACCGCATAAGTCGGGGAATTATAAAAGTGATTGTGTCCACACCATTGCTAATTTGACCAGTTCGTCCACCAGTTCACACAGTTAACAGCTAGGTCCTCCAAACCCCCCTGCTTTGATAGTATGCACTTCTCCTCAATTACCCCAGAACCTTTAAACCTGTGAGAAATGGCACTTTCTTTTTATTTTTTAACTTACACCTCAGCCGTAGCAGAATTAAACTTGGGACATGGGCACATGCCTAGGCACGTAAATATTTATACTCACATCTCTTGGCCATATCCAGAAATGCCCATGTCCCGCCGAGACCATAGCCAAGCCCTGCCTCTTTTTGAAAACTTTTGTGATCTGCACACAGCAGGAGATATGCATAAATATGGGTGGCTTTTAAAATTCAGAGGGCATGGATGTATCTCCTGATTTTGGTGCATGCCATCCTTTTAAATCTCATCCCTAAGGTGGTCATTCATCAAATTGCGTTAGGGCCTTATCGTGGGCATTAGAACCCTAATGCTCACAATAATGACATAACGCATGCGATAAGTAACGCATCACAAGATGCGTATGCAAATTTTTTTTATTTGCAATTTATCAAATTCTTAACACTCAGTATACAATGAAAAAGACAAAGCAAACAAATTGGAATACGTAGAAAAATATCCAGACCTTCCAGCAATTAAAAATCTAAACATTACAAGATGTTTCCAATAATTCCAGTCCACATTAAAATCTGGGAAGCTAATCAAAAGGAAAAAAAGGAAAAAAGTACAATTTATCATTGCAATAATTGGGAGAGAAATGTAAACAATTATACCAGTAAAAACTCTCCGAAACAAGCTGTTACAAATTTCCCAAACATCCACCCTTATCAGAAATAAAAACTTCCAGGTGAACAGGATCTAGAAATATAAACTTATTCTTCTGAAATGTTATCAAACATTTACAAGGAAATTTGAGAAAAGAAAGTGGCCCCTAAGGCCAAAACTTTCTGGGGTAGATTTTCAAAGGGTTGTGTGCATAAGATACACGTGCAACCCCCGAAAACCTCCCCTGCCTCCCCCTGCGCGTGCCGAGCCTATCTTGCATAGGCTCGGCGGCGTGCGCAAGCCCCGGGACGCCCGTATGTCCCGGGGCTTTGAAAAATGGGTGGTCTGGGGGCGGGGCTGGGGGCGGGGTCACGGTCCGGTGGTGTGGCCAAGTGCCCCGACACAGCGGCCTGTGTCGGGGCCTGGCCAGCCAGCGTGCGCATGTTACGCCTGCCTTGGGCAGGTGCAACTTTCTCAACAAAGGTAGGGGGGGATTTACTTTGGGCTGGGGGGTGGGTTAGGTTTTGGAGCGGCCTCGGAGGGAACGGAGGCAGACTGCTCGGCTCGGCGCGCGCAGGTTGCACAATTGTGCACCCCCCTGCACGCGCTGACCCTGGATTTTATAACATGCACATGGCAGTGCGCGCATGTTATAAAATCCGGCGTAGATTTGTTTGCGCCGGGTTGCGCGAACAAACCTACGCCCGCGCATATGTTTTAAAATCTGCCGCACAGTCTCATAGAAACTGCTTCCTCCTGAGTTGAGTATTACTAGAGACATCAGGAAAAACTTGAACTTTTTGGCCACAGAAGCAGATCTTTACTTTTTAATTATTTTTGATGCACTATGGGGTAGATTTTATAACATGTGTGCATGGTCTACATGTGCACACATGTACGCCCGATTTTATAACATGTGCGTGCAGGCATGCACATGTTATAAAATTCGGGGTTGGCACGCACAAGGGGGGCACAATTGTGCACCTTGTGTGCACCGAGCTGCACTGCCTTCCTCCATTCCCTCCCCCTAGCCTGACCTTCCCCCAATCTTTCCCCCCCTAGCCCTACTCTAACCCACCCCAAAAGTTTTATCCTATCTTTTGCGCCTGTTTTGCAAAGTTAAGGAACTATGCAATCAGATTGCTCTAATAATAAGTAAGCCATAATGCAAACTTTCTTATGGTTTTTATTAGGGATGTGAATCGTTTTAGGACGATTAAAATTATCGTCCGATAATTTTAATATCGTCTTAAACCGTTATGGAACACAATACAATACAGATTCTAACGATTTATCGTTATAAATCGTTAGAATCGTGAGCCGGCACACTAAAACCCCCTAAAACCCACCCCCGACCCTTTAAATTAAATCCCCCACCCTCCCGAACCCACCCAAAATAACTTAAATAACCTGCGGGTCCAGCGGCGGTCCGGAACGGCAGCGGTCCGGAACGGGCTCCTGCTCTGAATCTTGTCGTCTTCAGCCGGCGCCATTTTCCAAAATGGCGCCGAAAAATGGCGGCGGCCATAGACGAAAAAGATTGGACGGCAGGAGGTCCTTCCGGACCCCCGCTGGACTTTTGGCAAGTCTCGTGGGGGTCAGGAGGCCCCCCACAAGCTGGCCAAAAGTTCCTGGAGGTCCAGCGGGGGTCAGGGAGCGATTTCCCGCTGCGAATCGTTTTCGTACGGAAAATGGCGCCGGCCATACGCGTATGGCCGGCGCCATTTTCCGTATGGAAAATGGCGCCGGCAGGAGATCGACTGCAGGAGGTCGTTCAGCGAGGGTTCCGGCGCCTCGCTGAACGACCTCCTGCAGTCGATCTCCTGCCGGTGCCATTTTCCGTACGAAAACGATTCGCGGCGGGAAATCGCTCCCTGACCCCCGCTGGACCTCCAGGAACTTTTGGCCAGCTTGTGGGGGGCCTCCTGACCCCCACGAGACTTGCCAAAAGTCCAGCGGGGGTCCGGAAGGACCTCCTGCCGTCCAATCTTTTTCGTCTATGGCCGCCGCCATTTTTCGGCGCCATTTTGGAAAATGGCGCCGGCTGAAGACGACAAGATTCAGAGCAGGAGCCCGTTCCGGACCGCTGCCGTTCCGGACCGCCGCTGGACCCGCAGGTTATTTAAGTTATTTGGGGGGGGGGTTCGGGAGGGTGGGGGATTTAATTTAAAGGGTCGGGGGTGGGTTTTAGGGGGTTTTAATGTGCCGGTTTTTCGATTTTTCGATTTTTTCGATTTTTCACGATTTTTAACGATTTTTCACGATATTTTACCCCCCCAAACGGCAACAATACGATTCCCTCCCCCTCCCAGCCGAAATCGATCGTTAAGACGATCGAGGACACGATTCACATCCCTAGTTTTTATGCTATCTATTTTTGTTATAAAACTATAGGATCAATTTCTATTCCTGTACAGCTAGACTAAATGAAAATAAAGTGCAATTCCATTTCTTATATTTTTCTTTGCAGATATTCTGGGATACAGAAAGGAGAAGACAAGAGAGCTCACGTTTGTAATCCTTTAGGTTTTCTGACCTCAGCACATTTTCTATGGTTGATAGCCTTGGGCTTTTTGCCCGTATGCTTCATCTTTTCTGCACACGGATTGCATTAAATATTTGAAATAATGAAAGCATCTTAAAAGAAACTGATAGCATCATGAATGTAGAACAACACTGAGGCCCTACAGGCAGGAAAAATATTTGAAGTAATATGAAAGGTGAAAGGATAACAAGAACTCTATGTTGGGAACTACAGGTCTGTAGACTTATAAGTGATTTAGTGAACTGCACTAAAGCTAAAATTATGCCAGTCAAATCTCATTATAAGTCACTAGATCTGTGATTTCATCACCTTCTCTACAGGGCAATTTTGAAAGCCATATGTACTTTCCCTTTGAAAATTTGTGCAAAGTCCCTATATATAAAGTACCCACAGATTTTGTGCCAATCCAGACAGTTATACATTTACCCCCAATAAGTGAAATTTTCAAAAGTAATTTATTTACCTGGATAAATAGGCTCTTTGAAAATTGCTCAGACTGTATGCAGGTAAAAGTATGTACAGGGATCAACAACATACTTTTATTCATGGAGAAGTCGGGGGATCAGAGGCAGAGTTAGGTCTATCTGTACGCTTTCGCTGAAGTTATTAGCCTGCTGGTCTTTGAGATTTTTATGTCCGCTGATAACATTCAGTTCTGCATACCATTGGAGCAACATCATGTCAATGGTGGTAGCCAAGCTCTGTAAAGGCTTAGATATAATTGCTGCATGGATAAAGGGGAATAATCTAAAAATTAATCCTATGTAATCTGAGTTGTTATAGTTTAGCAAATCTTTTCTGATCAGGCTCCACCATTAGTAAAATTATAAGGAGCTATTCTCCCCAATGTAAGTGAAGCCCATCTTTTGGGGGGGTTTACTAGATTCTCATATGAGTCTTGAAGAAAGTGCATGTATGTCTCTTCAGTTGTAAGAAGCTGGAAGGGGGGGGGGGGGGGAGATTTCCAAGGCACAATTTAAATTTATTTCATCAGCCCTGGTCAGCCAAATAGCAGGCCTAAAGTTAGAAAAACAACTTTGTCCAGTTAACTTTATATTATATATAAACTTATTATATTATATATAAAGTTATATTATATATAAAGTTATTATATTATATATTCAGTGGTGCTTTTATTCAGATAGCTGAGAATAGTACTTGGATACAGATAACTAAGAAAAGTTACCTGATTATCTTACCTCATCAGCAGGTTTTTGAATATGGACCTCTGAATATGATTTCTAAACCACTGTTGATAAACATCTTATCAATGACAGTTTCACTTAAACCCTTCAATACAAGTTATCCAATGTATTTATTTTAAAAGATTTAATTACACATCCTATCAACAAAGCATTCAGAGTGAGATACAAAATCATAATGTTAAAAAAAACCCATAAAATTAAAATAACATACAGGAATAGAATAGGTCTAGCAATAAACATAAAACCGCATACAGTAATACAATCATTTAGCTCTCTACAGCAAATATAATTTCATGAACAAATAGCTAATCATAAAGCAGGACTATTCTGTAACCAGCCATAAAATGCCATCACATTTTTCTCCTGCTTTTTGCCCCTGATGTATTAGATGAGTTACAATATAACCTTTTAAAATACCACATACTTGATAGAAGAATTTCTTATACTATCAGGTATTCTCATTTTCAAAGAATATTTAATAAGACCTTTTTATTTTCCACGAAAAACATTATTGAATCAAATCCTATGTTGAAATATAGTGGAACTAGAAATGGTATAGAGATGGCCAACAAAAATGATAAAGAGAAAGGAACATGTCCCATATGAAGAAAGGATAAACAGGTTAAAGCTCTTCACCTTGGAGAAGAGATGACTGAGAGAGGATATGATAGTGGTTCATAACATCATGAGTGGGATGGAATAGATAAATAGGAGACAGATATTTACCTTTTCAAATAGTGCTGTATGAAACTAACAAGTAGCAGATTAAAAACAAATTCGGGAAAATATTTTTGCATTCAATGCACAATCAAGTTGTGTAACTATTTGCCGGATGATGGGGTCAAGGCATCTAGAATAGCAGTGTTTGAAAGGGGTTTAGACAAGTTTTTAAAGGAAAAGTCTCTAAACAATTAGTTAGGTTGACTTGGGAAAACCACTGCTTATCCCTAGGACTGGGATCAGTTGAGTGCTTCCTAGTAACATATATTGGCTACTGTCAGAGATAAGATGCTGGACTCAATGGACCTTTAGTCTGACTCAACATGGCACATTTTATGTTCTCATGTTCTTAAATATTTAAAAAAAAGTATTAGAAAAGATGAATATAAGAACATAAGACTTGCCATACTGGGTCAAACCAAAGATCCATCAAGCCCAGTATCCCATTTCCAACAGTGGCTAATGCAGGTCAAAAGTACCTGGCAGGATCCCAAGAGGTAGATAGATTTCATGCTGCTCATTCCAGAAATTAGCAATGGATTTCTCCAATTCCATCTTAATAACTGTTTATGGGCTTTTCCTCCAGAAACTTGTCCAAACCTTTATTAAACACAGCTACACTAATAGCTTTCACCACATCCTCTAGCAATGAATCTCAGAGCTTAATTATGTGTTGTGCAAAAAAAGATTTTCTCTTATTAGTTTTAGTTTCAACAATTTTTATTTTTCAGGAACACGAAACATGTCCTGCGGGGCTTGGTTCTGAGTCACAGCAGGTAGAAACTGCAGAACATAACATTGCAGTATAACAGTACAGAAAACATTTTCAGTACATCTATACCCCCACCTGTATCACCTAGTAACTTCATTGTGCATCCCATAGTCTTTCTACTCTTTGAAAGAGTGAACAACTGATTAACCTTTACTCATACTCATTCCACTCCATTCATTATTTTATAGAACTCTATCATATCTCCCCTCAGCCATCTCTTCTCCAAGCTGGAGTCCTAACCTCTATAGCCTTTCCTCATAGAGAAATCATTCCATCACCTTTATCATTTTGGTTACCCTTCTCTGTACCTTTTCTAATTCTGCTATATTTTTTTGAGATGAGGTGGCCAGAACTGCACAAAGTATTCAAGATGAGGTTGCACCAAGGAGCGATAGAGAGGCATCATGTTATTCTCTGTTTTATTCTCCATTCCTTTCCTAATAATTCCTAGCATTCCATTTCCTTTCTTGGCTGCTGCTTCACACTGAGCAGAAGATTTCAAAGTATTATCAACAATGATGCCTAGATCTTTTTCCTGAATGGTGACTCCTAATTTGAAATTTTGCATTGTATAGCTACAGTATAATTTGGGATACTCTACCCTAAGGGCATCACTTTGCACTTGTCTACATTAAATTTCATTGGCCATATTCATTCCCAGACTCCATGTTTTGTGAGGTCCTCTTACAATTTCTCACAATTCGCTTATGATTTAACAACTTTGAATACATTGGTGTCATCAGCAAATTGGATTATCTCACTCATTCTCTCCATTTCCAGGTTATCTATGAATGTATTAAAAAGCCATGGTCCCAGACCAGATCCCTGGGGCACTCTACAATTCACCTTTTTCCTTTAGAAAATGTACCATTTAGCCCTATTCTCTGTTTTCTATCTTTTAACCAGTTCTCATTCCACAAAAGGACACTGTCCTCTATCCCATGACTTTTTAATGTTCTAAAAAGTCTTTCATGAGGGATTTGTCAAATGCTTTCTGGAAATCCAGATACACTATATCAACTCGCTCACATTTATCCACGTTTATTTATGTCTTCAGAAAATATACCAGATTAGTGAGGCAAGACTTCCCTTGGCTAAATCCATGTTGGCTTTGTCCAATTAAACTATGCTATTTAAATGTTCAGCAATTTTGTTCTTTATGATAGTTTCTACCATTTTACCTGGCACAGATATCAAACCCACTGAAGTTGAGTCTGAAGTTTCCTGGATCACCCCTTGTATAAGAACATAAGAACATAAGAACATGCCATACTGGGTCAGACCAAGGATCGATCAAGCCCAGCATCCTGTTTCCAACAGTGGCCAATCCAGGCCATAACAACCTGGCAAGTACCCAAAAACTAAGTCTATTCCATGTTACCATTGCTAGTAATAGCGGTGGTTATTATCTAAGTCAACTTAATTAATAGCAGGTAATGGACTTCTTTTCCAAGAACTTATCCAATCCTTTTTTAAACACAGCTATACTAACTGCACTAACCACATCTTCTGGAAACAAATTCCAGAGTTTAATTGTGCGTTGAGTGAAAAATAACTTTCTCCAATTAGTTTTAAATGTGCCACATGCTAACTTCATGGAGTGCCCCCTAGTCTTTCTATTATCTGAAAGAGTAAATAACCGATTCACATCTACCCGTTCTAGACCTCTCATGATTTTAAACACCTCTATCATATCCCCCCTCAGCCATCTCTTCTCCAAGCTGAAAAGTCCTAACCTCTTTAGTCTTTCCTCATAGGGGAGCTGTTCCATTCCCTTTATCATTTTGGTCGCCCTTCTCTGTACTATATCCATTGCAATTATGGGCCTCATTTTCTAAAGTATCGCAGGCCTGCGATACTTTACAAGATGAGGGGCGGGGGGCCGAAATGCGGTGCGATCGCTGCCGGTTTCGCACTCAATAGTGCCACCATAGGAGGTGTAGCTATTGGGAGCGAAGTAGGCAGTGAAAAGGCACTTACCTTTTCGCTGTATGCGCCGTCGTCGCGGAGTCAGCCCCGGTGACGCCCCGACTCCTCCTCTTCCGGGGCCGACTCCACCCCGACTCCACCCCCATCCTGGTATTGCATGCGAGCCGCTTAGAAAATGAGGCCTTATATCTTTTTTGAGATGTGGCAACCAGAATTGTACACAGTATTCAAGGTGCGGTCTCACCATGGAGTGATACAGAGACATTATGACATTTTCTGTTTTATTCACCATTCCCTGGTGCTGATGCAATAAGGTATGCTAGGGTATGCATACATGTTAGCACACGACTACGCACACATTTTTGTGTGTACACCTTTACAAATTAGTGCTTCTCTATGCAACTCCCATATTCATCAAGACATTTGCTATTACTCTGCAGTATAGTGTAGACTTAATTCTTGTTTTCTTAAATCTAGAAATGTTACTTCTAGTTAGAGATGGAGAAACGTTTCTGGGGCTTTTACCCATCATCCTGCTCTCTTCCCCCAGTTTACCCAGAATTATAAGCATCTTAATGGGGCAGGAGTTCCTGTCCTGTTAGTGATTCAATACCATTTTGAATAGAGCACTGTCAGGGCAGGAGACCCTGCTCCATGAAGATGCTTATGATTGTGGATAAACTGGGGGGCGGTCTAAATGAGTAGGAAGTTGGGGAATAGCCCAGAGGGACTGGTTTTATTTTTAGAATTGCAATGATTTTTATGATGGGGGTGGTGGGCTCCAAGGTAAGTTGCTACTGTCTTTTTTAAAACATGCAACAAAATTAAAATGATTTGTAAACAATGAAATAGAATAAACCAACTAATAAAATCAAAATGGAAAAGAAAGAAAATCCTTTCTCACCTCTACTTTCATATGATGTCTCCTAGGTATACAAATTCCATATAATAAAAGTTTTCAGGTTCATGGATTGGGAACTATGATTTATTCTCAATGGTGCGACGTTTCATAGACTGGATCTTCAGCTAATGCAAATTCTACTGTAGTTTTTAGGGCTGTGAATTCATTTTTTTGATAAATGCTGAAAATACAATTATTGAAGCCATTTTTGGTTCCTTCTGAACAGAACAAATTGAAAATGGCTGGGATAGCACCATTAGATGCTGTCCTGGGGAATCGCACGCCAGCAGCTGGCTGGCACACAGAGTTTACTTTTGTTCCGGAGGAGCAGTAAGTATAAAAAAAAAATTGGGAATAGATAGGTTTAGATTAGGGGTCAGGTAGGAGAGGAGGAGAGGAGGAAGGATAGGGTTAGGGAAGTTCCCTCCCAGTCCACTCCTTAATTGGAGTAGACTGGGTGGGAACTGGGAAAAAGGTTGATCACATCGCCGTGCATAATTGAAAAATTTCCCCCCCCCCCCCTGTGTGTGTGAAACCCGCCCACACATGTGCATGCTGATTATAAAATCAGGCGCACATGTGTGTGGATTTCCTATTTTATAACGCGCACAACATGTGCATGTTATAAAATTGGCACATCAATTTTAAAATCGACCCTTTTGTATATTATCCAAAAATTTTTATTTTCTTACTAAATATATTTAATATACCTATTAAAAATATTAAAATAAAGCATGAGTAAAATAGCACTCCAAGTTGTGTGGTTGTGCTAACATATACAAAGTTTTGGATGCTGAAGATATGAGCACAAGCGCATGAGTAATTTACATGTATTTTTATAATGGTACACCATCTTGAGTTATTCCTTACTTAATTAGTATCTTGCTATGCATTATTGCCTACTTAATATCATAAAGTAGACTGGATGACATCCTAGTAAACAAGAGAGTAGAAACTTAACTGTTGTTGATGCTATTGTAACCTTGAGATTAGAATTACAGCATTGACATGAATGCTTATTTTTCACAATATACAGCAGCAACTTGCATAATTTGACAATTTAATACAAGATGCTGCCCATTATTTTGTGACAAATTCTGTTTAATTACATTAGTTGAATGTCATTGTTCCTTTAGTAAAGAATGACTTTCAGTCATGTTAGATGGGCTATACTTCACTAACCCTGACAACAACATATTGTCTCAAGTTTACAATTGACAAGGGTTGAAATGTATGGAATTTAAAGAGGTACTCCAGGTTCATTATGCTTTCATTTCAGTATTTTGCAAAATTTTATTTTATAAAGCTGACTCATGCCATCTAGAAAAATTATCATGGATCTGGTAACTTGTAATGAATGAATAAGTCATTGAGAACAAAAAAACATACTTATTAAAATCTCTGTGGAACCATACCATTTAAAAAAAATGTCTAGAGGAACTTTCAAAACTGAAAGCAGACAAAACCATGTGGTAGTGTGGGACACATCCTAGTATGTTAAAAGAAGTCAGAAAGACTTTGGTGAATCCACTATTCAATAGATCTTTCTCGAAAGAGTGGTTCTGCAGGAATGGCGAAGAGTGCATATAGTATTTGTTTATAACAGTAGAAATAGGGAAGAAGTTGGATATTATAGATCAGTTAGTCTGACTCAGTGGTGTGAAAATTAATGGAGACGCTTCTGGATAATAGGATAAGGATGCATCTTGAATCTGGTACCTTTTAGGATCTGAGACAACAGGAGGCTGATATTTAGTGCTACTTAGCTGGATAAGTATTGATTTATCTGTCTAAGTGGCATCTGCTGAATATCCAGCTATGTTCAGCAGCTGCCATTTAGCCAGATAAGTATTTATCTAGCTAAGTAAATAGCCAGATACCTTGGGGGTGGGCAATGGGAGGATCAGGATGGGGCTACGTATCTGGTTATCTTAACCAGATAAGTGCCGATATTTGGACTTATACTGTAAGTTAGACTTGCCATAGAACAGGTCTAACTTAGCCAGATTTGACTTAACTAGCTAAGTAGCAATTTGTACACAGATATTCATCAGTATTAGCCATGCTGCTGAATATCCTATTTAAGTTAGCCAGATAAGTCTTCTCAGGCTAATTTAAATAAACATTTATTTTCCAAGGCTCTCGCAGGCTTGGGCTAACATCGGGGCGGAGTCGGTCTTGGAAGAGGAGGAGTCGGGGCTTCACTGGGGCCGACTCTGAGACAACGGCGCAGACAGCGAAAAGGTAAGGGCCTTTTCGCTGCCTATTTTGCGCCCAATAACTACACCTTCTATGGTGCAGTTATTAGGCGCAATGCCGGCAGCGATCGTACCGCGGAGGTGAGATCGCAGTCGGCTAGCGTAGGACCGACCCCCCCCCCCTTTTCGGGCCCGCCCCTCATTACCACAAAATGAGGCCCTTAATGTTGAATATTGGGCCCCAGATTTAACTACCTATTGTCTGAACATATGCATGTTAAGGTGTGAAAAAAATGTAAAATGTACATGCAATAGCTATGATTTATACGTGAAGGCAGATATAAAGTATACTTGTATACAATTTTGAAAATATTTGTGTGAGTACTTGAAATCACCAGTTCGTCCTTACCTCTTCCAGTTCACCCAGTCCATCTCCAGTTTTCCTAGAGCCTCTAGAACTTCATCCTGAACCTCTACCATTTTTTTTTTTATTTATTAAAATTTATTGATCGCCTAACACAAAAAGTCTAGGCAATTTACAACCAGCATACACAATACCATAAAAATAACAACATGACAAACAAATGTCATTAAACAGTTGAGCTGTCATTGAATTTCATTGAAACCATAATTTCAAAAATATTACATATAGACACAATCTAGGTGTTGCAAGACTGGAGATAAGTCATACATCATACCTGGCAGAAAAATACTGAACTTAGCAATGCTATTACACTTTAGAAAATACTAAAGGCACGGTGGAGTAAGAAGTCTTTCAAAAGCCTTTTAATTTTTTTTTACATTTTCCAGAGTATGTAATTCAAATGGAATGAGATTCCATAGAGATGGAGCAGCAATTGAAAACGATGTCTCTCTTGTAAAAAATAAATGTGCTTGCCGCACAGAGGGAATATCCAACAGGTTTAATTGAGATGATCTTAGACTTCTAGTTGGTTTGTAAATGCATAGTAATGCATTTGACCAATGAGAAACATCTGAATTAAGGAGTTTGAACACCATCATTATGGTTTTTAATTCAATGCATTCATGCACAGGTTACCAATTCAGCTTGCAAAGGATTGGTGAAATATGTTCAGTTTGTTTCGTATGAGAAACAAGCCGAGCGGCAGCATTAAGTAAAAGTTGAATAGGCTGCAAAATAATCTTAGGTAAACCCATAAGAAGGCTATTGCAGTAATCTATATGTGGAAACATTATTGACTGGACAACAGTGAGAAAATCATGATCAAACAATAGATGTCTTAAACCAGCAATCAATCGAAGTTTGAAAAATCCAGTTTCGATAATCGATCTAACCTGTGGCTTGAAGTAAAAAGTCGCATCCAATAGAACACCTAAGCTCTTAAGGGGCTTAGTAATAGGAAATGAAATATTGTCAATGACAATAGATTCTTGACAGCTTCCGACTCAAACCTGCAAATAGATATCTGATTTCACTTGCGCTAATCGACTAACAGGTATAAAATTCAATGAATAAGTTTGATAATTTATATATGTATATCTCTGTTGCAGCCCTTGTCGTGAGTGCCGCGACCAGGACCTTACCTTCTGGGTCGGGCTCCGGTTCGGGGGGGCGCCGCGGTGGGCACCGGGTTCCGGTCTTGATTCCGGGTGGCTGCCGCGTGGCGGCGGGATACATCTTCGGCGGCGTCTCCACAAGGGAGACGCCGTCGCTTCGCTGAATTAGCCCCTCCTCCATGGGTGTGTGCGCGCGTGAAAGGCCAGGAGTTAAAGGGCCTTTCCTGCCTTGGGCGCCCCGCCTCCCTTTCTGAAGTCAGACGCCAGCAAATACTTAAGGCTGGTGTCTGCCTCAGCTTACTGCCTTGCCACAAGTTTGATTATCATTACAGTGTGCCTCTGGAGTTCCTGCTTGTAATTGTTCCATTTGCCTGCTTCAGTTCCAGCCTTGATCCTGGTTCCTGTTCCAGTTACCTGCTTCAGTTCCAGTCTTGATACTGGTTCCTGTTCCAGTTGCCTGCTTCAGTTCCAGCCTTGATCCCGGTTCCTGTTCCAGTTGCCTGCTTCAGTTCCAGTCCTGGTTCGTGTCCGCCTTCGGTGCCAGCCTTGGTCCTGTTCCAGACTTGCATGCCTTGATCTCGGATCTTCTCATCGGATTCTCCTCTCACCTAAGTCCCAGCGGCCTGGCTCCTACGGGCTCCTCCCGGGGGAGCGTGGGCTTCCAGGGTGAAGATCCTTCTCTTCAATCCGTCCAGTATCTGCCTCCTGGCCTGTTTCGCTAGTCCGGAGAATATTTCCATCTTCTCCGCCAGGCCGGCCTCAGAGTCCACTAAACCGCTTTAACAGTTTGCAAGTTTATGGACTAGGCGGATTTGTCAGGTCTCCAGGCAATCCCTGGAATTGCCCAGCATGTGCAGCAACAGCAGCATTGCATGGATGTTCTTGCAGCGACTGTAGAGCGACTTGCTAATCGTCTGGACGCCATGCCAGATCCAGTGCCTGCTGTGCCACTGGTTTCAGTGGTAAACATTGGTTCAATTACTCAGCTACCGGCGCTATCACATTATGCTGGAGAGGCTAAGACTTGCCGAGGTTTTCTGAACCAATGTTTTATATGATTCACGCTGCTTCCTCAACAGTTTCCTACTGATGCCATAAAGGTGGCATATATTCTGTTGCTGCTTGATGGGAAGGCTCTAATTTGGGCATCTCCACTCTGGGAGTGGAATGATCCCTTGCTCAGAAATTTGTCGCAGTTCATCTCCAATTTCAAGTTAGCCTTTGATGACCCGGTTCGCTTAACCACTGCCACCTCGGAACTACTGCAATTACGCCAGGGTTCCGCTCTTTAGCAGATTATGCCATGGATTTCTGCACGCTTTCTCTTGAAGTTGGGTGGCATGATGACAGCCTCCGGGCTGTATTTATGGAGGGCTTGTCCGGGCGTATCAAGGACGAGTTGGCTGCCCGCGATTTTCCAGCGGATCTCAACGGCCTCATAGATTTGACTGGTCATATTGATCGTCGCCTCCAACAAAGGGCAAGAGAACTAAGACCCACTCAACGTACCCCGTCTCTAGCTTCTGTATTCTCCAGACCACTATCTTTGGTCCCCTCTCCAGGAGCAACACATCCTGATTCTGCTTCTGAGGAACCCATGCAGTTAGGGCGTACTCCGTTTACCGCAGAAGAGAGACAGCGCCGCCGTACTCTAGGCTTGTGCCTCTACTGCGGTCAAAAAGGCCATTTCCTCGCTCACTGTAAAGAGCGTTCTGAAAACGCCAGAACCTAGGAGGTTGTGAGGAGCTCCTCCTAGGCTGTGCTGGTACCGCTCCTCAATGTACTGTACCCATCACACTCGAATACCCAGGGGGATCGTTGGAGACCCTTGCCTTTCTGGATTCAGGAGCAGGGGGCAACTTCATCCTGGAGGATTTGGTATGCCAGTTACAGATCCCCACTCGGCCTTGGGAGGTACCGCTGCGGATTACCTCCATCCGGGGAACACTTCTTCCAGGGAGAATCTCTGCTTCCACGATACCCTTGACTTTATGCACCGGGGCAATCCACTCGGAGGAGATTGCCTTCCTTGTTCTGGAGAAGGCCGTCCACCCCGTGGTGTTAGGCCTACCATGGTTACAGAAGCACTCTCCGATTATCCAATGGGACACATTACAGATCGTGAAATGGAGCCCCTTCTGCTTCGCTAACTGCCTGAAGGTTCCGAGAGTGTCTGTTCTCCCTCTCTTGCACACCACCATTGCTCTACCTGCACCATATGCCGACTTCTCCGACGTATTTTCCAAGACGAAGGCGGAGATCCTGCCTCAACATCGGCCATTTGATTGTGCCATTGAGCTTTTACCAGGAATGACACCTCCTCGGGGAAGAGTATACCCCTTATCACTACCAGAGACTCGGGCAATGTCCGAATACATCTTGGAGAACCTGGCAAAAGGATTTATCTGACATTCAAAATCTCCAGCAGGGGCAGGCTTCTTTTTTGTAGGTAAAAAGGACGGGTCGCTAAGACCATGCATTGACTATCAGGGTCTCAATGCCATCACCAAGCAGGATCGTTATCCACTCCCACTGATTCCTAAACTCCTGGATGGATTACAGGAAGCTAGGATCTTCACAAAGTTGGACTTGCAGGGCGCATATAACCTTGTCGATATTCGACCAGGGGACGAGTGGAAGATTGCCTTTAACACCAGGGATGGGCACTATGAGTACCTCGTCATGCCTTTCAGACTATGTAATGCCCCGGCAGTATTTCAACATCTCATGAACGAGGTACTTCGTGATTTACTGAATATGTCTGTCATCATGTACCTGGATGATGTATTAATCTACTCACGGGACTTGTCTTCTCATCGCCTACATGTCCGTCAGGTATTACAGTTACTCAGAGACAACAGATTATAATCCAAGTTGGAGAAATGCTGTTTTGAGAAAGATTCTCTTCCCTTTCTGGGATACATAGTCTCCACCACCGGATTCAAGATGAATCCTGAAAAGGTAGCCACCATCAGAGACTGGCCCCGGCTGAGGGGGCTAAAGGCGGTGCAGCGTTTCCTCGGCTTCACAAATTTCTATAGACATTTCATTCCACACTATTCTCGTATCGTGGCTCCTCTCACCGCCCTAACTCGGAGAGGAGCTGACGTGGTGGATTGGCCTGATTCAGCCTGTCAGGCGTTCGAATTCCTCAAAGAGGCTTTTCTACAGGATACGTGTCTTCATCACCCTGATCTGCTTCGTCCATTTGTCGTAGAGGTGGACACATCGAACATCGCAGTGGGAGCTGTGCTTAGTCAATGCACTGACTCCGTTCAGCTCATGCCATGCTCATACTTTTCTAGGAAATTCTCTGTTGCCGAGAATAATTATAGTCTTGGGGATTAGGAATTACTAGCTATCAAGCTCGCCTTTGAGGAGTGGAGACAATGGTTGGAGGGAGCCATCCATCCCGTTACAGTATATACCGACCACAAGAACCTGGCGTTCCTGTCCCAAGCCCAACACTTAAACCCTCGACAGGCCCGCTGATCTCTATTCTTCAACTGCTTCAATTTCACACTACGCTACTGGACAGCTGCCAAGAATGTTCGAGCGGACACACTTTTGCGCTCAACGGAGCTGGAGGAAGAGCAGGACCAGCCCCAATACATCTTAGACCCTGCAAAGATCAATCTTTCCGGGACCACTGTATGTTCTCTTGGTAAGATGGGGGTTCCTCGATGGTCTCGAAAGGGGGTCTTGCTCTGGGCCCACAACTCCCTTACGGGGGGTCATGCTGGCCGCGAGAAGACTCTTGACTTGGTAAACCGCTTCTACTGGTGGCCAACCTTGGGGAAAGATATCCGCGCTTTCGTAGACTCCTGTCCCACCTGTGCGATACAGAAGCCACGGATGGGGAAGCCTTGGGGTCTACTCCAACCCTTGCCCATTCCAGTGGAACCATGGACCCACATCGCCACCGATTATGTGGTGGACCTTCCAGCCTCAGAAGGGAATACAGTCATCTGGGTAACTATAGACAGGTTCTCCGAAATGGCCCACTTTGTTCCCCTGTTCAAGTTACCGTCAGCTCTCGCACTAGCCAGCTTGTTCACTCAACATATCTTCAGGATCCACGGTCTGCCCCAGGACATTGTTTCTGATCGTGGGCCTCAGTTCACCGCCCGGTATTGGAAGGCATTATGTAAGAAGTTCAATGTGCAACTCAATCTGTCCACCGCCTTTCATCCCCAAAGCAATGTGCTGACGGAGCGCACCAACCGCTGCTTGAAGACTTTTCTTCACTCCTTCGTTAACGAAAGACAGAATAACTGGGCACAGTTATTACCATGGGCAGAGTTCTCGTATAACAACCATTCTAATGCAGCCACTGGCAGTTCACCCTTTTTCATCGTTTATGGGAAACAGTTACGACCACCTCTACCACTGCCGCTTCCTAGTGCAATTCCAGCAGTACAAGCATCCATCCAGCAGTTGCAATCTCTGTGGACGTCCATCCAAGGGAGACTCGCCAAAGCAGCCAGGGCCATGAAAAATTGGGCAGATCGTCACCGACAGCCGGCACCCATCTTCCTTCCTGGAGATCGAGTGTGGCTCAGCACAAAGAACATTCAACTCCGAATCCTGTCCCAGAAGTTGGCACCGAAATACTGTGGCCCTTTTTGTATAGCTGAGCGTGTGGGGGCCGTTTCTTACCGGCTACGCCTACCCTCCTTGAAGCGTATACATAATGTATTCCATGTCTCCTTGTTAAAACCTCTCATCCTCTCCAGGTACCATCATCAAGTTCCTGATGTGGCGGATCCTTCTGTGCCCGATGAGCCCACCTATTAAGTTCTGGAGATTCTGGATGTCCGCTTCCACCAACGACGATGGGAATATCTACTTGCCTGGGAGGGTTGTGTCCTGGAGGACAACACATGGGAACCAGCTCGTAACACTCTAGATAAGGAACTACTGCTCCAATTCCATTGCCAGCATCCCGGTAAACCTGGGCCTTCTAAGAGGGGGGCGTAAGAAGGGGGGTACTGTTGCGGCCCTGGTTGCAAGTGCCGCAACCGGGACCTTACCTTCTGTGTCGGGCTCCGGTTTGGTGGGCGCCGCGGTGGGCACCGGGTTCCGGTCTCGATTCCGGGCGGCTGCCGCGTGGTGCTGGCGGGCCGGTGGGATACATCTTTGGCGGCGTCTCCACGAGGGAGACGCCGTCGCCTCGCTGAATTAGCCCCTCCTCCCTGGGTGCGCATGCGCACGAAAGGCCGGGAGTTAAAGCCCCTCCTCCCTGGGTGTGCGCGCACGCGAAAGGCCAGGAATTAAAGGGCCTTTCCTGCCTTGGGCACCCCGCCTCCCTTTCTGATGTGAGATGCCCCGCCTCCCTTTCTGAAGTCAGACGCCGGCAAATACTTAAGGCTGGTGTCTGCCTCAGCTTACTGCCTTGCAACAAGTTTGCTTATCGTTACAGTGTGCCTCTGGAGTTCCTGCTTGTAATTGTTCCAGTTGCCTGTTTCAGTTCCAGCCTTGATCCTGGTTCCTGTTCGTTGCCTGCTTCAGTTCCAGTCTTGATCCTGGTTCCTGTTCCAGTTGCCTGCTTCAGTTCCAGTCCTGGTTCATGTCCGCCTTCAGTGCCAGCCTTGGTCCTGTTCCAGACTTGCCTGCCTTGACCTCGGATCTTCTCATCGGATTCTCCTCTCGCCTAAGTCCCCGCGGCCTGGCTCCTACGGGCTCCTCCCGGGGGAATGTGGGCTTCCAGGGTGAAGATCCTTCTCTTCAATCCGTCCAGTATCTGCCTCCCAGCCTGTTCCGCTAGTCCGGAGACTATTTCCATCTTCTCTGACAGGCCGGCCTAAGAGTCCACTAAACCGCAGTATATTTCCATGCAGAAACCCTTTGAAAATGTACTTATTATAATGTAAAATAATCAGGTGCCACCTTATAGTTGGGTAATTTGTGATGCTATTCCAAATATGACTACTGTCTGGATTTTAGGGGATTTGCAAGGGAATATTAAAAAACTTTTGATTTCCATGAGTCAAAACAATTTTTAATTAAAAAAGGGTCAATGGTTAGTACACTTTTCCTTTGGCACTCCTTAATGTTCTCAGTGCTCATTCATTTCTTATTCGTTTGACTTTTAACATGACAGGAGTTATTGAGAACCAGATCTAAAACTAATGGAGCAAGATTCATAACCAGCTGCATGGTGTCCTTTCTTGATTTCCTTTTAAATAGATAGGCTCATCTTTGCCTGAAAGCAAATATTTGTTCTTGATTTGTGAGCGAGTTCTTGTTGGGGGAGATGGTGTTTGAAGAAAGGATTAACCATCTGCTCTAGTCATGTTTGACATCTTGAATAAACTCAGAAGCATGGTCTGCAATTCCATACTGCAAATACTTAACCAGGAATTTGCCTATGTGTTGAAGCTGACGCAAAAGTAATAGCCCTTGTTTAGCTGGTGCACTAAAAACTTAGAGGAGCACTTTAACCTGAAGAATGTGATCTTCTCATGGAATTGGTAGTAAATAATGCAATAAGGAGGGAATATTCAAAGTGTAAAGTGCTTAAAAATTTGCATAAAGGCACCTAAGTAGCCTGTACTTGCATAATAGATATTTTATAAAAGTGGAAATTATGTGCCTAATTTTTGTTTCACACTAACACATTCATGTGCATTAAAAAGGGGCAGTCTAGAGGCATTCCAGGGTGGGGCCAACAATTATGAGAAAGAGATGAGAAAGAGAACTAGGATGAATTTTGAAAAATTGCATAAGAACAGTAAAAGTAGGGTTATTTGCGCCCCTCCCCCCCTTAGCTTGGATTAGGGCCTTGGTAAAATATGCTTTTATTTGACTATAAAGAAGAAAATGAGTGGTAGTACATCTCAATTGTTCCTGACATTGTGAAAAGGATAGCAGTCGACCTGAATCTTTATCCAAAAATTCCAATAAACTCCATTGCAAAGAGACATTAAGTTCATGTCTCCTTGGTAATATACTGGAAGGAAATTAGGGAATACTGATTAAGGGTAGCAAAGAAGGCACTGTAACAGCCAGTGATATACTTTTTCTAAACTGAGACCAGCCATGCCTCATTAAATTAACTAATATGGAGGGCATTAGCCTTCCCCTTAGGTCTCCATTTTCTGCTTGTAGTACATATAAGGGGCAAAGAGGAGCATACATTGCTCTTTCCAAGTAGAAGTCCACAAAATCAGACTGCTCAAACAACCAGTCTCCCAAAAAACACAAATTGGCAGCATGATTATAAAATGTATAATTTGGCACTCCCAAACCTCCCTTCAGCTTCAGCCCCATCAAAGTGCTGTATAGCAGTCTTACTCTCTTCCCTATCCAAAAAACTTTTGAAAATATTCCCTGAATACCCTGAATTTCTTTTAAATAGAGATAGATCAGAAGTACCTGTAGTAAATATAACAACTCTGGGGGCCAGGGCCATCTTTACTAATGCAATGTCAAGGGTTAAGCAACCCCAGCTCTCCAATTTTGGTTAGGATTTTGATCAATGGTCAATTAATCAACACCTTTTCTTTATTTAGAGGAGTATATTATACCGTCTCTCCTCCCCTTCTATAATTGAATATATTTTTCTGCTAATATATAAAACTGGAGGCTCTACATAGCAATGACTACACAGGAATTCCTACACGTGCTCAGTGAAAGAAACCTCTTCAGGATGCAGAAAAACTGAAACTTATAAACTGAAAGCTGCAAGCTCAACAACCACTACAACTAGGAGATGGAGGGTTTTAGTGGCTGGCAATTTTCTTCTGAGGGGCATGGTTGCTGTACATCACATTGATGATTTTTTAAATGATTTTGCAGTTAATCAAGGAAAAAAGTAAAGCAACTCCAGAGACACCCCCCTCTGAATCAGACCCTGGGGGTCTCTGGAGACCCCTGTCCCATCCTCCCACTGCTATTAGTGGTTGCTGTTCTTCCAGAAAAAGTAATATTTAAAATAAATCCCTGTCACAGGCCCCACCCTAACTCCCCAGCCTAATTCCCTTTGTTAAAAAATAAACCTCTCATTCACCCTAGTCACTCTCCTGACTTCTCTCCAGACTTACCAAATCATCCCTGGTAATCTAGTGTGGGCCCAGAATGTCCCCTCTGCTCCTGGATCCAGTGGTCACCATTTAAAAAAAATGGCACTAGCTATCCTTTGCTCCATCATGTGATGGGGATACACAATGGCACCGATAACTCCTGTCACATGATGGGGCAAAGGGCCAGCTGGCACATTTAGCCCCTGTCACATGATAGGGGCATAGGGAAGCCAGGGCAATTTTTCAAAATGGGTGTCACTGGGTCCAGGACTGGAAGGGATGCTCCAGGCCCTATCTAAACAACCAAAAATGATTTGGTAAGTCTGGGGGGTCAGGAGAGTAGGCTAAAATCGTCAGCTCCCAAGGGGGTTATTTTTTAACAAACGGGCAGGGCCTGTGACAGGGGTTTATTTTAAATAAAGTTTACATTTTCTGGAGAAACAACCATCTCCAGTAGCAGCTGGGTGTGGGACAGGGTCTCTGGAGACTTCCAGGTTGCACTTTGTTGTAGGGAACATATGTGCACTATTTGCCAATAGTGTGCATTGTTTACAAATAGTACGTACAATAAGAGAGAGACAAAATATGAAATTTCATATTTCTTTCCATCATTTAGTTAAGAAAATGACATGAAACAACATAGATAATGTTGTTTCAAGTGACAGTACATCCCTAACATATAACTGCATGTATATGCTACGTTTATTCATGAAACCCACTTGAAAATTTGTAAGTTTGTACCTGAGGCAATAGAGGATGAAGAGATTTGGCCAAGATCACAAGAAGTATCAGTGCAATGGGATTGGAACCCTGGCTTCTCTTGTTTTCAGCATTCTGCTTTAACCATTAGGTTACTCCTCTACTTATTAGAGAGGTACATTTGTTTGAAATGAATGTGCAATCCAAACTGAAAATACTCAGTTTGGTTCATTTCAATTGAAATGAATCCCTAATGGCTCAAAAAAAAAAAAAAACCCAGCTTGTTTTATGACTATATTGCTTTATGGCTGTATTACTTTCTTTTTTTTAGTACGTTTGAAGTATGGCTTACATTTTTCTTGATTAGTATATTTCTTTACAGCTATAAACAACATGGCACCACCTGACCCTGAGACTGGTGCCATTTTTAAGGTGAAACCAGTGAGGCAGGATGACTGGGATCACTCCTGTCCCTTTACCCTAAGATCAGTGCTATGGAAGGGGCAAGAAGGAGCAAGGGGCAGTGAGGGTATTTTTTTTTAAATGTAATGTTTATCTCAGTTTGGCAAGTGAACCAAACCAAATTAAACATTTGAATGAACCATATCCTAAAACCTCTTCCCCAAAATGAAAAATAAATGAAAATGTTATCCCTACTCATCATTTGTCCTCATTATAAAGCAGATAAGGACAGACAAAGTTTTAAACATGCATTATACCTTGGAGAAAAGGCAGTGAAGGTGAAATATAATAGAAACATTTAAATACCTTCAAGGAATAAATGCACAGGAGGCAGGCCTCTTCCAACAGAAAGAAGGCTCTGGAACAAGGAGTCATGGGATGAGAGTTAAAGAAGGTAGACGTTGAATACTGTGTACAATTCTCGTCGCCGCATCTCAAGAAAGATATAGTTGCACCAAAATGATAAAGGGGATGGAAAGGTGACCAAAATGATAAAGGGGATGGAATAGCTCCCCTATGAGCAAAGGCTAAAGAGGTTAGGGCTGTTCAGCTTGGAGAAGAGACGGCTGTGGGTGGAATATGATAGAGGTCTTTAAAATCATGAGAGGTCTAGAACAGGTAAATGTGAATCGGTTATTTACTCTTTCGGATAATAGAAGGACTAGGGGGCACTCCATGAAGTTTGCATGTAGCAAATTTAAAATTTATCGGAGAAAATTATTTTTCACTCAATGCACAATTAAACTCTGGAATTTGTTGCCAGGGGATGTGGATGCAATTAGTGTAACTGTGTTTAAAAAAGATTTGGATAAGGTTTT
Organism: Rhinatrema bivittatum; assembly: GCF_901001135.1. Lineage (NCBI taxonomy): Eukaryota > Metazoa > Chordata > Amphibia > Gymnophiona > Rhinatrematidae > Rhinatrema > Rhinatrema bivittatum. Next base: position 388,654,727 of record NC_042618.1, on the reverse strand, counting down.
GGAGGAGAAGTGCATTACCTGCTATTAATCAAGTTGACTTAGAAAATAGCCACTGCTATTACTAGTATCAGTAGCATGGGATATGCTTAGTTTTTGGGTACTTGCCAGGTTCTTGTAGCCTGGATTGGCCACTGTTGGACACAAGATGCTGGGCTTGATGGACCCTTGGTCTGACGCAGTATGGCAATTTCTTATGTTCTTATGAAATATTTCATTACAGAAAGGGTGATAGATTCATGGATCAGCCTCCTTGTGGAGGTAGTAAAGACAGGATCATATAAGAATTCAAGAATACATGGGACAAGCACAGGGATAGGAATGGACTATAAAACTGAGCAAGAGATGTGGATGGGAAGACTATATGGGATGTATGGTTTTTATCTGCTGTTATGTTCCCTGATACTCTGTTTCTAGTTATCATATCAGGCAATGTAGTAAAAATATAGTTCTACTTTTATTAATCCTAGAACATATTTTTATAGGAATAACTATGGTTATTGTGTTCAAAATGATGAAGTGAAGTTCGATTCTAAAAAATGTGTGTATTACATTAAAAACTGTTTGCCACTTTCACTGTAGATGGAAATAGTAAGATAAATAAAAAGCAATCTTTGGTATGATCAAGGCAGTACCATTATATTTCCATGTGAGTCAAAATAATGTGCCAATTATTTGTGTGTACCTTTATGAGACGAGTAAGAGCATCCAAGAGTGCTGTAACAATGAGTATGTTTAAGTTGTTTCCTACCATACTAGAAAAGTTCTATTGAAACAGGTAATTTAAAACACAAGTGATATCCATGCACTGATTTATGCTTGCTTATGACCTTGTCCAGTAAGAAATACTGACAGCCTGAGTTGTGGTTTTTAAACTTCAGAAAATATGACTATTATCATAATAATATATTGTCTTGCTCATTTTTTGTGACACAATATTTTTGATTGCTGTTATTGAATTGCCGGACAGTATAAATTGCTATTTTTCAACTATTTATCTCACTTGTGTATTGTAACTTTCAAAAAACTGATTTACCACAATGATGTGCATAGCAAAATCATTTAGTTTTTTTTATTTTTGATATAAATTGTCTTTTTTTTTTTCAGAAAAATGTAGAACCCATGAAAAGTATCATAACTGGGAAACAAAAGTTCTCTAACTACAGATCAGGTACAGCATGAGAAGCAGCAGTGTAAGCTTTCTGACATTAGCTGGCCAGTGCCCCAGTCCTGCTCTGGAGTGACCCATTTATAGGGATGAAAGGGTAATTCAGTCCTTTTGCTTATACACTCTTTGGCCTCTCTGCTGAAACTGTCAGTAATTTAGCAAATTTGTGCCAGAATGTAAGTGGTTTTAGTGATGCAGACATTTGCTCCCTGGAAACTGGACTAAAGCCACCAACTCATTTCATATCGGCCACCAAATGACCTTCAGATGGTTATGACTTTTTAGGGCCTATGAATTAATGGGCATTAGCAGTAACATTCATGTACAAAGTGTGTTAGTACATACTATTTGTATGCATTATTCTGACCTCTAGATCTCCAGCTGTAATATTAACATAATTAAAAATGACCCAATAAAAAAATAGTTAAGGTACCCAGTAAATACGTACTAATGCTGGGTATACTATCCAGAAATAATACCTAAGATGCTTAATATGACCTACTAATACTGCACTAACACTTGAGTGATCTTAATAGGCCATGTTAACTCAAACCTCTGGATCTCCATTCATACCTGAAAGGCAGAAAAGGACCTACTACCCAATCATTCCTACCACCTTCAAACCTACTCACCCACATCAAGTCTTCAAAATTTCCACTAGCAGAAGGGAGCCAGTTTCCTTTTTGCTGGCTATAGCGTCAAAATAAAAATGGTGACATTGATACTGCTCCATCATTTTAGTTTTAATATCATCAGAAGTTTGCAACCTCCAGTTCTCATGGACACCAATCTGGTTGGGCTTTAAGAATATCTCTAATGAATATGTATGAGATTGATTTATATGCAGTGAAGCAGTGTGCATGTAACTCTATTTCATGCACATACATTAGGGATAGCCTGAAAACCTGAATAGATTGGTATCTATGAGGATTGGAAGTTGCCTACCTCTGGGAATTATGCCAGCAGCAAGAAAACAATCGATCTGCTAGTGAAGATTTTTAAGACTGGTAGAGAAAAGAGAGGTGAGATGGTCTTAAAGCTCTTATCAGTGAATGGGGGATCCAGATGATAGCAAAATTGCTTACCTTGTAATAGGTGTTTCCCAGGACAGCAGGATGTAGTCCTCACATATGGGTGACATCATTGATGGAGCCCTACTGCGGAAAACCTTCTGTCAAAGTTTCTAGAAACTTTTGACTGGCCCTGTGAGGCCACTGAGCATGCCCAGCATGCCATGATATTCTCTGCCACAGGGGTCTCTCTTCAGTCTCATATGTAGCATTAAGCTTTAGCAAAAATAAAATAATAAAACATATCGGACCCAACTCCGCGGGGTAGCGGGTGGGTTTCGTGAGGACTACATCCTGCTGTCCTGGGATAACACATATTACAAGGTAAACAATTTTGCTTTATCCCAGGGCAAGCAGGATGCTAGTCCTCACATATGGGTGATTAGCAAGCTAGAAGCTGAGTCATTTTGTAGTGAAGCAACAGTGAAGTATTGTTGTTGAAAATGAGGCAGCCGAAGATCACAGCAGATTGGATGTAGAAGGAGTTGGGATTAAACTGGAAACAAGTTCTTTAAGACAGATTGTCCATATGCTGAATCTTGTCATCCTTGTTTGTCCAAACAGTAATGAGCTGCAAAGGTGTGAAGAGAACTCCATGTTGCTGCTTTACATATGTCAAGAATTGACACTGAACGGTAGTGTGCTACTGAGGTTGACATTGCTCTTACTGAATGCGCCTTTACTTGCCCTTGGAGAGGAAGGCCTGTTTTTCATAGCAAAACTGTATACAATCTGCTAGCCAATTGGATAGAGTATGTTTATCCACTGCTTTTCCTGGTTTGTTTGGATCATAAGATACAAAGAGTTGAGTGGATTGCCTGTGGACTGCAGTGCAGTCTAAGTAAAAGGCTAGCACACGCTTACAGTCCAAGGTATGTAAGGCTCATTCTCCTTGGTGAGAATAAAGCCTTGGAAAGAATGTAGGCAAAACTATAGATTGGTTCAAGTGGAATTCTGTAACTACTTTGGGAAGGAATTTTGGATGTGTACGGAAAACCACTCTGTCATGTAGGAATTTTGTATAGGGTGAGTACGTGGCAAGTGCTTGTAATTCACTAACCCTTCTAGCTGATGTAATGGCTATAAAGAAGATAGTCTTCCATGTTTGAAATTTAAGATCACAGGAATTCATGGGTTCAAAAGGAGAATGCATGAGTCTTGTTAAGACCAAATTCAGGTACCATTCTGTGGCAGGTGGCCGAATTGGTGGTTTAAGATGAATTAAACCTCTCATAAATCTACTGACAAGAGGATGTATAGATATTGGTGCATACCCGATCTTGTTATGGTAAGCTGAGATTGCACTTAAATGTACCCTTACAGATGATGTCTGGAGGCCAGAATCTGAAAGATGGCATTACTACAGAAGTTGTGGGGCAGGAGAAAGGGTCAATGTTCTTTTTCGTGAACCACAAAGTAAACCCTTTCCATTTTGAAGAATAATTCTTTCGTGTTGAAGGTTTATGTGAAGCTATAAGCACTTGAGATTAGCGGTGTAAATCGTGTGATCGATCATCTTAACGATCGATTTTGGCTGGGGGGGAGGGAAATCTGATCGTCGTGGGGTTTTTGTTTTTTTTTTTTTAAATCGTTAAAAATCGTAAATCGGGGGAGGGCGGGAAACCGGCACACCAAAACAACCCTAAAACCCACCCCCGAACCTTTAAAACAAATCCCCCACCCTCCCCAACCCCCACAAAAACCCCCCAAAATGTTTTTAAATTACCTGGGGTCCAGTTGGGGGGTCCTGGCGTGATCTCCAGCTCTCTGGCCATGGCTGCGTTGAGAAATGGCGCCGGTGGCCCTTTGCCCTTATCATGTGACAGGGCAAAGGTAGCGCTGGCGCCATTTTGGTTCCTGGCTCCCGACGTCACGCGTGCAGGAGATCGCTCCCGGACCCCTGCTGGACCCCCAGGGACTTTTGGCCAGCTTGGGGGGGCCTCCTGACCCCCCACAAGACTTGCCAAAAGTCCAGCGGGGGGTCCGGGAAGCGACCTCCTGCACGCGGGCCGTATTGCCAATATTCAAAATGGCGCCGGCGCTACCTTTGCCCTCACTATGTCATACGGGCGACGGTTGCCCGTATGACATAGGTAATTTAAAACATTTTGGGGGGGTTCGGGAGGGTGGGGGATTTGTTTTAAAGGTTCAGGGTGGGTTTTAGGGTTGTTTTGTTGTGCCGGTTTTCCCGTGCCCTATTTAACGATACAATACAAATGCCCCTGACGATAAATCGGGGGCATTTGTATTGTATCGTGCACTCTAATGATTTTGGACGATTTTAAAATTATCTGACAATAATTTTAATCGTTCAAAAACGATTCACATCCCTACTTGAGATACATTGGTTGAAAGATTGAGTGGTTGTAAAATCAAGCTTTCAAGATCCATGCTGTCAGGGATAGGGATTGAAGGTTGGGATGGCGCAACTGACCCTGATCCTGGGTTATGAGAGTGGAAGCTACACCCAGGCGAATTGGTTCTCTGATTGAGAGGTCTAGAAGTGTGGGAAACCATACTTGTTGAGGCCAATATGGGGCTATAAGTATCATGGATCCCTTGTCCTGTTGTAACATCACTAGAGTTTTGGTTATGAGCGGTATTGGAGGATACGCATATAGAAGGCATGAGTTCCAAGGGCGAGCAAAAGCGTCCTTGGTTAGTTGGTGATTCTGTCTGTGCAGAGCACAGAACTTGTCCACTTTGTGATTGAGTGATGCAAAGAGATCTATTGTTGGTTGTCCCCAATGTTGAAATATCCTGGTTGCTACTGAGGGATCCAGGGACCATTCGTGTGGTTGGAACTGGCGACTGAGTCGATTCACCACTACATTGTGAATGCCTGCCAGATAAGTGGCCCGGAGAAACATTGAGTGTGTCAGGGACCAGTTCCAAATCTGTGCAGCTTCTTGACAAAGGAGATACGAGCCCGTACCTCCCTGTTTGTTGATGTACCACATGGCTACTGTGTTGTCCATTTGGATCAGAACAGTCTTGTGTGAAAGGCAGTCCTTGAATGCATGCAGAGCATAACGTATAGCTCGAAGTTCCAGGAAATTGATTTGAAATGTTGCTTTGAGTTTTGTCCAAGTACCCTGGGTTTGGAGATTGTCTATGTGAGTTCCCCAACCTAAGGTGGATGCATCTGTAGTTAAAGTTATCTGTGGGACTGGTTTCTGGAAGGGAAGGCCCTTGCGCAAATTGTCCTTGTTCGCCCACCAAAGTAGAGATGAAAGTAGCTGGTGGGTTACTTGAATTGGAGAGTACAGTGGTTGAATGGCTTGGATCCATTGTGATCTTAAAGTCCATTGAGTTACCCTCATGGCTAACCTTGCCATAGGAGTGACATGAACTGTAGATGCCATGTGGCCTAACAAGGTTAGAAACTGATGAGCTGTTGCTTGTTGCTTTGAGTGAATCGAGTTTGCCAGTAGGGAAAGTGTGTCTGCCCGATCTCTGGGTAGAAAAGCTTTTGAAAGTATGGTGTTCAATTCTGCTCCTATGAATTGAAGCAGGTGAGATGGAGTGAGATGGGACTTTTGATAATTGATGAGAAAACCTATGGAGTGAAGTAGAGTAATTGTTCGATTGAGAGAAGCCAGAGCTCCTTGTTGAGATTGACTTCTGATGAGCCAGTCATCTAAATAGGGAAAGACATGGACACTTTCCTTGTGCAAGTGTGATGCTATTACTGCCAGACATTTGGTCTGGGAGCAGAGGCAAGTCCGAATGGTAGTACTCTGTACTGGAAATGTTGATGACCTACCATGAAGTGCAGATACTTGCGATGAGGAGGAAATATTGGAATGTGAGTGTAAGCGTCTTGAAGATCCAGAGAACAAAGCCAATCTCCTGTTTGAAGAAGTGGAAGCATGGTGCCCAGAGAGACCATCCTGAACTTTTCTTTCTTCAGAAATTTGTTGAGATTTCTAAGGTCTAGGATGGGACGTAGGCCTCTGGTTTTCTTTGGAATGAGGAAATAGTGGGAATAGAATCCTCTGCCCTGCTGAGTCTGGGGCACCGGCTCTACAGCCCTGGCCCTTAGAAGAGTGGATAATTCTACTTGCAATTGGATTATGTGGAGAATCTCTTGGAATTGAGAGGAAATTGAGTTGGTAATCTTGAAATATTATTGCAAGTACCCATTTGTCTGTTGTTATTTGTAACCAATGGTTGTAGAAGGAGGATACTCAGCCTCCTAACGGAAGCTGTGGATGAGGATTGGAGAGATTGCTTTGGTCTCTAGGAAAAAACTCAAAGGCCTGCAGCTGGTCCCGTCTGCGGTGGAGGTTGAGGCCTAGCCACCCTAGGTTGTCTGGATTGAGCTCTTTGGCCTAGTAGATCTGCCTCTATATGTTGGAGGGTAATAATGCCTCTGTCTATAGAAAGGTCGTCTATATTCCTTTCTGGGAGGCCGAGTCGACTGGGCAGCAGAATCCTGCGGAATTGAAAGTTGGCGCAGGGTTCTGTATGTTCTTTTAATTGTGCAACTGCATCTTGCACCTTGGAACCAAAGAGGTTATCACCCAGGCATGGTAAGTCAACCAATTTCTCATGGACTTCAGGCCTGAGGTCCGAGGCTTTTAGCCATGCCCAACATCTTGCACTTGTGCCAGAGGCCACTACTCTGGAGTCTATTTCAAATCCGTCATAAGCAGCTCAGACTTCATGCTTGTCAGCTTCAAGTCCTCTGTGAATAATTGCTTGGGCTGCTTCTTGATATTGTTGTGGTAATGATGTTGTGAAGTCTTGCATCTGTTTCCACAGATTTCTTTCATATTGAGTCATGTATAATTGATAAGATGAAATTCTGGAATTTAACATGGCTCCTTGATAACACTTTATTCCCAGAGAATCTAAGAATCTATGATCCTTTCCTGGGGGAGTGGAAGAATGCAGCCTTATCCTTTTTGACTTCTTTTGTGCAGATTCCACAACCACTGATTGGTGTGGAAGCTGCGCCTTTTGGTAGCCAGGAACAGACTGTACCAAATAAGTAGTGTTCATTCTTTTATTGACAGACGGTACTGAGCATGGGTGCTTTACAAAGTCGATGCTGTAGTCCATGAGGACTTGATGAACAGGTATGGCTACTATTTGTTTTGGAGGATCCACAAATTGGAGAACCTCCAATGTTTGTTGCCTATAATCCTCCTCCGTCACCAATGCCTGAGAGAGATCCTGTATGGGAGAATATATTTGAGAAAAGTGACTTTTAGTCAGCAAAACACTGTGAGAATATCTCACAAGGCTCCTGCTCCACGATGTCTACAGCAGCACGGAAAAACGAAGACTGAAGAGAGACCTCTGTGGCAGAGAATATCATGGCATGCTGGGCATGCTCAGTGGCCTCACAGGGTCAGTCAAAAGTTTCTAGAAACTTTGACAGAAAGTTTTCCATCAATGATGTCACCCATATGTGAGGACTAGCATCCTGCTTGTCCTGGGATAACTTATCTACCCTGCGGAAGGTTAGTTAAGAGCTCAGATATTCTTATCTATTCCAGAGTGGGGATGAGGATCTTCATGGGCTAATTAGGGGAGCTTCTGAGATTATTTTTATGTGAAAATAAACAAGGTTTTTTTAATAGTTCAGGTACCCCTACTTGAGCTCATAGTTAAAACTGGCTCAATCTGGTATGCAATAGAAATCTTATAATAGTCCCTGGACATGTGTCAGCATAATGCCTGTCTGCATGAGATTCACATAAAACTCAGTACTACAGTGATCAGATTAAAGCATTTATTGACTAAGTCATTTTAAAATTGAGCATTGATACTAGGGATGTTCAGACAAAAAATTTTGGTTTGCACTGTTTTTGGTTCAAGCACTTTTTGGGATTTTAGTCCTGAAAATCCTATTCATTTCCATAAGTTATGCATGTAAAAAGTGCATCAAATTCACTTTTTTTGTGTATAAGCTTTACTTATGCTCATAAAATTAAATTTTAGGCATGTAAAAAATGTATGCACACTAACCTCCAAAGACAAACTGAATGAATGAACATCCTTAATGAACCACTTTTAACACACGTTAGCAACTCAAGTAACTCATGTTCTGAAGTAGTTTGCACAAATTTATGTTAACATCCTTCTTATGCAAAAACTTAGTTATACCACTGGGAAGTATCGCTAACTTTCTCCATTAGTGAGCCCAATGCAAGCCTTGATAGAGGCCTACATTTATAGTGATGCCAGAAACAAAGGAGCAGGAGACACTCCCCAGATGTGTAATTAAGTTTTAATATTGCCAATGTTTAAACACAAATTACATTACTTCACCTGATGTATGCTAATCTAAATTAATTATTCATGAGCTGTTTCACATTTAATTGCATGCTAAGCATCTCATTTATATTTTGTTTCTGTTAGGCCACATTAAGTCCATGTTAAATGTTATGCACACCATTGCGCTAATTCTCACAGGTCTGTTTAGCTAATACAGGTCTTAACACACATTAAGGCCTAAATTAACCCTATAACATTTTAGTAAATAAATCGCTAAGTTATCTTTCTAATTGTGAACATGTTTAAGTAGAAGGAATTTTCAAAAACTTTAAGCTTTAATATCTTCTCCAGTATTAAGTATGCAAAACAAAATAGGGGCTAACCTAATGACTGTGTTTGTGATAACTGAGAACAGAATTATCTAAAAATAATTCCCTGGTCCTGGTGCCTTAAATTCAGTTATCAGATCAATCTAATGTTTACTTTTTGCTGCAAGGAAGAAAGTCATAAATACATTATTTCTTGCTCTTAAAAAAAAAAGTCATGAAAAAAGGTTCTGAAATGAGGAAATGGAAACATTTCATGAGTCTACATTTTGTTCTTTGATCTTAAATAGCTAAAAGAAGTGGAGTTCAAGTCCCAAGCTATTATTTCTGTTTGATGGCTACTGCCCCTTTCCAATCTCTGATCTTTCTGATCAAGGACCCCACATAAAACTGACTGGCTTGCCGCAGGGTAGAAGATATCCATTCCAGTCATGCCAGCAGAGCACAAAATGAACAAAGTAAATCTGGGTTAAAGCAGGAATCGATTAATCAGGACTAATACCACCTACATTGGATTACAAAATGGTTTCTGAAAGTGGGTCAGAATGGGTGCCAGAGGATGGAGAGGAAAAAAAAATAGTAGAACATATAAAAGGAAGATATTTATAATATCATCTTGTTAAAAATTATAAAAAGGTGAAATCTGCTGTATCGAAGACAGGGGTATTGAACTCTGTTTTCCAAATGTTTGCCACAGGCACAAAACATCAAATTTTGTTTTAAAATAAGACCACCTTTCATTTTCTATTTAAAGTCACTGAAATAGAAATACAATCTGGATAACATATGTAAACATTTTCTTTTATCTTGGCACCAAGATATAGATTTCCATGGGAACTGATAGGAAAAAATGAAAATATTATTAATAACTAAAGTAAGACCTACAGTACAGCTGTCTCATCAGCTTTGAAAATAAGAATATCAGTAAATTATCTTCTTTATATCGACTTTTTAGAATGAGGTCAACATTCAAAGCCATTTAGTCTGATAACAAACAGTGGGTAGCACGCTTCCAGCACTGATTCTCAGAATCAACGCTGGAATACTGGGAGCAGGTAAAGTTAAACCTCACTGCTGGCAGGGTTTAATATGAAGCGGGGAGGGGGGTCGGGAGGAGGGGGGGTGCACAGGGAGTTGAGGAGTGGCCCAGGACTTAAACTATGAATGAGTGGGAGGGCCTGGGGTATATGTGATATGATTTTTTATTTTAAAATCAGGAAAATGGTTGGGGGGGGGGGGGAGAGACCCAGGCCATGATAACACTTAGAAGAGTTTGTGGGGTGGGGGATGTATGGCCCAAAAGAGCCTTATCCATAATTTTGGGAGGGGGAAGGAGAGAATTGAGCCACAGACACACATATATATATATATATATATATATATATATATATATATATATACAGTATATATATGTTTTATTTTACACACTGTTACTTTTTTTTTTTACCGGTATATTTTAATTCTACAAAAGTGTATAAATATTTTAATTTACATCAAATAATACCATTACACTGCATAGTAACTATTATAATTTAACATCCATTTCTTTTACAAATGCCATTTTAGTTTCAAAAACACCTTGGCAGCTGTATAGTGATTTCTTTACATGATCCAGTATACTCTAGCACCCTTTTTAATGGAGGGGAAAGATAAGTGCCCAGCCAAGTTCATACAGTCATTTATTATACATATACATAGAATTAAAAAAAAGCCCATCCATTACGAGACCCTATGGAAAATGTTGAGGTGGTCAGTTTATAAGAAGTTATGAAATGTCGTAAAACACATGGACACTGAAAAGTGGGCAACCTGGGCTTACACACTGTTACTTAATCAAATATCTTGGAAGATATCCAGATAGGTAGCTAGTTATCCAGCCACACAACTTTAGCTGGATAACTTGTCTGATCACTGACTTACTGAATATGGACCTCAATAACTTCAAGAAAAAAACAAAACACATCTTGAGAAACAAAGGCAAGTCATATTGAAATCACATACCCTACACCACCAAAGCTGGTGCTACCTGTTTTGCTGCCCTGTGCAAACAATAACTGTGCTGCTTGCTCACCCACCCAATTGCCTCCAATACCATTGCCAAACACCTGTGGATTTTAATGGAGCTATTCATGGGCTTCCCTTTTTTCCTTTCTGTGTTTGAACATCATTTACAGGTGATACGTGGTTAGAGTAAAGAGACCAGAATTCTAGTGGGTATATCTGGAACACTTCTTCCTTGTAGTGACAATAATGGGTACATTTGTGGGGAACGGTGGCTATCTGACAGGGACTTGTGGCTGTGCCTGCATTGCTGCTACTTCCCTAGTAGGGCTTGGAATAGGCTCTGGCTGATCTTGAGGTTTTTCTGGTTCCACATGTTGTTGTCTGCGGCGAGCCTGCTGAGGCATCCAGTATGCCATGACAATTGCAATTGCCAGAAACAACATGGCTTTAGGAAGGAAGACCATGAAAATTGTAGCAATCTACTCCAAAATATATTTAAAAGTAGAGATGTGAATTGGAACCGGAATCGGTTCGGATTCCGGTTCAGATTCACATGTGGGATTTTTTCAATCGGGCCCAATCGCAGTTTTGTTTATCGGCTACGCCCCAGCCGATAAACAAAAAACCCACCCGACCCTTTAAAAGTAACCCCTTAGCTTCCCCCACCCTCCCAACCCCCCAAAAAACTTTTTACAGGTACCTGGTGGTCCAGTGGGGGTCCCGGGAGCGATCTCCCGCTCCGGGCTGTCTTCCCGCTCCCGGGTCGTCGGCTGCCACTAATCAAAATGGCGCCGATGGCCCTTTGCCCTTACCATGTGACAGGGTATCCGTGCCATTGGCTGGATCCTGTCACATGGTAGGAGCACTGGATGACCGGCGCCATCTTGTGCTCCTACCATGTGACAGGGGCTGACCAATGGCACCGATAGCCCCTGTGACATAGTAAGGGCAAAGGCTATTGGTGCCATTTTCAATACTGGCAGCCGACAGTCCGAGTGCAGGAAATCACTCCCGGACCCCCGCTGGACTTTTGGCAAGTCTTGTGGGGGTCAGGAGGGTCCCCCAAGACTTGCCAAAAGCCGTGGTGGTCCAGCGGGGTTCCGGGAGTGATCTCCTGCACTCGGGCCATTGGCTGCCAGTAATCAAAATGGCGCCGATAGCCTTTGCCCTTACTATGTCACAGGGGCTACTGGTGCCATTGGTCAGGCCCTGTCACATGGTAGGAGCACAAGATGGCGCCGGCCATCCAGTGCTCCTACCATGTGACAGGATCCGGCCAATGGCACGGATACCCTGTCACATGGTAAGGGCAAAAGGCCATCGGCGCCATTTTGATTAGTGGCAGCCGATGGCCCGGGAGCAGGAGGACGGCCCGGAGTGGGAGATCAAGGGAGATCACTCCCGGGACCCCTACTGGACCACCAGGTACCTGTGAAAAATGTTTTGGGGGGTTGGGAGGGTGGGGGAAGCTAAGGGGTTACTTTTAAAGGGTCAGGGTGGGTTTAGGGGTTATTTTTGTGTGCTGTTTTCCCCGCCCTAACCCAAAACGATAAGAGAACCCCCACGATCAATATCGTGGGGTTTTCCTATCATTTTGGGGGAGCCCCCGATTTCTGACGATTTTGAAAATATCAACGATATTTTCAATCATCCAAAGCCCGATTCACATCCCTATCTAAAAGTACATTCCTTGAATTTTGAAACCACTAAATATTTCAACCCCCAATGCAAAGCCTCAGGGCTGGCAAATATGTCTAATATACAAGGGAATTAATTATGCACCAGAAAGTTCAAATCAGTCAACAAAATCCAATTGTTAATGCAATGTAATTTATAAAAAATACTCCAAGAATAAGTGACAACCTCCCCCCCCCCCCCCCCAAGTAATATAAATCCTGTGTGGGAGACACGTCCCAATCAGAAATTTTAAATTGGGTCCCAGGATATTTTATTCCAGGGCCAATACAAGAAAATTAGATACCCTAAGTTAACTTTACAGCCTTGCACCCTACCATACAAAATTAAAAATTATGAATTTATAATAACAAATGTTACATGAAAAATAATTTTCAAGGTATAGTCTTCTATGAAAAATATCACTTACAAAAATATGTATAGGGGCAGATTTTAAAAGGTACACGTGCGGCGTACATTTGTGTGTGCAACACGGCGCGCACAAATGTTTGCCCGATTTTATAACATGTGCGCACAGCCGCGTGCATGTTATAAAACCATGGATCATCATGCGCAAAGGGGTGACCAGCTGGCTTTCCCTGTTCCCTCCGAGACCGTTACAAAATCGGAGTGGCCTTGGAGGGAACTTTCCTTTCCCCCCCACCTTCCCTTCCCTTCCCTGTCCTGCCTCCCCCAGCCTGAAACCCCCCCATACCTTTATCTCACAAGTTACGCCTGCCAGAGGCAAGCGTTTCTTGCGCGCATCGGCCAACTGCTGGCGCACGACCCCCGGCCCAGAGGCCTCTGGCCATGCCACACCCCGCCCCGCCCCAGACTGCCCCGCTACACTCCTGCCCCACCCCGGACCACCCATTTTTTCAAGCCCCGGGACTTACACACATCCAAGGGCTTTATGCGCGCTGCCGAGCCTTTTGAAAATAGGGCTTTGAAAATCTGCTCCCTACTATTTTTACATATTCTTCTATGATGCCAAGGTTAGGATCAGGGACATTTTGCTAATGAATATGTTCAAAGAGTATAGTGTGTGCTCACTGAGCAAGCTTTCGGAAAGAAATACGACGAGTGAGATAATCAAATTTGCAGATGATACAAAATTGTTCAGAGTAGTTAAATCACAAGCAGATTGTGATAAATTGCAGGATGACCTTGTGAGTGGAAAATTGGGCATCAAAATGGCAGATGAAATTTAATGTGGATAAGTGCAAGGTGATGCATATAGGGAAAAATAACCCATACTATAGTTACACAATGTTAGGTTCCATATTAGGTGCTACAACCCAAGAAAGAGATCTAGGTGTCATTGTGGATAACACATTAAAATTGTCAGCTCAGTGTGCTGCGGCAGTCAAAAAAGCAAATAGAATGTTGGGAATTTTTAGAAAGGGAATGGTGAATAAAACGGAAAATGTCATAATGCCTCTGTATCGCTCCATGGTGGGACCGCATCTTGAATACTGTGTATAATTCTGGTCGCCGCATCTCAAAAAAGATATAATTGCGATGGAGAAGGTACAGAGAAGGGCTACCAAAATGATAAGGGGAATGGAACAGCTCCCTATGAGGAAAGACTAAAGAGGTTAGGACTTTTCAGCTTGGAGAAGAGATGGCTGAGGGGGGATATGATAGAGGTGTTTGAAATCATGAGAGGTCTAGAACGGGTAGATGTGAATCGGTTATTTACTCTTTCGGATAGTAGATAGACTATGGGGCACTCCAGGAAGTTAGCATGTGGCACATTTAAAACTAATCAGAGAAAGTTCTTTTTTAATCAACGCACAATTAAACTCTGGAATTTGTTGCCAGAGGATGTGGTTAGTGTAGTTAGTATAGCTGTGTTTAAAAAGGGATTGGATACATTCTTGGAGGAGAAGTCCATTACCTGCTATTAATTAAGTTGAATTAGAAAATAACCACTGCTATTACTAGCAACGAATAACTTAGTTTTTGGGTACTTGCCAGGTTCTTATGGCCTGGATTGGCCACTGTTGGAAACAGGATGCTGGGCTTGATGGAGATTGGTCTGACCCAGTATGGCATGTTCTTATATTCTTATATTCTTATGTTCATGCATTGTTTGCTGTCACAAATGTTGCCAGGCTCAGAAGCATATTATCCCAAAAAGAAAGTCACATGTGACACACAGTTCATTGGTTTACCCTCATAGATGGGCTAATGTACACTTCCGCTGATTTAGCGTTTATAACTTTTGTGCCGAGAAATCTCTGGCTGCCCATTCATAATTCAATCACAGGGTAACCGTTTTATGAACCATGGTTGACACTGCCGCTTATGTGCTGCCGTTTGTTTAAAGCAGAACTTTCAAAAAAAGATTTTTCACAATTTTTTTAGAAACATTTTTTTCTTTTTTTCAAAAATCTCCAATTATATCCATATTCCCCGTCAAATTAAATGGTTGTACTTATCTCATTAATGTAGCAAAATTGCTGCAGTCCATTGAGTGTCTTTAACTCGCTCTGCTAATTTCTGGTTAGCCCAAGTCTATGGAGCGAACTGAGAGAGAGACAGTATGTGAAAGTGAGAGCCATATGTGTGTCTTTGTGTTTGTGTGAGAGAGCATGTGAGAGTGAGAGCCTAGGTGTATGTGTGAGATAACATGTGATATTGAGAGCCTGTGCTGAGAAAACATGTAAGAGAGAGCCTGTGTGTATGTATGAGAGAGACAGCATGTGAAAGTGAGTGTGTGTGTGTGTGTGTGTGTGTGAGAGAGAGACAGCATGTGATAGTGCGAGAGCATGCAAGAGTCTGAGTGTGTAAGAGAGAGCCTGTGTGAGAGACTGTGTGTGAGAGAGCATGTGAGAATGACAGCCTGAGTGTGTGTTTGAGGGAGGAAGTGAAGAAGACAGAGAGAGAAGAAACAGGAACAAAAAAGGAGACTGTAAAAAGGAATCAGGAAAAGCCCAAGAAATGGAACATGTAAAAAAAAGCCTAGGACTAAATGATTAGAAAAATGAGCTCAAACAACAAAGGAAAAAATAAAATTTATTTTGAATTTTTAGTGACTGGACTATATTATCTTTGGGAATGTGCATTATATATTTGTATTATTTTTTCTTTTTTTCATTATTCCACTGTTCACAGTCTAGTTTCTCTGGTTTTCCATTTTATTTTTGTCTGCATGCTTCTGTTTCTAATTTGTAGCCTCTTATTCTGTATTAGATAGGGGTCTGTTTGTGTTCTGCATGTGTAACTGAGATGTAGTATTTCTGCTGGCATGTAGTTTTTCTGTAGGGCTTTGAAGTAGTACACCTTGTTCTGTTACCCCCAGTAGGTGGTATATTAGTGTTCTAGGGCATGATATAATATTTGCATTGCTGGTGTGTCATAGATAAAGCTGCTACTGTTTGAGTCCTGAGATAGTGCTGGTATGGCAAGGGTCCAGGTGTCTTTTTTTTTTGCAAGGGTTTGTGTTGTCAATGAAGGGTTTACAGTTACTGAGATGAGTGTGGGTGTTGAAAAGGAGAATTGAGTGAGTATGCTTGTGCGTGAGAGTCTGGGGAGTGAATATATGGAATGAGAATGAGTGTGTGTGTGTATTTGTGAGACTGAGCTTGTATGTGTGAGAAAGAGTATGAGAGCGAATATGCAAGTATGTTAGTGTGTGTGTGTATGTGCTACCATTGTTTTCTCTAAAGATTAGGTTGCTAAGAGCATAAAATTGATAAGCTTTTTGCTTCAAAGAAAGTAGTGTTCATGGGGTAATGAAGCCAAAAACCTTTGCTCATGATAAAAAATATTTGTATACAACAACCCAATCCTTAGAGGGAACAATGTCTTTAAGGCTTCTTTCTCATTCTGTATACATGGGGGAAAAAAAGTATAAATCAGGCCATGTGTTTTTTTTTGTGCTTAGTGCTAAATCCTTTCAAAAAGATGGTCTCTCATATCCATAATTATATTGATGATACCAGTGTCTATATATTTTTAATTCAAGCATAAAATTCTAATTAAGCTTTTTTGTGTAACTCATCCTTACAAATTCAGTAGATGAGATAAAACAATTGGAGAGATAATTCTTTTCTATGAGACAGAGATTGAAATTGGTCCTGAAAATACAAGGTTTTCATCCGTAGACTTGAAATGATAAAGCTGGTCCACTGATGTGCAACCAATAAATTGTAATCAGAATGAATTTTGTTATGATACATTGTCACTATTTTTTTTTCAACCTATCACTTTCACTTTTCCAGATATGGTAGGTAACTACCATATGGTAGGTAACTACCATATCTGGAACAGTAGAGTGATCTTAGTTTTTCAGTTTTGCTGTTTATTTATTCAATTTACAGGTCATCTTTTCAAAACATTTCCTCAAGGAGGAATATAATGGAATAAAATAATATAACCTAAGACATGAAAAAAATAGAACAAAGTATTATGAACTATACAACATAAATACAGAGAAAATGACATCTTTTTTTACATCACTAGAACTATATAACCCTTTTTCTCAACTTTACAGTTCAAGGTTCAGTTATTTGTCTGAAACTGCATTCACTTTGCTGCTCCTCATTACATATCTTGTCTTCTCTCACTCTATATCTTTCCTTGCAAACTTCATTCATCAGGCATGTTGCTTTTATCTGTGAGTTTCTCCTCAACTGCCAACTCCTGATACCACACTTTCCACTTTGCTGCACCATATGCTTGTAATAGACTTCCTGAGTGGTTGGGGCAAAGCTCCCTTTCTGGCCATATTCCAGTCCGGTCAAAAAACTCACCTTTTTGTGGTTGCTTTTAAGTTGAAACCACTTTCCTGTAGACTCCTGTTTGACCTGTATGTTTGATGTGACCAGAATGAATGCTCAGTCAAGGAGGGACTGTCTATTATGCGCATCTGTGCAGCCCCAAATGCATGTAGAGGTGCTTTGAAAATAAGTAAAATTAGTAGATAAAGAATGTAACAAATTAAAATTTAAAAAACTGAATATATTGTAAAATAAAAGCAGAAGACTTGGATAAACTTTTCTACAAAAGAAAGATTAATGAAATAAAATAGTAACAATTTTAGGTGAGATTTATCAAACTGCAGTAAATATCGCATCTGATAGGAAAAGGGGTGTCTTTTATGATAATAGCCTATTTATTGCAATGTGTATTATCATAACGCTTCACATAGGTATTACCGCAAAGTGCATTCACTTTTTACACTTTGTGGTAATGCCTATGTAACTGCATTTCCTTACCTGCAAATTGCTCATTTTGCCACTGGGGTGGGGGAGGAGGAGAGAGAGAGAGTTTCTGGGGGTACTACCATCAGGCCGATACAGAAAAACGCGCGGGACAGCTGGCAAGCACCTGCCCTCCCGGCACGTGCACAGGCCACTCTCCTGGGTGTGCGATTCAGGAGGGTGGCCTATGCAAATTAGGTACCGAGGTAAAAGGAGGCACTAGGGACACTAGCGCATCCCTAGCGCCTCCTTTTTGTCAGAAGCGGCGTCTGTCAGCGGGTTTCATAGCCGACGCTCAATTTTTCCGGCGTCAGTTCTCAAACCCGCTGACAGCCACGGGTTCGGAAAACGGATGCCGGCATAATGGAGCGTCCGTCTTCCGACCCGCGGGCCAATTGTTTTATTTTTTAAATTTTTATTTTTTTTTTACTTTTGGGGCCTCCGACTTACTATCGCTATGATATTAAGTCAGAGGGTGTACAGGAAAGCAGTTTTTTCTGCTTTTCTGTACACTTCCCCGGTGCCGTCCGAAATTAAAGACAGCCTTTGGGCAGGCTTTAATTTCTGAAAGTAAAGGGCCGGATTTTAAAAGGGTTACGCGCATAAGTTATGTGAGTAACCCTCTTAAAAGGCCCCTGCACGCGCCAAGCCTATTTTGCATAGGCTCAGCAGTGCACGCAAGCCCCAGGACGCGCGTAAGTCCCGGGGCTTTGCAAAGGGGGCGTGTTGGGGGCGTGTTGAGGGCGTGTCGGGTGGGCGGCATGAATTTCGGGGTGGGGTGGGAGGCGTGTTGGGGGCGTGATGCCGGCCTGGGGGCGTGGTCAAGGCCTCCAGACCAGCCCCCGGGTTGGGTGATGGCGCGCCAGCAGCCCACTGGTGCGTGCAGATTTACACCTGCCTCCGGCAGGCTTAAATCTGCCAACAATGGTAGAGGAGGGGTTTAGATAGGGCCGGGGGGGTGGGTTAGGTAGGGGAAGGGAGGGGAAGGTGAGGGGAGGCAGAAGGAAAGTTCCCTCTGAGGCCGCTCTGATTTCGGAGCGGCCTCGGAGGGAACAGGCAGCGTGCGCCGGGCTCAGCGCAAGCAGGTTGCACAAATGTGCACCCCCTTGAGCGCGCTGACCCCGGATTTTATAAGATACACGCGGCTACGCATGTATCTTATAAAATCCAGCGTACTTTTTGTTCACACGTGGTGCGCGAACAAAAGTAAGCATGCGCGCTGTTTTTGAAAATGTACCCCAAAATGTGCAGCTTTGCTGCACATTTTACTTTCTGTATTACGCGGGAATAACTAATAGGGCCATCAACATGCATTTCCATGTTGCAGGCGCTATTAGTTTCGGGGAGGGGGGTTGGCCGCGCGTTTTCAACACGCTATTACCCCCTACTGTATAAGGGGTGAAGCTAGCGTGTCGAAAATGCTTGTCCATACCCGGGCTAACAGTGCGCTCCACCTGATAGTAAGCAGCTATTTATGCTACTATAGGAGGCCCACATAATAACTCGAGGTGAGGTTTCGGTAGTAATGTAGGGGTTAGAGGCCACTTTTACATGCAGAGTGAGACATACGAACAGAACAGTATACTCTTGTGAAGATATGATGTCCTTTGGAGTGAGGAAACTCACACAAAGATGACATTTGTACAATGTTCTCTCAGCCTAGCTTGATGGACTCTCTACCTGGTAGGGATGTGCATAGGGACGCCATATGTTGCATTAGTGATTCAGATTCATCGGGGAGCAGTTACTTTGCATTCGGCCGTATGGCGCCCCGATGCGTTAATACGGCGATTTCTATTTGTGTCCCAGCTAAAATTCAAATTAACTACAACCCCCCACCCTCCTGACCCCCCCAAGACTTACCAAAACTCCCTGGTGGTCCAGCGGGGGGTCCGGGAGCCATCCCTGCACTCACACCCTCGGTGCCAGTTTCATCATGGCGCCGATAGCCTTTGCCCATACTATGTCACAGGGGCTACCGGTGCCATTGGTCAGCCCCTGTTACATGGTAGGAGCACAAGATGGCGCCGATGGCCATGTGACAGGGGCTGACCAATGGCACCGGTAGCCCCTGTGACAAAGGCTATCGGCGCCATGATGAAATCGGCACCGAGTGTGTGTGTGCAGGGGATGGTTCCCGGACCCTCCGCTGGACCACCAGGGAGTTTTGATAAGTCTTCGGGGGGTTCAGGAGGGTGGGGGGTTTGTTTAAATTTTTATTTAGGTGGCCGTATAATTCGGCGAAGATTCGTGTATTCGTGGGGAATCGCGATACGTTTCGCTTCCCCACGAATTCTACGAATAGTCCAATATCTGTTGCGGATCGCCAATACGGCGAAAACGAATGCACACCCCTACTACCTGTGTAAACACATGCTAGGTTGAGAGAGAATTATACAAATCTCACCTTTATAAGAACATAAGAACATAAGAATATACCATGCTGGGTCAGACCAAGGGTCCATCAAGCCAGCATCCTGTTTCCAACAGTGGCCAATCCAGGCCATAAGAACCTGGCAAGTACCCAAAAACTAAGTCTATTCCATGTTACCATTGCTAATAATAGCTTTGGTTATTATATAAGTCAATTTAATTAATAGCAGGTAATGGACTTCTCGTCCAAGAACCTATCCAATCCTTTTTTAAACACAGCTATACTAACTGCACTAACCACATCCTCTGGCATGTACGCCAGATTGTATAATTGTATAATGTGGCGTACTGCTTCACATGCTAACTAGCATGACACTATATGCCTATGTATGAGGTCATTTAAATGAGTTTAAAAAAACTCCGTTCCACCTTGGGTGTTGATATACAGTTGTAAATCTTATGGGCATATTGCATGACATTGTACAGCTTAATACAATTGAAAAAGGTGTAGTTATTTTTGGCATTAAAACTGTGCGATATCATATGATATGGCTTTGTGAAGCTAGCCCACTTTTACAGAATTCCCAGCCCCCCAATCCCTCTCCTTTTACAAATTTGCATCACACCATGCATTATGCTGCTTTCCACATGCATTAAGGCATTTTTTGAATGTGAAAATGCCTTAATGCATGCAAAAACACCTTAACGCGATTTGATTAATGACCCTGTTAATTAGTTATTCCTTAAAAACAGAATAAAAAGCCAAGTTTTAGCCAAAAGTCTAAATTTCTAATAGTTAAATACATTTTGCTCTTGGTACACAATATGAAAACTAGAAAGTTTTAGGAAAGTGAAATGGACTTTGCTTAGTTTCCTTAATGAAAACAGAAAACGTATTGTGTACCTAGAAATAAAGGTCAACAAACTTATTGAAGATGATACCATTTTTATTGGACTAAATACATTTCTAGCAAATGTATTGTTAGTTCAAAAAAGAAATAAACAATATTACCAGCAACATGGTTGATGATCTTCATTTCTTTGTATGTAAGTGGACTAACGATAATCTCTTTACACATAATATACAGAATGTTAGCATACAAGAAGTGCCATCTGATTGTCTACTCATAGAAACATAGAGATGACAGAAGAAAAAAAACAAAATGGTGCATCTAGTCTGCCCAGCAAGCTTCTTATAGTAGTATCTGCCCAGCTAAGCAGGTTACCCCAAGTTTCTCTTAAAGGTAGCAACTGTTGCTTCATGCAGTTATCCCCAAATTTTATGAGAACCCATAAAAATTTCCTGCAAGCAACATTTTTACTGGGTGAAGAGCCTTTTTGAAAATTCAGACAGAGCAGCTTGACATGCTTTGCCTATGGATTTGGCCATAGAAGCAGGACTGTATTTTTTCCCTTATGTCTGCACAACAATTCCCCAAATCTTAAAAGTCGGGGCCCTCGGTTCCCGTCTGAATCCAATTCCCCTTTTCACCTTGCTGTTCAAGCAGAGAGCAATGTTGTAGTTGCATCAAAGGTATCAGGGCTTATTGAATAAGGGTAGTAACAGCCGCAGCAGCAATTTACTCCCATATTTAAAAGTTCCCTGGACCATAAATGTCAGGCCCTCGTTAGTTGATGCCTGAACCCAAATCCTCTTTCCCCCTTGCCATTGAAGCAGAAAGCAATGTTGGAGTTACATCAACAGTATCAAGGCTTATTGGTTAGGGGTAGTAACCGCTGCATCAGCAAGTTACTCTCATGTACTCTTTTCTTAATTTACATTCTCTTGCCTTCAGGGATCCACAGGGGCGGATTTTAAGAGCCCTGCTCGCGTAAATCCGGGCGGATTTACGCGAGCAGGGCCCTGCGCGCCGGTAAGCCTATTTTACATAGGCCTACCGGCGCGCGCAGAGCCCCGGGACTCGCGTAAGTCCCGGGGTTTTCGGAGGGGGGCGTGTCGGGGGGCGGGCCCGGTCGTCGCGGCGTTTCGGGGGCGTGTCGGCAGCGTTTTGGGGGCGGGTACAGGGGGCGTGGCTACGGCCCGGGCGGTCCGGGGGCGTGGCCGCGCCCTCCGTACCCACCCCCAGGTCGCGGCCCGGCGCGCAGGAGGCCCGCTGGCGCGCGGGGATTTACGTCTCCCTCCGGGAGGCGTAAATCCCCCGACAAAGGTAAGGGGGGGGTTTAGACAGGGCCGGGCGGGTGGGTTAGGTAGGGGAAGGGAGGGGAAGGTGAGGGGAGGGCAAAGGAAAGTTCCCTCCGAGGCCGCTCCGATTTCGGAGCGGCCTTGGAGGGAACGGGGTAGGCAGCGCGGCTCGGCGCGCGCCGACTATACAAAATCAATAGCCTTGCGCGCGCCGATCCAGGGATTTTAGGGGTAGATTTTAAAAGAAGCGCGATCAGCCTACTTTTGCTTGCGCATCAGACTCAAGCAAAAGTACGCTGGATTTTAGTAGATACGCGCGGAGCCGCGCGTATCCACTAAAATCCTGGATCGGCGCGCGCAAGGCTATCGATTTTGTATAGCCTGCGCGCGCCGAGCCGCGCTGCCTCCCCCCGTTCCCTCCAAGGCCGCTCCGAAATCGGAGCGGCCTCGGAGGGAACTTTCCTTTGCCCTCCCCTCACCTTACCCTCCCTTCCCCTACCTAACCCACCCACCCGGCCCTGTCTACAACCCCCCCTTACCTTTGTCGGGGGATTTACGCCTCCCGGAGGGAGACGTAAATCCCCGCGCGCCAGCGGGCCTGCTGCGCGCCGGGCCGCGACCTGGGGGCGGGTACGGAGGGTGCGGCCACGCCCCCGGACCGCCCCGGGCCGTAGCCACGCCCCCGTACCCACCCCCAAAACGCTGCCGACACGCCCCCGAAACGCCGCGACGACCGGGCCCGCCCCCCGACACGCCCCCCTCCGAAAACCCCGGGACGTACGCGAGTCCCGGGGTCTGCGCGCGCCGGTAGGCCTATGTAAAATAGGCTTACCGGCGCGCAGGGCCCTGCTCGCGTAAATCCGCCCGGTTTTGGGCGGATTTACGCGCGCAGGGCTCTGAAAATCCGCCCCTTAGTGGATACGCGCGGCTCCGCGCGTATCTACTAAAATCCAGCGTACTTTTGCTTGAGTCTGATGCGCAAGCAAAAGTAGGCTGATCGCGCTTCTTTTAAAATCTACCCCACAGTGTTTATCCCATTTTCCTTTGAATTCTTTCACATTTTTGTCTTCACCACCTCCTCCGGAAGAGCATTCCAGGTATCCACCACCCTCTCCGTGAAGAAATATTTTCTGACATTGGTTCTGAGCTGTCCTCCCTGGAATTTCATTTTGTGACCCCGAGTTTTTCTTATTTCCTTCCAACGGCAAAGGTTTGACATTTGTACATCATTAAAACCTTTCAGGTATCTAAGGTCTGTTTCATATCTCCCCTGATCCTTCTCTCTTCTACATAGTCAGATCCTTCAACCTCTCTTCATAAGTCTTCCAATACTACCCCCACACAATTTTGGTCGCCCTTTCTCTGGACTGCCTCCATTCTATCTCTAACCCTTTGAGATAGCAGCTCCAGAACTGAACATAGTACACAAGGTGAGGCCTCATCAAGGATATGTACAAGGGCAGTATCACCTCCTTTTTCTTACTGATAATTTCTCTCTCTCTATGCATCCCAGCATTTTTCTGGCTTTAGCTATTCCTTGTCACATTGCTTCGTCATCTTCAAATCTCGAGACTCTATCACCCCAATATCCTTCTCTTCATCTGTGCACATCAGTCTTTCACCCCATCACATATTGCTCCTTTGGATTACTGCATTCCAGATGTATGACTCTGCACTTCTTGGCATTGAATCCCAGCTGCCAAATCTTCGACAACTCTTCAAGCTTTCATAAACCACTTTTTATTCTCTCTGCTCCTTCAGGCATATCCACTCTGCTGCAGATCTTAGTATCATCTGCAAATAGACAAACTTTACCTTCTATCCCTTTCATAATGTCGCTCACAAAAATATTGAATAGAAGTGGACCCACTTAACACTGTTCTTTCTTCAGAGTAGGTTCCATTTACCATTTCTTGCTGTCTCCTCTCAGTCAACCAGTTTGTAATCCCTGCCACCACCTAGGCGCTTACTCCCAAGCTTCTCATTTTATTTACAAGTCTCCTATGTGGGACTGATTCAAAAGCTTTGCTGAGATCCAAGTAGATGACATTGAGCACTCTATCTCAATTCATTTCTCTAGTCATTCAATCAAAAAAAAAATCAATCAGATTTGTCTGACAGGACCTTTCCCTGGTGAATCCATGTTGCCTCAGGTCTAGCAACTTCCCAGCTTGTAGATAGTTCAGTATCCTTTCTTTCAGCAGTGTCTCCATTAATTTTCCTACCACCGAGGTGAGGCTAAACAGCCTGTAGTTTCCAGCCTCCTCTCTGCTAACACTCACATGAAGCAGGACTACAACCGCTCTTCTCCAATATCATGGCACCACTCCCTTTATTTTTCAGCCACCTCCTTTGAGAACCAAATCAGTTTCTTTTTCCTTGTACTTTTGCTTCCTTTCCTAACATATAGATTTGTTGCCTTAGTAATAGTTCCTTTTAATTTGACCCACTGTTGTTCCACCTCGCTCCTTGTCTTCTAGTTCTTTCTCCAGGTACATCCACATTTTGTTGAAGTCTGTATTTTGAAATTCAAAACTTGGGTGTTCATGTGACTTTTCTATATCTTATTTGCAATATCAAATCATACTGTCTGATGATCACTTGTGCTCAGGTGGGCACCTGTCAGGACATTAGAGATATTAACTCCATTTGTGAGCACTAGGTTGAGAAAAGTCACATGAACACCCTCCCTCGTGGGTTCCATCATAATTTGTTTGAGCAGAGACCTTTGGAGGGCATACACTATCTCTCTACTTTTTGTAGATTCCACAGAAGGATACTCCAGTCTGCATCTGGCAGATTAAAATCTCTAACAAGCAACTCTTCTCCCTTCTTCCTTATTTTATAGATGACTTTGATCAGATCTCTATCCAGCTCTTCTGTCTGAATCGTAGGCCTGTAGACCACACTGAAGCAAATGGAAGAAATAAATATCATCCTTTTTTAGGATAGCCCACAATGCTTCTTCTCTACCCTACATTCCTTGCATTTCAATTGTTTGGATATTGTTTCTAACATAAAGCGTTACTCCTCCCCCTTTCCTGACCTCTCTGTTCTTCCTTAATAAGTTATAACTTGGGATGGTTGTATCCCAGATAGGTGACTCCATGAACCATGTCTCTGTAACAACAACGATATCCAAGTCCGCCTCCACCATTAGAGCCTGCAGGTCTGGGATTATATTCCCTGGACTACGAGCATTTGTGCTCTTAGTTTTCCAGCTTCTCTCCTTCAGTTTACTGCTCTTCTTGAACATCTTTTCTGCCTTATTCAGCTGATTTTTGTTAATTTCTTCACCTAATTTTTGGAGATGTTGGGGGTGACATTCCAATTTTCTTCTGCCACCCCCATCATCTAGTTTAAATGCCTTATGGCATATGATTTGACTATTTTACTTAGGATCCTTTTTCCTGCCACAGACAGATGTAAGCCATCTTTTACATAGAGCCTTTTACTGCTCCATACATGGCCCCAGCCTCCAATATATCCAAAACTTTCTTCCTTACACCAGGTTTTCAGCCATGCATTGAATATTTATGTGGCTTAGTCTCTCCTACCCATTTTCATGAACAGGTAAAACTTCTAAAAAAGACAATAGTTTTTGCCATGTGCCTAATCTGCTTCCCCAGAGTCTGGAAATATCTGTACTGCTTGGATGCTGTTTCTAACACGGTAGATGGTTCCCAGATGGTTAATAATATTAACTTCAGAGTCCTTATTTTCTTCATTGATTGCATTGACTACTTGATTTACATTTCTTCCAGCTGAGGATCAGGGAAGGCATTTATCTATAGTCTTCTCTTTGAAAAGAATTCCAAAATTAATGCCTCTGGTGACTGAGTCTCTTAATACCCTTCCATCATAGTTGCCTAACAACGGCAGAAGCGTCCCCAGAAGCACCAGTTCCAGATCGCAGTAGGAGGCTACTGTGATCCTAGAGACCAACTTGAAAGAAAGGAATGGGGTGTAGGGAAGAAGGGAAAGGGTTGGGGTGGGTGAGGGCAAGGGCGGGGTAAATCTGGAGGTCACGATTTTGCAATTTTAGATTAATATAGGAAATTCTGAGTAGGGGTGGGGGAGGAGCAGAGGGAATCCCAGCGCTAAAAATTTCAGTTTTTACATTGAATGGCCTGTTTTGAGGGGGGTGACTAGTTACACCCCATAAGGGCCTTGGCAACTCAGGTGGTGGGAGGGAGGTGAGGATCAGGCTGCAAATTTTTTTTTTTTTTTTTAAGGAAACAAAACTTAGCCAGATATATTCTTTTTTAAATATAACCAGTTAAGTCCAAAGTTATATGGTTAACTATAGCCAAATAACTTTATACATAACCAGTGATATTCAAAAAGAATATCCTGTTATGTTTAAAGTTATCCGGCCATGGTTAGTCGGATAACTTTAAGCAAGTTATTTGGCAGCCGGATAACTTGTCCACTAAAGTTCTACTGAATATGAACCCTTATAATTTTAGCTTACATGGCGTTGTCGGGATCTTGTCAGATCACATGTATATTTAATGAGGGCTTTTTTTTTTTTATTATTATTCCACCCTTTTAGCACTGCTAACAAACAGTAACTAATAATCCACAGTTTCTGCCCTTCAGTGCTTCAATCTAAGCCGTCCCCTCAAAGGCACACCAACAATGCAAATATACAAAACTTTTTTTGCTAAATTTCAGAGATATAAGACAGTAATTTATACTTAGTTTTGAGAGCCCTTCTGGGCTGAAAAGATATAGGCATTAGCCCCTTCTATTCACAAGACTATCTGGCTGTTATTGATTAGGATCAACCCCACCCCAAGAGTTTGGTGGGTAGGTTGAACATTTTCATAAAAGCCTTTCATGGTTTAGTTTTCCTTCTTCACTTTTGTCACCCATTTAAACAATATAGGGAGTTGCTACTAGTAATACATTTCTTTAGTCCTCACACTAGTTTTGATTACTACCTGGCTTATATTTCATGGATAGGAGGTAAAGTATTCTTTACCTTGCTGATTCTGAAAATCTATATTGTTGACTTTTGCCATTCACTCTAGGGATCCTTTTACCCAAGCAACAGATGCCATACTAGTAGACAAATAAAATTTGCAATATTTCTATTCTTAAATAACTAAACAACAGGGCTCTAATTAAAAACACATATAAATCCAATATTTAACTTTAAATTATAACTAGATAACAACTGTGCAAGACTCAGCAAGCAATGAGGTTCTAAAATAGACCAGACTTGATATTCTGTGCTTTAGCATCCCCAAAGTTAATCTGCTTGCCACATCTGTGTTTTGTCTTCTATGGCAGTGCATTTGTTTCAAACAAATGCCCCAAGTGCAGGGCCTCCCTAGGCCAAACATCAGGCCTAGCGCTGAGGTCTCCTGGTGAAAGACTGCTAAAGTTAAATTAACCGCTCAAATGAACCAATTATTTTAATATATTGGAATATTTTTTATGTGTTGAGGGCTATTTTCAGTTCCCCTCAAAGCTTTGTACCCATTGGCATGCAAGTAGATTTTCAAAGGGAAACTCCCAGAGCTTTTTCTGTTTGAAAATCTGACAGCAACCGGTGTTTCATGAATTTCCTTTCCCCCACATACTTTGCACGTGCAAAGGATACAGGCTAAACAATGTGTTGAATGTACACATGAAGTGCCTTTGCATAGTTCATCCACCCTAACCCCCAGCCCTTCCTCTTTTCCCAACGAGGAAAAAGTTACCTTTGTTGGATGAATTCTTATTTACCAATAATATAAAAAAAAAAAAAATTTTGGGGGGGGGATGTCAGCATAAATGTATTGATTGTCATCCATTTCTTAATCTTTTTTAAACAGTTGTTTACCTCATTAGATTGTGACTTTACTTCATCTCCAAGAGCTATGTACAAATGAACATCATTGGCTAAGAATTTTTTTAGTTTTGTTTTTTTTTAAATGCAAAAATAACTTTAAAACGTCCATATATGGATCACTTAACTTTCAATAGCTCAGTGGTTCCCATACCACTAGTATCATTCTAGATGGTTGGTCTTCTCTGCACCCTTCCATGAGCCTTTTCCGTGAGCCTATTTTTGTTTTCATTCTCATTCTCCCTCCCTCTCAATCTCCCTCCCTCCCTCCCTCCCTAAGAGAGGCTGGGAGACTGGAGGGAGATTGAGAATGAAAAGGAAAACGAAAATAGGCTCAAGGACATCTCACTTATTGCCACCAGTGACTGATGATTATATATAAGGCAAACTCTGCAGTATAAAATTACATTGATGATGCCTAGTATGATGGTCACTTTTCATAAATAATAATTTTGTTGCAATATTCAGCATCATTGGAAGTGTGAAATTTTGGATAGAGGCTGGTATTTTTGTAAGTTATCGAGTTAACTTCCTATCCACAAAAAAGGTTGTTGGCACTCTCTAGTTGCATCGTAGTTGAACCCAATAATATAACCATAAATTGGGAAGGGTCATGCCGCTCTGAGTCTTTGGCATCCACAGTGTACTAATTTAGATCCTAGGTAGTCTGTGCTGTCATATAAATTTAGTGATGGAACTATATAAATCCAAAAAAATCACTGTCTGGTATATTGCAGAGGACGTCCTAATAATGAACCTAAGAAAGAAATCTAGGCGTCATAGTGGATAACACATTGAAACACATTGAAACACACAGATTACATCAGTTCAGTGTGCTGTGGCAGTCACAAAAAGCAAACAGAATGCTGGGAATTATTAGAAAGGGAATGGTGAATAAAACGGAAAATGTCATAATGCCTCTGTATCGCTCCATGGTGAGACCGCATCTTGAATACTGTGTACAATTCTGGTCTTCGCATCTCAAAAAAGATATAGTTGCGATGGAGAAGGTACAGAGAAGGGCATCCAAAATGATAAAGGGAATGGAACAGCTCCCCTATGAGGAAAGACTAAAGAGGTTAGGACTTTTCAGCTTGGAGAAAAGACGGCTGAGGGGGGATATGATAGAGGTGTTTAAAATCATGAGAGGTCTTGAACGAGTAGATGTGACTCGGTTATTTACACTTTCAAATAATACAAGGACTAGGGGGCACTCCATGAAGTTAGCATGTGGCACATTTAAAACTAACCAGAGAAAGTTCTTTTTCACTCAATGCACAATTAAACTCTGGAATTTGTTGCCAGAGGATGTGGTTAGTGCAGTAACTGTAGCTGGGTTCAAAAAAGGTTTGGATAAGTTCTTGGAGGAGAAGTCCATTAATGGCTATTAATCAAATTTACTTAGGGAATACCCACCGCTATTAATTGCATCAGTAGCATAGGATCTTCTTAGTGTTTGGGTAATTGCCAAGTTCTTGTGGCCTGGTTTGGCCACTGTTGGAAACAGGATGCTGGGCTTGATGGATACTTGGTCTGACCTAGTATGGCATGTTCTTATGTTCTTAAGCCTTAACTGTAACACTTTGGCAAAGACAGATATGTCATTATTTATTTTTTATTAGGAACTGTACTCTAAGGCATCTTTCTTGTCTTTGTATACGAGAGAATTATTAGCTTCAGTCATATCCCCCAGTCCACACCCCTCACTGCCTGAATATGGGAAGTAAAAAAGGGGCAATTTCAAGCAGATACTTTTAAAAATATCTATATCAAACCCATTGGGGCCTGGGCATTTTCCACCTGGCAGAACCTTAACAGCAGTCTGTATTTCAAATAATGAAATGGCACAGTCATCTGCTCCTTCTGCATCTCAAAGAGCTGGAGCAGATGCAGTGGAGCCAAAATATACTTGGATTTTGTTATTTATTTATTAAAATATATTATAATCCGTCATTAAGTTTTTTACCATCACAACGGTTTACAGGAAGGCACATAAAGTATATAACCAAGTTAACGTTTCATAAAAGTGCCAAAAATGAAAAAAGATTCAGTAACAAAGTGTTTTCAAATATATAATTATATGAATAGTTAGTTTGACTTGTCCTTTTGAAACCTGTATCATATTCTAACTTACAGAGTTATAAGTGAGAGAAAAAAATATAATAACTAATCATATCGTAAATCTAAGTGCTGAGTTTGTGGTGCTTGCCTTTATTTACTTTCTCCATTCTCTTTGTAAAAGGCCTGTTTAAAGAGCTGTGTTAATGTCTACTATATCTGTCTCAGGTAGTAATAAGTGAAGTTGTATACCTTAGGGTGTTGAAATCTTCAAAAGTCCTTGAGCTAAAATGTGTCAATCAATATTTTAGCAGCGGAGAAGCCAGGAGAGCCAGTCCTAGCTGTGAGGTCTTGTAAAGAAGAGGATTGGGTCAAACATTCCAGTCTCCTCCAATACAAAGCTGATTAAACCCAAAGAGCACCATTTTGTCTGTGAGCAACTTGTAAAATTCTGTCTGGTCACAGTTAAGACCATAAAGAATAATAAGTGTTAAGTTAACAGTAGGGATGTGAATTGTTTTAGGACGATTAAAATTATCGTCTGATAATTTTAATATCGTCTTAAACCGTTATGGAACACAATACAATAGAGATTCTAACGATTTATCATTATAAATCGTTAGAATCGTGAGCCGGCACACTAAAACCCCCTAAAACCCACCCCCGACCCTTTAAATTAAATCCCCCACCCTCCCGAACCCCCCCCCCCAATGACTTAAATAACCTGCGGGTCCAGCGGCGGTCCGGAACGGCAGCGGTCCGGAACGGGCTCCTGCTACTGAATCTTGTTGTCTTCAGCCGGCGCCATTTTCCAAAATGGCGCCGAAAAATGGCGGCGGCCATAGACGAACACGATTGGACGGCAGGAGGTCCTTCCGGACCCCCGCTGGACTTTTGGCAAGTCTTGTGGGGGTCAGGAGGCCCCCCCAAGCTGGCCAAAAGTTCCTGGAGGTCCAGCGGGGGTCAGGGAGCGATTTCCCGCCGCGAATCGTTTTCGTACGGAAAAATGGCGCCGGCAGGAGATCGACTGCAGGAGGTCGTTCAGCGAGGGTTCCGGCGCCTCGCTGAACGACCTCCTGCAGTCGATCTCCTGCCGGCGCCATTTTCCGTACGAAAACGATTTGCGGCGGGAAATCGCTCCCTGACCCCCGCTGGACCTCCAGGAACTTTTGGCCAGCTTGGGGGGGGCCTCCTGACCCCCACAAGACTTGCCAAAAGTCCAGCGGGGGTCCGGAAGGACCTCCTGCCGTCCAATCGTGTTCGTCTATGGCCGCCGCCATTTTTCGGCGCCATTTTGGAAAATGGCGCCGGCTGAAGACAACAAGATTCAGTAGCAGGAGCCCGTTCCGGACCGCTGCCGATCCGGACCGCCGCTGGACCCGCAGGTTATTTAAGTCATTTGGGGGGGGGGGTTCGGGGGGGGGGGGGGATTTAATTTAAAGGGTCGGGGGTGGGTTTTAGGGGGTTTTAATGTGCCGGTTTTGCGATTTTACGTTTTTTTTGATTTTTCACGATTTTTCACGATATTTTACCCCCCCAAACGGCAACAATACGATTCCCTCCCCCTCCCAGCCAAAATCGATCGTTAAGACGATCGAGGACACGATTCACATCCCTAGTTAACAGTGTATAAAGAACAATCAAGGATTACATATCTGACATCTGTGTCCACCAGTGTGCAACTGAGCAATGGACTATCAAGAGTAAGGTTATATCAATTAAGACACATAGCCCTCAACTTTGTGAATTATAAGGAGAATTATATACCTGTGCAGCCCAACCAGTTTTCAACTTCCTGTGATCAGTCTTTGTGAGATGGGTTTCCTTCAATAAAATTATCTGAACTGTATTGGGGTGTGCAAGTTGGGACACAATATTCACTTAGGAACCCTTGAAAGTAATAACATCATTATGAAGAAGATGATGCGGTGTAATAGCATTTCATACCTGAAGCTGCAAATCATGTATATGGAAAGTTGGAGAACTAATGGAAAATATTTATAGAAAATAATGCAACACAGTGCCTTATTGCCTAATATACCAATTACCCTGATAACCCTCTAATCTAACAACAACCCCCGAACTACCATAATTAACACCCACAACCCCTAAAACTAAGATCCCCAAATATCCCCTCCTCTACTCCAACATCCCCCCCCCCTGTACTCTCAGATGCCCCTCAAACCTATAAGACCTGTACCATCTCAGGTAGGATGACCATCGGAACCCAAGAGGTGGGTCAAAATTCACTAACCTTCTGAAAAAGAACTCCCCCCCCCCCAGACCCCTCTTTGTCTCTAATCTCTCCACTTATAAAAATACAAACACATACCAAATCCTTCAAATCTTCCTACAACCCTTCCCTCCTACTCCTTACCCATCCACCCCCAAATCTTACCCAGTACAAAAAACAAAATATATGTATCCAGTACAGAAATAAACTCATAATTAAAACAAATTAAAAAAGGCAATACAAGGAATAGGATTCCAGAAACAGGAAAGTCCTGAAGTAAGCAGGACCATAAAACATTTGTCGATCCCAGGCAGACAAACTAGTGAAAATAGCAGACTTTTCTTAAGTGATCTAAAAGGGTTCAAGCTGGTGAGAGGAATAGTAGATGACAATAATTATTATTTCACAAAAAACCCTAACAAACTCAGTGTAAAGTCTGAAGCCCTGACAAATATTAGGGATGTGAATCGTTTTTTGATGATTTAAAAAAATTGTCGATATTTTTTAAATCGTCAACAATCGTTAGAGTGCGCGATACAATACAAATTCCCCCGATTTATCGTCAAAAATCGTTAAATCGGGCACGGGAATTATTTGGGGGGAGGGCAGGAAAACCGGCACACCAAAACAACCCCTAAACCCATCCCGACCCTTTAAAACCAATCCCTTACACCCCCCCCCCAAAATGTTAAATTACCTGGTGGTCCAGTGGGGGGGGTGGGGGTCCCGGCGTGATCTCCCGCTCTCGGGCCATCGGCGCCATTTTGGCAGCCACTAATATAAATGGCGCCGATGGCCCGATAAAAAAAAACTCCACCCGACCCTTTAAACCAACCCCCTTAGCCTCCCCCACCCTCCCGAACCCCCCCAAAACCTTTTAAAATTACCTGGTGGTCCGGGGGGGGGGGGGGGTGCAGGGAGCAATCTCCCGCTCTTGGGCCATCGGCTGCCACTCATAAAGATGGCGCCGATGGCCCTTTGCCCTTACCATGTCAGAGGGTATCTGTGCCATTGGCCGGTCCCAGTGCTCCTACCATGTGATAGGGGCCGGCCAATGGCACGGATACCCTGTCACATGGTAAGGGCAAAGGGCCATCGGCGCCATTTTTTTTTAGCACAGCTGATGGCCTGGAAACGGGAGATCGCTCCCCGCAGCCCCCATGGACCACCAGGTATGTGTAAAATGTTTTTCTTTGGGGGGTTGGGAGAGTGGGAGAGGCTAAGGGGGTAATTTTAAAGGGTCGGGGTGGGTTATTTTTTATCGGCGCGGGCCTCACTAAAAAGAATTAGTGATGTGAATTGGAATTGTAACCGATCCCAATTCACATCTCTGACGATCAGATTCTTCCCCCCCCCCAGCCGAACCTGATCGTTAAAACGATTCACACGATTCACATCCCTAACAAATATTGCACAATCCCCACGATTCACATCCCTAACAAATATTGCACAATCCCCACTCCCCCTCCACATTGCATAAGCATCCAAGGGACCATGCCACTCGCAACAGGAATGCTGCGGAAACATCCAAGCTTTAGAAACATCCATCTATCAGAGCTAGAGGAATGGTCTAAGGTCTGGAAGCTAAGATTTAATGCTAAAAATGCAGAGTAATGCATTTAGGGGTAGATTTTTAAAAACAGCGCGATCGCGTACTTTTGTTTGCGCAGCAGGCGCAAACAAAAGTACGCTGGATTTTATAAGATACGCGCATAGCCGCGCGTATCCTCTAAAATCCTGGATCGGCGCGCGCCGAGCCGCGCAGCCTGCCTCCATTCCCTCCGAGGCCGCTCCGAAATCGGAGCGGCCTCGGAGGGAACTCTCTTTCGCCCTCCCCTCACCTTCCACTCCCTTCCTCTACGTAACCCACCCCCCGGCCCTATCTAAACCCCCCCCTTACCTTTGTCCGTAGATTTACGCCTGCGAGAAGCAGACGTAAATCTACGCACGCCAGCGGACTGCTGGCATGCCGTCCTCCGACCCGGGGGCTGGTCAGGAGGCTTGGACCACGCCCCAGGGCCGGCGCCACGCCCCTGGTCCTGCCCCCAAAACACCGCGCCCCACCCCCGAAATGCAGCGTCATCGGGTCCCGCCCCCGACACGCTCCCTTCCAAAAACCCTGGGACCTACATGCATCCCGGGGCTCTGCGCGCACCGGCGGCCTATGGAAAATAGGCGCGCCGGCGCGCAAGGCCCTGCTCACGTAAATCCGGGCGGATTTACGTGAGCAAGGCTTTTAAAATCCGCCCGTTAGGTTGCAAAAACCTAAGGGAAAAGTGCAGTATTAAAGGTGATATTCTTCTAAGCACAAAGGAAGAGGGAGATCTGGGATTAATTAGATCTGATGATCTTAAATTGGGCAAACATTAGAGTGACATTAAAAGCCAGAACGATGCTTGGCTACATAAGGAGAGGAAAACTCAGCAGAAAAAGGGTCATGATATCACTCCTGTATACGTCTCTGGTGAGACCTCACACGGAATACTGTATACAGTTCTGGAGACTAAACCTTCAAAAGGATATAAACAGGATGGAGTTGGTCCAGAGGGTTGCTACTAAAATGGTCAGTGGTCTTCGTTCTAAAGCATATGGGGATAGACTTAAAGATCTAAACATGTATAAACTAGAGGAAAGGCAAGATAGGGGAAATATGATACAGACATTCAAATATCTCAAAGGTTTCCATGGCAAAGAAGCTCTAGAATGAAAGATCATGAGATGAGGTTCAAAGGAAGTAGAGTCAGGAGTACCGTATTTTTTGCTCCATAAGACGCACTTTTTTTCCCTCAAAAGTGGGGGGGGGGAAATGTCTGTGTGTCTTATAGAGTGAATATAAAAAAACCCCAAAAAACTAACTACAACCAATGTTTTTTTTTGTCCCCATTCCCCATCCCAATCCTTTAAATTTAATTAACTACAACCCCCCCACCCTCCAGACTCCCCCAAGACTTGCCAAAAGTCAATGGTGGTCCAGCGGGGGTTCGGAGCGATCTTCTGCACTTGGGCCGTGGCTGCCAGTATTCAAAATGGTGCCGATAGCCTTTGCCCTTACTATGTCACAGGGGCTAACGGTGCCATTGGTCGGCCCCTGTCACATGATAGGAGCAATGGATGGCCAGCGCCATCTTGTGCACCTACCATTTGACAGGGACTGACCAATGGCACCAGTAGCCCCTGTGACATAGTAAGGGCAAAGGCTATCAGCGCCATTTTGAATACTTGCAGCCGATGGCCCAAGTGCAGGAGATCGCTCTGGACCCCCGCTGGACCACCAGGGACTTTTGGCAAGTCTTGGGAGGGGGGGGGCAGGAGGGTTGGGATGGGGAATGGGGACAAAAATAATATTTTTGCCCTACCCTAATTTGCTCCATAAGATGCACAGATACCCGGGAACAGAGCCAATTTAGCACACCATTTTTTTTTAAGTATCCCACTCTGAATCCTAGGTGAGTCTTATGGTCAGGTGCGTCTTATGGTGTAAAAAATACGGTAATTTTAGAAAATATTTCTTTACAGAGAGAGTGGTGGATGTGTGGAATATCCTCCCAGTGGAAGCAGTGTCTGAACACAAATATATTGTCTGAATTCAAGAAAACATGGGATAAATACAGAGGATTCTAAGGAAGTGATGAGAAATATAATGCTAAATTAATTGGACAGATGGGCAGACTGGATAGGCCACATGGTCTTTTTCTGCCCTCAAGTTTCTATGTTTCTAAGTTAGAAGAAAATTTCAAAACATTCCATAGCAAATTGTCAGCCAGCAAAGTTTCCAGCTAGGGCCATCTATGCTGGGGGATTTAGTAAAGTTACAAAACTGCTCCTATTCATGCAAAAGATTAAAAAATGAGAAAGAACATGTACAAAGGGTAAAAGAGAATAAAAAATGAAGAACACTGCACAAAAAAAAACAAAACAAAGGATGTTAGATTTCATCGATTTCATTGCTCTGTACAGGCTACCGAAGCAGCTCAGCATAAGGTCTGCAGCATTCTGACGAAGGCCCCTGCCTCAAAAAAACAAATCCACCACCATAACAGGAAGAGCATTGTATTGGCTAGGCCACAGCCACATGGCTTTTCCCATGCTTCTCAACCATTTTTCAATGGCTTGAACAGTGTTCAGCTTGACTGCAGACCCATTGTCCATAACTCACAACTTAGCAGGATAGAGCATATCATACCTAATTCTCAATTTCTGCAATTGACACTTGTCATATGAGAAGGCTTGTTGCTTCCTCTGAACCTCTAATGAAAAATCTTGAAAATCATAATTTACTTGCCTTAAGCTTACAGAAGTCTTTGTACTATGCTATCTCGCCCTAGCTTTATGGAAGCCTGTTATGGAGTCCATCAAGCTAGGGCAAGAGAACATATTAGAAATGTAATCTTTGTGAGACTTTCCTCACTCCAAATGACATCAAATCTTCACCAAAGTGTATTAGGCTGTTCGTACGTCTCACTCTGCATTTCAAACGGTCCCCTAAACCACCACCAAACCTCACCTCGAGCTATTAGATGCTCCTGATATAATGATATAAATACTTGACTACTATAAAGGCCTTATAGATTCTCTCTCTCTCTCTCTCTCTCTCTCTCTCTCTCTCTCTCTCTCTCTCTCATTATAGCATTTTGATGAATCTAGGGGTACGTGAAAATATGTATGGGGATATTCAGTGCATTTCTGTGCTGCCAGATATCCCATGCAAGTTAGCTGAATAAGTCTTATCAGGCTAGTTTTCTTAAGTCCTAGTTTTTAAGTTATTTTTTTTTGTAAATTAAAGGTGAAGTGCTGTCTTCCTTGGCAGCATATTTAACATTTTGATAGTGGAAGTAGGAAATTACAGTATTTTTG
Source organism: Rhinatrema bivittatum (assembly GCF_901001135.1). Classification (NCBI taxonomy): domain Eukaryota; kingdom Metazoa; phylum Chordata; class Amphibia; order Gymnophiona; family Rhinatrematidae; genus Rhinatrema; species Rhinatrema bivittatum. The sequence goes on along the minus strand of NC_042618.1, from coordinate 388,617,550 downwards.
CTTTTTAGGCCTCAGTGGTGTAGAACCTAACATTTCACCCAACTCGACATAGTTCACCTGTTATTCTCTGTTTCCCATTATAGATTGATAGGATTTAGAAACTAAGAAAATCAGAAATGTGTTCACTGGTAGAAAATCCAGAAATAAACCACTTCACCTTTCTTAAACATTTAGGGCCAGATTTTAAACCTACGCACGGGCGTAGATTTGTGCACATAAACTGGCACGCACAAATCTACGCCCGATTTTATAACATGCGAGCGTAGCCGCACCCATGCTATAAAATCTGGGGGCAGCGCTCACAAGGGGGTGCACACTTGTGCACCTTGCACGCGCTGAGCCCTAGGGGAGCCCCAGAGCAGCCTCGAAGGGAACTTTCCTTCCGCCCCCCCCCCCCACCTTCCCCTCCCTTCCCCTACCTAACACGCCCCCCAGCCCTATCTAAAACCCCCTCTGACCTTTGTTGGCGAAGTTGCGCCTGCCTCCAGACAGGCATAGGTTGCGCGCACCGGCCAAGTGCCGGCGTGCAAACCCCCGGCATGACTGCTGTGCCGGAGGCCTCTTTCCTGCCCCCACCCCAGCCTGCCCCTGGCCCGCCCACTCCCCACCCATTTTTTCAAGCCCCGGGATATACGCGCGTCCCAGGGCTTGCAAGCGTCGCCAGGCCTATGCAAAATAGGCTCGGCACGCGCAGGAGCGGATTTTCGGGGTTACACGCATAATATACGTGTGTAACCCTTTGAAAATTTGCCCCTCAATATTTTGCTGGTACACTGAAGTATAAATTGAATTTTCTGTATGCATATAAAATTAGCTTTATTTGTTCATTTTAAAGAATATGGAATGAAGTCTTTTTTTTTTATCATGTTGACATAGACTTTAAAAAAATATTATTTGTAATATATAACGCAGTCTTCATATATTTGCAGCATTTAGATTGCTATAAAACATTAAAGCTGAAGTACTCTATGAAGCTTCCATGAAGCTACTGATGCATTCAGGTTTTTTAAATTTTACTCTGAAGACATATTCATGAGATTTAATCATTTGTTTATCATAAATATCCCATGGAAATAGATATTCCTTCACATAGTTAATTTTACATATTTGCTTTCTCAATTATGTTCAAAGCATTAAGTACTATCCTAAAAAGTAATTTTATTTGACATACTTTAACTTGATACAGTACATTATTGAAAAAGATTCATTTCTAGTAGAACTAATACTATTGCTTCTTTTATAGTGAAGCATACTTTCACTATCAGTAAATTCTTTTTTTGCTCTGCATTGCTGTAATGATATCACATATATGATATGATTAAGCAGATGTTTTTATTTTTACTTCATAAACATATAGTCAAGGGGAAGACCTCCCAGGCCGAAGACTACCTTATCTTTTTATTTATTTATTTATTTATTTATTCACTATTTATTTATTTGCTTTTTTATACCAATGTTTGTTGAAACATCACATTGGTTTACAATAAAAGATATAAAACTGAGCTATAAAAGAAAGTTGAAAAAGATGCATCTAAAATATTAAAAGCAATTAAAATAACGTATGCATTCAAATAAGCATAAAAGTGGAGGTTAATATAACATTCTGATATAAAAGGTAATCATAAATAGGGTAAAACTAATAAGTAAAAATAAGAAATAAAAGAAAAGACTCTGCTTTGTGGCTTGGGCATCCTTATTAGAATAATGGTGAAAATTATGGGTAGCTTGCTGGAACAGCCAGGTTTACAAGTTTTTCTTAAAAGTACGTGGATTGGCATCAAGCCTCAAATCTTGCGGTATAGTGTTCCAAATATGAGGACCGGCTAGGGATAGTGCTCAATCTCTGACAGAAATGAGGTCTGCTAATTTTGGTGAAGGCATTGGTAAAATCCCATTGCTGGTGGAATGGGTGATTCTTTGTGGGGTTTGAAAATGAAAGGAAGCATTGAACCACTCTACATTTTGATTATATAATGATTTATGGATCAATGATAAACTTTTAAACAGTATTCTGTGCGATATCAGGAGCCAATGGAGCTCTTTCAATATTGGAGTAATGTGTTCATTTCTTCGTGTATTTGTGAGCACTCTTGTGGTGGCATTCTGAAGTACCTGAAGAGGCCTAGTAGACACTGGGAGACCTAAAAGTACAGCAATACAATAATCAATTTTTGAAAAGAATATTGCCTGAAAAATGGTTCTAAAATCATTCAGTTGAAGGTGAGGTCTTAATTTTTTTAATACATGTAGTTCATAATAGCAGTCTTTTATGGTTGTACTTATGAATTTTTTAAAGTTTAATTCAGTGTCGAGAATGATCCCTAGGTCCCTTACTTCTTGCAGTATGTGATATTTGGATGAAGCAGATTGGATATCTGATAGCACTTTATCAATTAACTTGTGACAAATTATTAAAAGTTCTGTTTTAGAGGGATTCAGGGATAAACTCTTCTGCGTTAAAAGTTGGTTTATGGCAGAAAGTTAAATTTACCATAGTTTGAGGGCTTTGGCTATAGACTCTGTGATGGGAATTAGGATTTGCACGCCATCTGCAAAGATGAAGTGTGTAAGCCCTAGGCCAGTTAATAGCTTACAGAGTGGCAGTATATATATATATATAGGGTCAAGGATAGGGAGGATCCCTGGGGGACACCTTGTGTCAGCTCAATGGATTCAGATTCGGAACTGCCTATTTTGACCTTGTAATGTCTATTCATCAGATATGACTCGAACCATAGCAATGTATTGTCTGTTAGACCAATTTCAACAAGTCTATCAAGTAGTGTTTTGTGATTAATAGTATCAAATGCTGCTGATATATCAAGGATATAAGATTGGCTGTTATCGATTCCTCTAAGAACAATGTCGGTGAGATAGATTAAAAGGGTCTCGGTACTAAAACATTTATGAAACTCGAACTGTGAAAGATACAAAATATTATATTTTTCTAAGTGCTCTGATAATTGCTAATTTACTACTTTCTCTAGTAATTTGGCCAGAAATTGGAGACTGGATATTGGCCTGAATTTGGCAAATTCTAGGGGGCTTAGATGAGGCTTTTTTAGAATGGATTTGACTGTGGCACATTTAATTATGTCTGGAAAACTGCCTTGTGTTAGGGATTAGTTGATTATATCAGACAGAGGTTTGGCTAAAATGTTTGAGACTAGTTTTAGGAATTTTATTGGAATTGCGTCTGCTGGATGTGCAGCCGGATTCATTTTTTTAATGAGAATCTCTATTTCAGTGGAAGAAATATTATCAAAAGAAGACCATATTGTATTAGGGTTTTTTGGTAGGACAATTCTGTTGGTATTAGAATTGGGTAATTTGGCCATTAGATTTATAATTTTGTCTCGAAAAAAATGAGTGAGATCTTTATATTTAGTGTTGGCATTGTTGTCAGGTAAAACTAGTGGGGTGGATTTAGTTAAATCAGCAAC